>NC_056747.1:985543910-986276410 GCF_019279795.1 Protopterus annectens
GAAGGCTGTCTTCCATGACAAAAACTTAATCGGAACTGAACTGGCTGGCTCGAAGGGGGGAGAGGTCAAGCCTAAAGGACTAAAGTCAGATCCCAGGGGTGCACCGTTTCTTTAACTGGTGGTCGCAATAAAAAAGTGCCCTTCAGGAAAGCTTTACTCAATTTGGCAGAAGCCAGAGCAACCTTATTTTCACCCACATGAAAATTAGAGATGGCAGCCAGATGAACCTTGATGGTAGAAGCACTTGCGCCTGATCGAAAAAGAAAGGCCAGAAAATCCAGTATGACCGGAATGGGGGCTGTAAACGGGTTCAGATTGCACTGAGAGGCCCAAATGCAAAAACGTCTCCATTTCCTAGTGAAGGCTTTAAGAGAAGTTACCAGAATATTCTTAACGGGGGATGATAGTCTGGGAGTTCTGATGATCATGGGAACTGAAGCAGCCACTCCGTCAGCTTGAGACTGTCCAGGTTGGGCAGGGGCAAGCCCAACGGGTGAGAAATCAGATCCGGGCATGGATCTAGAGTCCATGGAGGAGTGAACAGGTGAGACCATAGGCAGGGAAACCACACTTGATGCAGCCAGAAGGGAGCTATGAGAATGACTTTGCACTGTAGCTGGCAAGCTCTCTGAAGGATCTTCGGAATAAGAGGTAATGGGGAATAAGCATACAGTAGCCCGGGAGGCCAAACATGGACTAGAGCATCCCTGGGGACATCCCCTGGAGGGGGGATCAGAGCGAAGAAGTTGCTGCACTTCGCGTTGGAAGGAGATGCGAAGAGATCGCAACAAGGTTGTCCCCAAACACGGAAGATCTTCTCCGCCACTGATTGTTTCAGAGACCACCCGTAAGGCAGAAGGATTGCCCTGCTGAGACTGTCCGCTAGAATGTTGGAGCATCCCAGGATGTGCGTTGCTATGAGAAACCGGCTGGTGGATATGGCCCACTCCCAAACCCTCATAACCTCATGACAAAGGGGGTAAGATCGGGTCCCTTCCTGTTTGTTTATAAACCAGACTACAGACATGTTGTCTGATTGAATAGCTACCATCCCCAGAGGTAGGACAGGGTGGAAGGCTCTCAACGCTAAAAGCACTGCCCTCATCTCCAGGACACTGATGTGTAGCTTGGTCTCTGGAGGGGACCAGGTGCCCTGGGCCATTCTTCCCAGGAAGTGCCCCCCCACCCGAGCTGGGAAGCATCCGTGGTCACCGTGGCCTGAGCTGGAGGGGCTAGAAAGCTGCGCCCCCCGAAAATGTCCACTGATTGAAGCCACCATTGGAGTGATGTTCTGCAGGTCTGATTTATGCGGATTTGGAAATTCATCAGAAGGCCTAGCCAGAACTATTGAACTGCTAGAGTCCACTGAGGGACTCTCATGTGAAGACGTGCAAGAGGGAGGCTAGAGATTGCGGCTTCCATCGAACCCAGGGCCCTGAGAACATTGGTTGCTGTGACTACTGAGTGATCCAAGATTGCCGATACATGGAGTCTGAGATTTTCTATCCTTTCTGAGGTGAGAAAAATCTTTGACTGAATTGAATCCAACCATGCCCCGATGAAGTCTATGATCTGAACCGGAGCCAGGTGGGACTTGTTGATATTGATCGTGATGTATATCTTGTGAGCCAGACCGAGGAAGTAGTGTAGTGCCTGACACAAGAGACGTTTGGTGGATGCAGCGAAGAGCCAGTCGTCTAGCTAGGGGAATACCTGAATGCCCTGAAGTCTCAGGTGAGCCGCTACGACTGCCAAAACCTTGGTGAACATCCTGGGGGCTGTGGTGAGACCAAAGGGTAGGGCTCTGAATTGAAAGTGACTAGCCCCTAGCCGGAAGTGTAGGAACCTCCTGGGGCTCCTGTGGACCTTGATGTGATAGTAAGCGTCCTGGAGGTCTAACGAGCACATCCAGTCGCATTCTCTCAGAAATGGTAGAATGGACTGTCGAGTGACCATCTGAAAGTTTTGTTTCTCTACCGACAGGTTGAGGATAGACAGGTCCGGAATGGGCCTGAGGTCCCCATCTTCTTTGGCACTAAAAAGAACCTGGAGTAGATGCCTGACCCGCATTGATCTGGGGGGACCGGCTAGATGGCTCGTTTTTGTAGCAGCTTCGAAACCTCTAAGGCTGCAGCCTCCCTGTGAGCGGGTGGAACATCTGGAAGGCGTGCTGGTGTTATGGGACATGAAATGAAGGGGATAGAATATCCTCTGGATATGATGTTTAACACCCAGCGTTCTGCAGTAATGGACTCCCATGCCGCTGGATGTAAGGAAAATCTTCCTCCGACTGCCTCCAGAGTAGAACAGCTGGGCAACCCCTTAGGGTTGCTGTGCGGGTCTGTCGGAAAAAGGTTCCCTAGACCCGAAGTTTCTGGGACCCCCTCTGCCTCTGGGACGGCATCAGTCTTGTCCCCCTCTGCTTCTGGGGGACGAATATTCCTGAGCGTCATGAAAGGACTGTGATTTCTGGAACCACATCTTCTTTTGCCCCTTTTGGTTCCTGGAATAGGACCTCTGGGGGTTAGAGAAGCGGATTCCGAAGGCTGACAAAGTCTTTCTGTCCTTCTCACTCTGGGTTAGTGTGTCATGTACACTCTTCCCAAAGAGGGATGATCCATCGAAAGGGGCGTTGATGAAAGACACCTTAAAGGGGTCCGCAAATTGACACAGCTTGATCCAGGTGTGACACCTCAAGGCAACGCCTGTACCAGCAGCTCTAGCGGCTCCCTCTGCAGCATGAGAGAGGAGATGCATAGAGGTATTTGTCACTAATTTCAGTGTAGTCATCTTCGCCATGAAAGACTACTTGTCCTGTTGCAACAGAGACTCCGGGGGCAACTCAGTTAATTCTGATATAAGGTCTCACTGCAGTCGGCTAACATGTGCCAAGTAATTCACCGCACAAATAGAAAATGTCACTGACGAGTACATGCTCTTCGCGAAACGATCCATTGACCTGGACTCTTTGTCTGGTGGATGAACCGAGGAACTCTCCTGTGCAAGTTCCTTCTTTGTGGCAGCTGCAACCACCAAAGCATCTACCGGGGCTCCTTTGGACCATGCCTGCCTGTCTGATGGCAGGGAAAGAATTTTGTCTGGCCTTTTGGGTATAGGCTCTACGGTGTCAGGATCCTTCCATGCCCTAGTGGTGATGAGGTCCACGAAAAGGTCCACTGGAGGGGAGACCCAGGAAGTAGATGGGCCCACGCCAAAGGCCTCCAGGAATACGGACTCATCCGCAGAGGGTTTGGGGGCTGACCAACCTCCTCTTTGGTGGAGGATCTCCATAATGTCTCCGAACGAGACGTCCTTAGTAGGTGATCTGGGGGAACCCTCTCCTTCATCCAAGTCTGTATCAGTGGTAATGGACTCAGGGGAGTCCAAGTACCTCCTCTTACACTTGCGCTTATGAGGTTCCTCTCCAGTGGGACTCTGGAGAGGATTCGTAAGCCTCCGGGGGTTCCCTGAGGAGAACAACCTGGGGTTGCTTTGGCATGAGCTGTCACTGAGACAGGTTAATGGGAGCAGAATCCAAAATCAGAGGGGTCTGGGTAGGATCTGAGTAGGTGACCTGTGGTCTCAACCCTTGGAAGAGAACCCTTTCCACTGCCCCAAATGCCGATGGAGAGCACACCTCCGTAGAACGTAAGGAAGAGGCTCTCCCCGGCACTGATGCAGGGATCGGAGCATACCGAGGGGTAGTCCAGGCTCCGGGGATGGGATCCAAAAGAGCGAGATCTCGACCCTCGGGTCCAACTCCCTGACCCCAGCTCCAAGAGTCTCCTGGATCCGAGATCAGATCCGAGGAAAGTACAGTTGTGTACCTGCCATAAATGTAGATGTTCGAGTGTATTCACTGTTGCAGTCATTACAATTGGGTTATCCTGCTGGCAGGCTACCCGCAGTCGGCCCGAATTCCAAAGTCTAGGTCCAGCATCGGTTGCTGTCACCTCCTCCCTGACGTCAGTGCGCCAGGGGTATAAAAGATGCAGCCGACGCCATTTTCTTCAGTTTTTCTTGCCCCAGATGGCAGGTGCCCCTAAAATGGTAGGCTAAATTATGCCAATAAGCATACATGCACAAACAACAACTTTTCATTCATCTACAAGCAAATACACCACATAGGTTGTATAGAATAGAGAAGTACAGATAAACCCCAGCAAAGGAAAAGTGGGATGGAGGGAGGGTAACCTGGACTGCAACAGTGAATACACTTGAACGTCTACATTTATGGTAGGTACACAACTGTACTATGTTCATCGTGTTTCACTGTTGCAGTCATTACAATTGGGTTGAATCCCAAAGATAAGGTAAGGAGGCTGGTGCTAAATAGGGTTAGGAGAGGCTAGCAGGCCCTGCAGAACTGCAGTGGCAAAACTTGCCCTGGATTTAGAGTAGAGAGGTAAGTGATAGTGCTTTGTAAAAGTATGCACTGAACTCCAAGTTGCAGCCTCTAAGATATCTTTGGTTGATATTCCTCTGAGGAAGGCTGCTGAAGTGGCTGCTGCTCTGGTTGAATAGGGCCTAATGCCCTTAGGCACTGATTTGCCATGCTGTGAATAGTAAAAACGAATGCAGTGGCCTATCCACTTTGAAATAGTCTGCTTTGAGATAGGCTTTCCTTGTGATCCTGCAGCATATGCCACTAGAAGTTGTTCAGTCTTTCTGAAAGCTTTGGTTCTGTCCAAGTATAAGCATAGCTGCCTGTGAATGTCCAAAGAATGCAGACTTCTCTTACCCTTATTCTGAGGGTTTGGATAAAAGGTAGGCAAATGGATTGTTTGGTTAAGGGCCACACTGGACACTGCCTTAGGCATAAATGTAGGGTTTGTCCACAGAGAAACCCTGTCAGGATGGAAAATGATAAAAGGTTCCACAGCCATGAGTGCCTGTAACTCTGAGACTCATCTAGCAGAGGTTATTGCTAGGAGCAAAGCTGTTTTCCAGGATAAGAATTTTATATCAGCTGTAGAGGCTGGCTGAAATGGAGGCAGTGTGTTTTTCCAAGACATAGTTGAGGTCCCATGCAGGTATTGGTGCTCTTCTTGGAGGTCTTATGTTTTTGGCCCCTCTGAGGAACTGCCTTAGTAATGGATGTGAAAAAATAGGTGGTTCTGTACTGTAATGAGCTGAAATGGCAGAGGCATGAATTTTAATTGATGAAAAGGAAAGGCCTTTATCAAGCATCTCAGTTAGGTATTGCAAAATCTGAGGAATATTTGGAACAATTGTGTTAAAACCTTGCGCCTGGTTCCAAGCGCAGAATCTCTTCCATTTTTCAGCATAAGATTTTCTGGTGCTAGGTCTCCTGGCTTCCAAAATAACAGCCATCACTGCTTTAGAAAGAGGTGTGCCTTGACTGGCTACATTATCCTCCATACTGCCAGGTTTAAGGTCCTGAGTTAGCTGTGCAGTATCGGACTGCCTTGTTGGGTCAATAAGTGAGGAATTTGAGGTAATGTCCAAGATGGGAATTGAGACAAGCTCTTTAGGATTGGGTACCAGTGTTGGAGGGGCCAGTCTGGGGCAATCAGTATCATTTTTGGTCTCTCTTGTCTGACCTTGAGGAGTACCTTGGGGAGGAGAGGCAGAGGAGGAAAAGCATATACTGTTAGGTCTTTCCAGCTGAAAGATAGAGCATCCACTTTCCATGCTTGCTTGTGATAAGTCCTTGTGCAGAATCTCTGTATTTGGTAGTTGTGAGGGGAGGCAAATAGGTCTATGTCCGGGCATCCCCAGTTCCTTGTTATCATGCTGAAGACTTGTGGATCCAATTTCCACTCATGGGGATCCATTAGGTTTCTGCTTAGTACGTCTGCCAGGGTATTTGTCCTTCCTGGCAGGAATTGAGCTTGCAGATGTACTTGATAAGTCAATGCTGTGTCCCACAGGTTCATGGCTAGTCTGCAGAGGGGGTAGGAATGTGTGCCTCCCTGCTTGTTTATGTACCACATGACTGTAGTATTGTCCGTCCTTATCAGTAGTTGTCCTGGATGAAGTAGATCCTTGAAGGCTGTCAGGGCATTCTGAACAGCTGGCATCTCTTTTTGATTGATATGTAGATGCAATTGACTTGTGGACCATGTGCCCTGAATACATCTTCCTGCCATATGGGCCGCCCAGGCATAATCTGATGCATCTGTTGTCAATGTCTGCCTGACTGTGGATAAGGTGAATGGTTGTCCCGTATTGTGGTGACAGGCTTTTGCCCACCATGAAAACTCCTGTTGCAGGCAGGGAATAAGGGTAATTATTGTTTCCAGGCTGTGGCAATGTTGAGTCCAAACACTTTTTAGATACCATTGAAGTTTCCTCATATGCAGTCTTGAATATGGAATTAGGAGAATGCAGGATGCCATGAAGCCCAAAGCCTGCAGATTTTTTCTTGCAGATAACTGGGTCTTTGTTGCCAATATTTTGAAATAAGTAGTCAGTTGTCTGTGTTTGTCTGGCGTGAGATAAGCCATCTGGGCAGTTGTATTTAAGCTTGCACCCAGGAATATTATCTCTTGAGAGGGTACGAGTTTTGATTTCTTTTCGTTTACTGTTAGTAATCTTTTTACAAAAACCAGATGCTGTAGTAGGATGTCCTTGTTCTCTGCTTGAATAAGGCAGTCGTCCAAGTAAGGATATATCTGTATTCCTCTTTGTCTGCAAAATGCAATCACTGGTGCCAGGCATTTTGTGAAGACCCTGGGCGCAGTAAATAAGCCAAAGGGCAGTGCAGAGAACTGGTAGTGCATTGAGCCAGCTATAAATCCGAGGTATCTTCTGCATGATTATCTGATTGGTACATGCAGGTATGCCTCTTTTAGGTCTAAAGTCACTAGCCAAGCCTTCTTGCCCAGCATGGGCAGAAGCTGCTGCAGAGTTAACATTTTGAATTTTGGAATATCCAGGAATGAGTTTAGGATAGACAGGTCCAGTATTGGTCTCCAGGCTTTGTCCTTTCTGGGCACCAAGAATAGCCTTGAGTAGAATCCTAGTCCCTGCTCTTGCTGTGGTACTAGCTGAATGGCTCTCATGTCCATGAGCGATAAAACTTGTTTTTGTGCCTCTGCCCATTGGTTGCGTGGCAGGTCTGGCATACCTTTTGGCCTTGGCAGGGTGTGAAAGTGGAACTTGTAGCCTAGTGATAAAATATTTAAGACCCATTTGTCCTGGGTGATCACGTGCCAATTTTGTGAAAAAACTGCTAGTTTTCCCCCCCAAAGGGACAGCCAGAAGATAAGTGCTTGGTGCTGGCAGAGGAAAGTCATTGAGACTGTTTCCTGTATGGCTGTGATTTTTTCTCTCTGCTTTTGGAGGTAGAGGTACCCCATTGTTTAGGCGTGTATGAGCCCTGGGGTTGTGATCTGCCTCTGGGGCATCTGTATCTGCCTCTTTGTGGCCTGTCTGACACTGGAAAGGACCAATTCTTTGTAGGCCAGTTCCTCCTAAATCTGGGAGGCTGTACCTGCAAGAAATCCTTGACTGTTTGCATAGATTTAGCTTTATCCTCCATTTTCTTCAACACCTCTTCTGCTTTAACACCAAACAAAGTATCATGGTGTAATGGAGCATCTAATAATTTTGCTTTAACATGATCAGGCAGATTCTGTTCTTTTAACCAAGCATGCCTCCTAATGACAGAACTTGTAACAGCGGCCCTGCAGGAGGCCTCTAGAGAATCGAAACCACATTGCAAAGTATGCTTTCCCACTTGTTCAGCTGCATGCAATAAATCCTGCATTTCCTTGTTTTCTGCACATTCTGAATTTGTCAACATTTTCTGTTTAAGCAGTGACATAAGATATTGCTGATATTTAAGCATATGAAACTGGCAATTTAAAGCTCTTACAGCCAAGGTAGCAGAAGTATAAATCTTTTTCCCCCATCTGTCCAGGGCCCTAGAATCCCTATCAGAGGGGATAGGGTTTTTTGCAGTGGAAGCCTTGACCACTTTGGGACCCTGAGAGATAGTTTCTGAGTCAGCAGCAGGGTTTTTATAAAAAAATTTATGTGAACCAGGAACCCTGTAGTAGCTGTCTGGCTTAACAGGAGCTGGAGGTAAAGAGTCTGGAGACAGACCGGACTCTGAGAATACATCATCTGCAATGTCTAAAACAGGAGGGATAGCAAGGGGCCTGTGCTGAGGTAATAAAAGGAAATCTCTGAGCCTTTTCTTGGATTCTGAGTAATCCTGGCTCTCCCAGTGGAAATGCTCCATCATAGTATGCAGTGTCTCCCCAAAAGAATAATCCTCAGGAGGAGAAGCTGAAGGTATAGATTCTTCAGCATCAGAATCCTCATAGGGAGGAAGAGAATATTCCTGTTCAGAAGAGGAATCAGAGGAAATGGAAACCTGATCTGAAGATTCATATTCTATCTCTTGCCTAGGCCTCTTATCAGGGGGGGGGATGGGCACCCCTGATCAAAGTAATTAGGTCTTCAGCCATTTTAAGCATCTGTTTTTTAGGCATGGAGGCCTGTCCAGGAGAATGTTGCACTTGTTTCTTTGTCTTTAGAGCTGCTTTAGTCTTTGTCTTTGGAACTGAAGTAGGTTTCACATATAACTGTGTAGGCCTGAAAACACCCTCAGAAGCCAATGCCTGCTCAGCGGCTCCAGACCCATCTGAGGGAATAGTTTCCGAGGGTCCAATACCTTGAGTTTCCAGTGGCCTAGTTAGCTCCACGTGGGAGTCGGAAACAGCCTGTGGCTCTGAGGTAGTGGGCATCAGGGGCTGCGAAAGCACCTCACTGAGAACCGGCGAACTGCTGACTGGCTTAGTGGAAGCCTCATCGTCGGTTTTGGACCTCGGATGCCCGTCCTTTTCTTTTTCTTTGCGTTTTTTTATAAACTCCTGTAGTCGGCTGTTCCGACGGCATTATATAATTGAATTTTCTGTCAAAGTAATGAAATGCAAAATCATACCAACGCTTAATAGTGTGTTGGTTAAATTTAGCACAAAACCGACAACTAGCAACATCGTGGTCAGGACCTAGGCAAGGAATACAGTAAGACTGAAAATCCTTATGAGGTATTTGCTTCCCACAAGAAATGCAATTATTAACTTTTTCTGACATCGGTCTGGAGCAAGAAAAAAGTTTCCCCAACGGGGTACTTAGCTTTAATAAAGAGTTTGAATCTGAAATTCGAATTTGAAAATCTCAGGAGTTGGCCGACCAACACTTTCAAACTGCTTTTGCTTTGGGCACCGCGCGGCAAGAAAGACTGGAGAAAATGGCGTCAGCTGCATCTTTTATACCCCTGGCACACTGACGTCAGGGAGGAGGTGACAGCAACTGACGCCGGACCTAGACTTTGGAATTTGGGCTGACTGCGGGTAGCCTGCCAGCAGGATAACCCAATTGTAATGACTGCAACAATGAAACACGATGAACATCTCAAGGTGACGGCCGGCGCTGAGGAAATGAGAACCATCGGCGCCCACCCAACAGCTCTGAAAGGTCTCGGACCTGAGAACCCCGAAGCATCGGGTCGGATCAGGGAAGGGCAATAGGGTGGAACATAGTTGAAGAAGGAGGACCCTCTCCAACGGGAGAGGGCTCTGGTAAGACCCCCATCTGAATCTGGTTCTGGATGAGCCTCCTCATCAGCCTGTCCATATCTAGGTCGGAGACACTCCGAGTCAACCTGGAGGAAGCGACCAACTCGGGTCTGGGCCAGACCTGAGGGGAGTGCCTCGGCTCCAATGGCTCCGTCGGCTCCGGTGAGAAACGGGGAGAGCGGAGCCGAGGAGAATGAGACCTGGGTGCCTTTGAAGAGGGGCTGGAGAAAGACTCCCTGTCCAGGGACATTTTTCTGGGCCTGTCCCTCTCCCTGTGGTGCTTCTCCTTATCCCTTCTGTCCCTTATAACTTTTTTTTTTTTGCAACTAACACGATGACCAACGCGAAGGGAGGAGAAAAAGGGAAAGGTATTCACACTCAACTATCACAAAAAGACCAAAAAACCTTGCCACCTTGCTTAGAGCTCAGAGACCACGATGCTGACTCTTAGAGTGGCAAACGAGATCTGGGGCTAGATAGGAGGAAGTGATGTAATATAGGTAAGGGAGGAGCTTGGAGCTCGGAGCTGATGCTTGAAAAGTTTTGCTGGCTCGGATCCGAATCGCAGAATGAATGAAGTCATCTACTTCAGATCATCTTTCAGCTCAATATCCCTGGTGATCTGGCTCCAAGCAAACATACAGAAAGGCATCCTCCCTCCAAACAATCATATTATATGAGAAATTGCTGGGATGATAGTCATGGCTGCTATTGGCTATCCTAAAGCTACCAGCTCACAACAACAGCTTCATAATCTGTTTGACCAACCCTTCTTCAGATAGTTAGGTAAAGGCTGCAGGACTCATTGCTCTTGTTGTTGGCTTTGTGTGGTCTGCTATAACCAGGATCATCATGGGCTTATCTGCAACCTCTGCAAAGTAAGTTATGAAATACGAAATTTCATTTTTGCAGCAGGTAGAGAGTGACCTTTCTTTCATGTCCTTTAATTAATTTTTTATTTTGGAAGTAAACAGATGAGGCACCTGAAAGGGGTCATAAATAAAAGTTATCACAATATTAGCTCTGTGACATAAAGGGATAAAGATTTGACTGTGATCCAGAGAAGACAACCAGCACAAGAAACTGGAAGAGCCAAGCAGTGGAGCTGGGAGTGACTGGCATTTGCCAACATTCATTCTGAGGAAGGGAGGTGGTTTGACCCACTGCCACATACCACAAAAGAAAAGTGAAGATTAGCAGAGAAACATTTAGGTTGAAGGAATGTCATACTGCCAGTAAGCTGGGTTGGGCTGGCTATGGGTGTTGGACATGTATGTGCCTCCCAAGCTGTAGCAATTGTGCCATCATGGATGCCATGGTAGGGTTAGGCCAGTTAGGTGGACTACATGACTGGTAGACTGGCCCACTCCATAACAACTGCTTCTCATCTCAGAGGAGAACAATTGGGCTAATTAGGTTATCATCCTCTCCAAGAAACAAACAGGCTGCAGGGTCTGACCCTGATGAGGAACAAATGGGCCTGTTTTTCCTCATAATTAATTGCAGAGAAAGAAGCCATTGAATAGATTGTCTAGACAAAAAAAAAAAAAAACCTTCTCTGCCTCCTCCTCATGATCATCACCCACTCCCTTTTTTCCCATTTTCTACATGGGTCGAGGTGTCATCTGTCACCATCGCTCTCTATTCAGTGTCAGTGTCTTATCTTCTTCGGCACTCATGCCTGACTGTCCCAGGTCTTCTCTCACACAATCCATCCACCTCTATGCTGGATGTCGCCATTTCCTCCTGCTTTTTTCCTGTCTGAGAAAAAAAAAAACTCACCTTACAATATTCATCAAAGCCGGTAATCCAAAGTTAGGAGAGTGACACCCCTGCACTGGCTAAGCAATCAAGGAGCCTCAATCCTCACCACTGGTAACAGTGAGGGATGTACACACTGGGAGGATAAGTACACACACAGTAAAGTACAATTTCCCTTAAGAGCACACAGAGATCACTGTCAGTCTGGGGCTGGTTTCTCCCTCTTTCTCCAGATCCCAAATAATACTCGCCACTTGCACAGCTATAGGGTTAAGATCTCAGCTGAGGGGCCAAGCCAAGATCTCCAGCACCTTCTCTGTCAAACCAGTGCTTCGTGTCCCTGCCCAAGTAGCTGACACACACATACTTTGAGATTTGATTTATATACAAACACACATACACACACACACACACACACACACACACACACACACACACACACACACACACACACACACACCTGGGGAAGGCTGGCACAGGTTTACTAGCTATGCCCCCTTCTGCCACCAAGCCCTCTTATCAGCTACTATAAGGCCCTTACTAAGGGTGTCCAATCCTACTGTGTAATGTTACTATATCCAAATGATAGTTTTGACCAAGTGCCAGGCTATTAGAAGTGGCCTGTACAGTGTCACCAAATACATATACCACTACTCTAAGAGCTTAAATATGTCTCACAAAAATAGTTTTAAATAAATGTAATAATAAATAATAAAAGAACAAGACAATACTCAGTAACTCAACACAGTGACTTCAGAGTGCAAAATCACAAGAAATATTTTAAAATAACATTGCAGGACAGTCTCAAATAAATACAGAAAACATCTAAACTAATCTGTACTATAATCCTATCTATATCTAAGAGAGATACTATACCCTAAATCTTACTAATAAACAGGCAAGTGCAGATGATGATGATGAGTGGATGTTATTGCTAGGTCCAAGACAAAATACAAAACGCACAGTCTCTCTCAGAGAGTTCTTAAATTAATATCAAATATTAATGCTGGGTTAGCTTGCATGACATCACTTTTTGTCACCTGACTTCAGTCTCCAAGCTAAACCCTTTTTGTCAGAGGCTAAGAGAATGTAGCAACTCTTTGTGAAAATACACAGCCTTCAGATGTTTGCACCTGCTACAGGACATAAAACAATAAAACACTTACAAAACAATGCAGAAGGCACTCTAGTTCTAGACATCCTGTCTCCTTGTTGCATTGGAACTAACATTTATAGCACAATTGTAAAACACTTTAATTTCAATTTATTGTCTTGAAGTTTTGCAAGTTAACTCTGTATGTTCTAGTTTCTATTAAAACATACATTCATACAGGTATATAATTTATATATATTTATATTATTTTCCAGTAGGATACACTGTAGACACATCCTTGAAGCTCAGTACTGAACAAACCTTGTTCAACACACACTTCTGTACCAGTAGTTCAATATACGCATAACATATAGTTCTGTATAAATCATATCAATATTCACAAATGACATAGACTTATTTACAAAATTCCAGATAGCTGGGCTGGCAGCATAACATTTCTTTCCCTGAAGACTCAAGCTAGTTTTTCAAGTGACCCTTGCAAACTGTTGCTTGAAAGGGTTGAACCTATCTGGGAATACCTTACTCCATTCCCTGTCTTGAGAGCTCATCTGCGTTGGCATTGCTAACTCCACTGCAGTGTTGCACTGTCATATCATATGCTTGCAACCTTAGGCTCCACCTTAGTAACTTTGCATTTTGCTGGCTGGCTCGATATAGCCATGTTAAGGGATTGTGGTCTGTTATTACACTGAATTTCCTTCCATACAGTTAAGGCTGACGTTTCTGCAGTGTCCACACTATGGCTAGGCATTCCTCTTCTACAGCTGCATAGCATTCCTCCTTGGGTTAGAGCCTACAACTGAGATGTACCACTGGGTGCTCTTCTCCCTCTGAGGAAATCTGGCTAAGTACAGCACCCACCCCATGTTTGAAGCATACACCTGCACAACAAATTCTTTGCTGTAATCTGGACTGGCTAACACAGGGGGTCCCCCCAAAACTCCTTTAAGCTTCTGGAATGCCTGCTCACATGCTGGGGTCCACACTACCTTATCTGGCTTGTTTTTCCTTGTCAGGCCTGTGAGGGAAGCAGCTATGGTACTATAATTGAGGACAAACTTTCTGTAGTACCCCACTGTCCCCAAGAATGCCCTCACTTGCTTTTTGGTAACAGGGGCAGCCCATGCCTGAATGGCTTCCACTTTGGAAGGTTCTGGCCTGATCTCACCACTCCTAACTCTATGTCCCAGGTAGGAGACCTCTGCCATACCCACCTGACATTTGCTGGGGTTAATGGTCAATCCTGCCCTCTATAGTATGTCCAGCACCTCCCTGGCATGCTGAAGGTGCTCTTGCCAGGAACGGCTGTAGATGGCAATATCATCTGGGTAAGCAAGAGAAAAATCTCCTGCTATTGCTAGGATATGATCTACCAGCCTCTGGAAAGTTGCTGAGGCATTTTTCATCCCAAAGGGCATCTTCTTGAACTCATACAAGCCAACAGGAATCACAAAAGTTGACCTCTCTCTAGCACTGGGAGTCAAAGGCACCTGTCAGTAACCCTTGGTAAGATTAATGGTGGTAAGTTACTTAGCCCCACCCAGCTGCTCAAGGGCTTCATCTGTCCTAGCCATGGGATAAGCATCTGACTCTGTGTGACTATAGTCCATATAGAACCTGGTACTGCCATCCTTTTTTGGCATCAGCACCACTGGAGAGGCCCATGGACTGCTGGACTCCTGGATTACACTTAGTTTCAACATTTCTTGTATCTCCTCTCTCAGAGTTTGTTTGACTCTCTCAGGCACCTCATAAGAGGCCTCCTTAATAGGCTTTTGGGGTCCTGTACCCACATGGTGCTGCACCAGGTGGGTGCACCCTGGTTTCCTAGTGAACATGCCCTCAAACTCCTGTAACACTGCTCAGATTTCCCGAACCTGGGTAGGTGATAGCTGCTGGGATATTGCTGCCCCTTCCAGTGAGGTGTCAGTCCGAGCATCACTCTGGAAATCAGTTACTAGATCCCCCTCAGACTCCTCCTGCCATCTACTGCAAATACTCTGCACAAGGGCCTCCCTATCATGGTAAGGTTTCATCATGTTAACCTCCTGCTAAGCAGTTCTATCATGTAGTTAACATCACTGACCTTGCTTACCACTTTGTAGGGTCCCTCCCAAGCTGCCAGCAGCTTGTTGTGTCTGACAGGAATGAGAGCCATTACCTGCTGTCCTACAGCATACTCTCTAGCTTGAGCATTCCTGTCATACCAGACCTTTTCCTACTGTTGGGCTTCTGCCAGTTTCCAAGTTCCCTGAGCCCTGTCCTGAGTTTTAGGACATATGCTACAACAGACTCCTTGTGGGATTCACACACACCCTCCAACTCATCTTGAATCAAATCTAGAGGTCGCCTCATCTATGACCATACAGCAACTCAAAGGGTGATAATTCTGTAGATTCCTGGGGCACCTCTCGGTAAGCAAACAACAGATGGGCCAAATATTTGTCCCACTCCCTTTTAAGTTGGTCTGCAAATGCACGTAGCATTGTCTTGAGTGTAGAGTTTAACCTCTCAACAACACCATAAATCTGAGGATGGTAGGGGGTGGTCTTTAGGTGCCTCACTCCACAGTGCTTCCACAGACAAGCCAGCAGATCTGACATGAAGTTGGCACATCTGCCATCAGAATTGATTTTGGGAAACTTACCCTGCTGAAAATCTCTAACAAAGCATGTGCCACCTTTTCTGCCTCAATTGAGGTTAGGGCCACTGCTTCAGGGTATCTGGTAGCATAATCTACTACCACTAGGATATACTTTTTCCCTGTGGGAATTGGGGTACTCAAAGGCCCCACAATATCCATAGCTACCCTCTGAAATGGCTCCTCAAACACAAGCAAAGGAATCAATGGAGCTTTCACCTTGTCTTCTACCTTGCCTACCATTTGTCAGTGCTCACAGGTCCTGCAGTACCCTGTTAAATCTCTGGAAATCCCAGACCAATAAAAATTCTGTGTAATATGCCTCTTTGTACATTTTATGCCCATATAACCTGCAAAGGGAATATCATGGGCTATGGGTAAAAGTGCCAGATGGCAGGCTCTGGACACTACCAACTGCTGTATTCTCTCACCCTCTAGCCCTCAGGGGACCACTCTCTATAAAGAAACCCTTTGTCCCAGTATACAGATTCCCCCTTTCCTTGAGGATCAGTTGCCTCACTAGCTACCACCCTCAGGCCTTGTAATGTAGGGTCTGAAAGCTGAGCCTGTCTCAACTCTCTCTTTGTAACCCTTCCCAGCTTCCTTTCCACAGGAAGTCTGGTATCCTCTGATAGCGGTGTCTCACTGTCAGCCTGAGTACTTCTACTCACCTCTGCCCTTGCAGTCACCCTGTCCAAGGGAACATCAGTACCCACAAGCAGCTGTGGATCACCTTCATTCTCACTGCTACAGGGTAGCTCCCTCTCTGAAGTAACCACCTCACCAGTCCTAACTGCAAGTGTGTGCTCTGTCTGGGTCTCCCCCAGGCTACCAGACCCACATGCTTGTCTCCAAACTTGACTGCATGTAACTGCATGAACATTCGGTACTGCATTATCAAAATCATTCCCTATCAGGACATCTGTAGATATATCCACAAACACACCTACTTGCTGGCTTCCCTTTACACCCTCCCAGTCAAGGTGAACCCTAGCCAAAGGTATTTGGGAAGATGTTCCCCCCTAAAGCTCTGACTGGAGTAGACTGCCCAAGCAAGTAGTGCTCCTCTGTAATCATTGCAGGCTTCACAATGGTTAGGTCAGAGGCTGTGTCGCTCTTAGCAGTGGCCTATTTCCCATCCACTAAGATATAACCTCTTGTGGTAGTTTGGTACCCTTGTTGTCTCGAGATAACTTACTGCTGGCATTTTGTCATTCCTACTTACTGTCTGCCCCACCTTTTGCTCCCCACCTTCCCTCCATGGACATCTATATGCTATATGGCCCCACTGGTTGCATTTAAAACATTTATCCCTTGGTCCTGGTTATGTACCTGGACTAGTGGCTTCCCCTGCTACTGGCGGAGTCTGTTTGGGCAGTCTGGGCTGCTCATCATGGGTTCCCTTAGACCCTTGAGCAGCCTTGTGTGTCCCTTTCCTGTGCAGTGATGCCCTGCTTGCTAGGTATAGGTCTCCCTTCTTCCCCAACTCATCTGCAGTACTGCATTGTCTATCAGCTAACCAGATTCTCATGTCCTCAGGCAAAGTGCTAAGGGCTTGTTCCCTCACAAAAATGTCTGCAAGCCGTTCAAAAGTGGTAACCTGACATCTACTCACCCACCTATGAAAATAAGTGCTAAGTTCAGCAACATATTCACATGGTTCCCCTTCAAAACATCTAAGTCTCATAACATCAAAACTACTGAGATCATAACATTAAAAACCCAAAACACTGAAAACTCATAACATTGAATTTCACAACACTGAAAATGTATAACATCGAGTAGTGTATCATCAAACATGTAAATGTTATAGTTTAAGTTGTTAATCTTCTGATATCACTATAAGACATTGTAGTTTTTATTTATATAGTTATTATTTATATAGTGTAGGAATTTATACTATTTATATAGTGTTTATTTTTCCAATCTGTACGTGTTTTTAGGCCATACAGGTAAGTGATTTAAACATTATGTGTACATTCTGTATGGTGATCAAAATACAGTGGGGTTAGGAAATTAACTTATCTCTACTGTAGTGCGATCTCAGAGTTGGTATATTTAATTTACAGGGGTGGGGGGCACAGCCACCCTCATGGGGGGTCTGTCCCCCCTGCAGAAACATAGTAAAGATTGTGTTTGCTAGTCTGGTGGTGTTATAGGTGGAGGGGATGTTATTTACATTTGCTTTGTAGTTTTCAATGTCGTGTTGCAAAGTTTCAGTGTTCTGAATTTTCGATGTTGTGAGTTTTCAGTGTTTTGGCTTTTCAGTGTTATGGTCTCAGTGTTTTGAGATTCGATGTTATGGGAATTAGATGTTTTAAAGTAACACCATTCACACACACTTTCCTTTGCCTTGTGTCTATGCTCACAAAACTTTTTATGTAAGTTTCACGTGTTAACTTAAAACATTCTAGCAAACAGTTTTTACAATATTATAATTTAAGCAATCAGTATCAGACAATTTAGAAATAGCAGCTACAGCTTTACCATGCTGTAAGGTGGTCAGAAACCGCACCCTTGTCCTTGGTCAACATTATACTATTAACATACCCTCTCAAACATATGAATGAAACTATCAAAAGTATCCCCCTCTGTAAATTGTGGAAGAAATTTACTGACCTTTATTGCTTTTGGGGTTCGGTTACTCCCTTCCCCTTACCTCCATGACTCTGGTGAAGAGTCAGCATCTCCTTTTCATGTTGCCCCTGCCTGTCCTTCTCCTCAGCCTCTAGACATCTCAGTTTCTCATTTTCCTCAACCTCATGACATCTCAGTTTCTCATTTTCCTCAGCCTCTAGACATTTCAGTCTCTTTCCTGCTTCTATTTCTAAACACTTGGCCTTCAGCTCGTCTCTTTAACTCTAAATTGATTTTTAAGTCCTCTGTGGAAAGGTTGAGCTGTCCATTTTCTGAAAGTTGTACATCTCCAAGGCAACCCTGGTTGTCCTCCTGATCGCTGGTCTGTGATACAGCTGTGCCCAAAGCTACAATCATTTCTGCCTTAGTCAGGTTGGGATGCACCAGTCCTTTAGCCTGGCACATCTCAGCCAACTGGTTCTTTGTCAGCTTGCCATACTCCTCTGTTGACATCTTGCCTGCTCTCCCTGACTAAGCTAACAAAAAAAAATAAATAAATAAAACAATTGTGATGTGAAACTTTGAATGTTCACTGTGTGGCTGACTGAGAGCACACACACCTTCAGTGACCACTGTACACAGGCTACAGGAATTCAATATCCACACCACTACAAGCCAATCAATATGTGAGATGGCTATCTCACCACTGCCAACCAATTAATATGTGATGTGGATATCCAACCACGGTCCACCAAATAATATGTGACACCACTGCACTGGCCCCTTAATGAAGGCGCCTCAATCCTCACCACTGGCAACAATTTCCCTTAACAGCACACACAGATCACTGTCAGTCTGGGGCTGTTTTTTTCCTCTTTCTCCATATCCCCAATAAGACTCCCCACTTGCACAACTATAGGGTTAAGATCTCAGCTGAGGGGCCAAGCCAAAACCTCCAGCCCCTTGTCTGTCCAACTAGTGTTTCGTGTCCCTGCCCAAGTAGCTGACACACACACACACACACACACACACACACACACACACACACACACACACACACACACACACACAGACACACACACACACACACACACACAAACACACACACACACACCTGTGGAAGGCTGGCACAGGTTTACTAGCTATGGCCTCTTCTGCCCAGACTATAAGGTAGTTTCCACTGCCACCACCACTCTTAACAGCTATTATACGGCCCTTACAAAGGGTGTCAAATCCTACTGTGTAATGTTACTATATACAAATTGTATTTTTGACCAAGCACCAGGCTATTAGGAGTGGCCTGTAGAGTGTCACCCAATACATATGCCAGTACTCTAAGAGCTTAAGTATGTCTCAAAAATATCAGCCACAAAAATAAGTTTAAATAAATTTAATAATAAATAATAAAAGAATAAGACAATACTCAGTAACTCAACACAGTGACTTCAGAGTTCAAAATCACAAGAAATATTTTAAAACAACATTGCAGGACATTCTCAAATAAATACCGAAAACATATAAAAAAGAAGTTATGTCTTACCATAACGTTCCATCTTCTTCCAGTCATCACTGATGG
The DNA here is from genome assembly GCF_019279795.1 of Protopterus annectens. Lineage (NCBI taxonomy): Eukaryota > Metazoa > Chordata > Ceratodontiformes > Protopteridae > Protopterus > Protopterus annectens. The sequence goes on from NC_056747.1 coordinate 985,563,134, forward strand.
GGTCCAGTTCCGAGCCCTTAGAACCGAGTCAGCCTAATGTCAAGCTTGCGTACACCAAACACTCTCGAGCTAAGCTGCTACCCACAATGCCCTTCTCCCAGTTACCTCAGATCGAGTTTACATGCAACATATAGAAGAAACAGAAAATAGAGGCCATTTCTGTGCAGAAACCCTGAAACACCACAAGGACCCAGAAAATCCACCAAGAGCCTTTGGTGGGGGACAGTGTGATGACTGGAAGAAGATCAACAACTCAGATGGAATGTTATGGTAAGACATAACTTCTTTATCTGAAGTTGTTAATCTTCTTCTTATTCATCACTGATGGGACAGAATCCCAAGCTACTTGGAGAACCTGGGTGGCCCCTATGGAAGAGCATTCCTGAGAACCATAGAGCCGAAGGCCGCTCTTCCCCTGGAGACCAAATCCAATTTACAATGCTTGATAAAAGTATGGGGTTTAGCTCAAATGGCTGCTGCACAAATGTCATCCATGGAAGCTCTGGAGTGAAAGGCAACTGAAGTTGTGATGGCCCTAGTTGAATGAGCTTTGATTTGAACAGGTTTAGATTAATTCGCTAGGGAGTATGAAAAGGAAATACAATCTCTGAGCCATTTTGATAAAGTAACTTTTGATACAGCACATCCCATTCTTGGACCAGAAAAGGAAATGAAAAGTTGGTCCAACTTGCAGAAGGACTTGGTCCTGTCCAGGTAGAAGCGTAGTTGTCTATGTACATCCAATGAATGTAGACAGTATTCTCCCTTGTTGGAATAATTTGGAAAAAAACACAGGGAGCTCAATGGACTGGTTAACAGAGAAGTCGGACACTACTTTGGGGAGAAAGGATGGGTTAGTATAAAGGGATACTCTGTCCTTATGGAAGATTAGATATGATCTCTTGATGCATAAGGCTTGTAACTCAGATATCCATCTGGCAGATGTGACTGCTACCAGAAACAATGATTTCCATGACAAGAATTTAAGATCACATGTCACAGCAGGCTCAAAGGGGGAAGAGAGAGAGACTGTAGAACCAGAGAGAGATTCCATGTCTCCACAGGTTGCCTGATAGGAGGTCTGCTATGGAAAACTCCCTTGAGAAAGGTCTTGCAAAGGCAGGTGTAGATAAGAGGAAAACCATCCAAGCCGTTATGGAAATTGGAAATAGCTGCTAAATGGACTCGAATAGTAGAAGCTGATGCCCCATTGTCAAGCAACTCAGAAAGATATTGAAGTATAGCAGCTGTTAGAGTTGAAAAAGGCCAGATAGCGAATCTTTTCCATTCGTCTCCGTAGAGTTTTCTGGTGGATGGTTTATGGGAGGCCAGAATAATATCACGGACAGGTGAGGAGAGGGTTTCCTGCCTGGCGACTAATGGAAGGGGAGAAACCAAGCTGTCAGCTTGAGAGTGGATAGATATGGGGGAGTCAGCTCTTGTGGGTGAGATACTAGGTCCTGATGAATGTCCAGGATCCAAGGAGGCTGTAACAGGTGAGGCCGGAGGAAGGGAAACCACACTTGTCGAGGCCAGAAGGGGGCAATGAGAATTACTTTGCATCTCAACTAGATTGCTTTCCTTAGAAACAGGGGTATCAAAGGTATCGGGATAAGCATAGAGGAGACCCGCGTGCCCATCGTGAGTCAAAGCGTCTGTTGGTGACTCCCCGTCTGGGGGAAACTGGGCAAAGTAGCTGCTGTATTTTTTGTTTGAAGGGAAAGCGAAAAGATTGCAGCAAGGCTGGCCCCAACAGCTGAAGATTGTTGCCATCACGTTTGGGTTGAGAGACCACTCATGTGGACGGAGGATGCATCTGCTCAGCTTGTCCGCAATCACGTTGGAGCTCCCCCGGATATGTGTTGCAATTAAAAAGTGGTCGGAAGCTATCACCTAATGCCAAATTTTCATTGCCTCGCGACATAGGGGGTAGGATTTGGTCCCTACCTGTTTGTTTATGTACCAGACGATGGACATATTACCTGACTGGACTGCAATTGTTCTTGACGGAAGGAGCGGATGAAGTGGCTGCAACTCTAAAGGACACTGATATGCAAGTTGACCTCTAAGCTGGACCATGCGCCTTGGACTGTCTTTCCCTGGAAGTGGCCCCCCCATCCTATCAGGGAAGTATCCGTGGTCATTGTGGCATTGGGTTGGGGAGTCTGAAAGGGGAGGCACCAAAGATTTTCATCTGTTCTCATCCTCATCCACCAGAGGAGATCTTGCTTGCAGGAATTGGTGATGAGGATCTGTGAGCTCAGAGAATGGAGATTGGATATCCACAAAAGGATACAAAATGGACAAAAGGAGCCATTGTAGTAGTCTCATATGCAATCTTGCTAGGGGGACAATTGGGATGGCTGCCGCCACAGATCCCAGAGCCTGTAGAATTTCCCTTGCAGAGACCTTCTTGTGACAGAGTATCACTTGTACTTGTAACCTTAATCTCTGCAGTCTGTGAGGAGGAAGAGAGAATTAGCTTGTTTGAGCATTGAATACTGCTCCTATAAATTCCAATTGTTGGGTGGGATGAAGGTTGGATTTTTTCCAGTGTATTATGATGCCTAGGAACTCCACCAGTGCTACAGTGTAGTGGAGGGCCCTAACTAGTAGGCGCTTGGTGGGGGCGGAGAGGAGACAATCGTCTAGATATGGAAACACCTGGAATTCCTGAAGTCTCAGATGAGCTGCCACCACTGCTAGGCATTTCGTGAACATTCTGGGAGCCGTAGAGAGAATGAATGGCAGGGCTCTAAGTTGGTAATGATTGGCCCCAGCCGGAAGCGAAGTAGACTCCTGGAGCACTTGCCCATTTTGATGTGGTAATACACATCCTGGAGATCTACTGAGCACATCCACACACTCTTCCAAAGAAATGGGAGAATGGATTGTACTGATTTGTTTAGTTGGCTGAGATCCAAAATGGGTCGCCAGTCCCAGGTCTTCTTTGGCACCAAAAAGAATCTCGAGTGAAAACCAGATCCACACCGCTCTGGGGGGACTTGTTTGATGACTCGTTTTAGACACAGCTTTTTTTATTTCTGAAGCTGCCTCTTCCCTTTGACTGGGGGGAACATGGGAAGGCATTTTGGAGGTCTTGAATAAGAGATTAGAGGAATGTAATAACCTCTGGAAATTATTCTCTGCACCCACTGATTGGTTGTAATAGAGTGCCAGGCAGCTTGGTGCAAAGAAAAACGAGCCCCGTCTGCTTCCAGAGGAAAGCAATCGGGCAGCACTTCAGGAGTGCTGATAAGGTCGTCCGGACAAAGAATCCCTGGAGTCCTGATTTTGGGGACCCCCTCTGCCCTGAAAGGGGCGTTTTCCATTATTGGAACCCCATCTGCCTCTGGGGGAATCCTCACTATGTGCACTACGGAAAGGACCTTGTGATTTTTTGTGCCATATCTTTCACTCCTCTGGTTCCTGGAGAAACAGCACTGATGTTTGGAAAAACATAGGCCAATGGCAGACAAAGTTTTTCCATCCTGCTCGCACCTGGCTAATGTGTCCTTCACTTTAGAACCGAACACAGCGGACGGTTCGATAGGGGCATTCAAGAAGGAAGACTTGAAAGAGTCCGCAAGGCCACAAATGTGCATCCAGACGTGATGTCTCATAACTACACCTGCACCCGCAACTCTAGCCACCCCTTCGGTTGCGTGGGACAGCAACCTCATGGACGAGTTGGAGATCGACTCTAGGGTAGCAAGATGGGAAGCAACTTTATCATGTGCCCCATCCAAAACTTGACCCGCAAGGGTTCCAGAGAGTTCAGAGATGAGATCTCTTTGGAGCCTCGTAAAATGTGCCAAGTAATTGAGAGACATGACAGCAAAGGTCGCTGAAGCAAAAACTCCCTTCCCTAATCTGTCCACCGCCCGGGACTCTCTGTTGGGTGGATGGACAGCAGGACTTTCCTCCGCAATGTCCTTTTTTGTGGCAGCCACCACCACCATAGCATCTACTGGTAAGCCTCTAGACCAATGGGGCTGTTCCACTGGAGAGGAGAATAGCTTGTCTGGTCTCTGGGGAATGGCCTCAACTGCATGATGACCTTGACTAACTCACCTGCCTTGTTATCTTCAAAGTAACATGCTATCCAAACTGACAAAGAACCCCCAATCATGGTTGCAGCAAACCTAGTCTTCAGATAAACTTCATCACCACTATCAAGTGCATACCTTCTGTGGATACAACCTTATCTAGAAGTTTATGCTGAGCGTACATGACCGACTTTATGTAGTTTAGGCCTCACAATTCATAAGTAGAGAACACTTTATCTCACATTTGATTCCATGTCCAATGAATAAAAAGGTTATGCCTACAGCATGGGATTGCATTTTACTGTTACAAATGGCATAGTCTAGTGTTCCTTGAGGTTCTCAGCACAGTTCATCTTGTCTGAGAGCAACAAAATATTCTGTCTGGCTTGTGGGAAATGTGCTGCTTTATCTGTGAGTTTCCAGTTAAATTTAATCAAATCTCTAAATGTATCCATCATGGGTGGGGCTGCACAGTTACTCTGTTCTTGGAATCTTCCAGCATTCTGAAACCTCCAGAGGTTGGGACAGCCTCCTTCTCTAGCATTAACTTTTGGGGCTAGTATAAAATTGTGGGGGTTAGCATAATGGTTAATGTGTGTACCTCACAGACAAGTAACAATGTATGATTCTCACCATGGGAAATCGGCTAGCCTTAAAATGGTCCAGAAAGGCAGCTAGCGTAATATTTCCTTATGAACCTATGAGAATCTGCCTATACTTGGGATTATCAAAAGAGAATGCTCCTCTTTTCTCATTCTCTAGCTCCTCTGACACATCTTCATATAAGGGGACACAAGACCTAAATGGTACATTTTTACAGACACTTCTTTAACCATATCTTGTGTAAGACCTGGATTCTAGGAAGAATCAGGCTTGGAGAAATCTGGGGGTGATGAGGGTATGAACAGAGCCAACTCAGTTGCCTGGACAAACAAAGAATATTTAAGAGGTAGGGTATCATGTAACTTCTTTGAGAGTGGCTCCACTACCTGCTGTATTGGCAGTACAATGAAAGAACCTCCACAGGTTGATTAACTATGATGACAAATGCCTGATGTAATGTGAGCCTGCTTCTAGGTGGCAGTGGCCCTTCCTAGAATGACACGGTTTCCTTCTAGGTTGCTGATACTGCGCCTGTTGCCCTGCTGAAACCACTTCTGGTGTGAATTCTGTTGTGTTCCTTAGAAGAGGCAAAGAGGAGCTGTGAACTTAATGTCAACAGATGTTAGGCCGGATTCATGAAGGCTTGCACGGAGTCTAAGAGAAGAGTAAGACTCCATGCAGCCAACATGTCCGCCGAGCTATCCAGGAACAGCCGGTAGGGGCGTGCAACAGAGCTCTCAAAACGAGTCCTACACGGACAGGGCTTGTTTATGCAAATTACCTCAATTACAGGTGAAAGCTATGCAAATGAGGTAAATTTGCGATCCAGGAAACCCGAACCTGTCCGAGTAGGAGTAGTGTTATTTGCAGAAATGTACTCAGTTGACAACTGAGTACGGTTCTGCAAATAGCAAAACTGAGCCGTGACAGCTCCAAAAAAGGATGCATTTACATGAGGAAGCATGCCAATGGCCAAAAATACCGCCATTGGCAACGTTCAGTGATGCAAAATAAAAATAAAATAACTTTTCTTTTTCATCCCGATCTCCGGGGTTTAAGCATAGCGCAGCGCCACGCAAACACGCTGCACCCTAAAAAACAGAAAATCAATAATTAAGATCCACAAATGTGGATTTTATTGCTAATATGAATTTACAATGCAAGGGAATGGCAGGCTGAAGACTGAGTAGAGGTTGCTAAGGGGGGAAGCTCAGTCTAAGAGATGTAACCAAGCATTAGTAGGCAAGCCTATGCAAATGAGGGTTAGGATAGTTAATCACAAGTTTACATAGCAAATGAGCACAGTCAGTGGAGTGTAGGAGTAGGATAAGGGGAGTAACAGAGTAGAAGATAGGTGACATCATGAGGGGGTATGTATGAAAGATGTGAAGCTCATTGGAGCAGAGTGGCATGTGTCAGCTGTCATTTACACATCATTGAAAGAGTTGTGTCAACAGGTAGGCTAGGTAAAGGCAAGAAATCGAAGGTGTATGCCGTGGATAACACTAAAGTTTCTTGCTGAGCATGTATGCGCGTGGGTGAGCACCTGTAAACTCGAGTAAGACTGTGTGCACGCGTGTAAGCGTAAGTGCACGCGTTTAAGCCGGAGCAAGCATGTATAAGGCTGTTTAAAGAGTTGTAAGCACGTTTGTGCCGGTGTGCACGTGTTTTAACAAGAATAAGCAAGTTTTAGTCAGTGTAAGCATGTGTGCGCACGTGTGAGCTGCTGTGCGCGTGTTTGCACTTGTGTGCGTGGCGCTGCCCCCCTGAGGAAACAAAAAGGAAAAAGGAAGCACAACAAATAGTAGGAAGTTACCAGGGAGTACTAGCAGAGCTAGCAGGTGAAAACAATCAGAATCAGGCAATTACACAGGCAATACACTAGCCCAGCCCAGCACTTAAAACTCTGCAAAAAACATTCCATTATGTTTCTCTCAAGACATACTGCAACACTGCAGTAAGCTAATGGAAGTGAAAACTGAAAAAGCTTTACTGAGACAAAGAAATGTTAGGGGCTGTCATTGCTGTTATAAGGCAACATATGCAACATGTTGAGGGTGGTGACAATACAAATGCTGCTGGACAACCCACACTGAGGAGACGGAGAAGAGTGTACAGGCCCAGGGTAACCTACCAGGGGCTACATGAGCTGGAGATAGTGGAGCGCTATAGAGTGGACAGAGACCTCTTGCAGCAAATTGTTGAGCTGTGCAGGCCACGCCTCACACACAGAACCAACAGAGTAGAACCCATCCCAGTGGAAACCAAGGTATGTGTTGGCCTAAGAATATTAGCAACAGGTACCTTCCAGAGACCAACTGGTGATATGATGGGGATATCACAGGCATCAGCATCCAGGGTACTGCACCAGTTCCTGGATGCCATGTCAGCACATGTCGGTGATCATGTATATTTCCCCATTTCCCGTGAGGTATTGGCCAGCAATATGCGTCTCTTCCAGCAAATAGCAGAATACCCTGAGGTAGTGGGTGCAATAGACTGCACGCACATATGCATCAAAGCACCAGCCGGTGAGCGGGGTAGGTTCTACCTCAACCGCAAGGGCTTCCCCTCCATCAACTGCCAGGTCATGTGTGATGCCCAGGGCATAATACTGAATGTGTGTGCTGGCTGTCCTGGAAGCTACCATGATTCCCATATCTGGCATCTGACGCAGCTGTACCAGACATCTGCCAATGGGGACATCCCACATGGTCACCTAGTGGGGGATGCTGGCTATGCACTGGAGACGTGGCTGATGACACCCATCAGAAACACACACACACCTGAACAGGAATGCCATAATGAGGCACACGCACAAACACGAAATATAATCGAGCGTGTGTTTGGCCTGCTCAAGTCACGGTTCCGGTGCCTGGACACATCTGGTGGAGCCTTGCAGTACTCACCAACTACATGTACCCAAATTGTCATGGTATGTGCTATGCTACATAATATGATCCTGAGAAAACAGCTGCAGCAGGACCAGCATTGGCCTGGGCCAAACAGCCCCCCACCATTGCCAATGCCATCACAGGCAGAGCATGACTCGGAGGAGGAACAACTTGAGCCTGCCCCAGTAGGCAGAAGGAGGTGTGCCCAGTATGCTTTGGCCTTGGCAAAGAGGCAACGCACAGCACATACACTGGCTCAGTAGGAACTCTGGAAATGATACCTCTCTCTGACTCGCACATATAGTAAAAGGGATGCCTAACTTGACACTACCTGTTTACAAACATGTATAGGGAGTGTAGTATGTGCATCTGACATAGGCAGCCCTGCAGCACCACCTGAGACATGATTGCCATGTGTTAACCAATATAAAGCAGTGCTAAACAGCATTTACCACCATGTAGTATATGTAAACAAAATCGCACACCAACTAGTACAAATGTGGTCAATGTTGAGTAATATTGGGCAACGTTCAGCAATGTTGGTTAATGTTGAGCAATGTCGGACAAGCTTGGTCTAAGTAGGGCATAGCTGAACAAAAGCCAACATGCTCATACTTGCTCTACTGGCCCTTAAGCAGTCTGGCCTGCTCAATATGAAAATGTAAAGCAATGGCAGGTCTCAAACCCAGGATACTGTGCATTATAGTCACAGGACTGAACCACTAAACCATGACAGTATTGCAGTGGTCAGCTTGTATGAAGAAATGCTGATATGTCTATGCAAAGTATCTCATGGAAACCCTGCAGGCACAGCATAATCCCTGTCAAGTTATGACACAAAGGTGAGTCCTGCAGTAAGAATAGAACCTGACTTTCAACACACACAGTATAAATGTTAATATTGGTCATGTTCACACACATCAACATATGTAGTGGACCTCAGACAGCAACATACTGAAAGGTCACACTGGGCATGCTCACACACTTGAATAAATGAGACAAATGTCAGGCAATAAAACACTGAAAGTCCAAACTGGGCATGCTCACACACTTAGGCCATGTCTGAGTACAGCAGTGGGCCACACATATCCGGCAGTTGCACGTGTTAACCCAGGAACCTCTCACCATTCAGCAATCCACCCTGTGCACACAGTTATATGACAACAGACACATATATAATATAGTGGAACCCTGTCATAATCAAATATGTTCTGTAGATACCTAAGTTGTTCGTAGAAAGTGGGAAAGCAAAGAAGATAAAAATCCTGCAATCAGTATCATCAATAAACAATGTGCATCCCGAACATTATCATAGGTTCAAAGGTTGATACTAGGCTATCTGTCCTAGGGCATGTACAAGCCTAGCCAGAGTGTGTTTGGCTTTCGCAACCCTGTCAGATTAGTGCACTGTGCCTGTGAATAGTAGGTCACACAAGATAGCCCATTTACGTTTAGTCCATTGTGCCTCTGTCTAGCAGGGACCCAGAAGATATCCCAGGGGTAAACATACGATCCCCCATCCACTTGTCAAGATGTCTTCTGTAGCTGGTCAGTGGGTGGCTCTGCCTATGCGAAACTGGGATTACATTCCGGAGTGAGTGGAGCCTCTGGGATAAGAATCTGTCCCTCCAGCATGTCCTATTAACATCTGTGCTGAGGTTTATGTCCCTGGAGTGTGTAGCTCCAAGGGATTCGGATATCCTGAGGTGGAGCATGTCCATTAATTCTGGATTGGACATTTCCTTAAAGAACAGGCACACATCACATCCGAGTAGGTGGTAAGCGACTAAGTAGAGCTGGAGTTACTGTATCCGAACTGCGGAGGGCATCTATGTGAGTCCCTAGATCTGCTTGTTTCGGAACTTTTGTGGCCATTACAGTTGATGCAGGTGTCAGGTAAGGTACATCCCAAATGGGGCATTGTAACCAAGCATGGTTGTGATGAGTATAGGGGCACAATGACCTCACTTGATCTAGATGTGAAACCATATGGGATAAGGTGGGCTATACAGAAGGTCTGTCTAACCACTTTGGCAATGTGATTGTCAAAGGCGAGAGTACGAACAAGTCGTGTCCCCAAACCCCTAACAACTCCTACCGTACGTAATGGATTACCACCTATGTGGTAATGTGTGGGCATGTTGTTATTCCTAAAGGGGATGACTATGCATCTAATGGCATTTAGCTGTAGGCCATGGCTCTGGCACCAGTCATCCATCTCTGTGAGACCCTGTCTGAGTATGCATGTGCCAGCTGGAGAGTTGATTATGGCACCCAGTTTGCAGTCATCTGCGAACATGGTCAGACATATTCCTCCTGTGTTAGCCTGTACGTCAGACAAATATATACTGAACAAGAGAGGTCCCAGGACTGAGCCTTGTGGGATGCCACGTGTAACTGGTGTATAGTCAGACATGGCACCTGCAATACTGACCATGTGGGTGCTATCCCTGATCCAATTAGCAATCCATCTTGTGAGATATGTGTCGATATTGACGCTGGTGAGCCTATGTATAATGGCCGAATGGGGTATTGTGTTGAAGGGTTTTGCAAGGTCCAGGTAGGCTGTGTGGACAACCTTCCCTACATCTATGGACCTGGTAACTGTTTAAAGAATACAAACAGGTTCAAGAGGCTAGATCTGCCCACAACAAAGCTGAAATGTGTAGGACCCAGTGTCTGTAGGTTCCCGATGTCTATGTGTATGAGTTCCATGACAATATGCTCCATAGCTTTGCAGAACAGGCTAGTTAGGCTTATGGGGCAATATTGTCCGGGGTCCGTTGTGGCACCACCTCTGTGGAGCGGGACCACTGTCGCTGTGCGCCATTCCTTGGGTACATATCCTGTAGTAACTCTGATATTGAAAAGTGACTTAATGTCAGGGTTACGTTCATCATGAAGCTTGTGTAAGATGCAGGCCGGGACACCGTCTGGTCCCATTGATGCTGTGTTGTCTGCTTTGGGGAAGGCAGCACTCACCTGTTCATTTGTGATGTCAGGGAGGTTACACTCTGTTGGGATGGACAGTTGCTCCCTAGGGGGGATGGGGGGAGACATCTGCACTGAACCTGTTTGCCAGGATGTTGGCAATGTCTGTGGGTTCAGGGTATGTTTAGTCAGTATGCAGTAACTCACAGCATATCAGTGAGTGCCCACTCAGGTTCCTGACATAACTAAAGAAGGCCTTGTGATTGTCCTAAGTGACTGGTGAAATTGTCCGTTAGACGCGGGCCTTAGATGAATTCATGAGTGATCATAGCTGTCTGCTAGTACAGATCAGATGCCTTCCCCGTCTGGGATTGTGCTCTATCATGTAGTAGCCTCCTCCTTTCGTTGTATAGCTTATTAATGGTCGGGGTCCACCAGACAGGTCCCCTGCCATTGGAGGAGTGAGTCTTGTTGTTATTTGGGATAGCACAATCCATGCAGTCCACTAGGTGTCCATAGAATGCGTTTGTAAAGGATTCAGTGGTCTGAGCCATATTTACCACTGTCCCAGGGTCTTTGAAGGATACCACCTTGGTTTGGAGAAGTGTAACGTTTGCTTTTGAGAAGTTCACCAAGATTACCTACGATGGGTGTGGGGACGGGATATGGATGTCCAGTGAGATAAATGTATGGTCTGACCTTACCAATGAGGGGTATACCTCTGGTGTGGAACATAGAGTCTCCATGCTGGTGATGATCAGGTCCAATGTTTTCCCCTCTTGTGGGTGTGGTGACCGGTTGTGCCATAGCATTTGAGTTTACAAATAGCAGCAACTGTTGGGAGAGGGTGTTGGGGCTTCAGCAGTATCCCCAGTCAACGTTTGGGTATTTGAAGTCACGCAATATAATGGTGTTTGGGGAGACCTTCATATTCTCCAGTGTTCCCAGGAAAGCTGAGTGTGGTTCCTGAGTTTAGGAGGGTGGTCTATAGCAGGCTACAAACTGAAAGGCAGTTTTGCACACTGTTAGTTGCACATGTATGGTCTGCGATGCTCCGTGCAGTGCGACTAACCTGGAGGTGTGTGTATCTGTGATGTATATGGATACTCCCCCTATTTGTGTTGGCCGTTCTGAGTCTTGTGGTCAGAAAGCATGGTATGAAGTATAACCTGGTAGCGCTGGTGTGCATTTGTGAGCCTGAACCAGGTGTCTGTTACTGCACAGATATCGATATTCTTCATACTGAGGAGAGTCCTGAGTGGGTGCATTTTGAGGGTAACACATCTGGTGTTGAGCAGCATTACCCTTAGTTTCTTTTACCCTGTAATGTCTATGGAGGTGGGTTTGTCTTTTGAGCCTCGCTTAAAAAAGGCACTATGGGGGTGGCAAGAGCCTTAGCCAGTATTCGAAAGTCCAAGGGTGACAGGTGCAAGCTGTCCATAGCGAAGCTATGTGGCATGTCGAGCATGTCACCCCAGGTTGACAGACACTGGATCCCCTTTGAATGACACCAATATGTTAGCCAACTGTTAAAAGTGATCATTTTGTCTATATACCGTGACATCATTCTTGGTGAGTGTAAGATGCTACACAAGGTCAGGGTCATTCTGGCCTGGGCTACATGATCAGAGAGTTCCTCTATGTATCATGTCATGTGGTCCAGGGAGGAACGTCTGAGGTTATTCACACCAGCATGGACAATGATGGAGCCATTTCTGTACTTGCTTTGGAGTGACCTGAGTGCATGTGTTATGTGGCAGATCCTGGCACCCGACAGACAGCTCAAAGTGACCATCCCCTGGTTCGGCCTGGTGAGTGGGACTTCAGTGTGTCTGACAATAAGTGTCACCTATTACAAGTGTATTAGGTGTGTTGTTTAGCCCTAAGGGCAGTGACTGTGTGGCACACTGACTTTGTGAACTATGTGATATGTGGGTATTGTAGTGGGGTAGCAGTTGTTTGTGTGTCTGCTTTGGAGGTCTCTGCTGCTTAGGCAGAGTTTATTTAGAGCCTCCGAGTATATATATGTGCGATAATGTAGTTTGATTGCTGTCGCTATAGGTCTATGTGAGACTGGATTTGTGGTGTGTGTGGTTACCTTCACCACCTGATAGACTGTGCCAGTCATGGGTCGAGAGAACTCAGCCTCCTGTATGTCTATATAGTTGCATCTCTCACATATATCTGAGTTTGTTGGGAGGAGGAGAGGGTTGTCTGTGTACATAAGGCAGTTATGACATTGTGTCAAAATTCCAATATTCACCAGATGGACTGGAGAGTACACACGAAACCGACCCCTGGACATGCCAGTACATTATGATGACATACTCTGTTGACTGATCACAAAGGATTAGTAGGGTGTTAAGTGTGTAAAAGAGTATAATTAGAAGTTATGTACTCACCATAACGTTCCATCTGAGTAGGTGTATTCATTTGTCTGCAACCTGTGGGTTATGGATCCGATATCGGATCCGAACCGGCATGGTTTTCCAGCTATGGATCCAAGCTCTCAGCTCCTCCCCTCACCCATAATGCCCTGCTCTACCCTCATGACCTCAGATCGAGTTTGCCAAAGCAACAATACCCTAAAAAGGGTAACAAAGAATATGCAGGAAACTGAAAGGCCAGGGGGAAAGGAGGGTGGGATGGTTGCAGACAAATGAATACACCTACTCAGATGGAACGTTATGGTGAGTACATAACTTCTAAATCTGAAGTAGGATATTCATTTGTCTGCAACCTGTGGGACAGAGTCCCCAGCTACCTGAATCTTGGCGGCCATCATGGAAGGATATTCCGAGCACCCTGAGCCAAAGGATGCTCTACCCCTAGATGCAAGATCCAACTTATAGTGGGAAATAAACGTATGAGATGAAGCCCACGTGGCTGCTGCACAAATATCATCTAGAGGAATCCTAGCCTTGAAGGCTGCCGAGGTAGATACTGACCGGTTGAATGGGCATGAACACCCTCCGCGCGGCCTTCCTGAAGCTTGATAAGCCAATAAAATGCACTGTGAAATCCAGCGGGACAGAGAAACTTTAGAGATTGGCTTGCCCAAATTGAAATTTGCAAAGGAAATAAACAGCTGGTCGGATTGCCTATGACCAGCTGTCCTGTTCAGATAAAATCTAAGTTGCCTGTGAACATCTAATGAATGTAACTTATATTCACCTTTGTTTTCATATCTAGGGAAGAAAACAGGAGGTTAATAGATTGATTGATGTTTGCTTCAGAAGCAATTTTAGGAAGAAAGGACGGTTGGTCCTGAGGGAGACACGGTCCGGATGAAATACCAAGTAAGGAGGTTTAGCTGATAAAGCTTGAAGTTCAGAAACTCTCTTGGCTGATGTAATGGCTACCAAAAGGCTGTCTTGTAGGACAAGAATTTGAGATCCACCGTAGCCGCTGGCTCGAAGGAGGAGCGGTCAAGGCCTGTAGGACCAAAGAAAGGTCCCAAGGAGGAACTGCTTGTTTTATAGGGGCCTGAGAAGAAAAGTACCTTTAAGAAATATTTTACACAATTTGGCTGACATAAGAGGATTAGAGTCATGGCCAATGTGATAGTGAGAAATTGCCGCCAGTTGAACTTTGACTGTGGAACTGCTGGCACCATCGTTAAAGAGAGTGGTTAGAAAGTCAAGCACTAAAGGGAGAGGAACCGTGAAGGGATTCAGGCCTTGCCGCTCCGCCACACAGAGAAACGTTTCCATTTGCTTCGTAAACCTTTCTAGTGGATGGTTTATGAGCCAGCAAAATAGCCTTTACAGGCGAAGAAATACGGGAGTCCTTATCAAGAGTGGAACTGGAGCAGCCAAGCGGTCAGCTTCAGGTTGTCCAGGTTCGGAGGAGGAATGCAGGATGGATGGGATATCAGATCCGGGATGGGATCTAGAATCCAAGGAGGATTCACCGAGTGAGACCTTAGGAAGGGGAACCAGATCTGTCGAGGCCAGAATGGAGCAATGAGAATCATTCTGCAACCCACCCGAGAGGCTTTCTGAAGAACTTGCAGCATCAGAGGCAAGGGTGGATAGGCATACAGAAGACCGGGTGGCCAAGCATGCACCAGAGCGCCTCTTGGGGTACCTCCGGAGGAGGTATTAGAGCGAAAAACTGTCGCACTTGGTGTTTGAGGGAGAAGCAAAAGATCGCATGAAGGGGTTCCCCACCGTGCGAATATGCGTCCGCTACTTGACAATTGAGAGACCACTCGTAAGGGGTCAGAATGGTGCGACTGAGCTTGTCCGCTAGGATGTTGGACCGACCCGGAATGTGCGTTGCTATTAGAAAGCTATTGGTGGAGATTGCCCATTCCCAAACTCTCATGGCCTCGACAAAGAGGGTAAGACCTTGTTCCCCTTGCTTGTTGATGTACCAGACAACAGACATGTTGTCCGATTGAATCGCAATTGTTCCCAAGGGAAGAAAGTCCTGAAGTGCTAGCAACGCTAAGAGCACTGCTCTCATCTCTAGAACATTGATATGCAGTAAGGTCTCTGAATCGCTCCACGTGCCTTGGACTGTCCGCCCAAAGTGCCCCCACCCGAGGCGGAGGCGTCCGTGGTCACCGTGGCGAGGGGAGAAGCAAAATGGGCGGCCTTTGTGGAGATCCGGAGAGTGGAGCCACCACAAGAGGGACCGCTTGCAAGCCTTGCTGATCGCTATGGGATGATGCATGGGGAGAGCAAGGTATGACCACTGAACTAAGAGCGTCCACTGTAGAATGCGCATATTGAGCCTGGCAAGAGGAAGAAGTGCTATAGCCGAAGCCATGGACCCTAGGGCCCTCAGGACCAACTCCGCTGGAGCAGAACTTGACTGGAGAATGGCCCGCACCTGGAGCTGCAAATTTAGAACTCTGTCCGCAGTGAGGAAGGCTCGTAAACTCCTTGTGTCTAGCCTGGCCCCTATAAAATCTAAGAGCTGTGTGGGCACCAGGTTGGACTTTTTTGTATTTATTGTGATGCCCAGAAAGGGAGCAAGATGGAGAAAGGAGTCTCGCGGCAAGAGAAGTACATGCCTTGTTGGGGCGATAAGAAGCCAGTCGTCCAGGTAGGGAAAGACCTGCACCCCCTGAAGCCTCAGGTGGGCCGCTACCACTGCTAGTACTTTGGTGAACACCCTGGGGGCTGTGGTGAGACCAAAGGGAAGGTCCCGGAACTGGTAGTGACTGGCTCCCAGCCGGAAGCGGAGAATCCTCCTGAGCCTGTCCATCATGATGTGGTAGCGTCCTTGAGATCTATCGAGCACATCCAGTGATTTTCTCCCAGAAGGGGGAGAATAGATTGCAGAGTGACCATTCGGAATTTTTCTTTGGGGACTGCCAGATTCAAGAGAGAGAGGTCTAGGATTGGTCTTAGTTCCCCCGTCTTTTTTGGCACTAAAAAGAATCTGGAGTAGAACCCTGATCCGATCTGGTCTGGGGAACGGGCTGGATGGCTCCTTTCTTTAGCAGATGGCCAATTTCTGCCAAAGCGCCTCCCGCTGATCGGGTGGGACGCCTGGGAGGGACTTCAACTTTGGAAGGTGAAGGAAAGGAATGCGATATCCCTGGATATGATTTGGAGAACCCAGCGGTCCGATGTTATGGACTCCCATGCCGCTAGGTGCCCCGGAACGTCCCGACTGCCTCCAGAGTAGAGCAGTCGGGCAACCCTCAGGGTTGCTGCGGGCCGCTCAGAGAAAGGTTCCCTGGACCAAGTTTCTGGGAGCCCCTCTGCCTCTAGGGCGGCCCTCCCTGTCCTCCTCTGCCACGGAAGGACTGGTTGTCTGGAGCAGGCTGGGACTGCTGCGACTTCGAACCACATCTTCTTCTGACCCTTTTGGTTCCTAGAATAGGGCCTCTGGGGTGCAGAGAAGCGGATTCACGCAGACAGCGCCTTCCGTCCTTTCGCCTGGGTCAGCGCCTCGCGACGGTCTTGCCAAACAGAGCAGAACCATCAAAGGGGGCCGCAAATCCACTTTGAAGGGCTCAGAAAATCGCAGTGACGGAGCCAGGCCTGACGCCGAAAGTGACCAGTCCTGTCCTCAAGGCTCTAGCGGCGCCCGCTGCATGGGAGAGTAGCCGCATAGAAGTATTTGTAACTGACCTAAGAGTGGCCATACGGGTGGAGTGCAGAACTCTGTCCTCCTCCGAAATGGACTCAGGGGATGCAGCGATTCCTTAATAAGATCTCGCTGCATCCGAATAACATGTGCCAAATAGTTCAGCCCTTACTGAGAAGGTCCGAACTGAACATCCGCTTCCCCAAGCGGTCCATCATCCGAGACTCCTTGCTCGGTGGGTGGACTGAGGGACTCTCCTGAGCCAGTTCCCTCTTTGTGGCCGCCGCCGTCAACATGGCATCTACCGGAGGCCCCTTACTCCAATGGGTCCGGTCGGATGGCGGACTAAGGAACCTATCCGGTCATTTGGGAATTGGCTCCACGGTGTGCGGTTCCTTCCACGCCTGGTGGTAATAAGGTCCACCAGGGGTCGGCAGGGGACACCCAAGAGGTAGACGGCCCGCTTTGAATGCCTCCAAGAACACGGACTCGTCCGAGGAAGACTTGGGGCAGACCACCCCCCCCCCTTATAAAGCATTTCCATGATGTCTCCAAAGGAGACATCCTCGGGTGACCGTGGGGAGCCTTCCTTCCTCCAAGTCCGTGTCTTCTGAGACTCGGGAGTCAATGTGCCTCCTTTTCGTATGCTTGCAGGGACCTCCTCTGGGGGCTGTCAGAGGAGTCCTGCAGCAGCAATTTGCTCCATAGGAGCAACTTGGGGCACCAACGGGCTGTCCCAGGGGCCGGATGGTGGAAGCCTGGCCCAGTGCAGAGGGAGCGGGACGGAGCCAAACAAGTGCCGGGGTCCAGAGACCCTCAACAGAGCCCTCTCCACTACATCAAAAGCCGGGGGAGCCGACCAAAGGATCCGGCAATCGGCTCCCTCGGATCCGAAGAGTGGATCGGAGCCGGGCGCGGCACTCGGATCCGGGGACAGTGCGCCCGACACAGACGGGCCGGAGCACTGATCCCCGGATCGGCTCGGATCCAGGCTCCGAGAGATCGGGTCCGGCGCACTCGAGGGCAGGGTCGGATCCGGCACCAGTACTATCGGGCGCCCGACCCACCCGCCCGGCTGCTCGGCTCCAGCTGCTCCGAACTCGGATAGCGGGTCGGAGAAGGAGCAATAGGCTTAAAAAGGGTGTTGAGCTCCCCCGAGGGGGAGGCAAGAGCACTCCCATCTGCATCTGGGCCTGGATGAACCTTCTCATCATCCGTCCAGATCAGCATCAGAAAGGCTATGGGTAGATCTCGGCAGGCTACCGAGGTAGGCCTGGAGTGCCTCCTCGATAGCCTCGACGGAGATCGGGTCTCCTCCTCAGGACCCGTGAAAACACACAGGGACCGGAGCCGAAGGAGGAGACCGAATCGACGGAGCCGGGAGAAGCCTTGCTGGCGGGGCGAAACAGAGGTCTCGGCCGCTTGTGCTTCTCCTCCGTCCTTAGCAGCATCCCTCTCCTCTCCAGAAGCGGAGGTTGAGTCCCAGGAGCAGGAGGGGTGCCACAGGGGAACAACTGTAGCCACAGTAGTCCCGAGGGAGGCCGGAGCCGAGTCTGGCGGTAAAGACCCGCCAAGACAAGCTTGGACCTCCGCTCCTCAGTGTTCTGGGTTGAACCCTGCACATATGGAACAGCCAGATGTGAGGTGTTCAACCCCGAGACACTTAACACACCGAGTGTGGCCATCAGCCGGTGAGAGCTTATGGCCACACTCGAGCATCTAGAAAAGATAGATTTTGGCTGATCAGCCATAATCTACAAGCTACTAAAGTAACTTAAGAGTAACTTAAAAGTAACTTAAAACACACAGGCCTACACACACACTCTACGGAACAGCGAGGAGGGAAAAAATTACTTAATTTAACTCAAAGTACAATTATTAATGAGGGAAACCTAATCTTTCACACAAAAATACACAAAAAATTCAAAACTTTCTGTCTTAACAGGTAAAAATACAAGCACTTAGCTGAGAGCAAAGAACCCAAATCCAGTCACCAGCGCGGCAAACGAGATCTGAGGTCATGAGGGTAGAGCAGGGCATTATGGGTGAGGGGAGGAGCTGAGAGCTTGGATCCATAGCTGGAAAACCATGCCGGTTCGGATCCGATATCGGATCCATAACCCACAGGTTGCAGACAAATGAATATCCTACTTCAGATCAGGGGTTTAGTGCTCAGGTTTGTCAGTGTTTTGTAAAGAGTAACTGCGAAGGAGTCCAGACTGAAACATGACACCTCCTTCAGCTATGTCATAAATAGCAATGTACACTCATATATGTCCTGAGTCAGGGCCAACCGTACCTGACTGACAATGCCGACATCCTGTCAGACAGGCCCATATATACATACCCACCTCCCACTGACGAAAGGCCCTATCATCATACCAGGAGATATTTCATGTAGAATGGGTAAATATCTCCCCCCAAAGCCGAAAGCATGGCAGCAATTGGATTACATTGTTTCCCTATATGTGTCATGAGTGAACTACAGAACAAACAGACCCTGCACCTGAACAGTTTGTTGAGCCTCACCCTCTCCACAGAATCTGAAACCGTTGAATGTGTTACAGCAACATATGGCACTCCCCACAAGTATTGGTGCACAACACACCATGGGAAGTATAGTCCAATTAGCCTATGAAGTCTGATCTGCAAGGCCATGGAGTCCATCATGATTAAAGTCATAAACAGAGCTAATGGAGGCTGACAAACACACAACCCTACCAACTGTGGTATGTTCATGGGCAGATCATGGTTCCCAAACATGCTAGACTGTTTGCAAGGCAGCCACCCAGGACATACATCACTGAATGGAGCTACACATGTCACACATAGACTTTGAATAGCTCTTTATCAACATCCCAGACACGTCGTATCCACAAAATCAACAATCTGTGCATAAATACGTGTTGCCATATGAAGGAATGGCAATTTGTCCACAGATAGATCACACAAGCTAAGAATTGTGGAGTCCTGTTCAAGCTGTTAACACCTGCTGACCCACATGGTTCATTCCTGGGATTGCATAAAACAAAGTGTACACACATTACCATGTCCAGTCTGATGATGTCAGCATCCTACAAATATAGCAGGAGAAAAGAAACCACCCAGTAAAGCATGTAGCGCATTGTGTTAATGCGTATTTCTCTAGTATCATAACATAGTTAGGTAGATGTTCGAAGCCTGCAATTGTTGACTGTGTGTGTGTGGGGGGGTGTGCATGTGTGTGATGTCTTTTGAGAGGAGTGCCCTGTTTGGAGACTGGGAAAACACATTAAAAGAGGTACAATCCTCTTTGGAAAGTCTGATGATGTCAGTATCCTACAAATATAGCAGGATAATAAAAACCACCCAGTAATGCATATAGTGCATCATGTTAATGTGTATTTCTCTAATACCATAACATAATTAGGTAGGGGTTTGAATCCTGCAAACGCTGACAGTGTAGGGGTGTGTGTATGTGTATGAATACCTTTGAGATGAATGCTCCTTTTGGAGATTGGGAAAACACATCAAAAGAGGTACATTCCTCTTTGAAAAGTCTGATGATGTCAGCATCCTACAAATATAGCAGGAGAAATCCACACACCCAGAAAGCATATAGCTGATCGTGTTAATGCGTATCTCTCTAGTATCATAACATAATTAGGTAGGGGTTTGAATTCTACTGACAGTGTGTGTGTGGGGGGTGTGTATGTGTGTGCATACCTTTGAGAGGAGTACCCTTTTTGGAGACTGGGAAAACACATCAAAAGAGGTACATTCCTCTTTGGAAAGTCTGATGATGTCAACATCCTACAAATATAGCAGGAGAAACCAAAACACCCAATAAAGTATATAGCGAGTTGTGTTAATGGGTGTCTCTTTAGTATCATAACACCAGTTAGGTAGGGGGTTGAATCCTGATGACGGTGTATGTGTGTGAATGCCTTTGAGAAGAGTGCTCTTTTTGGAGACTGGGAAAACACATCAAAAGAGGTACATTCCTCTTTGGAAAGTCTGATGATGTCAGCATCCTACAAATATTGCAGGAGACAACAAAACACCCACTAATGCATATAGCGCATCGTGTTAATGCGTATTTCTCTAATATCATAACATCGTTAGGTAGGGGTTTGAATCCTACAAACACTGACTGTGTGTGTGTGTGTGAATAACTTTGAGAGGAGTGCCCTTTTTGAAGACTGGGAAAACACATCAAAAGAGGTACATTCCTCAAGTCTGATGATGTCAACATCCTACAAATATAGCAGGAGAACACTAAATACCCAGTAAAGCATATAGCCCATTGTGTTAATGCGTATCTCACTAGTATCATAACATAGGTAGGGGTTTGAATCCTGCAATTGCTGAGTGTGTGTGTGACACTGTTGGTCAATGCAGTGTGGGTTTTGCTTTTACTATGGTATGACATATCAGGATTAAAACAGTATGTGCATTGCACACATCAGGTAGCTGTGTGGCAAATAAATATATGTACATGTGACCTCAATTAGTACATAGGTGTGAAGCCTGCATACTACATGAATACATTTGTTTCCTTTGACAGATTGTGCTGCTGCTGCTCAGATCGTAGGTCACATATGTATGTATGTGACAAGGCCGGCCACTGTAGTGATCTGTGGCCAAGGTCATCTGTGCCACACACACCCATGACATTTACTACAGAGTAGTGTGAGTGAGGGTATATGCCTGGGAACATGTTCATACACAACAACGTCTGGCAATAATGGACAGTCATTATAGGTGTACAACAGCCTTGTGGATATGCATACAGGCCCCTAATGACTTATGTGATACACAGAGGGACTCCACAATACCTCTAGATATGTGGATACCAAGGGACAGATGACATAACACTTGGCTGTATGTACACATTGGTACCCGACATACATGTTGGGGGCTATCACCTATGTGGTACTGTCGGGATAGTATGTATAGTAAATGTGAATGACTATGCTATAGTTGGCTTAGAGCTATACAGCATGTGTCGGACAACAGGTATCTGTCTGCATGATACCCTTGTGCAGGATATGTGTCCCATCCAGAGAATGCATTGTAGGCCAATGTATGCATTTACAGATGTGGATGGACATATCCCTAGTGTGTTTGCATGTACCTAAGAGGGCTATATGCCAAACAAGTGTGGTCCCAGGAACAGGTGGCGGTCAATACCACTGTTTACTGTTATAGTATAGTACCGGAAGGATCCAACTGTTACTGAGTTCCCCACATCTGTGTGTCAGTTGTCAGGACATCATATAATGATTGGTTATGGTCATGCTGTTGAGGTTGTGTATACTACTAGAAAGCAAAACATTGACAGATATTAACAGTATCACCCACAGCATAGTGTCAAACCATGTCATACACACACGTGTACCCATGTTAGAACATATCTGTAGTAGAATGCATACTGGCCATCGAGAGATACTATGAGATATTAACAACGTGTAATACAGGGTATGTCACACGTCCCATGTGTCCACTATGCACGTACATGCAGACAGTGCGCACCCACCATGTTCACAGATGTACACCTGCTAATCTGTACTGCACACATCACACATGTACTGTTCACGCACTGACACATGCTGGCAACAATATACACTTCAGCCAAGTGGAACATGGGCGGACAATCCATACTCAGACTTAACACTGGTGTAAACAATGCTACATTGACAATCATAGCTTTGATGCATCATGCCTGCTCAGATATACCTACAAATACACTTTCCTACTGACAACATGCTAATATTGCTATACTGCTATAATGTCATCCTGTGCATCAGCACCATGTTAGCCTGTTCCTGCATCAATGTTACAGATGACAGGAAGTGGCACAGGTGTCATCACATGCACAGGGTGTGCTGTTGGTTTGCCAGAGCCTGACATTGACCCATCCAATTGACATGTATGTGTGTGTGTGTGTGTGTGTGTGTGAGGGACAACAGTACAGCATGGGCCAATGTTGATGTAATGTGTGTGTGTATGTGTGAGCCCCAGTTGTTTGGTTAATGTGTGTGTGTCTGCATGCACACAGCTCGACCATGTGGCTGTCATATACGGGAGGTTGTGGGACAGCCACAGACTGTACCTGACAGTCTGTACAGATCATTGTCTCTGACCACGGACATGGTATCTGTGCCTGGCAGGGGTGCTACGGACAGTATCGGGTACCAACCCTGACTGGGTACTATCATCAGAGGCAGAGGTATGTCGAGTGGACCCATGTCCCTGCTGGGACTGGCCAGAGCCACGTGCACATGGTCTACTAGGACGGTCAATCGTCAGGCCAGCCCCAGCATTGCTGGGGCTGGTACTGCCACTATGGGAGTGGCTGTGATCTGTGGGCCATCTGCGACGACTGCCAGCCGTTGATGTTGCTGGCATATGTCCGTGTCGACGTCTCAACTGTCCCACATGGTCCTGGCTCATAGAAAACACATTGTGGAGGGCATCTAATGTCTCCCCCAACGTCTATCAATGACTTTGGTGTAATTCCGGATGGCACCGGCAAGGTCACAGATGCTGTCATTGATAGCGGTGCAATGGGCCCTCTGCGCCCTTAGTCCCTGTCTGGTGTACCGTTCCATACGTGCCTGTGCCTGCATTACAGCCCGGAACATACGTGAGGTCGTAAGACCTGTGCGGGCACGTCTACCAGGGGCATTATGACCAGCAGTGCTCCCACGAGAACCCCTGGACATCCGCCTATGTGGTACCTTTCCAGTAATCTGGGTATGGCTGCTGTGAGGGGATGCAAGTGCCACGGATACCACACTATCCTGGTCAATGCCAACTGTATGCTGTCCCTCGGCTAAGGCCATTGGTGATGAGGGATGTATTGGCAGTATGAGTGTGCGCATAGATGGGGTGGAAAGCTGTGTACTGTCGATTGGCGGACCAACGACAGACCCTGTCAAACCTGCCTGTGCCACAATACATGTCTCATCATCTCCACTATTTGTGGCAGTGACATCAGGTTCCCTGCTGCATTCAGCCAACCCAACCTCAGCACCTGTGAGAGGAAGACGGGAAATACACTTTACAATCTGTACATGATGTTAGCACACATGAACACAAGAACACATGCACATGTGAACACATGCACACATGAACACATGCACACAAATACACTCCTCACTACAGCAGATACACATACACACACACACACACACACACACACACACACACACACACACACACACACACACACACCAGCAATCCAACACATACTCAATAGTGGGTGAAGGTGGGTGACAGTATCACAAGGCAAACAGTCACCTCACATGTGTCAGCATGCAGAATATGTGTTGCTCAAGACCATGCAGTGCGAGTGTAGACGGCCCTAGTTAATAACAGTATACATGGCTTTGATGCATGTGTGTAGTTTTCAGTGATTGGCTACACCCTGGAACACAATGTGTACATGGGCACAACATTGCTGTGCAAGTATTATCAGCTCTGCAATGTCCTGTGCACCATCACTCACAGGTATAACAGTGTTGCCACAAGTGTGTCTGAAGTTCTGTGTATTGCATGTCATTGAGGCAGCTACTGACATTACTGAGCTGTGCAACGTCTTACAGCAAACATGCACAGCATGCATTATGCGTAGCTGTGTTACGTGTACATGGCCTACATCTCACCTATGACATGCACATTTCATTACTAATATTGCAGTTATACCACACTCACCAGCATGGATCGTCTGCCCTGCTGTCACACCAGAGGGACCTACAAGAATATGAGAGAGTTCGTCAGTGGCCACAACTGTGGCATTGCTACTGTGGGTTTGCTAAACTACAGTAGAACAACAGTCGACAGTCACAGGTGTACAGATAATATTCCAAATATCAGTATTGCACAACACTAGGCAGCACAACTCCTAAACACACAGTACACATCTCACGTATACATAATCTAACGATATAGGTAACTGTAGTCTACAGATAGGGCATGTTACCTGCACGCTCCATGTCAACATGCAGGGTGGCTCCGGCCTCCATGACGACACATGTCTGTGGCAGTTGCTGTTGTTGTCCAGGAGCCACCATGCTTAGGAGCAGCTCCTCCACTCTGGTGAGGGGGGATGAATGGCCACCCCACCACCTGTGGCAAGTTGTTGTCTATGGATATCAGACGCACACCGCCGGACATGTCTAATTAAATCACTGCAGTGATGGCGTACCTGCTCATATGTCCGGTTATGCATGCCTATGTCATTTACCCAATGAACAAGATCTTGCCACAGTGCAGTCCGCTCATGCTGGTGCTGGCTGCTTCTGGAAAACAGCAGTGAGTAATGCTGCACCAGGCTGTGGTGGATTACCTCTTTCTCCGCTGCTGTGTAACAAGGATTACGTTGGTGGGCCATCAGCCTGAAAAAGAAATGAAAAATATGTGTGAGCGAGTCCTGTGGCACCCTTTACACCCTTAACCACAGATATCACTTCACTGCCATATATACCATCCATTTGTCTGTCAGAGGATACACACGTTCAATACCACATATTGGTTCTCAGGCCACAACTGACTAACAGTGCCTGGCAAAGTCTATATATCAAACCACTATACAACAGTACCCGGCACACTATTTGTGACACAATGCACAACCTCGCCACGGGGATATATATCATGCTAATGCATGAACAAAGATGTCATCCATTGCAATGAATGTAAAGTACAGTTACAGTAGCACCAGTAAGCCACCCTAGTCGTTTATGCCATACCCCTGCCTAACATATGTGCACAGTTGTTAATATAGGTGGCATACTGCTGTAACAAAGTATTTATGTTGCTAGATACACACGTATACCCTGTAACACACATATGATTGCGGGCATGGTACAGGCATAATTACACACACATCAGACAAACATACAACACACCACTGTATGCCAACACAGATGAGCTTTACCTGTGTACCATACAGTACTGTGTGCCACTACTTACAAACCCTTATGCCTGAGGTATGTACTCTGTGCAGACTACAGGAAACACACAAGACAGTGTTTCCAAGCAATGTGAACATACACCATACCGTGCTGTTTAGGCCTACAGCTTCAGGTAGTACTACAGTTCATATGGGAGTAAGATTCACCAGCAGTACAACTCACTGAGCATACATGTATTCATTTAGCCTACAATGGGACACCGCAGTCGTCAACAAGGAACTACATCACAACGTATGCCATACTATGTCTGCCTAGCAATAACATACACATCTTTTGCTGGCCTCACAGCTAGGACAGACACTACCATGTCAGATACAACTTCACACTAAGCTATCACACCTATACAGACCTTGCACACATTCAGCGTTACACTCATTCAACCTCACATAGCAGGTATTGCATTGAGTACATGTGTGAGTACATAGTGTCATAGGTAGGTAATATGATATTGGCCCTAGGGCCTACAGCAGCCTAGCCATATGCTACCCTGGCCTTTGCTACACATATACTTTGATTTCACTTGCCCCTGTCAACCAGAACCACAGAGGTGATTCCCGGGGTGTATTACCTATTTCCCAAACAATCATCAGGGGTATTTATGACAACTGCTAATGAGGAGCCTTGTTTACTATTGCTAGGTGGTTTATTCCAGAGTATGGCATATCTCTGAGATAGGAACCTATCCCTCCAGCATGTGCTGTTTAGTGAGCTGATGAGGTTTAGGGCCCTAGAGTGTGTAGCCCGGAGGGATTGTGATATGTTGCCATGGTGGTTGTCACACAGCTATGGGTGTGACATACCTCTGTATGTCCAGCAGAGGTCACCTCTGTGTGGGCGGTATGCAATACAGTCTAGCCGTGGTTTTGTGAGTCAGTCTGCATAGGGTATCTGTTTGAGGCCAGTATTACCCTTTGTGAGGTATGCCTGTGGCCTTTCCACTTGCTGTAGTTGTCATGTGAGGTACATACCACACGGGGCATTGTGATGAGTTGAGGGGAACACTGACCTGTATTTCCCTAGATGACACACCTGTTGTGATGACACGTACCACATAGACATATTAAAGTATAGTGTGGCACTGTCTTTATCAAAGGGGAGGCTACTGTTCACCTGTGTCCCATGTTCCCTTATCACACCGTCAGTGTTAGGTAGATTTCTACCTATGTGGTAGTTAATGGGTACAGTGTTTTGGAAAGGAGGGATTGCACAGCAGTATCGACACTTGTCTACACTCCATGCCTTGGTCACCACACACCTGTTGCGGTACATATGACCCCGTGTCTCTCTCTCTATATATATATATATATATATGTGTATGTATATATATATATATATATATATATATATATATATATATATATATATACACACACATACATGTATACACCCATTGCTGTACATATAGATGTACATACAGGCACATGTACAGTCCACCTTTCATGGTGGGGATATCACTTATGCGACAGTTGTGAGATGTACAGTTATGTGATTATATTGCACAGTGTTGTGCAGAATGCATTTTGGTGCCCTCAGCCCATGTAGCTTCAGCAGGCCTCACTGGCTGTAACACAGCAGATCTGACAAATCAGTCCCACAGCGTTTAACCACCACTTGACATATATCAGCACTGCATGCTGTTTTCTATGCCACACACTACGACCTACATAGATATATGCACATAACAACCTTCAACAACATATATGTGTCCACCCTTCACTAACAGTTGCAGTTATGTCCCTTGCCCTATGCACATGTGCAGATACAGATAGATACATACTGCTGCCACATATGGATGATTTACAGTGTGTAGAGTACTCTTCAGGAACATCTACTACATGCCGGCACATACATATGAGTTACATACCTTACCTTTGTATTTCTCTGCTCCGTCTGTTGTTACTGTTTTGTTGTTTATTTTATTTATTTTTTGTTTTGGTTGTTTTGTCTGGGTTTTCTCTGTCTGTTTCTGTCTCTTTTGTCTGTATTTCTGTCTCTCTCTCTCGCTCTCTGTTCCTGCAATGATATTATTGCATGTGTGGACAGCGGGTACAGCCTGCTTTTCTAGGTATCTGCACATGTGCATGTGACAACCTCTGCATCAATTGGCGCCCACCATTAAGTAATTGCATGCAGCCTGCTGTGTGGTAATTGCAGTACTCACTGCTAGGTTAGGTAGGCATAGCCCTTTCAGCTTTCCAAGGTGGGGCCCATGCTTGTTTGCTCTGGACATCATTGTGTCAGTCAGAAGGTTGGTATATGTCTCTTATCTGAAGCTAGGGTTGTAGCCAGTGATATGCATGTTGTACTCAAACCTGAATGTTGCTGCTTCCAGTACACACTTCTCAGTGTAGACATTTACTCACCCCTCCAAATGCTAACACAGGATACGTGGGAGTATGTACTTTCTTTCTGAATTAGACAATTAACTGCCATACAAATGTAGTTATTGCAATGTATTCCTGTGGCACATGCACTGTTTGTGAACTGCTATACTGTAATTATTAAGTTACTCACTTCTGAACAGTTTGTGGTTTGTTTGTGTTGACATTAGCACAGGCTGCTCAAGACAACTGGACATATTTCAGTACTGAGTATGCCTACCTACACCCTTGGTTTTGCCTGAATACACAGGCATGTCGTACCTTTGGGTAGGGGTGCAGAACTGCAAACAGCATTTTTTATTATCGTGTGAGGTTTATCTTGCTGAACATACAGGGTTGCTGTGTACCTGTTAATCTATCAAGGCAAGTAGTCTGTCTGCATAGCTCCCACCTGTGGACATATCCAGATGGTAGCTAGAGGTTAGCCTATTACTCTTTGTCTGTGCACCACACCTGTCTTTTCAGCACTGGCACAATGGCATTCTCACAGTTGGTTGCTTGCAGTACATGGCTACATCCTGTGATATTTCTGTGTTGTACTCCTACATAAGGGCATGCTTGTGGAACTCCTTCCAAAGCTATTTGCAGAGTGTGTAACAGCAGGAATGCTGATATGCCTGTGTGTTTCTGCCTCTGCCAGGCCTCAGATACTCTCAGGTATATATTTGAACAGCCTCAGTGAAAGGTACATATAAGTGAGACACACCTGTAATATATTACAGACATATTTCAGTTGAGACTTTCTTGGGAATTGGAGCATATGTATTACTACACCTTTTCTGATGTGCAAGCAGTGTCTACACTCATCTATTGACATTTTTCATTAAGTGTGATTCCCCACTTTTCTGCCTAATGTTAGTACTTTTCAGAGTGATTCAGAGGGGCACAGCTAACATTTGTTTACGAATCAGAGACATCCCTGTAAAGCAGTCACAGTTGGGGAGTCTGGCCTCTGCCCTATTCAACTTTGCCAGTGTTTATCCTGGTCTGATACTGTGTGGTGTTTGTAAGGTGCTACTGTAACATTATTCCCTGCTAGAATGGCTGGTTCTCTTTTCACAGTCATGTCATGCAATTCCACAACAACTGCTGGTAAAGACCCACAGAACAGGATTTGTGTTGTGCCATTCCTAATTTCCATTTATATTCCCTCATTGTAATGCATGATATATTAATTTCAGCACCAAGTTATTTGTATATCTGCTGTGGCTTAGTGGTAATTCCTGCAGTCTATTGTGTCAATGGTCTGTGGCTTGAGACTGGCAGAGGTTTTTTCTTTTGCTGCTGAGCAGAACAAGGGCCCTGACATAGAGCGACTAAGGCACTTTTAAGCAGTTGTATGTGGGTTTGTGTGACGCTTGGAGATGCTTAGCTAAGCACACATGCGCGCACTCGCTTAAACCCACTAACTACTGCTTAAAAGTGCTTATTCCCGCTAACCCCCGTGCTAATTTCTTTGAAAGAAAAGAAAATGGGGAGATAGGAAAGTGGTAAAAAAGGGGGCAAAAAGAGGGACAGGCTGTAGGTAAACAAGCTCGGGATGTGCAGGACGGGTGTAGGGAAGGTCCATAGCTGCCCATTTCTTTACCAGCAACAGATGTGCATATGCAATAAATTTGGAGTGAAATTTGAAACCTTCCACCCCTGGGAGAGGGGTGAGGACAACAAAGTATGTTGTACTGCCAATTATAATTATCAGTTTACATGTCCAATGGACATATGTGCGAAATGGGCAGCTATGTATGGGACGTAATTTTTCTGTGGGTACAGATCCCCCTTTGTTTTTCAGGTGAGAGTGGAAAGAGAGGTACAGGAAGTAGGTATGTTTGGGGAGGTAGGTTGGGGAGGTAAACAGACAAGACAAACAAGACACATACAGGGGCGGTGTATGACACATGGGGTGGGTGAACACAATTGACGGGGACGGATGTTTGGAAATCGCAAGCCCATGAGCCCACAGATGGTAACAGTGGAACTGAAATCCCCACCCATGGGCAGTCACCACTGCACCTTCACAGCCCCGAGGGTGGCTGTGCTGGGGGCTGCGTAGGACGGGCAGGCTCACCCGTAAGACACGTCACTGTCGCCTTGAGCTGGCGTAGGGGATCAGCGACTGAACGCTGGATCTCCCTATGCACCACAACCCGGACCCTTCGAAGGGTGACAGGTGGCCCTTCTCCTTCCACGCTTGCACTGGGGGACGAGTCCCATCCCCTGCAGCGCTTCCACCCGAAGGTGGCACAGGACCAACGGAGGAGGAGAGCCTGGGCTGGGCACCGGACCTACTGGTGCCAGGTGCACTCGCCAGCTGAGGAGGGACAGGTGGGTCCGCTGGGACTGGCCTACCCATACGTTCAGTGATTAGGTGTGTTTAATTACAACATAAACAACAGCATTCAAGATTAGTTGTAACAGCATGCAGTAATAATCCCATTAACCCAACACACCAAGGTTCCAACAGTTGCACAGCAAGCATAACACATGCATATATTGAACGACAGTGGACATTCCAACAACATGCAGGGATGATTGGTAGCAACAGGCCACCATGATTGTGGTGTTTGAACAGGGCACATGCATCAAAGTGAATGCAGATTTTTATAGAACAATAGGACATATGTCCCAACAAATGTTTGAGATCACACATACCCATTGAGGTGTGGAATTGCATGGTTTATGCACATACAGTAGGGTGTAGAAAGAAACCTCAATTAACATCTTATAAGTACTTTTAGTCTACACTACATTCCTAGTGACTGCAGGTGTGTATCCCCTATATGTATTATTACACTTACCAACATGCTTTAGGTTGTGTAATAGGTTTGGCTAGTTCGCTATATACCTGTCCTATATCTGACATACTAACTGTCCAAGATGCAGATGTTACTGGTACACATTTCTTGCTTTTATTTATATTTCTTTATCTACATATCTGGATGTGTTCACATGACATTTTCAGTTAAATTTGTACATAACCCTGCATTTCTTGTAACACACTCACATTTCTGGGGAACAAATTAACAAGCTACTCGTGTGCCAGATTTACTTATGCATGCCAGCCAGTCACTGACTGTTGAGGACTGTATATATGCTTCACAGATACTAGCACTTCCATCACCCACTTTAGATGGGACTGCCCAACTGTGGGTTGCCACCAATTATTAAAACAGTACTATTTGTATAATGCAAGGGTACAACAACATTTCAAAGTAAGTGACACAGACATACTCCAGGTTTTATACCTTTATTAATTACATTACACACTTTTTCCAAAGGCTCTCTCCTTTATTTGATATTACAGTGCATATGTACGACATATTCAGAACATATTATACCTGTATTAATAGGTTAGAACACTCCTTTACAGGCTCGCTCACTTATTTTATATGACAGTACTTGCAGAGATATTATTCCAGACATATTTTACCTTTCTTAATGGGTTACTACACTCTTTTTCTGGCTCTCTGACTTTTTTATATGACAGTACATGCAGAGGACTTATTCAGGGCATTTTATGGCTGTATTATTGGACTATGACACTTTATTTCATGCTCTCTCCCCTATTTTATATAATACACGTAGAATAATCACTAACCTGCCTGGTGGCACAGCCTTAGCAGCCTATCTGCATAGGCTAGCTGATTCACAGCACGGTCACCTGCAACTCTGAAGTAAATGAAGGGATATTGAGACATACCTATCCATTATACAGAATCAATTATCAATTCATACATACTGCATTCCATGGCTACCTACTCAGTTGTGGGGCATCTTGCATCCTACGGGCCTCCTGTATCCATTGGTTCAGTAGGTCCTGCTTCCATCTCTTCAGGTCTGCATGGTTGTGACGAACCTGCTCACCAGTCCGAGGAAAGCCTGTGACACTAGTGAGGTCATGAGCTAACCGGTTCCAAGCCTCTGTCTTGTACTCCGTCCCTTGGAACTGGCCCTGCAGGAGTCTTAACTGATGACGGTGGACAAGGAGCCAAACCATGTATTTCGACTCCTCGATGCCCCAACGTTGCGCTTGGAAGTGTGTACCCTCTCCAGCACCAGCCATTCTAACTGCAGATTTGAGCTACAATCAGTTATGGCGAGTATTCCCGCCTATGGGGCTTAAATATGCCACATTTCCCACACTTTTTTGTGATTGGCCATTTTTGAAAATTCTCGGCTGACTGCAGACCTGCTTAGTAATGGCTAATCTATCATTTCTAAGTATATGTATGTTAACAGTGGCAGTTTGCTTCTAAGCTGTCATGGCTTAGTGGTTCAGTACTTTGATTATGGTGCACAGAGTCTTTGGTTCGAACCTTATAATTCTTTTTATTTTAATACTGTCCAGACAGGCTAGGGGGTGTGGCTGTGTTTAAGCAACTTTGCTCTACGTTGCCCTACGGTGCACTTGTTGGCGCGGTGCGCACGTCCACACAAAACGATTGCACTGGGTAAAGCGCTATTTAACTATGGGCAACTCCATTGCGCTGGGTAAAGCGCTATTTAACTATGGGCAACTCTATTGCGCTGGGTAAAGTGCTATTTAACTATGGGCAACTCTATTTTGCTGGGTAAAGCGCTGCCAAACTACGGGCACCTATATTGCGCTGCTTAACTGTGGGCAATTACATATCAGGATCCTTTAAAAATATATATTTTATTCATTGATACATAGGCCATTTCACTGCTTTTTAGTAATATTTTAATCATATATGTCAGGTATTATTTCATGTACTGATTTAAAACATAAATAGGAAGGGGAGTGGTGGGACTCAAACCGTGAATGCTTCCTCTTTGTGCGAATACTATACCATTACGCTATTGCTATTTAGTGTGATTTGCATAAACATTCTTTCTTAAGCTCTTCCATGTCGGGATTGCTAACTGCAGCTAAGCAATGGGCACACCCGTGCAAATACGGGCAGCTATTTCGGGAATAAAAAAAAAAATTAATTTACTGTTTTACTTTTTATAACTGTGATGGGGGGTTATAATGTCAGGGAGTGTAGTGTTGGGTGCATAGACATTTGAGCGGACTCGCTCTTCTGTGTTTACATTTTTCTTTTCGAACCCTTGCAGGGGCGTGGACATTTAGACTGCTTGGCAGTTGGACACGCCCCCTGCTTTCCTACACATCCGTGTTAGACTTGCGGTTGAGTCAGCGTGCCCTCATGAATATTCATGGCACGCTGACGTCATACCGTTCAACTGAAGCCTCCGAGTAAGACTTTTTTAGTCTTACATGGAGAATTCGTGAATCTGGGGGGGTTGAGTTTTTTTTTTTCTTTTTGCTATCCACCAATTTCAAATTGCATGTGTAGACCAAAAAAGGTTGGTATTGTTGAACCCAGTGTTTTGAATGCCAACTTAAATATTTCCTGTAAATCTGACAGATGATGATGACAGGTAGGCACAATGGTGCACTGTTATTTTGGTATCTGCTGCCTTTTCTGCACCATTTGGTGCATTATGGGCTAGCCACATGTTAGGTTGGACATGACATTTGTGTCACCCGATCCAGTTCTTTCAATGCTTCATTTCAAAAACTGCATTGAAAATGTAGCATTTATACTTGGCAATGCAACGCCCTTGAAGAAAATGTCAAAGATGCAAACACCTTTTTTTCTGAAGCAAATTCTCTGGTATTCTAGAATTCTGTGTCTCTGAGGTGTAAAAGAAGCTCATTTACACCAATTGTTGCAATAACAGAATCCACAGTCAGGTTTCTTGACAAACCTTCCTATTTCTTTGGGGAGGCTGGAAAATTCTATGAGGCTTCTTTGGCATAATACACCACATCTGGCTCTTTCCATGCTTCTGCAACAGCTAGCACAATTGTGTAATCTACAGGAGGATATCCCAAGACAGCAAAAAGGAAAGATCAGAGAGCCTCAAATGCATGACCTTCTCTAAGGCAGTCAGGGTATGACTGTGAAAATCCTCTTTATTCTGTATTGTTAAGACTTCCCTAATCTTAAGAGACATTAGGGAGACAAGGAAATCAGTCATAGCCAGAGAAGCCGAGTCCAGCTCAGAATATTCTTGTGTAAACTCTGGAAGCTTCCTGTTGCATCTTCTTTCAGTTTCTCTCCTTGTTCAGGAAGGTTCTGATGGGGGTGGCCGATAATTCTGCCTCTGGCTTGGACTCTGGGCAGTAGTCACAGAGGAATACTATCCAATCATTTGTCCTACCAATGATAAGTTCTCCTTGAGGCAGAACCTGTGAGACCAGGTCCCTCCCCCTATGGAGACCACTCATAGTATTAGCACCTGAAAAGTTTTTACAGTTGGGACAGCAGTATGAAAGCCAAGCACTGAGCCATCTGCACTGAAGACTAGGACACCACGGGTAAACATGGCTGAAGTGATGGGGCACTTGTCCAACACTGACCTTTGCACTGAGAGCCTTGATGCTAATGGTGACAATGAAGTTCCAGGTTCCAAGGGCTTGAAGGCCAAAAACTCAGATCTTGACAATAAAATGGTCAGTGCTGACCTACAGAATAAGATTTCTATTCAGTGTTTACAGCTAAATGAATTACTGCAGCTGAAAGCACTGCTGTCAAAGCCATCAAAAACAAAGTCAGAACCAACTCAGGGGTTACCTACTGAGACATTTTCATCAGTAAGCTGGGTAAGCTCAGGAGTGACCCAGTGTTCAACAGGAAGCTGGATGGCCTCAATCTCTCAAAGGAACCTGTGTCAATGAAGAGGTAAAAGCAGGTCTAGGCAAGGCATTTCCCTGAGCT
This sequence comes from Protopterus annectens, assembly GCF_019279795.1. NCBI lineage: Eukaryota > Metazoa > Chordata > Ceratodontiformes > Protopteridae > Protopterus > Protopterus annectens. The sequence continues at coordinate 985,597,743 of NC_056747.1, forward strand.
AGCTCAGTATGAAAGGGGAATAAGTGGAGGTCTTAAGTTTGCTTGAGACTACAGTATGGCCTGGAAATGGTTATAATTATTGATTACTGTGGACCTAATAGAAGATATAGATCGGATAGAGAGAACTTAGAATGGGTGCCTGGGTCAGACCCACCTCACAAGAGATTTCATTATCCTTTCAGTATATATATATAGCTAGATCTGTGTGCGTGTCTGCATGTATGCATGCGAATTCCCATTGTATGTTTGAAGATTCTTAATCTCGTACCTATAATCCTTGTAATAGTGAGAATTCAGGAATATATACATATATATATATATATATATATATATATATATATATATATATATATATATATATACATATATATATTGGAAGCTGCAGTGGTGCAGCAGTAGCATTGTCACCTCACAGCAAGAGGCTCTCCCGTTCGATTCCCTGCAGTCGAGTGGCGTTTGAAAGACATGCGTAAATAGGCATGCCTTCATTGAAGGTTGGACGTCAAACTGGCATCTCGGCACCTAAAAATCTACTGCCAATCATTAGCAGACTGGAGTTGCACTGTGGCGACCCCTAACTGGGAAAAGCCAAAAGAAGAACAATATATATATATATATATATATATATATATATATATATATACACATTTATACTTCACTTCAAAATGCAGAATTTCATATGACCGAGACCATATGATCGACATTTGAAATATCGAACATATGAAATACAAAATTAAAAAACACTTACCTAAACACTGCTAGCAGGGGGGCAAGCCCCCCAGTGGGGGGCTCCACCCCCCCATAACAAATACACCAACTCCGAGATCGCACTACAGCGCAGGAATGAAAATCTTTCCATTCTGCACTGTATGGAGATGCCGGTTCCGCATTGTCTGCATTTCAAATGTCGATCATATGGTCTCGGCCATATGAAATTCGGCAATTTGAAGTGTCGGCAATGTAAAGGGGACCCAATATATATAGATATATATATATAGATATATATATATATATAGATAGATATATATAGATATATATATATATATATATATATATATATATATATATATATATATATATATATATATATATATTTATATATATATATTTATATATATATACACACACATACATACATATATATGCAATGAGGCTGAGAGGATCTTAACCCATCATTGATAAGAAAACCAGAACCAGTGCCTGAGATGGCTTAGGCACAGCTAGAGCAGGAAGTAAAGACTGTATTTGAAAAAGGATTACAGAGGTATATGGCCCAGATGGAAATAACCCTACAGCAAATTGCAGCTTTCCTCAACCAGCTGACCCTGGCCACTGGGCCACCAGAGAAGGGTGTGGTCCATATTGCCAGCCAAAATGATTTATCTGTTCTGCATGCTTCAGTTGCTATTAAAAAATGTTTCTTACTTTTATACACTAGCAAGCCACTTACTGCAACTTCTCATATGTGAAGTATTGCAGTGTATTTCTGTACCAGCATTCAGAAGCCGCAGTCTACAATACCCCGGAGGGCCAAACGTGAATTACAGCATCTCGTGGTTACTCCCCCTTGGGAGGGATTAGGGCAAAGAACCTGCTGCACTTTTTATTGACAAAGAGTGGAATATATCACAGCAAGGTTGACCCCATTGACAGAAGATCCTCTCATTCACTGCCTGATTCAGAGACCACCCATGAACCATCGGAATAGTCCTGCTGAGTTTGTTGGCTAGCACGTTGGACTTCCACAGGATGTACATTGCTATATAAAAGTGGTTGGAGATCACCCACCGCCTCACTCTCATTGCTTCTCAAAATGGGGGTACCTGTAATGATGTACCAAACCATTAACATGTTGGCTGTTTGGATAGCCAGCATCCCTGGTGGAAGAGAGTTCTGAAAAGGTTGCAATGCTAGGAGGACCACCCTCAACTCCAGGACATTGATATGCAAACTTCTCTTCTGGAAACCATGTGCCTATCTCACGAAATGCCCATCAACTGGGAGGGGTCTGTGGTTACCATGGCCACCAGGGTGGAAATACAAAGGGGCATCCCTAACAAACTTCATTGGACTTTATTCACTAAAGCTGGAAATCCTTGCAGACCCAAGAAAGTTTGATCAGAAAGGACAGGGGCTGTAAAAGAATAGACCATTGAACAGCTAGAGTCCATTGAAGAACACACATATGGAAATGTGCTGTCAGGAGCAAAGTAATACCAGCAGCCATTGATCCCAAGGCCTGAAGAACCAGTTTTACTGGGAGAACAGTGTGAAAGAATATGTTTGACCTGCAATCTGAAACTTACGTACTGTAATCTGTTTGATGGAAGAAAAGTCAACTGACTCATGGTATTCAGGCGAACTCCTATGAACTCCCAAGATTTGAATGAGTTGAAGATGGGACTTGGCATAATTGACTGTGATCCCTAAAGACTGACATAATTGGAATAAGTAGTTCCTAGTCTTGAAACGAGCTTTCCAAACCTGACCATCTCCCCTGTTGTTCGGTTAAATCTTTTTTAGTGGCTTCTGCACAACCATGGTATCCACAGGAACTCCCTTAGTCCAATGAGGTCTGTCATTGCGAGTTGCAATAATTTTATCTGCGCAACAGGGAATGTGTTCTACGGTATCCAGTTCCTTCCATGCCCAGCGAGACGAGATCTACAAGGTCATTCACTGGAAGGGTAACCCAAGACATAGATGGGCTGAACCTGAAGGCTTCTAGGAACTCCGTCCCCCCAGGAATGTGGATTGGAAGACCATCCACCTTTCTGGCTACAAATCTCTTGGATGTTTCCAAAGGAGATGCCTTCCGATGGAGATCCTGGGGACCCCTCCCCTTCACCACTGTCAGTGTCTTTAGTTAAAGATGTTTGAGGGGGAATATATATGCCTCCTTTTTATACGACTTCTGTTGGGGACCTCCTGGGGAGGTATCGGAAGATTGGGGAGGTTCCTGCATGAGAACTGCCTGGAAGCTCATACTGGCTGGGTGTCCCTGTGTAATAAGTTGATGAGGTTCAGAACACAGATCTGAAGGAGGCAAGTTTCTAAGAAGCAAAATTACAATGGACTCTTTGGACTCTTGGGTGAGAGAAAGCCCTCTCCATCACCTCAAAAGAGGATGGGGCATTCTTTTGGGGGTCTCTTCTAGATATGAAGATCACAGCCTAGGAAAAATAGGCTCTGCAGAAAAACATGGACTTTGTGGCCAAGTAGACTTGAGTATCCCCGTAGTTGGAGCAGAAGCTGTCATTTCCGATCTCTTAAGATGTTTAGCAGGCAGCTCTAAAGCAGGAGGTTTTGAAGACTGGACCGGAGAGCGTTTTCTGTGCTACCTGGACTCCAAGGATGACTTTGACTTCTTAATGGGTGTTTGAGCCCCTGAAAATAGAAGTTGTAGAGGAAAGAGCAGAAGCATATAGCATAGCAATCCCTTTAGTACTAACTTATGCCAATCGCTTAATGCCTGAGAAATGAAATCCACACAGATCTGACAAGGGGTTTCAAGAGGGACTGCTCCTGAACAATATATGCACTCCCTGTGGGCATCAGTTTGCTATCTTATGGACTCAGAAAGTGAACTTTTTGACACCTGTTGGCTTTTCTGCCATCTTAGCAGTAAAAGAAATGGGAGAATTTGGAGTGAACTAGCCTGCCTTCCTCCTCCCAGGATGGGAGCGCCAGTGTTGGCCATACTTTCCCCCTTCTCTTCTCACCTATGCCTGTGCTTTTGTCTGAGGTGCAGGCAGGTCATTATCTCTTTGTACTATGGAGCCATTGCTTGGTCTGAGAGTTTTGATAATATTTTAATATGGTTTAATTGCTTAGGGCCTTTGAAATTCCATCATTATGAATGTCTTTTTTGGAAATGATGCTGAAAGATCATTACTTACAGTTTTCATATCAGCAAATTTAACTGTTTTTCAGTTAAGTATATTACATTTTACAACTACCACGCATCATTCACCTTCCACTCTTTCTAGAAATCCTTCAGAACTGACACACCTAAAATATTTGAACACTTATCAGTGGCCAGGAAATGCTGCATTTCAGATCTATATAAAACCTAACTACAAGAGAAATGAGTTTCTTGGTCACAGAGTGAGGACAAATTATACAGTTTTGGAGAAATACATGGTAGCCCAAAATAGAAAGGCTCAATGTTATCCTAGCCTTGCATAATGAGCAGTGATTGTAGCAGGTTATTCTAAGCATGATGGTCATTCATGCCTGAAGGATCTGAATCCATTATTTGTGTTACAGAATACTCTATGGCACATAAGGTTCTTGGTTTTAATTAACCCAGAGGATTGTAATCTCACAAGTGAACATGCTAACCCAGACACACACTAACACTCTACAGGACATTACCTGAGATGCTCCAAAATACAGAGCTTCAAATCTGATCTGAGCATTGCAAAGCCACCTCAACAAAATGCAGTATTTGTCTGTTATTAAAATTACTTTATGATAAAAAGGGGAGTATCCATGGGCATCAGGTTGGCCAATCCACAGAACTAACAAAAGTGGATTACAAATAAAAAAGAAAGCACTCTCTATATCATACATATATAAGAAAATGGGTGATGGGGAGTGTGTTAAATTAACTAAAAATGGAAGCAATACAGTACATTAATATATTTAACCAGTTTCTTGTAAAAGTAAGGCAAGGATTCAGAAAGATTTGCTTTGAGGGGGAAGTATTATCAAGGCCATTTTTTTCCATTCATATGCTTTTCCAATTCTTAGCCCTACCTCCAAATTCCCACTATCGTGGGCATTATTGTGGAGGGTGGTCTCACTTGAAGAGCTACATGCTAATGTGGCAATTTGGGGGAGTGAACAATTCTGACTTGCTATGCGATATACCCTGGAAATGCCAGTGTCTCGATTTATGATGCCAGGTGACTAGGACACTCATTCAGTTGTGCAAACTTTTGGACAGGGTGAATGCTATTAAAAGATGGTGCTCACCCTTTCACCACCATGGAAGCAGTTGCAGTTCAGAGAAGTGATGCTGTGTCAGTGCATGAGCGCATCCTCAAAAGGGGTATGAATGAAGGTGCATGAATGCATGTGTGTCTGTGTGCTGGAATGTGCATTTCAATGCAAGAGTGTCTTATCAACTGGGGAGGGGCTTGTTTTTTGATGTCTTTGTTTATATGGCTGTCAGAATATGCATGTATGTGAGTATAGGTGCGTTTTGCAACAAAATGCATGGGCTGTTAGGGAGAACACTACAGCTGTTAGGTTTGAAAGCACTACTGTTAAGAGTGCAAGTCAGAGGCATGCTAATTTGCCATCAATGAGATCTTTTTCATTCCGGTCATCACTTTCTCTGAATCACACTTTCTTACAGTCACTGAAATTGACTTAACCGAATTTAGTGAGTGATGAACACTTCTAATTCCATTGGAGGATCAACCTAAGTGCATGCATCTTACAGAAACCTGCACTAAACTACAAGTAGAAGATGGCAGTACATACAAAATCATAAATACAGCTGAAGATCTTTTCTGGCTTCTGATATCATTTCCTAGGTTGGGGTGAAATAATTCATACAAATTATCATTTTTGTCTAACCATAAAAGAGTGCCCCTTGGAAGTGATACCTTTTAGAACTCTACGGTTGCTTTGCATACACCATCATTACTAGTCTGGCACCTAACACCCCATGCTGAAATGTCGAAATATTTCTCTCCATCCACGGTGTATTCCCACTAACTTGATGTAGGAGCATCCTGGGGCCTAGTCATATGTCATTGTTGACAGCATGACAGTGGTATCAGGCATATCCATGCCATGCTATAACCATTCCAGATGTTATATGAAGATCACTGCATATTACTGAGCAAGGGCATTTAAACTGGTGAATCTTAGTCCCAACCTAGTGGGGGAAAAAATAAGTGTAAAATAAGGAGTACATGGCTTTGCAAAAATACCTTGATAAATTAAGGAATAGCCACGACTGTTTATGCAGCAGTATTTACGGAAAGAGGAGTCACGTTTGATTAAAATGTATTCTTATACAGTTCAGTATGTTGACAGGCTAAGTACTAACTTTGACACTGTTGGAGAAACGCTTCCTGATACTTTCCTGTGACCAATACTGTGCTAAGCTGAATGTCTGGAACTCCTGAATGCATCCAAGCCAGGCCTGAGGATGTGAGTCTTCTTGAATAAAACCCTGACCCACTCTGGCCTACTGGAACCTCTTGGATGGTTCACTTTCCCCCCAATAGGCAGAACCTCTTTCACCCTCTTATGTGATGTGGTAGAATTTCTGGTAATGGCCTGATGGGCTGGAGTGGTGCTACGGAAAATGGAATGCACCAGTCTCTGGATACAATCCTTCTTACCCACACATCCTGCATGATGACCAGACTACTGAAGGGATACATATCCCAGACCACCTCCAGAATGGAGCAGTCAGGCAAATATTCAGGGATGCCTTTGGTCTGAAAGGGGGACACAATATCCATAGTTTTGTGAGCCCTCTTTGCCTCTGGGGTGAAATCCATTGAAAGGGCTTGCCTTTCCAATGGCCTCCCCCCATCAGGGGAGAGTTAAACTATTAGCACCAAGACTTCTAGAAACAAAGACTAAGGTCCTAGTGGGTTCCTACTACATGCTCTTTGAAGGGTGTAAAACTTCACTTTGATGACAATCTTGCCACCCTGCCTGCACTTCTGCATTCTTTTTTTTCCCCCAAAGAGAAATGATCTGTCAAAGGGGACATTTGTGAATAACACCTTAAAGTGGTCTGCAAAGTCGCACAGGTACGAGTGGCACTTCATTGCAATGCCCGACCTGGCTGCTCTGGTGGCCCCATCTGCTGCTTTGCGCATGAAGAGGTTGGTTAAATTCAACAAAGCAGGAATTGGTTGACTCCAATTGCTTATTAGTCAGGGCTGTTTGAGGATTCTTCAGAGCAGATAAAGCTTGTTGGTTGGACCATCACTCTCTGGAATCTAATCATAGGAGTGGTGTAGTTCAAGATCCTCAAAACAAATGTACCTGAAGTATACACCTACTTCTCTAGCCTGGAAACCACTGCCAGGAAGTTATCACAAAACTTGCCATCTGTCGGTTGTTGAAGCATTTTGTTGGGCTTCCAAGGGACTGATTCACAGTTGTCTGGCTCCAGCCATAACTTCTGGGCCACCATGTCTTTAAATCTGTCAGCCAGAGGTGCCACACAGGAGCCATATGCCTCAATAAGAAGTCTTCTCCTGAAAGTGGTGTCTACAGCTGGGTCTACTTTTATGATTCACTGAAATTCAATTCACCCTAAAAAAAAATCGCTTAAAGCTCAAATCACTGAACTCATTTCAATGAATCTAAGTACTGGTGGGCAAATAAAACGCATATGCCCTTTTTCCTCACTGTAGTGTGATCCTGGTAGTAGTATATATAGTTAGGGGGTTGTGGGGGGCATAACCGCCCACCTACTTTTGGTTTTATATTGTTAGCTTTCAGTGAAATTAGATTAATATAAACGCTCCAAGTAGGTGGGTGCTATGCTGCCCTCTCCCAACTACATATACCTACTCCAGGATTGCAGTACTGTGAGAACAAGGACATGCATTTTATTTGCCCAACAGTACTTACATTCAGTGAAGTGTGATTCAGTGATTTGAGCTATCAGTGATTTTGCAGGGTGAACTGAATTTCAGTGAATCAAAGTAAACTCCTACAGCTCGTGAAGAATATAGTATTAGAGTAAAGTTTAAATGCTTGGATGTCAAATAGTAGTAGTAAAAAAATAAGTAGAGAAAAGAACATGATGGAAAAAGGAGACAGTACATAACATGATCTGAAAAGAAATGAAACAGAAGCTTAAAGATGAACTACCAGGGCATGAAAGGCTCAAGGTGGTAGACAAAGCCTTGAATTAATACTCTGCAGTGATCCAGTCCATGTTTGAAGAAAATGTGACATTAACAGCAAGAGCAGAGTTAGTGGAAGCCAAGCTGGACTGTATGTAGGCAAGCTGGGTAAAAATATAAACTGGGTGCACGTTAACAGCCAGGAGACCAGAAAAATTATGCTAGTGTAAGCCCAAACCAATTGTAAGAGCTGAGGTAAGAATGTTGGTAGAGGCTTTGAAAACAAAATGGTCGACACACCATTGCTTTTTAGATCAGAATTTCTACCAAACATAGAAAGAGGGACACTTGCACCAGTAATGAAATTATGCAAGGGGATCAGATAGATTCTATACCTTGCAGCAATGAAAATATTTCTCTGAGGAGCAGAAAGGACATTTGTGGGCCAGAATAAAGTTCTGTTAGTGTTCAGGGAAACAGTGAATCATATGGTGTCAGTGTTGAAGGCAGCACAGTAGTAGCACACAGAAGTGGTGAAAAGGAACAATTCAAGTGACAAGATACTGAAACAGGTGGTACAAAACATACACGCTGGAAAAAAGACACAAGTGAGCAGCACAGAGTTGAGCATAAACTTTATAGTTGTAGTGGAGTAACAGTGTCTTGACTGGACAATTTGGATTTACTGTGGACTAAAACAGCATTAAGGAGGATGAATGCAGATAAAAATAAAATTGATTTAATACTCTGGCAGACCAATACATGGGCTCAAAGGGAATTATGACTGGTTGGTCAAAAGGGGAAAGGATGTCAATGGAAGTTGACATGTAAAACATGAAACCAGTTAAGTTGGCCATGCACACGAGAAATTAACAAATTTATGAAAAGATGTTTGGCAATGTGAAGGCAAGAAAACTTACAAGGCGGCAAGTGTGAGCTTAAACCACTATTTTAAGTAGAAAGCTGTGCAGGGTAAAATGCAGTCTGAATATGTATTCATAACAACTGACTCTGGGAAAAGTTTAGGAAAATGTACATCAAGTAAATGGAATGTCGAAATTAAGCACTTAAAACTTAGTCGAATGTGTAGTTAGAATCGGATGAAGGGTACTGCACAATGCGCAAATGGAATTATGGTGGAAGACAAATGATACAATATACATATACACACAGATAAATGTAAACTGGTACATGGGTTAATTGGTCATTTTGAGGGGGAATGGAGAAAACCAAGCAGATCATGAGGGAGGAAGAAAGGGTGAAAGAATGGAAAAAGGAACGACTTGGAGGGGACAGTAACTGGAAAGGAATGCACATTGAGAGTGACATAGGGGGAAGTAGGGCCAGAACAGTTAAGAAAATTGGGTAGGGCAAAGGACAGGGGAGGACAGATACAGAAACATGGACACAGGTGGTTTCACAGAACACAAATGGATTGGAGAAGACATCAAGAGAATCTTAAGGTATGTGAGGAAGACGGGTGCACAATTCAGTCCTGCATGAAATACATCTGTCAAAACACGCACAAAAAATTAAGCACAGGGTACAAAAGTTGTGGCCAGTTCACGGGCAAATAAAAAGGCAGAGGGCAACTTGACTGATGAAAAGGACCACTGCATTTATAAAACTGACCAGATAAGTGAGAATATGTTGAAAAGTTACATTAGTCTTAATTTAAGCCTCACCCAAAATGACAACACTGAGATATTATGTAAAGTGTTCACAAAGGACTTCACCTAGTGCTTAGGGACAGGAATCTAATTACAGGTAGGAATGATGCAGAAAGTGGATCAAGTAATAGAAGAATGACCAGACAGGTTTCTGATGGAAGGCTGCATATGAAGGGGCAAGAGGAGGGATATACTTATTTTCTAAACATCAAAACTGGCTAAGACTGGACAGAGGATATGTTAATAAAAAAGTAGGGCTGGGCAAGGTTGCATGCGAGTGGATTGCCCCTTAGATCATTCCTTCTATGGGTGGAGTTGAAGTTAAAAAGAAAGGAGTTGCCCAGACATTGGAAGCTACCAGGATTTTTACTGAAGGAGAAAATAGGGGATCCACTACAGCTAGACGAAACTTTAAATTGCCAAAATTCATATAGTAGAACATATTTAATATTGAAAACCCATCTACAAAAAAACCTAGAACTTGGGAGGCAAGCCCTCCTGTGCCTCACACCTATACAGTGAAATTGCACTACACTGGGGAAAGGAGCATATTCCCCACTGTATCACCATCTCTGTACAACTTTCAATAATTTAAATGGTAGATTATATGAATTTAGATAAAATAAAAAAAAACGGGAGAGGATGGAAACTACTTTGGAAGCAGCACTCAAAAAAAATAGAGGGAGGTGTGTGACAGTTGCAAAAAGTTAATCAGCAAATCTGCAGAGATAGGAAAGAAGGAAAAACAGAAGTTGCAGGATTGATTGAGAGTGGATATGGAATGGAAAAAATAAGTTTAAAGCAAACTTGGCAGTTATGAGGCACCAGAAGGTAGACAGATGAATCACATCCAAGTAAACAAAACATTTCATACTGAAATGTTTACGGGTATGTACTGTTAGGACATGGGAAGAAATTTCTATGGAGGAAGCCAGAGCTCCTTAGACTAGAAAACAGCAGAAACTACCAAGCAGGAGAAAGTACAGTTTTGTACCTACCATAAATGTAGATGTCCGATAGATATGCAACTGCAGTCATAACATGTGGGTTGTCCTGCCTCAGGCAGCCCTCGGTTGGCCGGATTCCAAAGTCTGGGTCCGACGTCGGCTGATGTCGCATTTCTCGACGTCAGAGCGGCTGGAGTACATAAGCATCAGCCGACGCCATTTTCTTCAGTGTTTCTTGCCCCAGATGCCAGGTGCCCTCCAAGGAAGGCTGAAATCAAACTGGAAGACAAAAACAGGATTCCAGACAAATAAATGAGTAATAAACAGATACACCATAACAGATATCCCCAGCTAAGGAAAAACAGGGATAGGAGTGGACCCTAGGCATAGAGGGGTATGGAGGGAGGAAAAATCCAACTGCAGTTGCATATCTATCGGACATCTACATTTATGGTAGGTACAAAACTACTATGTCCTTCAAGAATGCAACTGCAGTCATAACATGTGGGTAGAATACCATAGCTTAGCTGGGGGAGGAGGAATGCTTCTAGGAGAAAGATGGTGTGGCAATCAAACCCTGCAGGACTGCCGAGGCAAAGCCTGCTCTGGATCTGGAGTATAGAGGGAGATTATAGTGTTTGGAGAATGTATGCACGGAGCTCCATGTAGCAGCTTCTAGAATGTCCTTTGTAGGCACCCCTCTTAAGAATGCTGTAGAGGTGGCTGTAGCTCTGGTGGAATGTGGTCTGACATTGGCTGGAACAGTCTTTCCATGAAAGGAATAACAGAATCTGATGCAATGTCCAATCCATTTTGAAATAGTCTGTTTTGAAATTGCTTTTCCTTGGACTGCAGGGGCGTAAGCTACAAAAAGTTGGTCAGACTTTCTACTGGTCTTGGTTCTGTCCAGGTAGTATCGTAGTTGTCTGTGAATGTCCAAGGTATGCAACAGTCTTTCCCCCTTATTCTCGGGATTGGGGAAGAAAGCAGGCAGATGAATGGCTTGATGAAACCCTGTCTTTGTGGAAAATTATGAACGGTGATATTGCCATTAAGGCCTGTAGTTCCGAAACCCTTCTTGCTGAGGTAATTGCCAACAGGAAAGCTGTCTTCCATGAGAGAAATTGCAGGTCAACTGTAGCTGCTGGCTCAAATGGAAGTAGAGTCAGTTTTTCTAGGACTAAATTGAGGTCCCAGGCTGGCAATGGGGCCTTTCTTGGTGGCTTGATGTTCTTGATTCCCCTGAGGAATTGCCTTAACAAAGGATGTGAAAACACAGGCGGATCAGTGTTATATCTAGCTGACATAGCTGAAGCATGTATCTTTATGGAAGAATATGAAAGTCCATTTTGTAGCATATCTGCCAAATATTCCAGGATGAGTGGGATATTCAATAATGATGCATCATGTCCCTTGCTGGTATTTCAAATGCTGAATCTCTTCCATTTTGCTAAGTAAACCTTTCTGGTGGATGGTCTTCGAGCTTCTGTTAATATCCGCTGAACTTCCTTGGAGAGAGATAAATTGAGGTTATTCATGGGATCTCCCAGGCTGTTAGCTGCAGTGTCTGAAGGTTTGGATGCACTGTTTTGAAGTTGTGTTGAGTCAAAAGTAGAGGCCATTGGGGAAGGGCCCACTTCTTGGTGTGACATATGCTCCTTAATAGTTGATACCAGTGTTGTCTTGGCCAGTCTGGAGCTATTAGGCTCCCCTTGGGTCTCTCTGCTTTGATCTTTAGTAATACTGAGGTCATCAATGGCAGAGATGGGAATGCACAGACTTTTAGGAGGTTCCAGTTGAATGAGAGAGCATCTATTTTCCAAGCTTGTGGATGGTATGTCCTTGAGCAGAATTTTTGTAGATGATGGTTGAGGTGAGAGGCAAATAGGTCTACTTCTGGCCTGCCCCATGTCGAAGTGAGCTGTGTGAAGATCTTCGGATGTAACCTCCACTCGTGTGGATCTGTGAAATTCCTGCTTAGGCTGTCCGCCAGCACATTGTCTTTGCCTGGAACAAACTGGGATTGTAATTGAATGTTTAGGCTCAGTGATTTTTCCCAAAGATGCATTGTCAGTCTGCAAAGGGGGGTAAGAATGGGTGCCCCCTTGCTTGTTTATGTACCACATCACAGTGGTGTTGTCTGTCCGTATCAGTAAATGGCCTTGCTGAAGTTGGTGTTGAAAGGCCTCGATGGCATGCATTACTGCCAGCATTTCCTTTTGGTTTATGTGCAGATGTGTTTCCTTTGGAGACCATTGTCCTTGTATACACCTGCCTTCCATGTGCGCCCCCATCCAAGGTCTGAGGCGTCTGTGGTCATGGTCTGGGTTATCTATGGTTTTTTGAATGACATACCTGTGTTTGCCTGGCTTACCGAGGCCCACCATAGGAATTCCTTTTGTAGGCATGGAATGAGCGGTATGGTTGTTTCTAAGTTGCTGCTGTGTTGAGACCATAGGCTTTTTAGGTACCATTGAAGCTTTCTCATGTGTAGTCTTGCTAATGGAACCAGGAGAATGCAGGATGCCATGTAACCCAGGGCCTGTAGGAATCTCCTTGCAGTCATCTGGGTTAGTTTTGCCAAACCTTTGTAATAATGAGTTAACTTCTCTTGCTTGTCTTCTGTTAGGTAGGCCATTTGAGAGGCTGTGTCTAATTTGGCTCCTAAGAAGATTATTTGCTGGGATGGCTGAAGTCTTGACTTTTGGAAGTTGACTGTATCCCAGAGCTTGAAGTAATCGTATGACATAGTTTAAGTTTTCTGTCAACATCAATTTGTCGTCCGCTTGTATGAGGCAGTCGTCCAGGTACGGGTAAATTTGGATCCCCTGGAGCCTGCAATGAGCAATTACTGAAGCCAGGCATTTTGTGAATACTCTGGGCGCAGTAGATAAGCCAAATGGCAATGCTGAGAATTGATAATGCTCTGGCCCTGCAAGAAATCTGAGGTATCTTCTGCAGCTGTGTCTGATAGGGACATGCAGGTATGCCTCCTTGAGGTCCAGAGTAACCCAGCTAAGACCCCTTGCCCAGCATGGGAAGGAGTTGCTGTAGTCAGCATTTTGAACTTTGGTACTATGAGAAAGGTGTTTAATGCGGACAAATCCAGTATTGGTCTCCATTGAGATTCTTTTCTTGGAACAAGGAACAGTCTTGAGTAAAACCCCTGGCCTTGTTCTTGTTGTGGAACTCTTTCTATTGCTTTCATCAGAGTCAGCAGAGAGATTTGCTTGATAGCCTCTGCCCTCTGGTTTTGTGGTAGGTTTGGCATGCCTTGTTTTCTTGGTAAGGTATGAAAATGGAACCTGTAACCTCTGTCTATAATGTCCAAAATCCATTTGTCCTTTGTCAGTCTGTGCCAATTGTCTGCAAACAGAGATAATTTTCCACCCAAGGGAGCTTCTATTTGTTCCCTGGTAGGCAGAAGCAGAGGAAGGTCATTGAGATTGTGGCTGTGGGGCAGGTGAAACCCGTGTCACTTCTTTGGTTTGCAGGCTGTCATTGTCCCCTGTAAGGACCTCTGTATTGTCCTCTTCCTCGGCCACGTCTGTTTTTACCCCTTTGAAATTTTTCAGGATTAGGAAAGGACCAGTTTTTTGAAGGCCAATTCCTACTGAATCTGGGGGGTTGAACCTGGAGGAAATCTTTCACCGTCTGAACTGATTTTGCTTTTTCCTAGATGGACTTTAACACATCCTTAACATTAGCACCAAAAAGCTTGTTCTTTTCCAAAGGTGCATCCAGAAGTTTTGCCTTTACATGATCTGGTAGAGGTTGATCTTTTAACCATGCATGTCTACGAATGACTGCCCCTGTCATAGCTGCCCTACATGAAGCTTCCAGTGCATCATATCCACACTGCAGGAAATGATTGCTTACTTGCTGAGAGTTATGTACAGCTTCCTGCAAAGACTTTGTCTAAAGGATCAGGAGAGGCCAATGTTTTCTATAAATCCCTGAATAAATGGGAGTGTGTTTCTGGGACCCTGTAATACCTGTCTGGCTTGGCAGGGGCAGGAGGAAGTGAGTCAGGGGTAACACTAGTCAGAATATAAATCAAGCACAGGAGGGATAGCTAAGGGTCTGTGCTGGGGCTTTTTAAGGAAAGTTCGAAGGCGCTTTCTGAATCAGAATATTCCTGGCCTTGCCACTTGAAATGTTCCCTCATGGTATGCAGAACTTCCCCAAAACAAATATCCTCAGGAGGGGAGGCCAAGGGGATGGAATCCTCTGCATCAGAGTCCTCATAGGTCTGGAAGAGCTCTTCCTGGCCATCAGAGTGGACAGAGTCCTCAATCTTCATCTGAAGGAATAGGGTCAGAGGGTTCAACCCGGGGCCTTTTATCAGGAGGCGGCTGGGATCCTCTCAGGATGGGCCTGTGAACCTCTAATCATAGAAATTAAGTCAGCAGCCATAGACAATGTGTCTCTGGAGTAGGCTGGGGCAAGGCTGCTTGGTCTTGCTGGCTGCCTTAGCCCTAGTGTAGGCCTTAATAGACATGGCCATTGGAGGCCTGGCAGCTCCACGTGCAGGAGTGACCTTATCTACAGCAATGGTCTCGGGCATTTCCTCGGTTTCCAGTATCTGGAGGAAAATCAATAAAATAACTGGCAGAGTGATATCCGAAATCGGACTAGTCAGTAATGCGGTGTCTTCGGTTTGGAGCGATGGAATAACTGTCTCAGGAGGAACAGAAGCACTCGCGGTAGGTTTTGGCGTGGAGTCGGTGGTAGACGCGGGCTGAGGATGTCGGTCCCAGCCTTTTTGTTTCTTGGGAGTTTGTGATGTCGGAAGCTCAGACGGCATTGTATAGGCAAATTTTTGCCGAAAAAATCTTGAGCAAACTCCGCCCGGCGCCTGAGTGCGCTTGAAGCGAGCACAGGCAGAGATGTCGTGGTCTGGGCCAAGGCAAGGAAGACAGTAAGAGTGGAAATCCTTATGAGGTATTTGTTTACCACAAGAAAGACAATTGTTAACTTTTTCAGCAATGTCAGGTCCCCAACAGGGGTACTTAACTTTTTTGATGACTTCGGAATCGAAGAATACAGGAGCTGACCAGCCGGCACTTGCGAACTATAACAATACTTTCAAGATAAATATGACAGAGGCTTTCCAGACTTCTGAATACAATCTATACAAATTAATCTGTGGGTGGAGGTGGAGAACTACAGATGATGTATTAAGGACACTGGTATCTGCATGATGCCGAAAAAGGGGGGGGGTGGAAAGACTGGTTATGCTGTGGGTGTAAAAAAAGACCAGGGATAAGTACATATCTGAGCTGATGGAAAGGTGCAGATTCCTGTACAGGATGGGAGAATTAATTTACAGACCAAGTGAGAACTAGGTTGTCTAAAGACACATGCAGATTGGGGGGGGTGAGGCTAGGATAACTACTGTTCTCCTATTCTTATACAGGGCCATTAATTACTATAAGGAGCTCCCCAATAAAGTGTTGTGGTTTGGGAGAAAGTTACACTTTATGCAGATAATGTGCTACTTTCCTTGAGATCAGAACAGTCTAGTATTTTGAGGAAGACACAAGGTGAATCAAATCACGACTCAAGCAACTGCACCGAATCACTCGGAATTAAGCTATTCAAACACAAGTGGAAGGTGCAGCTGTTTTTCAGAATACAGTTAAGAGTTCTGCAGAAGTCATATGAAGTAAAATGCCAAATGCATACATCAGAAAATAGATAACTGCATATTCTATTCCCAGCTCATACATCAGGGGCAGGTAGTCTACCCAAACACCACCTGAAGATAAAAACAATTAACTATGCTCTGGAAGGAAAAACCCTGGGGTGGCAAGGAAAAGAATCAAACGGGAGAAAACAGGACTACAGGTTTATGACGTTAGCATACATCCAACTAGGGTGCTAAGCGAGGCCAATACATTACACTGGAAATCTGAGATTCATGTTAAGCAGGCAGGCCTAACAGAAGAACTTTGTATTCCAAGAGGTATGAGGTGGTGCTGAAATGTTCCAAGCCTGACCAGCTTTCTAAATGATTGTCTATAGCTGGAGAGAATTACTCATTTTAAATGCCAATATGCAGAATCGCAACTCAGTTTCTGATCATTGACTGAACCGTGTGAAACTATCATGAAGTTCCTATTCCTGCACAAAACAAAGGAAATCCATGAATGTTATGATGCAAAAAAGGTGACAAGTGCCCTTTTTACTCAGCTGTGCAAACTGTGTGGAGATGGAGACCAAAGATGCAGTCAACTCCTGAAATTGTTTACCATGACCTGATTATCAGCTAACACAATTGCTGACACTACAGCCATTCACGGTATGTGCCAAGTTTATAATCAAAGAGCAGATGGGTATGCACAGGCTGTCAGCCAAGTGGGTGTCCAAATATCAGAATGCCAGAGAGTAGATGCTCCTAAGTTGGCTTTGATGCATTTTCATCTGGCACTACTATTCAGTGTTTGACAGTCCATGCAATGATTTCCCCTCAGGTTCACCAAAGTTAGACCCAAAGTCAGCAAGAAAGATCATGGCAACAGTTTTGGAATCTAGGTGTTGTAATAACCATCTTCCAAGGAACCAGTTAATGCAGAAAACTAAACTTGCTGTGCCAATAAAAGTGAGGCAATGATGAGGGAAGCTGTGGAAGTGTTTTTTGCAAGACAATGCACCTGTTCACAAGGCTGCAAAAAGACAAATTTGGGGTTTGGGTGTATAGACCCACCATGCCTCACCAGACCTTGTTCCATTAAAGTTTTGAAAGGGCAGCAGAGAGACATGGAAAGACTACAGCAGTGGAGCAGTATTTCAGTGACCAACCAGACTTGGCAGGGTTACAAAAACTTCAGACATGATGTGCCAAGTGTGTTGAACTTTAAGGGAGAACTTGGCTGTAAGTCTCTCCTTGGTGGGGCTTAGAAGTTTAGACCCCCCCCCCAACATTGAATGGCCTGCAAATGTTGATTTGAAGGTATTGAGGTGGGAGAAGAAATTGCTGCCAACAGAAAACAGAGCATAACCAGGAGACAAATGTAGAAATGAAGTACTAATTAGTTATGAGACGGGCCTAAAACCTGGATAAAAATGGGAAGCATTTCATTTTATCAAATTATTTGGAGTGGGATCAAGGTGTGCTACCTAAAATGGCAAAATATAAAAGGGAAACAGAAATAAAGGAGATGACCATGGAAGTTTTGATGGGGAAGAATTCAAGCAGGGATAATTGAGGAGGTAAAAGTAAAGCTAGGAAAAAGTGACACAATATGATAAAGGTAGGTTCTCTCTGCAGATGCAAGACTGAAGAGAGCACTTAAATGCACACCTGGGACTATCAAAAATAAAAGGACCAGATGCTTACACCTTGAAGCATAGCAGTTCTACCGAACTACTAAACAAGCATTTGCCTTAAAATCTATTTTTGTGAAATCAAAAGAAATCACACGAACCCCTGAAGACAAGATTAATTGTAATTAGCTCATTTAGCCAGCAAGAAAGATTTACAGAACATACAGCTCACAGGAACAAAAAGCTTGAAATTAAGACACAAGATGATGGTAAGCAAGAACATGGAAAATTAAATGCTGCACAAGTGTGGGATGAAACTGAAAAGCTAGATCAGGGTAGCTTAACTCATTCCCCTCCACAGCTCTTGAGGGTCCACTGGGTGTGGCTACAATTAAAATTAGGTTTCCTTTCAGTTCAAACACTCCTTGACAGATGTGAAGCAGTAAATCCTATACAGCTGCAATACCATTAGTTTGGCTCTTCTGAAGATGAGCAGTTTTAGTGTAGTAGGGTATGCATGTATGTTGAGTTAACCAAGGGATCATAAGGGAAGTAAATAAACCAGATCTGTCAGGATAAGGGCCAGTTCCAAGGACCATCAGTTGTTCCTTGCTACACCTCCTCCTGCCAAGGGCCAACCAGAGGTGGGCATTTGATTCCTTGGTCAAAGAAAATTCAAAGTGCGGGTAAATTTTGGGAATCAACTAAGGTAGCCAAAAGCCTCAACCAATTAAATGACATGACTGGATGAAGATCCTCAATGTCCCTACTTATCACCTAGAGAAACCCACAGGAGTGAGCTTAGCAGAACCTTGAGCCTCAGCTGCTGCTGAAACTTTTCACTTACCCTGAGACTGGGGAAAAGCCCTACCGGGCTCTCCCTTCTGGCTCCCAGCACATGGGTGCAACCTTCAGGGGCAGTGTCAGGTGAAGTTTGAGGCAGTACACCTGCCATGAGTAACGGATGTCTTGAGCTCACCACATGTAGAGAAACTGTTTATCTTTGCTCTAGTATGAGCATAGGCCATAGGAACCAAGGACTCATGATCCTTTTGGCTTTTAAAGTTCTTAAGCAGGTGGTGCAAAAAAGTTACCACAGGAATAACTAGCCTGTGGCAGCAGTGTGTGACAAAGGCAGTCATGTCCAGTGAAGTAGGTAGGTGACACTGCAGCCAAGGAACAGGAGTATGGGCTTGACTGCACAGAATGATCTTAAGGGCTGCCCTAAAATGGGCAGTGGGCTATGTGGAGTTAAGCTTCTCCTTTAGAAGTGACTGTGGCCATGTATAAGGGATCAAGTTGGCAAGACAAGTGTTCAAATATATTTTAACAAACATGGATGAAGTGTTTGGAGCTGTGGTTAGCATAAAGAAATTAAGTATTCAGTCACACTGTAGTGACAGGACTAAAGCAGACTGGAAGGCTGTTGGCTAGCTACAAGAGTGCTAAAATGATTGGAAACTGCTAAAGATGGACAGTCAAGGCACTTTAGTATAGAAAATGTGCAACTTGATGGCATCCTTTCCATGTGGACAAAGTGAAAACAGATGCACCCCCTCATTCAGAATAAATTAGTACTAATGGAGCCGGGCAATGGTTTCATTTTTACAAAAGTTTATCCCATTAGAGAGAAAGGACAATATTGCAGCAGTGTCTAGAAAATTATAAAAAACCTGGTGGATAGACTAACCACCTGATCTGATGGTTCTGCAACCAGTTACTTGCTGGTGTTGACAAGTTTTCCCTTGGCAGACAAACATTGGTCTAGGTTATGCTCCAAGTACCTGACCAACAGCAATTCTTTTGGATCACTGCCAGTTCTCTTGAGCAAGGAGTCTCCTATCCAGTGACAGCTTGCTGGAATTAACTGTTCAGAGTCTTGCAAACCTCCCTTAAAGTTTACATCCTAGAAAACCCCTTTGTCAAATAAACCACAACTTCCCAGGATGGAGAAATCTAGCCTTTCCCCATCACCTCTGGATCTAACTGTACATGTTCCAGCTAGACAGGTGGGGGATTAATCTTTCCTATTCACTTTAGTGTACACGGATGGTTCCCTCACATCTGATCTGACTGCTTACTGCCCATTGTTGTGAAATTTCTGAAGATCAATTTCGTTCTTACACTGTCCACAATTTGAATTGAGAAAGCTGCCCGTACAGCTCAGGGAAGGAATATACCAGGTATTTAAATGAAATCAAACTGGGTCTGTCCTCAAGAGGACCAGACAATGTAATAAAATTCTAGTCAAACCCATTACACCCCTTCCTGCAAAACTTTGGTTAGGGAACCTAGAACAAACTGAAAACAGATCAATCACCAGTTTTCTACAAGCAAAACTGGGGTTTGTAGGGTGCCCTGTGGAGCATCTGCCAGGCCGTTCTCAGATTGCCTCAACTACAACCGAGGTACAGCATCACCGTTTTATGCAAGTGTGTGCCATTCAAAACATACCCAGACACCTTGGCAAGGTCAACAGAAAGTCCACTTAGTATCCTGCTTGTGGCACTAACAGCAAACTAAGTGTCAAAATTCAGCCAAGTATTAAGCTCTGAACAGTCCTAATTCTGCTAGTAAACACACCCATTTGCTAGACCCAATCTTAACCCACTCTTCTGCTGTACCACCCTTAACTTGGGATAGGAGGCTCCTGGACAGACTTTATCTAAAATAGCTTCACCGGAGACGTATTAGAATGAGAACCTCACCAAGATGTTTGTAAAAATGCACCAAGGCTCGAGTACATGTTTGGTATTACAATGACCCACTCAGTTGCTGCCATCTCAACTTAAAGCATACTGATACACAGTGAAGTTTGAAAGCAAAGAATTTACATTTCCACTTTTATTCAAGCAAGCATTTTAGATACCCATGCAATGTAACATTGTTGAAATGCTTGCACATTCCTAGAGCACTATTTTATGCACAACTGACACTACTGAATTAAAATGCAGGTTTGTTTTCATCAAGGCATATTTTATTTGACATACAAAAAAAAAAACTGCTTTGTAAACAATGCAGGTGCTCAAAGCACATAAGTTACAAAAAAAGCATTAAAATTCAGAACCAAAAGCCAGTGTTTTCCATCTGTTCTGCTGTGGCTAAGGCTGGTATACGTTCAATTTACCACCTACATCTGAAGTCTGCAAACTACTGCTCCTTGTCGAAAGCCTAAGACCAAGCCATCGACACTGCACTTCCAGGCCCTCAGATTCATATTCCCACCAGTTTCTTTTATTCAGTGGAGATCTTGCCCTCCATCTTTCCTAAAGAAAAGCCAGCTTCAGAAAGGTGACTTTGCCCATTACAGAATGGGTACACCCACAAATGCAATGGTCCCAGAGTTCACTGGCAAACATCTGTAAATTCGTACACTCTGTTCTATGAATTGCAGGTTTTCTGTCTGTGGATGAGGGCCTTCCTGAGTGTGCATGTTGCAAAAACTGGGAGTTCTAAACATACTACCTCATGTCTGTCTCGTCTGTACTTCCATATATTTAAAGCTTGTGGTCTGTTAACTTTTAATCTTGAGACTTTATTCATGATAGTCAACAACTGTGCCAGTCTAGCTTCAGTTAGTAAAAAATTATAGTAGTTACTCTCATGCTTGGTCTTAAGCTTGGGACAAGGAACTGTAATACATTTCTGTTACTGTAAAGAAACAAGTCTTGGACACTGTTAGACATGAATTTTGAAGCCTTGGACAGTTAGCCACATTTAGAATCCGTGAACCTTCAGCTGCTCATCTTTAGCCAGTCCAATCTAAAAAGAAAAAAAAATGCATTAGTGATACTATCAGCATTTCACTAAACCCATACCAGAGCCAATGTTGAACCATGGGACACAGCCCTAAGACTCAAGACAATAGAACAGACAGCACTAACTGTTGCAGTTGAGAAAGTTTCCATCCCAGAAAACACTGAACACAGTCCGCTGCAAGCCAGAAACAAGTGCAGCTGAAAATGCTACCAAGTCTAGACAACCATAAGCCCCCTTCCCACCTACAAGAGGGTCAGAATGGAAACTTGACAAAAGTAGTAAAGTTGCACAGCAAAAAGCTACAACCTACAAGACCTTCACTCCCAAGCCACCCAGAATACACAAGCTAGAGCCCAGTTGTCTTTTCTCTGGTGAGAATAATACCATAAACTTAGGGCACAACTTTGCAAATCCCCCCCCAGTGACTTTTGGTTGGTTTATCCAATGGCATCTTCTGAAGCTTTTCCATTAACATTGAAAGAAACATTAGGATATCATTCACTCTAAAGGCTTTAGTTTACCCAGCATTTTAGGCTAGTTTACCCAGCATCTTTAGGTCAACCACTTCCATGGTCTTAAGAAGCTAGAGGTGGTACTAGCCAGACAGCTGGAGTAATCTGCTACAACTATACAAGGGCCAATTCCCATTAATTAATGCTTCAAAAAACAAAGCAAATTCAGTAGGACCCTAAAACAGACTAGCAAGGACCGAGACCACCTTCCAATGTTTCCAATTGCAGGTTGCAGAGACCACACAAGTACCCATTAGCAATAAGCTAGTGCTTCCTAGAGCAGAACAGCAGCTAATAAGGCATTAAAAAAGCACATACTTCAGAAATATTAATAATGAAAGCATACCTCAACAAGGAACTGACAGATGTTCTTCCGTTGATCTCCCTGAAGCTGAATAACTTCACCGTACTCTGGGTGTTCAATTACAGTACCATTACAAGCAAATTTCTGAAGAAAAATAGGATTAAAGAAACCCAGATTAGTCTTACTCTGTACTATTGGAAATGACCTTACAATCCTCTCAGAAGTGCCCTAGCACGAAGTCCTTACAATAAAGCTATACACCTACAAGAACCTGACAGTACAGGGTGTACAATAAAGCTATACACCTACAAGAACCTCACAGTACAGGGTGTCAAAACTGGGATGCAACTGCAAATAAGTAGAGTTAAGCACCCCTCAAATGTACCAGTGTTTGCTCTGACAAACCAACCTGCTCACTGCCCTTGACCAGTCAAACTGCCTTTAGACTACACCACCACTGGGCAGGAACTGCTCTAAGCTAGTGGGTAGGGAAATACCTGGTACAGAGTCACTGACAAGCCATAAAGCAAAGCATTTCTGCCCATAACCCCTTACTAGGGACCAGATAACCCAATGCAGCAAAATGCAGCAAAAATCCCCCCCTCATAAAGGGAGCACATTAACAGCAAACTGCCATTTCAGAAAACTTCCTTACCGGCTTTGGATTCAAAGTTTTGGTTCTCTGGGCAAAGAGAAGCCAAGCCCCCAAACCCCAAATTTTCACTGAGGATGCATTCACCCAAGTATTAGTTCAATGTAGTATACCACACCAACAGTTATTCAAGGAAGGCAATTCCCTACCAGGCAATACAAGTACTGAAAACTGCTTAAACCACCAAGGTAAAAACTAAAGCAGCATCTGCCAATTCATTATCAACTTAAATGTAAGTGAAGAAAGTAGTTACCTTTTTGAAAGCCTTGACTAGCTTCTTTTTATCATAATCATCAGCAATTCCCTGTACTGTTGTCAAGGTCTTCCGACCGTTTCTCTGTTGAATTCTTATATGAATGTAATCTTCAGTCCCTGCCGGGAGCAGATCATCACCCTTACTTGCATCAGCAAAGGGGTCTGGAAGGAAAAGAGGCTCATTAAAACTGTACACCACCAAAATTAACACCCAGTGATCTCTTGTACTTACTAATCACTTAGGACAACTAACGACCGGATGTCAGCAAGTTAGGGGAGGGTTGCTACCCCTTAATGCCCAAGGCAACAGCCTCCTTAAAAAGGCTAGCACCCATTTACAGCTATCACTTCAACATGCTTAAAGCAAGTCCACAATGAAAGCACCCCAACATTCTGAATAACCAGAATGTTTTGTCACCAGCTTAAATCAAGACCAAAAAGTTCCCAGGCTACAAAAATACCCTCATTTAGGTCAGAGCACACAACCCAAAAGGCCAGTCGATCTCTATGGTCATCCATGCAAAACAGGCCGACAGTTCTGCAAATGCAGCTACTATAGCCACCCACACAAAGTGGGAGCACACAGTCCCTTTGCCTGATTAATATACAAGGACAGAAATTCACTTTGTATAGGGAAAAGGATACATTTGTATGTATAGGGAAAAGGATACATTTGTAAAGTCTCAGACTAAACTGCTACCCATAACAGACTTTGCACAACCAGTCAGCCTATACATCCAGGCACTTCAGCTCATGCGTTTCTTCAAAAATAAACTATACAGCAAACCACAGCATGTTTGTGTGGGCATTCCCAATATGTTTGTATACTTGGCATTGCATGCAAAAGCAGTACTGGGCCACCAGGCTGAACACAGTTTTTAGCTTCTCTCCCCTCCCCCCCAACACCTCTTCATTCACATCCACTCATCCTAACTCCTTTATCCTCCCATGTCATTTTCAAACACCCACAGCTATTAAAAAACACAATGACCGCGCTACTTCCTGCACCTACAACACTAACACTGCGAATACCATTCTCTATTCTTTTGCCCTTTTAATTCAACTCTAAAAACAGATGTCTGTTGGCATCGTACCTTGAACTACTGAAATAACTGTATTTACCTATAATTAAGGGTGGGAGATCGAGAACTGTTCTAAAAAAAGTAAGTTGTCAAAGGAGATCTTTATAGTTACTCCAAATACCTTCCATAGCAACATACTGCTAGGTGGGTGCAGAAGAGCACAATTAAGATGAGTCGATAGTGGGCGGAGTTTGCTTGTGCACAGCACAGTGGATTGTCATACTACAACATAACCCCCCCCAGACGAGAAAAACCCTGGAAATGGTTCTTCCAACCATACTTTACTGTCCTGATTATTCTCAGTTTTGTAAAGAAGCGAAGCTGACGTGTCATGCTGTGGTTAGCCATTGACTGCTTTGGTTTGTGCTAAACTCCTTTGCTCGCAGTTTATATACCTATATTAAATTAAACATTTGAGCAGTTTAAAACTACTGTTCCAACTCCGTCCAAGTTGGTCAAATGCAACCAATGTGCAACGGAAAACAAAAACAAATGACTACATGGAGATTAGGCTGCCATTACACTTAGTCACCGTAAGATGGCAAAAAAATATAACCCCAGTTAAAATCTATTTTTTTATTTGGTAAACCCATAAATTGGTATTCGTAAGCCACATTCGGGGTGCAAGCAAATACGACGCAAGACTCCCCAAAACAAAGTTAACCCAACGTGTGTAATTGGACCGCTGCAAGCGAATAGGCTACATGTCCCCTCCACATTAACCGGTCCAATCACGACAGTTAGTTGCATGCCCATCAGCCTCTTTAGTTGAAATCTGGACAAAGACCGACAGAGAACAATTTCTAAATACCGCTATCATAAACCCAGAAAGTTGATGCAACAGGATTTGGGTTAAAGTGCATTTTCTGAAGGATAAGTCTCAATCTATGTAATTTAGTGACTTCAATCCTCATATCTTGCCAGAAAACTAAATTAGGAGTAGGACACTTATGTTCTACACATACAGCAAAAACAGTGCAGTGCCCAATTACAATACGCGAAAAATAATCTATTAGTCTACAGTCCTAAACTACACCAGTTTCAAAACTGGCTTTTACAATAGACTGTCTACACTACAACTGATCATGCTACAACAAGGGAAAAAAATAACCCCCCTCCCGCGGAAACAAAATGGCGCTTTACACAGTATCAATCGTCCCCACTGCACAGGACGACACAGCACCGCCCTTCTCTTACAACTCGATTGGTCAATGCTTTAAAGACTTGGCTACCATTCGTTAGTTAAGATGACAATAAACAACGTGACCTTCTAACGAAGCCTACAACCTCCACTGTTAATATCAGGAATGCGTAAACAAGTATTATACATTACGATCTCGCGAATTATCGAGATCTAGTACAACGTCAACATTCTACCAGCAAACCTAAAACATTTTGAAATATCTTACAGTATTCTACAAAATACGCTTCCCTTAACAGCCAATAACGTATCTAACAAAATAAAAATTAACTTATTAAAAATGCTTTCCTCTTAAAATCGCCTACCAAAGGATGTGAGGTTCTGAATAGCTGACATACGATACAGTTCTCTTTTCCCAGAGGAGACGCGCTGCGATCTCGCTTGTTAGAGGACAAAGACGCAAAACCAAAACAGAGAGACGAGTAGCTTAGTGCTTCTTTGTACTTATAAGTTAAGGGAGGTGCCCGCTCCTTGTGCTTTTAATATGTGTGTGACGTGAGCGAGACATAGTTACGTACGGCTTGGTTGGGAAACCTTTCCGGATATTACGTTTTTTGACAGCCGAGCCGGGGCTTTCATAGTGTGTATGTGGCTTGGTAGCGTTCAAGCTGTGTTTTTCCCCTAAAATAATCTTATTTTACGAATTGCTACATTTATGTCTGTTTTGCAGGTACTCCACACATACATATAAAAGCTTAAACAGAAATAGGTTGAGGATAATGTTGGAAGTATTTAGCTTCTTTAAAATTCAAGGCCTTCTAAAGGGGAAGGGGGTGCTTTCATTAAGTGATACTATCAGAAATATATGAGGTCCTGTCCACTTCCCCATCTGTAGCGAAGGCCAGTAACTGCCGCGATTCTCAGTTAAGATGATAATTAATAATATGAGCCGGCATCCCAGATACTGTCAGTAGTCCATGAATCGATATAATGTATTGAAGTTCTCTTGGAGAGACACTCTTGGTTTTCAGTAAGTGAAACTATCAACTGGTTATCTGTTGAGCTCCTATCTAACTCCCCATTTGTAGCAAAAAGGCTAGGATATGCCCGGATCCACAAATAAGATGAGAATTAGCAATAAGAGCCCAGTGTCACACAGACTCTCAGCACTCCATGAATCGATATAGTGCAGACGTTCCCAAACTTTTTCGATTTTTGCCTCCCTTGCTGAATCCAGGGTTTCCCAAGGTGTGTATGAGATCGGGAGAGTGAGAGCGATGTGTGAGTGAATGCAGGTATGAATGAGGAAATGACTGTGTGTGTGTTTGACCGGGAGAGAGAGAGAGCGATGTGTGAGTGTGAATGCAGGTATGAATGAGGAAGTGTGTGTGTGTCCAGATTTGTGCCTCATATTTTTGGTGTGTTCCCTGTACCTTTCTGGCAAATAGTTGCGGACTGAAGTCATTAAAATAATGACAAACATTTGAGTTTAAGACTCCACATCCTTCAGAGAATTCATGCTAATGCAAAACCTATTATTCTATCAACTTTCTAAGTTTGTAAGAACAATAATTAAAATATGTCCCTATTTGTCCCCCCATCATTTTAGGCTTTGTCCAGATTTTTTGCACTAACAATCTGGACAAAGCCTAAAATAATGGGGGACAGATTTTAAATATTGCTCTTACAAACTTAGAAATGTGATAGAATAATAGGTTTTGCATTAAATCTGGACAAAGCCTAAAACTATTTGCCAGAAAAGTACAGATTTTAGGAGGAACACACCAAAAATATGAGGCACAAATCTGGACATTCTGCGAAAATCTATACAGTTGAAAGGTGTGAATCACAAACACACACAGTCACTTCCTCATTCATACCTGCATTCATTCACACACACACACAGCCACTTCCTCATTCATACCTGCATTCACTCACACATCACTCTCACTCTCCCGATCTCACACACACCTTGGGAAAACCTGGATTCAGCAAGGGAGGCAAAAATCAAAAAAGTTTGGGAACCTCTGCACTATATCGATTCATGGAGTGCTGAGAGTCTGTGGGACACTGGGCTCTTATTGCTAATTCTCATCTTATTTGTGGATCCGGGCATATCCTAGCCTTTTTGCTACAAATGGTGAGTTGGATAGGAGCTCAACAGATAACCAGTTCTCTCGATCAAACACGCACACAGCCACGTTCTCATTCATACCTGCATTCACTCACACATCGCTCTCTCTCTTTCTCTCCTGATCAAACACACACGCAGTCACTACCTCATTCATACTTGCTTTCATTTGTCACACCCACTTACGCATTCATTCATACATCGCTGTTACCACCTCACACCCACACACCACACACCCACTTATGCATTCATTCATACATCACTCTCCCAATCTCACACCCACATGCTACACACCCACTTACGCATTCATTTGTACATCCCTCTCACTCTCCCAATCTCACACCCACTTACACATTCATTCATACATCTCTCTCACTCTCCCGATCACACACGCACACACACACACACACACACACACACACACACACACACACACACACACACACACACACACACACACACACTTCTTCATTCATTCCTGCATTCACCATTCACTCACACATCGCTCTCACTCTCCTGATCTCTCACACACACACACACACACACACACCCACACTCTTTTGCTTTCATGCATGCTTTCACTCACACATGCAGATAGACACACACACACACTCATACAGGCATTCACTTACCTGCAATCAACTGGTGCCACTAGCGGCGCCCCTGTGAGGAAGTCGCAACTCCCCAGGGCGCCGCAGTGCACAGTTTGGGAACCACCGATATAGTGTATTGACCGTTCTCCTGGAGAGCCACTGTTCACTTTCAGTAAGTGAAAATAGTACCTATCCAACTCCCAATCTGTAGAGAAGGCCAGCTGCTGCCCCAATCCAAAGATAAGATGACATAGGAGGTTACTAGGCTAATGGCCCTAGGGCCCTTATAAGCCTAGCCAAGTTCAACCCTTGTTCCCAAGAGTGTCCAGAGCCCAGTATCCCAGAGACTCTCAGCAGTCCATGAAAAGATATAATGTATTGACCATTCTCTTGAAGAAACAGTCTTATTTGCGTTCCAAGAGGCAACTTCCCACCTCCATCTGCTAAACCCCAACTAGAGGCCATTTGGGCCCTGTGGCTAAAGGCCCTGGCCAACAGAAAAGAATAAGCTTGATTATGCACTGACGGAGGTTGCCAGACCATGGGTGTAGTTAGGATTTTCAAATTTGTTCTCACAGTTCCAAGGATAATGCTGCCCCCAGAGCCACACCCCATCACTGTCTTGCACTCCACCTAACCTTACATACCAGGGGTGTAGTCGGTGAATTACATTTTGTTTTCACCATCTCTTATTGCTGCTCCCTAACCCACTTGGTATTTAAAAAATGGGCACCTCAACTCAAGTTGATGTTAAGTTGTCTATCTCGCCTTCATTCTTGCTGGATGGGTTCGGAGCCGACCTCGGCTCCGACTCGGCCACTCTAAAGCTCGAGAGTTGGTTCCACCGGCTCGAGGCTCCCCTTATATCCCACAATGCTAGGCGAGAATTACCCCAGATCTCGTTTGCCGCTACAGCGATCGAGGTGTTGGTTTTCTACCGGCTTCTTGGTGAGTAACTTTGGATTAAAGTTAGTATACTTAAACCCCTTTAATTTTAATTTTAACACTTGTTTCCTTTAGTTTAGTGGAATCTCCCCCACCTTCTCTCTAAAATCCCATTTTTTCTCCACAAGAACTTATAAGTTCTTCCCTCGGGCCTTCAGGCATTCTTCCTCCATCCCCTAGTGGTGTGTGTGTGTTTTTCTCATAATTTAAAACTTTGGTAGTTTGTTTTATTTTTGAGTTTAAAATAGGATAGGGTGTAATCAGTGTGTTTGACTGGGTGTGTGTGATTACACTTTTCTAAAATGTCTAAAGACTCAAAGGTCTCAGGCTTCAAGAAGTGTGACTTGTGCTGTCAGAAAATGTCTCTGACAGACGGTCACACTTCTTGTGTCTACTGCCTGGGGCCTTTGCACCTGCAGGACTCCTGTGCTGTATGCCATGGCTTCAGCCCCAGGGTCCTGCAGGAAAGAAAAAACAAACTGATTCTGAGAGGTTTACTCAAGCCTGAGGGTTCCCTTACTGTCTCTTCGGGAAAGCCCTCCAAGGCTTCTAGGTCCTCGGCTCCAGCTACTGAGCCGAGACCTAAGGCTACGAAACCTCCGTCTACATCGGCTCCGGCTGGAGCCGATGAGTCTCAGTCTACAGTTTCTGTGGTTTCCTCGGCTCCGGCTGGAGCCGAGGTATTAGAAATTCCCGTGTCGGCTCCGACCAGACCTTCGGAACCGACATCTAGGAAGAGGTATAGGTCACCATCCCTTGGCTCCGTTCATTCGGCTCCAGCATCTCCTCTGCTGTCTGAACGGAGCCATAGATCTCACTCCTCTAGGTCATCGAGGCTGTCGGACCATGACCTTCAGAGGGTAGTGAGTCGACTTCTTAAGTCCGAGGCACTGGCCCAAATGCTTCAGAGCCCGACTCATCAGTCGATGCCTGCCCCTGTCTCTCAATATGTTCCTCCTCCGACTCCGTTGAGCTCGGAGCCGGGCGCTGAACCGAGACTGTGGTAGCGCCGGAGCCGATACAATTGTCTTCGGCTCCATCGTCGGCTCCGATTTCTTCCTTAGAAGAATCTCGGCGCCGGACTTCCATCGTCGGCTCCGAGGGGGTGAGTGGCATCGGACCATTGTCCGACCCGCTCTCCTCTCGGGCTTCGGCGCTGGTGAGTTCGGCTCCGACATCGGCCTCGAGCCATCACTGTTGGTGCCGAGGGAGGTTTTAGCTCGGAGCGGGACCTCTGGCTCTGCCTGACAGGGGTGCGTTCGAGGTCATGCGGAGTGTGTTAGAACCTGGTTCTACCCCACAGTCGGCTCCGTCCGCCCCCCCCCCCTTCGGTGCCTCAGGTCAAGTCGACTCACTCCCTCATCCCGGACCGCAGAGAGCCAGCTCCTCAGGAATCCCCTGTGGGGATCTCATCCTCTTCCGAGACCTCTCCTGATTTGGCAGAAGAGCCCCCTCGGAAGAGAAAGTGTAAGAGGAAACACATAGACTCACCTGAGTCCGTCACCTCTGACACAGATTTAGAGGATTCCGAGGGTTCCCCCCATTCCCCTTCTGAAGATGTCTCATTTGCAGACATTCTAGAAATCCTTAAGCAGAGGGGAAATTGGCCAGCCCTCAACCCTTCGGAGGATGAATCTGTGTACCTTGAGGCGTTTGGCTCTCGTCCTTCCACCTCCTGGGTGTCTCCCCCCTTTGACCCCCTCATGCAGGTGGTAGCAAAAAAGGCATGGACGGCTCCTGATTCAGTGGACCCCACTCCCAGGAGACCCTCAAAATTCATTACAGCACCAGCAGATAAACAGTTTCTGACAAAAGGAGTTTCTGTGGATGCTATGGTGGTTGCTGCTGCCACTAAGAAGGAACTAGCTGATCCTTCAGTGCCTGTCCATCCACCTAACAAGGAATCTAGGTCCATGGACAGGTACGGGAAGCGGATGTTCTCGTCAGCGACATTTGCAATGCGTTCGCTGAACTACCTATGCCATTTTACTCGTCTTCAGAAGGACTTGATCAAAGAAGCGAGTGACATGTTGAAGGATCCTACGGCTGCGGGTTTTCAAGACAAGATGAACACTCAGCTGGCTACCCTGAACTCCATAGCCAACTCCTCCATGCGCCTCCTCTCTTATGCGGCTGATGGAGCGAGCAGGGCCGCAGGGACAGGTGTGGCCTTACGTAGGCATGCCTGGATGCGGCTATGCAACTTTGCGGACCCCTTTAAAACGTCATTCACTAATTCCCCATTCGATGGATCATCTCTTTTTGGTCCTCAAGTGAAAGAAACCTTGACTAGGTGCGAGACAGATGGCAAGACTCTTTCTGCCGTCGGAGTCCGTTTTTCTACTCCTTCTAGGCCTTACCCCAAAGGTCAGAAAAGTGGGAAAATGTGGTTGCCCAAACAATCTCAAGGGTCTTCGCCTGACGACAGAGTCGGTTCCCGCCAGAGGCAGAGGCGGGAACAACAATGGTAGACGTCACCCTAGAGGCAGGGGGGGTCCGCAGAACCAGGGCAATCGAGAAGCCTTCTCTGATAAGCCCTTTCAGCATCCCTGAGGTGTTGCCCGACTGCCCACCTTCGGAGGCAGTCGGGGGAAGATTGTCACTGTACCCAGAAGCCTGGCTATCCCTGACTCAAGACAAATGGGTACAGTCCATCATTTCCGAAGACTATTCCATTCCCTTTGTTCGCATTCCAAACCAATCAAAAAAATCCCTTCCAGATGTTCCACCCACTCAAAGGGATCTTGCAGCTTTGGAAATTTCAAAGCTGCTTGCAAAAAGAGCAATTCAGCCAGTTCCAGCAGACCAGCAAGGATCCGGAATCTACTCAAGGTTCTTTTTAGTTCCAAAGAAAACAGGGGACTGGAGACCAATTTTGGATCTCAGTATCTTGAACAAGTCAGTCAAGAAAACAAGATTTCGGATGGTCATGCTGCAGTCCATCCTTCCCCTATTGGGAAAGGGAAACTGGATGTGCTCTATAGACCTTCAGGATGCGTACTATCACATAAAAATGAACAGACGCTCCAGAAGATTCCTCCGCTTCAGGCTGGGAACCAGTCATTTTCAATTCAGGGCCCTGCCCTTTGGTCTCACCACTGCCCCCCCGGGTGTTTACCAAATGCATGGCAGTGGTAGCTTCTCACCTGAGACGTCAAGGATTCCAGGTGTTTCCATATTTGGACGACTGGATCCTCACAGCTCCCACCAAGCATCTTCTTCTATTGGCCAGGGACTACACCTTTCGCATTTGTCAAAATTTAGGCATTTCAATAAATTGCAAAAAGTCTGTTTTGTCGCCTTGTCGTGTTATTACCTTCATAGGCGCAATTCTAGACACAGTCAACATGTCTGCGAGGCTAACAGATCAGAGAATAACAGACATACAAAAACTGGTTTCGCTCATCTTCAGCAGCAACAGAGTCAAAGCCAGGTTAGTTCTGAAAGTATTGGGGATTATGGCGGCTGCCATTCCTTTGCTTCCGTTAGCCAGATTCCACATGAGAATCCTTCAATGGATGCTCTTCACACAATGGTCATACCAGCAACTTCCGATGTCCCACACCATTATGATCACGCAAATATGCAGGAATCATCTTCTATGGTGGATGTCTTCCCCTCAGCTCTTATTGGGAAGACCCTTTGTTCCTCCCCCTCCGGTTGCTACACTGACAATGGACGCCTCCCTGATCGGGTAGGGGGGGGCATTATCAGGGCAGAACTGTCCAGGGCACATGGCAACCAGAAGAATGCCACTTGCACATAAATGTTCTAGAGATGAGAGCAGTGCTTTTAGCGTTGCAAGCCCTTCAAGACTCTCTTCCCTTGGGAACGATAGCAATCCAGACGGACAATATGTCCGTAGTGTGGTATATCAACAAACAAGGCGGAACCAGGTCCTACCCCCTGTGTCGAGAAGCACTCAGACTGTGGCAATGGGCGATTTCTTCTCTGCGGTTTCTGATAGCAACGCACATCCCCGGGAAGTCCAATCAAATCGCGGACAAGTTGAGCAGAGCTATCCTCATGCCTCACGAGTGGTCTCTGAAAGACTCTGTTGTGAGAGAAATTTTTCTCAAGTGGGGTCAGCCTTGCTGCGACCTTTTTGCTACTCCCCAAAACAGCAAGTGCAGAGATTATTTCACCCTATTCCCTTTACCAGGCCAGCCTAGCAGAGACGCTCTAGTCCAAGTTTGGCCCGGGGACTTCTGTATGCATTTCCTCCTTCCCACTAATCTCTCAAGTGATACAGAAAGCTATCGCTCAGAAGGCCTCGTTGATCCTCATTGCTCCTTACTGGCCTCGACAGGTTTGGTTCCCCTTTCTGCATCATTTTCTGTTGGAGCGACCTTGGCATCTGGACCTAGTTCCAGATCTTTTGATCCATCAGTCGGGTCAGTTTCATCGCTCCCTTCCCTCTCTGAACCTCACTGCTTGGTTCCTCCAATTCCAACCTTAGCCAGGCTTCCTCAAATATCTCACTCTGTTCGAGATATTTTGATAGCTTCCATAAATCTTCCACTAGAAAGATTTATTTGAGTAAGTGGAAAGCGTTTAGCCTATTGGGCTCAAGGAAGGGACATAGATCCTTTCACTGCTTCCATCCAAATGGTCCTTGATTTTCTAGCTGAACTCTTCCATGCAGGTTCATCTCCTTCTACTCTTAAAGTTCAACTGGCAGCTATTTCTAATTTTCATGTGGGTATTTCAGAGTCTGCCATAATGTCCCACAAGCTTTGCAAAGCCTTTTTGAAAGGAGTTTTTCTACTCAGACCTCCTATAAGAAATCCTCCTCCTCCTTGGGACCTAAATTTAGTTCTTAGTTCTTTGATTCTTCCCCTTTCGAACCTGCAGCCTCCTGTTCTTTAAAATTGCTATCATGGAAGACTCTCTT
Organism: Protopterus annectens; assembly: GCF_019279795.1. Classification (NCBI taxonomy): domain Eukaryota; kingdom Metazoa; phylum Chordata; order Ceratodontiformes; family Protopteridae; genus Protopterus; species Protopterus annectens. The sequence goes on from NC_056747.1 coordinate 985,631,732, forward strand.
TCTGGTAGCTATTACTTCAGCTAGAAGAGTTTCAGAACTTCATGCACTCAGCTGTCGACCTCCTTATCTGTTGTTCCATAAGGACAGGGTATCTTTACGAACCAACCCGTCTTTTTGCCTAAGATAGCCTCGGCGTCTAACCTAAATCAAAGCATTGACCTCCTGTGTTTTTTCCAGAATATTCCAATAGGTCTGAACAAAAATTACACTGGCTAGATGTTCATCGTGAGTTAAGGTACTATTTGGATAGAACCAAACAATTCAGAAAATCTGACCAGCTGTTTGTCTCCTATGCAGAAGGCAGAAAGGGACTTTCAGTTTCAAAGGTATCATTATCTAGATGGCTAACATCTCTGATTTCCCTTGTTTATGAAATTAGACACCAAAAGCTGCCTAACAAACCTAAAGCCCATTCCACCAGAGCTTTGGCTACTTCTATAGCCTTCCAAGACAGACTGCCTATTGACACCATTTGTGCAGCGGCTACTTGGGCTACTCCTCACACTTTCATTTCTCATTATAAGTTGGATTTAGCTTCTAGGCATAGAGCTAACTTTGGTTCCACTGTTCTCAAGAGTCTGTTCCGTTAGGCCACCCGGGACAAGGTGCTAGGGACGCGGTCCCATCCAGCAAGAATGAAGGCGAGATAGACAACTTAACATATAGAAGTTATGTTCTTACCATAACGTTCCATGTTAGTTGTCTTCTTCTCGCCTTCTTTCTTGCGTCCCACCCTCCTTCCCCCTGGCCTGGACAGACCTAGAGGAGTTTGATTGTGACCTCTCTTTCTACCACCTCTTTGCTATAGGTATATGCTCTGCTGTGCATATTTTCCTAGATCAGGCTTTAGGTCACCTTTCCTCTTCCCCTTGTTTATAGAGGTGGATTCTTTTTCCAGTTTTTCTGGTTATATTATTAGCTGGGCCTAGCTCACAAACGAGATCTGTGGTAATTCTCGCCTAGCATTGTGGGATATGAGGGGAGCCTCGAGCCGGTGGAACCAACTCTCGAGCTTTAGAGTGGCCGAGTCGGAGCTGAGGTCGGCTCCGAACCCATCCAGCAAGAAAGAAGGCGAGAAGAAGACAACTAACATGGAACGTTATGGTAAGAACATAACTTCTATTTTTCACCCACCCCAGCACTTAATGTGTGTAACATTTTCAGATGCTCAGTCAAAAAACTATTAAAAGTATTGTTTTTTTTAGATTTGCGATCCTCTCTGTAAATAAGCCATGTGCATGTTGTTATAAGCATTAATTTAGATTGTTATAATATAGCCTGATAAGGCCCCAGTGCTTCTGCTGGTGCTCGAAAAAAATATTCTGAAGAGTACAAAGAGTATGCCTGGCTACACCTTGTCCCAGACCAATAAACAATGCTGCTTATCCCAACCCCAACTTACCATGTGTGTGTAAGATTAATTACTGGAGAAAATGGAAAAAAGTGGGATCTTTCTGAAGGACATTCCACTACAAGAAAGTCCTTTGATGGAGAAAAAAAAGTTTGAGATTCATAGAATCATATAATATACAAAGGCAACTGGGCTCAGTGGCCATTTATGCCTTGACAGTACATGCTATTACATCTTTTCTCCTCATAGCAGGGATGTACTTGGGATACCCATACAGCTGTCTTCACTCCTTCTTGAAGAATGAAAGAGTTGCATTGCTTAATATGGAGTGGAAGTTTGTGCCAGAGAAGGGCAAGCATTGAGTGGCAAATTTATCTCCTCCTCCATGTCCTGCTTATTTGTAGAAGCAAGTTTAGATCATAGGTTCTAGTATTAGTGGGGGAAGGGTTGAGTCTTGGTGATATAAAAGGCCTTGGACTAATGGATCCTTAACAAACAGAAAGAATAGACACAGATACCCCCAGGAGTATTTAGGATACTGAATAAAGGGGATTGTGCTTCCAGCCTCTCCTGGTATCTTTTGTCTTTTAAGCTGGTGAACATTTCAGATAGGAACCTCTCAGTTCTTTTTCAGCTGCTTGATATGCCTAGCAAGAAACATTCTATCAAAGGGATTGTATCTAAATATAGGGATGTCATTGTCCCCCTTTACTCAGCCTTCATTAGGCCAGTCATTGAATACAATGTCCCCTTTGGCATGTATCTGCCCAGACACATGCAACAAGTATATAAATGCCTAAACAACATGTTCTACAATGATTGTCCCAAAGCACTGTCACTATACTTGGTATCTTACAGACTCTTAATAGGTGACCTGTGTCTGGCATATAAGGCATCATCCAACAAATTACTGATGGATTTACTGCACATTAGCAAGTCAAATGATATCAGAAATGCTTGGTCTAGGGATCTAAACCTCTTCTGCAACATCAACAGAACAGTTTGGAGGGACAGGTATATCTCGCCGAGGATACTGCTGCTGTGGACCTGACTCCCTATCCATATCAAACAAAGTTTATCCTTGCTCATGTTCAAGCTTAACTTAGACCTATGGATGGGAACAAGATCATTTACTTCAGCATTGCCCACAATACTATTAGTTGACGGAGGCAGCTCCTTAATGTTTTATTCTATGCTAGGGTTCCCTCAAATTATCTATGGTATGATCCCATTTATTCTCATTAGGGGTAATATAAGTATCAACCATGGGATGGGTAAGGTCAATCTATAACCAAATGGGATTAGTTATTTTGAGCACAAAAAGGGCAATTGTCTAGGCTTAAAATGGCACACAAGGGTGGCTAGCCTAGTATTTATCTATGAACCTATGAACACACATTTTGTGTGTGTGTGTGTGTGTGTATATATATATATATATATATATATATATATATATATATATATATATATATATATATATATATATTTAGGTGTCCTGCATTTGGTCTGAATGCATGTTGGTTGATCGACTGCATTTGGTCAACAGGTGTTTGAGCTCGACATTCCCTAGGTAGGGGAATATTCAATTTCTCAGGGGATTGTGCAGTTTTGAACTTAGTTTATATAATTAGCAGGCAGTGTGGGAGGTGCAGGGGGAGTTGCTCCCCCTGCAGAAAAAAACATGTTATTTCTTTGTTTTTGTTTTAGGAATATTGCATGTGCCAAGGTTCTTTCTTGATACATGCATAGTGTGTCAACGTCTGGTTTGTCGGCCTTTTGCAGTTGATGTTTCCAAGGTTGATGTATGGGCTAGCTGACCAAAGTGATTAAATCTATCTATCTATCTATATAACATAGAAAGTCAGGCCAGCCAGAGCCCACCAGTCTGGGTAGTAGCATCAAAATGCAACTTTTACTAATGAAGTCCTGCAACTGTGACTCTAGACCTCAGCAGTAATTGAATAAGTTTATCAGTCTGATGCCTGAGACAATGACTTTAGTGCAGACTTATTAGGAGACTCCTCCTCGATCCCCTCCAACCTGTCTGAATAGGCTGAGAAGGAAGACCTCAGAGCATGATTTATTTTTTTCTACATTTTGTACATATTGCTGTGTCATTACGTGCCTCCATTTCAACATGTAATGCATCAGCCAGTGGAATGCTACTGACTTTACTTATCCAGTTGCAAGTAAGCAAAAGTTTATGAGCTGCACATATCCTACAGGATACGTAATAATTTCTGGGGACAGCACATATACAGCTACAGCAATGATGAGCACTGTGGACTCACAAAGTGTACTTATCTTGTACATTTCATACGTAGAATATTGTTCTTCGATTTTTTTTTCTTATAATCCCCTTGTATTAATAGCCTTTCCTGCTTCCATTTTATTGTACTTATATTTTCCAAACTGTGTAAATATTTAGATTTTCTCCTTAGGGTCTCTACTGAAAATGAGGTATATCCTATCATATTGTCTCATTAACAAACATGTTAATTAAATGATATACATCTTTTCTGTATACAGAGCTGTACTGATACATTCAGCATTTCTACTCCCCATCTTTTTCTCTTTTTTTGCCTTTCTAACATTTTGCAAGCACAAAAAAATCCATTATTTTTATGCAAATGTCTATATAATGATTTACATCTTTATATATGTCATTAATACAATGAACACGCATAGATAATTCTATACTTTGTATCATTTGCCTAAACATCTTTATTTTTCCCATAAGAAATTTCTTTCCCACTGCCATTCCATTTTGTTTTAGTATCTATTTTTCCCTTCATTCTTTGGCTGTCCTCACTGTTCTGCATTTATCGTCTGTCTCCTTTTCATTTTCATCATTTGTTGCCTTTAAAATTATAACACTGTTTCAACTAAGATTATTCATATTTTTCCTCTCCCAATATTTCTTGTGCACTCTGGATAAAATTAGTTCTTTCTGTTTGTCTTATGCTCTGTATTGTGCAATGCTCCACTCCTTGTCTCATCCCTGACATGCAACACATCCTTTCATAGGATAAAATGTACTGATATGATCATTTTCACATATATAATTTTTCTGGTTATACAGCACGTCATATGTCCTGTTTTTTTAGGCTTAGTGAATTCATTCCTTACCTCTGTTCTGATCTTGTATTCCCACCCACCTGCCCAACTGTTGTTGTGGTCTTAAAGCCTGGTGGGTTTTGAGTTGCCCACCTCTACTATAAATTTGATATTGGACACTTCTCCCAGTCCCATTGCATCATCTCATTCTACCGAGTACAGTGAGATCAATTGTGAAGGCCCACCCTTTAATCTTCTTAACCTTGAATTATCTTCTATCTCCTCATTTTCTACTTAAAAAAAATAAAAAAAAATTGTGCCTCCTGCTACTTCATCTTGCTGCTTGTGCTTAGGTGTTCAACTGCATTTAGTTTGCTGCATTTGTTACTGCTTGTTGATAGCTTGCCACATTTGTTACTGCTTGTCAGTAGCCTTATTCAGTTGATGACAGTATTCTACTGAATTGCTGCGTTATTTGAGCTGTTTTTTACTGTTGTGATTGTGAGCTAAATTATCACATTTGCACTGTTGTAAAGCAATTTACAGAATAATGGCATTTCATTACTGTTTAACTGTATTTCATTGGTATTTACTACAATTCATTACTGTTTAACTGCATTTTACTGCATTTCATTACTATTTAACTGTATTCTTTTCATAAAGTGAGTTCTGTTTTTTCTGTAAGTGGTTAATCTGTACTTTTTTTGTGAGTTTTACTGTGTTCTTAACCATTAAATTGAGTAGCGCAGTCTGGATACATGTTTGCGGCACCCAGAGCTGTTTTTTTTGCCTTCTGTGTTTCTGGCAGCCTTCTTGTGTTGGCAGGGGCCTATCTTCTATGCTAGTGAGATTAGCAGAGCTGCCTGGACCTTGTCTGGCACAAACCGTTTGGTAAAGAAAGCAGGGACTAGCAAGATTGGCTAGATTTCTGTGTTACTAGAATCTTCTGTTTTTTTTTTGGTATTTAAACCCCACGTTTCAGATGGTTTGGGCTTGTTTGCACATCATCCACTGGAGCTGCACTGTTTTTAACCCTTTGTGAGGTATTCCAGCTGCAAATTTTCCCTTAGTAGCACTTATTTGATCACCTAGTAGTACTATTGTTAGACTTTCCACCCTTTACCCTCTTAGCTCTATCTGGCCTCTCTCCCTGAGATTCTGACAAATATGGATGGACAATTTTCTACATTTTCTCCTGCCAGTCTGGTTGATATGGGCATCCTGAGACAGTGTAGCAACTGCCTCATGTACATGGACAACCCTCTACTACTACCAACTAGGAACACAATTTGTGATAGATGCAATAACATTAAGAACCTAGAGTCTACACTCTCTCCATCATAAGCCAGTATGTCTGGTATGGAGAAGGTTGTCAACACAAACACTACCCACACCTACACAACACACACCCACATATGTGGAGGTCCTCAGCAAAGACATACCCAAACAAAAGAGACCTCCGAGGCAAAAACACATGAGAACTCCTCTGCCCACCACACCACATACCACACATAGTTCACACACCTGTGTCTCAAAGCCCCTAAGGCTTAAACATAAACCCAACATATTAGTCATAGGAGACTCCACTGTGAGACACACAAATGTGGCCCTCACCAGGCTGGATAGGAGAAAGTCACGGTTAGTTGTTTGTTAAGTGCCAGAATCTGCCATATCACCCATGCACTCAACTCTATCAACAACAGGTACTATTATGAGTCTGTCATAGTCCATGTTGGCGTGAATGACTTGAGGAGTACCTTCCTAGACTTTATGAAGAGAGACATGATCAAGCTCAGTGAATATGTATGCCAGGCAGGTATGTTCCTAGCCTTAAGCAAAATTCTACTGTCACCCAGAATGATGCCTCAATGCAAACAGAAAACAATTGACTTTAACAATTAGCTTAGTTTCTGGTGTCATTCCAAGGGGATCCAGTACCTGACAGCCTGGGAAGACATGATTGATAAACCATGATGCTTTGCCAGAGATAGCCTGCATCTGTCTCCCATGGGCTTCAGGCTTCTGGGAAAGGCTCTTGCCTCCCCATAGTGCCTTTTTAGGCAATGCCATGAGGTCAAAACTATCAACATGAACATTTTATCAAAATGCAAATTAAAGGTCATGCTGCTAAACGCTAGGAGTCTAAACATGAAACTGCACTCATTGCAAGCATTCTTAACCCTGGAAGATGCTGACATTTGTGCAGTCACAGAAACCTGGTCCAAAGCTGCAGAGATCACCTCAGCCATACTAGGTTACTCATCCTATCATACATTCAGACTCTAAATCGTGGGCAGCAAAGCCAAAGGAAGGGGAGTTGCAGTATATATAAAAGGCATACACACCTCAAGGCTGGTCAAACAGAGACACTCCCATTGCAGTTAACCATTGACAAGACCCCTACTGAAATCATTGCTAGCTACAGGCCCCCATCTTTGACTCAAGATGCCCACTCCACCTATCTGGACCTCTTTGAATCTATCAAGATTCAACCCTTTACCCTGATCCTTGGTGACTTTAACTATCCAACCATAGATTGGAAGAACTACTCATGCCAAAACACAAATGCCTAGAGATTCCTTGATTTCTTCAATACAAATGCCTTGAACCAGCTGGTCGACACCCCCACAAGAGGTGAAAATATCTTGGACTTGGTGTTAACCAACATGAGTAACCACTGCAGCATCCCTACAGTGTCAACCTCCCTGGTAAGATCCGACCACATAGCAGTCACTTTCAAAGTCACCATCTCCCCCAACCCCCCCCCCCCTTTCCCAGCTAGGGTCAAACAAAAAAACTTCTCTAAAGCTGATTACAACCTCCTGAGGGAAGGTATAAACAGCTTTACAGCCCCTCCCCCTCCATAGGAAATGGCACATATGTCCAAGTCTACACCAGAGTACTATACAAGCATTTATATAGCTGCATCATCCTCCTCAAGGAAGAGTAAACCTGTCTGGTGGACATCTGCAATAAGTCAACTCTATAATAAAAGGGAAAAAAATGTTGTCCAGGACCAAGAAGGAGCAGGTGCCTAATTGGAAGCAATTTCTCCTTAGCCTGAACAAGTAAATAAGAGCACTAGTGAAATCCTCCAAAGCAAACTTTGAGTCCAAACTGGCCACATCTACTAAAGACAATTATAAGGCCATCTTCACATATGCACGCCATAGATATAGCCACCCTGATGGCAGACAGGTTCAATGAAAACTTCACCCCTCTGTCCCCCCAATCAGTATATCAGGACATCTCCAGCACCTTCCCCCCTCCTCTTATCTCTAGGAAGCAAGTCATCACTGCCCTCTCAAAGGCAAAAATACAGCCTCCGTGGGACCTGATAACATCCCAGGCTGCATACTACATAAACTCAGGCAGGAACTTGCAGCATCATTAGGTACCCTATTCAACCAAAGTCTGAGTACTGGCTTCATCCCAGCTGAGTGGAGGATAGCCACTGTCAGTCCTTTGCACAAAGGTGGAGTGTCCACCAATCCAGGAAATTATAGTCCCATCAGCCTAACTAGCCTGATCTGCAAGGCCATGGAGTGGATTATCATGGACCTCATTAACAAGGATATTGGCGACATCCAAACACTCAATCCCACGCAGTTTGGTTTCATCAAGGGGAGATCGTGCCTGTTAAATTTGGTCAACTTCTTTGAGACAGTCACCAAAGCTATGGACGAGGGGAAGACAGTGCAAACCACCTACCTTGACCTGGCCAAAGTCTTTGATACTATTCCCCTCTTGGGTATAATAGATAAGATCTCTCAACTAGGCATCAATCCATATATTACCTGATGGGTAGCACACTGGCCATGTCAAGCAGTAGATCCTTAACGAGCGGTGCACCCCAGAGATCAGTCTTGGGACCACTGCTGTTTGGGATATACTTGCAGGCCAAAACCAGTGAGCTATGGCTGACCAAGTTTGCAGATGACTGCAAGCTGTGCGCTGTCATCAATTCCCCTAGTGTATGGACATCTTACAAGAGAGTCTCACCCAAACAAATGACTGGTGCCAAAAACACGGCCTCAAACTGAATGCCAAAAAGTGCATCATCATCCCCTTTGGGGAGGATGACGTCCCCACAAATTATCACATTAATAACAAGGTCTTAAGCACACAATCAGTCATGAGGGACTTGGGCACTAAGGTTGATAGCAAACTGATTTTTGACCACCATATTGCCTCCATTATCCAACCCTGTATTCTTCCCTTATAAGATTCATTATAGAGTACAATGCCCCTTTCGGCATGTATCTCACAAAGCACATGCAGCAGCTCGAGAGACCACAGAGGTTCCTCACCAGGAGAATCCAGGGCCTCAGCCATCTACTCTGCACAGATAGGCTAAAGGCCCTGTGCATCTACTTAGTTTCATAAAGACTCCTCAGAGGTGACCTCTGTCTGGCATACAAAGCAATCTCAGACCCAGCCTTGATTGGGCTGCTGTATATCCGCAAGTCAAGCTCCACTTGTGTAACTCACATGCGCAATCTCTACCTGGTCTGTGATATCAATAGGACTTGTTGGTGGGACAGATTTTTGTCCCATATACTCCTTTTTCTGTGGAATAGACTCCCCTCTCCACGTCAAGCAGAGTATCTCCTTAACACTTTATAAGCACAACCTGGGTAACTGGATGGGGAACAAAAAATACACCCCTGGGATTCCACCTATGTCACTGCTGGACAGGGCATCGGGTGCTGACTTGTCGGAACTTGGGCTAAATTCTTGGCTAGGCTTGTAAGGGCCTCAGAGCCAATAGCCTAGTAACTTCCTATGATTCTATGATTTGCCGGTACACATAACATGCAATAAATGCTGTAATATTCCATGTTCTAATCTTAAAATCATCTCTGTTTTGCATCACTCAGTCCATATCGCTGATCAGGCCTTTTTCCAGGGTTCATTTATAATATCACTATACTATTTCAGGTTTTGTAAAATATCCTTTAGGTCCATAAAAAATAGTCTAATTATGTTTTCCTGTTCAAAGAGATGTAAGGCGTACATTTGCTCCATGGTTCACATTCTTTTTCTCTCTTCATCTCGTTCATTACCCAGCCTACTTTGTTTTCATTTCCCTTCTCATATCATGCTCAGTTTCCATTCTTATATGTATTTGCATGTCCTTCCTTTGTTTACATGGTTTTCCTCCTGGTGCTCTAAATTTGCCATAGGTGTGAGTGTGGTGTGGAAGAACTACAGTGGCAGGGCTAGCCACATGGTGGTGTAAACCTTGGCTCTAGATGATTTCACTGTTGAAGTGACACCCCGACCTCATGTGCAAAAGTGGGGAAAAGTGGTTGTAGATGGGTGTGTTTCTCCAAGACCAAATATCTTCATAGAAGTAGTCTTCTATCCCAGTATACTAAAACACTGTGTCTCTGAGCACATTCCTCCTTAACTGTGTTCTGCAGAAAGCTTCAGTTTCTTGCACTTGCTACCATCTGTACTTGCATCAGAATGTGACAGAATCACCTTTGTTTTAGCCTAACTCATAACCGATTGTGGCTTCCTCTTTCCATATGTCAACCTTCTGCTGCACATCCTCAATATTAACTTTACTGTGCCATTTATAGTACAGATGATATCCATTCCATTGTTACCCTTGCCATGACTATTGACTATAGTTCCTTAGTTAACTAAGTTTGTGAATCTGTTCTATAAAATCTAGCATTTGCAGGATGGAGAGTCTTTCCTTTTGTACTTCAACAGACAATATTTTATCTGTTTGCACTTCATTCTTCTCCCCATTGTGTATGTCTGCATTCCATGTCTCTTTCAGTCAACCTGAACAAGGGACAGGAAGCCTTCAGCACCCTCTACTGCCAGAGCAAGGGTTAAATATTTTATTAGAAATTACGGCAACAAAATATGCATAATAAACAGACAAAAGTATATACAAAACAATCCACAAATACACAGATATATAATTACTTATTCCACAGTAATAAGTATGCTTTAAAAAGGATTATGAGAGTTGAATAAGAATGTAACATTGTAACAATGTACTGCAATAACTTCCAAACTAAAAAAAAAAAAAAAAAAAAAAAAAAAAAAAAAACTTTTCACCTACCTCAAGCCTATTATTTAACATTAATCCAAATGAACACAGACTATTCTTCTTCTGTCCCACAATGTGTATCTTACCACCAATCTCAGGTACTTTATTTCCTTCATCACTAACTTCCTTAAATGCTCTGCCTTCACTGCCCAGATTTTCTTACCATATAGTAGTACTAGTTGCACCACTGTTTTGTACACCTTACCCTTCACTTCTTTGGCATTCTTCTATTGCACACTATGCTGAAACTCTCTAACAGTTGGCTGCAGCCCCTCTGATTCTAGCTTTGACCTTTTCATTCAGACTTTCCTGCTTTTCAGCCACCACTCCTAAATACTTGAACAGGTTGACCTGTTTCACTAATTTAATTTCTCTTCTATCTCAGTTTTCAGCTTCCTCGGATTCCTTTCATTTGCTGCAATGACAACTGTTTTGTCTGTACTCATTTTCATACCATGTGACTTAGTTTTGAATTCCATTCCCCTATCATTTGCTGAAGTTCTTGTTCAGAGTCTGCTTGTAATGCTACATCCGCTGCATACAGCAGCTTTTTTGGAATGTTCCCTCTGACCTGCTTGCTGATGTGGTCTTCACCAGTATGAATAGCAGTAGGCTCAGAGCTGAACCCTGTTGCACACCCACTTGCACTGGGATCCCCTCTGTGAGTCTGAACACTGTTCATACTTTTGTCATTGGTCCTTGTACATAGCTTACACTAATTCTACCTATGTTTCTATGACTTCGAGCCATTCTAAGACTGCCCAAAGGGCATATTTATTCAGAACTTTCTTGTGCTTAGCTTGGAAACCTGAGACTGCAAGACTTGGATTGCTTCTAAATCCATCTGGACCTACAAAGCTAATATAAGTGTATTTTTGTTACACTTGCCCTAACTGTTCCAGTGATATTTAACACTTCTGTGCTGCATTTATTTATTTATTTGAATTTATCACTGTTTTTCAGCCTGCACTTGTTAAAGAAACTACATCTTTTTGTTACTTCACTGCTCTTAGGTTGCTTTAACAGTATTCTGCAAAAGCTGTTCTGAATTTGCCAAAATTCTCCCAGATCTGCCAAAATATTTCCAGGTTTTGCAAAGTTTTTGTGTGTTGTAAACATTTCTCAGGGTTAATGAACTTATTTCCAAGGATTTCTGATATTGTAGGAATTCTTACTTCTATTCTAAAACATTTGTTACTGTACTTGAGCTTAAAGCCAGTTTATTTTACACTGGGAGGGTTCTTTTGCACCCTTGTGGGAGCAGAGAGCTAAATTCAACCTATCCAAGGTGGAACCACTGGTCGATAGCTTATTGTGTTTTATTTGATTGTCCCGAGGGTTTAACTTTATAGAAGTCTTTCATCCTGCTTGTGTACAAGAATTACATTTTTGTGAGATCATGCTCATTTATTCAGAACTTCCTTGTGCCTGGCTTGGACACCTGTGACTGCAAGACATGGATCTTGGACTGCTTCTAATACCATAGCACTTGTTCTAACTGTTTCAGTGATATTTAACACTTCTATGCTGCATTTATTTATTTGGTTGAATTTATCATTGTTTTTCAGATGATTCCACATGCTTACATATAAGCAAACCTCTGTGGCTTAAAATCCTCTATATGAAGGGCTCTCCATAGTCTTCCACTGTTTACAGCTGCTCAAAGAGCTGTCAGTTTATGCAAAGGGTGGTAACACTGCAGACACTCTAATAGTATACTACTAAACACTTTCACTTTGACCTTTAAGTGATTCTACCTTACTCCTTCCCATCCAGAAACTTTGTTTCCTTGCCTTCCATAGCATAGGCTGGATTCAGACATGCTGAACATAGACTGTTTGATATCACTGTAATCTTAAACCAGCCATCTCACATTTAGAGGGCCTCCCTGCACCCTTGTGGAAGAAATGTTTAGATCAGGACCCATCTTAGTTGGATATTGCTGGAGAAAGGCTCAGTTCGGGGCTTTCCCATTGGTAGTTGTATAAAAACTGTTTAATTTTGCCTGTATATAAGCCTCACATCCATGTGGGTTTACTCTCAGTTTACCAGAGCTGCTCAATGTTTGGAAACCTTAGCCAGAGGTCTGGAGTGCATCTGCACTAAAATCCAAAGAATCTACTGAAAGAAATTAAAAAAAAAATGAAAAATGAGTATATTTTAATTCAGCACTGCACTTTGTTAACTGTAATTAATTGAATTATTGCTTCATTTTTGCTGTTTGTGACTAAGTCCAGCTCACCCACTTCTTTCCCAAATACCACATTAAGTAAACTCCTGACACAATGGACGGGTAGTTTCCAATCATTTCTCCTGCCAGTTTATTTGATATGGGCATTTTGAGGCAATGTAACAATTGCTTCATGTATACTGACAACCATTTACTCCTAAAGCAGACTAACACCCTCTATGAGAGATGCAAATACAGTATGCAATTGGAGTCAATTCTCTCATGTAAAAACAAACTAGACATCAAACAGGTTGTCAGCACACACACTTCACTTGTCACACAAATCTTACCTCTTTTAGAAAAATAAGGTCATGACACACAAGCCCACATATGGGGAGGTACTCGCTAAAAACCTACCAAAAGAACAAAGACCTCCCAAATACACACCACCCACACTCACCACTAAGCAAAAAGAAACCACTACACATATCAACTCAATACACACACACACACACACACACACACACACACACACACACACACACACACACACACACACACACACACACACACACAAGTCACTCAACAACAAGTACCCTTATGACTCTGTCATAGTCTATGGGTGGAGTGAATGACTTGAGACATACCGCTCTGGACTATATGAAGAGAGACGACTGAATTCTCTGATTATACATCCCAGACAGGTATGACCCTAGCCCTAAGTCGTATCCTACCCTCACCCAGGATTATGCCATAAAATAAACAAAAAATGATTAACTTCAACGATTGGCTCAGCTTCTGGGTGTCAGTCCAGGGGGATCCAGTATCTGTCAGCCTGGGAGGATATGGTAGACAGACCTTGCTGCTTTGTAGAGGTGGTCTGCACCTGTCCCCCCTAGGCTGTTGGATATTGGCAAAGACCCATGACTCCTCCATAGTGCCTTTTTTAGGCAATATCAAAACAAGTTTTCTAATGTAACAAAATCTAATTGCAACAAACTCAGGGTTATGCTGCTTAATGCTAGGAGTTTAAACATGAAATTGCACTCCCTGGAAGCACTCCTCACCTTACAGGATGCTGACATCTACGCAGTTTCCGAGACATGGTTCAAGGCTGCTGAGAACACCTTGGCTGTGCAAGGCAACAATGCCTTCCATATGTTCAGACCTCAAAATTAGTGTGAAGGAACTAAAGGAAGAGGTGTATCCATCTTTATTAAAACCAAATACACTTTGAGACTGGTCAAACAGCATGACTCTCTCAAACTACGCCATGTCCAATTAACTACTGTGAAAGAACCAAACCATGTCATTACTAGCTATAGATCCCCCATCATGAACCAAGATAAGCACACTGCCTACCTCTTTTTACTGGAATCTCTCACTATACAGACCAACACTTTAGTCATGGGAGATTTCAACTATCCTTCCATAAACTGGGGGACATAAACGAGCAAAAACACGCTTGACTAGAGGTTCCTGGACTTTGTTCACAAAAATGCTTTGGAACAGATAGTTTGCACCCCCACTAGTGGCAGCAGTGTTCTGGACATAGTACTCGCCAACATGGGGGGGGGGGTGGTCATTGTACTTCCCAATCTATGATGCCCTCCCTGATTAGGTCAGACCAAATATCAATCTCATTTGAAGTAACTACTGAAACTGACATCCTCACAGAAACAACAATTATAAATAAAAAAAACTTCAAAGCTAATAACAGTCTATTAAGCGATGGTATAAAAAGCTTCATACCATCCACAATCACAGACATCAGTGACACCTACGCAAAAGTATATGCAAATTCCCTTTACAAACACTTTAAGAGACTGCATAAACTCTGCTGTACCTGACCGGATCAAACCCAGGTCTGCCCGTAAAAACAAGCCACCATGGTGGACTTCAAGTATAAACAGATTATATTATATAACAAGAGGAAAAAACTGTTGTCCAAAAGCAAGAAAGATATCACTTTGTAGAGAAAGAATTCCCTTCTAAACCTAAAGAGAAAATCAGAAATCTTGTAAAGTCTTCTAAAGCAAATTACAAAACTAAAATCACATCCCTGGCCAAAGATGATCATAAGGCATTCTTTAACTGCATCCAAAGTCTAAATGGGAATTCCAGGCTATGTGCTGAACTGGTTGTAGATGGGATCACTCATGCTACACCACAAAAAATTGCCAACCTGCTAGCTGACAGATTCAGCTCAAACTTCACCCCCTATCCCCACCTACCATATCCCAAAGCATACCTGACACCAGCCCACTCCCTAGTATCTCTCATATCATGCTCAGTTTCCATTCTTATATGTATTTGCATGTCCTTCCTTTGTTTACATGGTTTTCCTCCTGGTGCTCTAAATTTGCCATAGGTGTGAGTGTGGTGTGGAAGAACTACAGTGGCAGGGCTAGCCACATGGTGGTGTAAACCTTGGCTCTAGATGATTTCACTGTTGAAGTGACACCCCGACCTCATGTGCAAAAGTGGGGAAAAGTGGTTGTAGATGGGTGTGTTTCTCCAAGACCAAATATCTTCATAGAAGTAGTCTTCTATCCCAGTATACTAAAACACTGTGTCTCTGAGCACATTCCTCCTTAACTGTGTTCTGCAGAAAGCTTCAGTTTCTTGCACTTGCTACCATCTGTACTTGCATCAGAATGTGACAGAATCACCTTTGTTTTAGCCTAACTCATAACCGATTGTGGCTTCCTCTTTCCATATGTCAACCTTCTGCTGCACATCCTCAATATTAACTTTACTGTGCCATTTATAGTACAGATGATATCCATTCCATTGTTACCCTTGCCATGGCTATTGACTATAGTTCCTTAGTTAACTAAGTTTGTGAATCTGTTCTATAAAATCTAGCATTTGCAGGATGGAGAGTCTTTTCTTTTGTACTTCAACAGACAATATTTTATCTGTTTGCACTTCATTCTTCTCCCCATTGTGTATGTCTGCATTCCATGTCTCTTTCAGTCAACCTGAACAAGGGACAGGAAGCCTTCAGCACCCTCTACTGCCAGAGCAAGGGTTAAATATTTTATTAGAAATTACGGCAACAAAATATGCATAATAAACAGACAAAAGTATATACAAAACAATCCACAAATACACAGATATATAATTACTTATTCCACAGTAATAAGTATGCTTTAAAAAGGATTATGAGAGTTGAATAAGAATGTAACATTGTAACAATGTACTGCAATAACTTCCAAACTAAAAAAAAAAAAAAAAAAAAAACTTTTCACCTACCTCAAGCCTATTATTTAACATTAATCCAAATGAACACAGACTATTCTTCTTCTGTCCCACAATGTGTATCTTACCACCAATCTCAGGTACTTTATTTCCTTCATCACTAACTTCCTTAAATGCTCTGCCTTCACTGCCCAGATTTTCTTACCATATAGTAGTACTAGTTGCACCACTGTTTTGTACACCTTACCCTTCACTTCTTTGGCATTCTTCTATTGCACACTATGCTGAAACTCTCTAACAGTTGGCTGCAGCCCTCTGATTCTAGCTTTGACCTTTTCATTCAGACTTTCCTGCTTTTCAGCCACCACTCCTAAATACTTGAACAGGTTGACCTGTTTCACTAATTTAATTTCTCTTCTATCTCAGTTTTCAGCTTCCTCGGATTCCTTTCATTTGCTGCAATGACAACTGTTTTGTCTGTACTCATTTTCATACCATGTGACTTAGTTTTGAATTCCATTCCCCTATCATTTGCTGAAGTTCTTGTTCAGAGTCTGCTTGTAATGCTACATCCGCTGCATACAGCAGCTTTTTTGGAATGTTCCCTCTGACCTGCTTGCTGATGTGGTCTTCACCAGTATGAATAGCAGTAGGCTCAGAGCTGAACCCTGTTGCACACCCACTTGCACTGGGATCCCCTCTGTGAGTCTGAACACTGTTCATACTTTTGTCATTGGTCCTTGTACATAGCTTACACTAATTCTACCTATGTTTCTATGACTTCGAGCCATTCCAAGACTGCCCAAAGGGCATATTTATTCAGAACTTTCTTGTGCTTAGCTTGGAAACCTGAGACTGCAAGACTTGGATTGCTTCTAAATCCATCTGGACCTACAAAGCTAATATAAGTGTATTTTTGTTACACTTGCCCTAACTGTTCCAGTGATATTTAACACTTCTGTGCTGCATTTATTTATTTATTTGAATTTATCACTGTTTTTCAGCCTGCACTTGTTAAAGAAACTACATCTTTTTGTTACTTCACTGCTCTTAGGTTGCTTTAACAGTATTCTGCAAAAGCTGTTCTGAATTTGCCAAAATTCTCCCAGATCTGCCAAAATATTTCCAGGTTTTGCAAAGTTTTTGTGTGTTGTAAACATTTCTCAGGGTTAATGAACTTATTTCCAAGGATTTCTGATATTGTAGGAATTCTTACTTCTATTCTAAAACATTTGTTACTGTACTTGAGCTTAAAGCCAGTTTATTTTACACTGGGAGGGTTCTTTTGCACCCTTGTGGGAGCAGAGAGCTAAATTCAACCTATCCAAGGTGGAACCACTGGTCGATAGCTTATTGTGTTTTATTTGATTGTCCCGAGGGTTTAACTTTATAGAAGTCTTTCATCCTGCTTGTGTACAAGAATTACATTTTTGTGAGATCATGCTCATTTATTCAGAACTTCCTTGTGCCTGGCTTGGACACCTGTGACTGCAAGACATGGATCTTGGACTGCTTCTAATACCATAGCACTTGCTCTAACTGTTTCAGTGATATTTAACACTTCTATGCTGCATTTATTTATTTGGTTGAATTTATCATTGTTTTTCAGATGATTCCACATGCTTACATATAAGCAAACCTCTGTGGCTTAAAATCCTCTATATGAAGGGCTCTCCATAGTCTTCCACTGTTTACAGCTGCTCAAAGAGCTGTCAGTTTATGCAAAGGGTGGTAACACTGCAGACACTCTAATAGTATACTACTAAACACTTTCACTTTGACCTTTAAGTGATTCTACCTTACTCCTTCCCATCCAGAAACTTTGTTTCCTTGCCTTCCATAGCATAGGCTGGATTCAGACATGCTGAACATAGACTGTTTGATATCACTGTAATCTTAAACCAGCCATCTCACATTTAGAGGGCCTCCCTGCACCCTTGTGGAAGAAATGTTTAGATCAGGACCCATCTTAGTTGGATATTGCTGGAGAAAGGCTCAGTTCGGGGCTTTCCCATTGGTAGTTGTATAAAAACTGTTTAATTTTGCCTGTATATAAGCCTCACATCCATGTGGGTTTACTCTCAGTTTACCAGAGCTGCTCAATGTTTGGAAACCTTAGCCAGAGGTCTGGAGTGCATCTGCACTAAAATCCAAAGAATCTACTGAAAGAAATTAAAAAAAAAATGAAAAATGAGTATATTTTAATTCAGCACTGCACTTTGTTAACTGTAATTAATTGAATTATTGCTTCATTTTTGCTGTTTGTGACTAAGTCCAGCTCACCCACTTCTTTCCCAAATACCACATTAAGTAAACTCCTGACACAATGGACGGGTAGTTTCCAATCATTTCTCCTGCCAGTTTATTTGATATGGGCATTTTGAGGCAATGTAACAATTGCTTCATGTATACTGACAACCATTTACTCCTAAAGCAGACTAACACCCTCTATGAGAGATGCAAATACAGTATGCAATTGAGTCAATTCTCTCATGTAAAAACAAACTAGACATCAAACAGGTTGTCAGCACACACACTTCACTTGTCACACAAATCTTACCTCTTTTAGAAAAATAAGGTCATGACACACAAGCCCACATATGGGGAGGTACTCGCTAAAAACCTACCAAAAGAACAAAGACCTCCCAAATACACACCACCCACACTCACCACTAAGCAAAAGAAACCACTACACATATCAACTCAATACACACACACACGCACACACACACACACACACACACACACACACACACACACACACACACACACACACACACACACACACACAAGTCACTCAACAACAAGTACCCTTATGACTCTGTCATAGTCTATGGGTGGAGTGAATGACTTGAGACATACCGCTCTGGACTATATGAAGAGAGACGACTGAATTCTCTGATTATACGTCCCAGACAGGTATGACCCTAGCCCTAAGTCGTATCCTACCCTCACCCAGGATTATGCCATAAAATAAACAAAAAATGATTAACTTCAACGATTGGCTCAGCTTCTGGGTGTCAGTCCAGGGGGATCCAGTATCTGTCAGCCTGGGAGGATATGGTAGACAGACCTTGCTGCTTTGTAGAGGTGGTCTGCACCTGTCCTGCCTAGGCTGTTGGATATTGGCAAAGACCCATGACTCCTCCATAGTGCCTTTTAGGCAATATCAAAACAAGTTTTCTAATGTAACAAAATCTAATTGCAACAAACTCAGGGTTATGCTGCTTAATGCTAGGAGTTTAAACATGAAATTGCACTCCCTGGAAGCACTCCTCACCTTACAGGATGCTGACATCTACGCAGTTTCCGAGACATGGTTCAAGGCTGCTGAGAACACCTTGGCTGTGCAAGGCAACAATGCCTTCCATATGTTCAGACCTCAAAATTAGTGTGAAGGAACTAAAGGAAGAGGTGTATCCATCTTTATTAAAACCAAATACACTTTGAGACTGGTCAAACAGCATGACTCTCTCAAACTACGCCATGTCCAATTAACTACTGTGAAAGAACCAAACCATGTCATTACTAGCTATAGATCCCCCATCATGAACCAAGATAAGCACACTGCCTACCTCTTTTTACTGGAATCTCTCACTATACAGACCAACACTTTAGTCATGGGAGATTTCAACTATCCTTCCATAAACTGGGGGACATAAACGAGCAAAAACACGCTTGACTAGAGGTTCCTGGACTTTGTTCACAAAAATGCTTTGGAACAGATAGTTTGCACCCCCACTAGTGGCAGCAGTGTTCTGGACATAGTACTCGCCAACATGGGGGGGGGGGTGGTCATTGTACTTCCCAATCTATGATGCCCTCCCTGATTAGGTCAGACCAAATATCAATCTCATTTGAAGTAACTACTGAAACTGACATCCTCACAGAAACAACAATTATAAATAAAAAAAAACTTCAAAGCTAATAACAGTCTATTAAGCGATGGTATAAAAAGCTTCATACCATCCACAATCACAGACATCAGTGACACCTACGCAAAAGTATATGCAAATTCCCTTTACAAACACTTTAAGAGACTGCATAAACTCTGCTGTACCTGACCGGATCAAACCCAGGTCTGCCCGTAAAAACAAGCCACCATGGTGGACTTCAAGTATAAACAGATTATATTATATAACAAGAGGAAAAAACTGTTGTCCAAAAGCAAGAAAGATATCACTTTGTAGAGAAAGAATTCCCTTCTAAACCTAAAGAGAAAATCAGAAATCTTGTAAAGTCTTCTAAAGCAAATTACAAAACTAAAATCACATCCCTGGCCAAAGATGATCATAAGGCATTCTTTAACTGCATCCAAAGTCTAAATGGGAATTCCGGGCTATGTGCTGAACTGGTTGTAGATGGGATCACTCATGCTACACCACAAAAAATTGCCAACCTGCTAGCTGACAGATTCAGCTCAAACTTCACCCCCTATCCCCACCTACCATATCCCAAAGCATACCTGACACCAGCCCACTCCCTAGTATCTCTAGATAACAAGTCATCTCTGCACTCTCCACAAAAAAAAATAAAAAAAACGTAACCTCAGTGGGACCAGATAATATCCCAGATTGTTTACTAAACAATCTAAAACAAGACCTAGTGGACCCATTTGGCATTCTCTTTAATCATAGCTTGAGATCTGGCTATGTTCCTGCAGAATGGAGAACAGCAACAGTAATTCCCTGCACAAAGGGGGGCTATCAACTGACCCTGGCAACTACAGGCCCGTAAGTCTAACCAGTCTCATCTGCGAGGCCATGGAAAGAATTATGATGGACCTTGTGATGATGTGAGATAGTACTGGATGTGCCAGGGAGAGTAGGGCAGTGTATATGTAACATATGCCAGCATAGGTAGCTGGAGTTTTGTAAAGAATTATATGTCATTTGAATATCAAACTGATTTGGACAGATGTTTGTGTTAACTTATTACATCCGGATGACACCTCCAAGTGCATCTGCAGTTAACTCCTACTTACGCCTCTAGGCATCAAATATTGCTTGTTCATATTTGCATCAATAATTCCAAAACCATGCTATGTAAAAGGTTTTAAAAGATTTCATCTTAAAGCTTCCACAATGGCAAACTCAACTGAATTAATATTGGACCTCTGTCTAGTGCAGGTAAATAGTTATTAACTGTTGCTTTTATGATATTAATTTTTATAAACATAATTTTCACATTTTTCTAAATATCTCAACAACCAAGTAACACAGACAGAACTTCTTAGCCTCATACAAAAGCTCTCAGCTAGATGAATAAAATGCTGCTGGCAGTATGTGTATATCTTGAGTGGTTGCTGATATATTGTAAGTTATTTACAAAATATTACAAATATAATTGTTACTGTGTTTACTGTGACTTATAAAATTCTGTTTACGACCTAGAGCCTAAATAATACTACCACTGTAAAAGTAATTTCTGCTGAAGGGTTTGCCATTTATACTTCTTTCATAACCCATATGTTTCCAAAGATATGAACATCTGTTTGAAATGTGAGGACAAAATTTGATTCTGTCAAAAGACTTAGGCTCCTCCCATTGGAAGTTACAGTGCAAACTCCCTAAGATCCATTGGAGTGAATGAGTTAAAATGCATCAACATATACATGTATGTCAGACTATATTGTTGTAACTGATGAAATGTATATATTTTAATAGAGGGTACTGGAAGGGAAGGGGTTAAGCTCACCCAAGCTAATCTTAAGAAAAATAGCCTGAAATTAAATGACTTGGTTTAGCCCATAAATATTTTATCTCACAGGTCTGAATGCAGCCAGAGACACAATGTCTGTGAAAAGTGTAGACTGGGCTTTTGCTTTATTGTCCTTAGCGGTGAACTAATTGCTACCCTGGGGTTGTTTTATTATTATTTATTATTAAATATATCTAAATCTCTCATTGTGGCTGGCCTTCTAAAAAATATTTAACCTTTGAGAGTATTTGTATTTATTTTGTGGCACTGTGGCTTCATGTTCCTGAAAGACCTGCTGCTTGGTTAAACACTACCAGTTGTATAAGTATTAATTTTAATAAGTGTAATTGAGTACCCTTGTAAGAACCCTAAAGTAGCTGGCTTCAGGTGTCTGGTAGCAACAAATCTACATTATAGTTCAGGTGGACGTAGCAGAGCAGGCAAGCTATGCCAGCTTTTCCCAGGTGGCTGTGTGTGTGAAAATCAAATCTCAAATAGAGTGTATATGACAACTACTTTGAACAGGGACACTGAGGGCACTGATTTCATACAGACAGCAGTGTAGGACTTGTCTTGGAACACCCGACTATGAACTCAGCTCTATAATGGTCAGTGGGGAGTCTTATTTGGGGCCTGGAGAGAAATCCCAACCCCAGGACTGGAGTGTGCATTCACTGTGTAATCTTAAGGGAAATTGTACTTGGTGCAGAGAGCTGCATCGGAAAATACATATGTGTCTATTTTTCTCAAAGTGAATATTCCCCACTGGTGTCAGTGGTGAGGATTGAGGCTCCTTGATCACTGGCCCAGAGGAAGAGGAGGGATGTCACATATTGGTGAGCAGCTGTGTGGATATTAATTGAACTTATCTAGCCTGTAAGCAATTATCACTAAATGTGTGTACTCTCAGCAGCCACAAGGTAAACATAGAGAATTCCATTTTTCACAACAGTTTTATTTTTTTTGTTCAATTTAATCAGGGAAAGCAGGCAAAGATGTCAGCAGAGGATTATGTTAAGCTGACAGTGAGCATATTGGCTAAGGTGTGCAAATCCAAAGGACTGGTGCATGCCAACCTGACTAAAGAAGAAATGGTTTCAACCTTAGTCACAGCTGCAGCACAGACCAGCAACCAGGAAGACAACCAGTCTGGTAATGGGGCTGTACAGCCCTCAGAAACAGGACAGTTCACTTTTTCATCAGAGGACTTAAAAAACTATCTGAATTTAAAGATACTTGAACTGAAGGCAAAACATATGGAATTAGAATCAGCAGAGAAACTGCAGTATTTGGAGGCTGAAGAAAATGAGAAACAGCATTAATATGAGAAGGAAATGCTGACTCTTTGACAGGAACATGGAGGTAATGGGGAAGGGAATAGCCAAACCCAGAAGCAACAAAGGTCAGTGCATTTCTTCCACAGTATATAGAAGGTGATAATTTTTATAGTTTTATTCATATATTTGGAGACAGTATGATGTTGACCAAGTGCTTTGGGTGTGGTTCCTGACCACTTCACTCCATGGTAAAGCTGTAACTGCTGTTTCTAAATTGCCTGATACTGATTGCTTAAATTATGGCAAGGTTAAACAATGTTTATTGGAATGTTTTAAGTTAACACCTGAAGCTTACAGAAAAAAATGTTTTGAACATAGAAGCATGACAGATGAAAGTGAATGTGATTATATTGCTGAGCTAAGCAGCTATTTTTATAGCTGGGTGAGTGGCTGTCAGTTAACTACATTTTAAGGGCTGGCAGACCTTTTGGTGAGGGAACAAACCTTTAACACTTTTCCTGAGGGCATAAAAATCTGGCTGGCAGGTCGGGAGTGTAACTCTGCAGATGAGCTGGGTAGAAAAGGGGATCTCTACTTGGCAAGCAGGGCACCACTGCACAAGAAGGGGATACCCAGTGCAGCACATGGATATCAGGGAAACCATGGTGGGCAGCTTAAACTACCCCAACAAAGTCCACCAATAAAAGGGGAAGTCACTAGTTCAGGTGCACAGCTAGTATCAGGGTTTAGATGTTTTAAATGTAACCAGAGGGGTCATGTAGCATATAAATGTCCACTGAAGCAAGGAGGGTAACAAAGGTGAGGCAGCCAGCAAATGGGAATAACAGCATGCCAGTGGTAAGTTTTCTGGAGACAACAGGGGTACCAAACTATCACTGGAGTTTGCATCTTATCTTAGTGGATGGAAAATAGGCCACCGCCAAGAGAGACACAACCTCTGACATGACCATTTTGAAGCCTGCAGTGGTTACAGAGGAGCAATAGGTGCTTTGGCAGTCCACTCCAGTCAGAGCTTTAGGAGGGACATTCCAAATACCTTTAGCCAGGGTTCACCTTGACTGGGAGAGTGGAAAAGGAAGCTAGGAAGTAGGTGGTAGTAGATTATGCTACTAGATATCCTGAGATTGTAGCTCTGTCCTCCCTCAAAACAGAGAAGGTAGTAAATGCTTTGTTATATATTTTCAGAAGGGTAGGTTTCCTGAGAGAAATACTGGCTGACAGAGATGCCAATTTCATGTCAGACTTTCTGGTTTGTCTGTGGGAGTGCTGTAGGGTGAAGCACCTAAAGACTACTCCATGCCACCCCCCCCAGATTAATGGTCTTGTGGTGAGGTTGAACTTTACACTGAAGACCATGCTAAGGGCATTTGCAGACCAGTTTAAGAGAGAGTGGGACAAATATCTGCCCCATCTGCTGTTTGTGTATAGAGAGGTACCCCAGGTTTTTCACTCTTTGAGTTGCTGTAGGGGCATAAGGTGAGTGGGCCCTTAGATTTGATTTATGGTGAGTGGTAGGGTGAGTGTGAATCCACCAAGGGTTCTGTTGTGGCATATATCTTAAACCTCAGGATAAGGCTTAGGGAGCTCATGGGCTTGTCCCAGGAGAACCTGGTAGGAGCTCAAGAGCAGAAAAGGGTTGGTATGACAGGAATTCACTAGTCCAAGAGTATGCTGTGGGACTGCAGGTTATGGTGCTCATTCCTGTCAGACACAATAAGCTGCAGGCAGCTTGGGAAGGACCCTTCAAAGTGGTAAGGAAGGTCAGTGATGTTAAGTACATGGTAAAATTGCTAGGCAGGAACACAAATTGTACCATGTTAACATGATGAAGCCTTAACATAACAGGGAGGCCCTTGTACTGAGTATTTGTAGTGGGTGGCAAGAGAAGGCTGAGGGGATGTGATGACTGATCTCCTCAGTGAGGCTCAGACTGACACCTCATTGGAAGAGGAAGCAATGTCCCAGCGGCTATCCACTACCCAGGTTCGAGAAATCTGAACAGTGGTCCAGTAGTTTGTGGATATGTTCACAGGGAAACCTGGGTGCACCCAGCTGGTGCAGCATCATGTCGATACAGGACCCCAAAGATCTATCAAGCAAACCCCTTACAGGGTGCCTGAGCAAGTCTGACAGACTCTGAGGAGGAGATACAGGAAATGTTGGGACTGGGAGTAGTTCAGGAGTCCAGCAGTCCCTGGGCCTCCCCAGTGGTGCTGGTAACAAAGAAGGATTGCAGCACCAGTGTCTGTGCGGACTACAGAAAACTAAACAGTCACACTGAGTCAGATGCTTACCCCATGCCTAGGACAGATGAAGCCTTAGAGCAGCTGGGTAGGGCTAAGTATCTGACCATTATTGATCTGACCAAGCCTACTGGCAAGTGCCCTTGACTCCCACCACTAGAGAGAGAGAGGTCAGCCTTTGTGACTCCTTTTGGATTATACCAGTTAACGAAGATGCTCTTTGGGATGAAAAATGCCCCAGTGACCTTTTAGATGCTGGTAGATCATATCCTAGTAGGAGCAGGAGATTATGCCCTTGCTTACCTGGATGATATTGCCATCTGCAGCCATTCCTGGCAGGAGCACCTTTAGCATATCAGGGAGGTCCTGAGCAGACTGCAAAGGGCATGGTTGACAATTAAGCCAAGCAAGTGTCAGGTGGGTATGGCAGAGGTCTCCTACCTGGGACATAGAGAGGGGAGTGGTAAGATCAGTCCAGAACCTGCCAAAGTGGAAGCTGTTCAGGCATGGCTTGCCCTGTTACTAAAAAGCAGGTGAGGGAATTCTTTGGGACAATGGGTACTGTAGAAAGTTTCTTCCCAATTATAGTATAATAGCTGTTCCCCTCACAGACCTGATGAGGAAAAATAGGCCAGATATGGTTGTATGAACCCCAGCCTGTGAGCAGGCATTGCAAATGCTTAAAGGGGCTTTGGGGGGACTCCCTGTGCTAGCTAGTCCAAATTACAGCAAATAATTTGTTGTGCTTCAAATCATGGGGTAGTGGTTGTACTCATCCAGGTTTCCTCAGAGGGAGAAGGGCATCCTGTTGTATATCTCAGCTACAGACTCCAATACAGGGAGGAATGTTATGCAGCTGTAGAAAAAGAATGTCTGACCTTAGTATGGGCACTGCAAAAACTTCAACCCGATCTGTACAGAAGGAAATTCACTGTGGTTACAGACCACAATCCCTTAGCATGGCTACATCGAGCCAGCCAGCAAAATGCCAAGTTATTAGGTGGAACCTAGGGTTGCAGGCATATGACATGACAGTGCAGCACCATAGTGGGGGCAACAATGCCAGTGTAGATGGGCTCTCTAGATGGGGTATGGGGTAATTTGTTCCCAGACAGGTTTATTTAAAGCTGTGTTTCTCTGGTGTCACTTGGAAAGCTATCTTGAGTCTTCAAAGGGGGGGGAGAGAGGTGATGATGTGAGGTAGTGCCAGCTGTGCCAGGGAGAGTAGGGCAGTGCATGTGTAACATATGCCAGCATAGCTAACTGGAGTTTTGTAAAGAATTACATGTCATTTAACTATCAAACTGATTTGTACAGATGCTTGTGTTAAAAATGTATTTGTAAAGTTGCTTTTGTTAAAAATGTATCAACAGTGGGTCCTGCTGGGAAGAAAAATAAATATACATATATGTCAGACTATATTGTTGTAACTGTTGAAACGTATATATTTTAACAGATGATACTGGAAGGGAAGAACTTAAGCTCAGCTCAGCTAACCTTAAGAAAATAGCCTGAAATTAAATGACTTGGTTGAGACCATAAAGATTGTATATCACAGGTCTGAATGCAACCAGAAATGCAATGTCTTTAAAAAGCCTTGACTGGGGTCCTTCTCTATTGTCCTTAGTAGTGAACTAATTGCTACCCTGGGGTGCCAGAGAATAGCTTGTTAATTTCTGATGGAAGAAGGGAAGTGCTGGAATTGTTTTACAGTTTCCAGATGCTGTAATACATCTTAGCTAAAGTTCTATGTGTGTATTGTTACACGAGTGCCAGATCCTGGCTCAGTTTCTAATGAGAGTGTAGTATGGGAATCACAGAGTCAGGTGACCAGATGTGATGCCCATCTGTAGCCAGTACTGAAATTGTATTTGAATATTGGTGAGAGATGTGAGGGATGCACTCTGGCTTTGGACTTGACAGGACACTCGTCAAAATTCATCTTGCCTTCCTTTAGTAAGTAACTAGTGAACAATAATTCTTTAGTCAGTTAGAAAAATATAGTGAGATTAGCTAAATGTTATTTTTTTCTCTATCTGTCTGAGTCTTTCCATTGGTGTTTTTTTTTTTCCTGTGATTGAAACTCTGGTGTTTATTTTAAATAGATATTCAGTATTTTCATGTTTTTTTTTGTTATTTATGATTAAATATATCTAAACTTTTCATTGTTGCTGGTCTTTTAGAAAATATTTAACCTTTGAGAGTACATGTATTTATTTAGTGGCACTGTGGCTCCACATTCCTAAAAGTTTTGCTGCTTGGTTAAATACTACAATTTGTATAAGTATTAATTTTAATAAGTGTAATTGGATACCCTAATAAAAGCCTTAAAGTAGCTGGCTTCAGGTGTTTTTGTGTCAGCAGATCTACCTTATAGTCTAGGTAGAGGAGGCAGTGCAGGTGAGCTGTGCCAGCATTTTCCAGGTGTGTGTGTGTGTGTGTGTGTGTGTGTGTGTGTGTGTGTGTGTGTGTGTGTGTGTGTGTGTGTGCGAAAATCAAATCTCAAAGAGACTGTGTATGGCAGCTACTTTGAACAAGGACACTGAGAGTACTGGTTTCATAAAAAGGGTGGTGGAGAACTTGGCTTGGAACACCCAGCTAAGGACTCAGCTCTATAGTGGTCAGTGGGGAGTCTTATTTGGTGCAGTCCCTGTGTGCTCTTAAGGGAAATTGTACTTGGTGCAGAGAGCTGCATCTGAAAATACTGTGTTTGTGTATTTTTCTCACAGTGAACTTTCCCATTGATGTCAGTGGGGAAGATTGAGGCTCCTTGATCATCGGTCCAGAGGAAGAACATCACAGACCTTATCAACAAAGACATATGTGACCTCCAAGTGCTGGACCTAATCCAGCTTGGCTTTGTTAAGGTAGATCATGCTTATTAAACATGGTGGACTTCTTTGAATATGTCACCAAAGCCATGGATGAAGGTACAACAGTGCACACAGCCTATCTCAACCTTGCCAAGACTTTTGACACAATTCCCCATGCTAGCATCATTGAGAAACTCTCCCAGATAAGGATTAACCTTTATGTTACTAGATGGGTATCCAATTGCCTCACTGACAGAACATACTTTGTCAAAATTGGTGACTCCACCTCCACCAATAGACCTGTCACCAGTGGAGTACGACAGGGGCCCGTACTGGGCCCCTTAATGTTTGGCATCTATTTCTCAGAAGTGCAGACCAAAGTTGACAGCCTTTGGCTCACCAATTTCGCTGACAATTGCAAACTGGGAACAATCACTGAGTCCCCCAATGATGTCAACATATTATAAGAAGGGCTAACACAAACAAATGATTGGTGCCAAAGCCATGGTCAAAACTAAGTGCAAAAAATGCATTAATATTCCCTTTGGCAAAACAGAATTCCCTACAAATTACAATATTGACAGCACCTCCTTGAGTTACAACCCAGTGGTGTGAGACTTGGGAATGCAAATTGAAAGCAATCTGAACTTTGACCACCAAGTTTCCACAGTGGTAAGGAAAGCCTTCTACATAGTGCACCTCATAAGCAAGGTCAAGGAATATTATAACTCCACTGTACTCGACTCTCATCAGACCAGTAATAGAGTGTAATACACCCTTTTGCATGTACCTCACCAGACACCTGCAGCAGCTGGAGAGACCTCAGACATTTCTCACTAAGAAAATACAGGGACTCCAAATAATGACCTACATGGATAGGCTGAAAGCCTTGTCACCTTACTCTGTATCTTACAGGCTGCTAAGAGGTGACTTGTGCCTGACCTATAGGGCAATCTCCAACCCTGCCCTAATGGAAATGCTGCACATCTACAAGTCAAATGACACAAGAGTCACTCTCTCTAGGGATCTTAACCTAGCTTGTGACATAAACAGAACATATTGAAGAGACAGATATGTCTCACAGAGACTGCCAATTTTCTAGAATAGACTTCCTATTCATGTAAAACAGAGCTCCTCACTGATCCTATTCAAATGCAGGCTAGATAATTGGATGGGAGACCTCATATTTGCCTCTGGGGTGACACTCATGTTCCTTATGGAGAGGGGTAGCCAGTGTTGATCACAGACTCACTCTCTTAATAAATTTGTTCTGTGAACTACTCAGAAAGAACAAATGGCTTAACAAATGACAACATAGCTAGGCTTGTAAAGACTCTAGGGCTGCTAGCCTAGTAACCTCCTATGAACAAAATGAGCTTTCTTGGGACTTTGTCATATGCTTTCTCCAAGTCTAAGAATGCCCATTTGTACTCTTTCTTCATCTCGAGCTTTTTATCTAGTATCTGTCTCTCTGCAAACATTAGATCAGCTTGGCTGCATTCTGATATGAATCCATGCCCATCCTACTTTCTACTAATCTGCTTATTCTTTTGTCACATTACTCTTTCCAGTACTTTCATGCAGTATGACAGGAGTCTGATACCTCTGTACTGCCCACACATATATATATATATATATATATATATATATATATATATATAAACATTTTTATTAATTTGGGTAAATCTTCTCAAGCTTTTTGTACTTCTAACTTTGTGCCAAATGTCAAAGACAGTGATTATTTTGTAGATTTGTAAAAAAAAAAGCTTTATACATCTTCCAGTTTGGCAGTCAGAGCAATCAACTTCCAGACTCACACATCTAAGTACCTGCTATCTATTTTTGTAAATATGCATTAAACCTTAACTTCCTTCCCAAATGTGTTCTCTGCTGGAAATGCTAAACTTTACCTCACAGGTCTGTAGGCATTATAGTAAGTCTGCTTACAATTCAGTGGATGCTGTATCTAGGTCTGCTACTACAGAAACAGGAATGCATTGATTTAAAGTTCAGTAGTTCCTTGGTGATGTTGAGGCTATTGGATGCACCTCTTGATAAGGACCATTTGTTTGGGAATTTTTCAGCTGAAGCATTAAAAAAAAAAAAAAAAACTCAAAGAAATGGGAAAGTTGATGCAAGGAGTCAAATATCTCTTTTTGTTCCCCAATCCTAAATACAACATGAATTGTCCTTCTTCCTCTGGTCCATTTTCAAATGTTTTTTTTAAATCCTCTTAGCAAAAGTCTTCCAAAGAACAATATAATAAAAAATGGTAGGAAGGAACACTGAACATTTTCTAGCTAAATTACTACAATGTAATTGGTCCCCACTAAAATATCTCCCACTTAATAAAGCAGTAGAATACTTCAATTCAACATTCTTAGCTATACTGGGTCACCATGCCCCTAGTCAAACTATTAGAACCAAAGCTATAGCAGCACCCTGGCTGAACAATAATACTAGGTAAAAAATCATTCTCAGAAACAAATCTTGGGCTAAATGGTGTACCACTAAAAATCTAACTGACCGCCAAAAATTCAGAGAGCTAAGAAACAGTACAAAAACAGCCATCCTGGCAGACAAAATGAACTATTACCTTCAATTACAACAAACCTCCAAAAAGGAACCTAAAAAATTCTGGGCCAGCATTAACAATCTTTTATCCCCAGGCCAGACTATTACATCTAACCCTTAGGACTCTAATCCAGAAAATCTCTCACAAATAGCCAATTACTTTAATTCATTCTTCACTAATACTATCCAGACTTTTGCTAGTCACCTATCTTCCAACACCTCTAAGCTACTCCTACGTGCTTTAAATGCATCTCCTTCCTTTCATTTCCAACCTGTATCAACCTCCTTCATCTTATCACTGCTCAAAAAACTCAGACCTACCACCCCCTCTGCAGACAAACTCCCTGCAGAATTCTTGCAAATAGGAGCCAAAGCGATTGCCTATCCCATTTCTATTCTGATAAATAGATCCATAAATGAAGTAATTTTCCCCTCTATCTGGAAGATAGCTCACATCATCCCACTACACAAAGGGGGTAAGTCTAATGATTTCTCTAACTTTCGTCCCATAGCACTTCTATCCCCTATAGCTAAAATCATGGAAAAATGTATCCATAAGCAACTTCTTAACCACCTTCTGCAAAACAACCTACTTGCTAACTGTCAGCATGGATTCAGACCTTCCCACAGTACTACCACAGCATTACTCTCCTTTACCAACTCTATCAACTATAACCGCAACAATAATAACCTATCATCTTCAGTCTTCATTGACTTATCTAAAGCTTTCGATATGGTTAACCATAAACTTCTTCTACACATACTAAAATCTCTCGCACTTGATCCTCCTTCCTTAACTTGGTTTACATCTTACCTAGAAAACCGTCAGCAAGCAGTTCTCTGGAAAAATGCACTATCTAATCTCCTTCCTATTTCTTTAGGTGTACCTCAAGGCTCTATCCTAGGCCCCCTTCTATTTTCTATCTTTATTAATGACCTCCAATCAGCTATCCCAAACACTACCTGCATACAATATGCAGATGACTCCACTATAATCTGCACTGCTAATTCACAAACTGAACTCCAGTCACTCACACAAAATGCTTTTACCACTGTTGAACAATGGTTCAGTGATCATTGCCTACTACTTAACCCTAAGAAAACCAAATTGCCACTGTTCTCACCCTCCCGTAAATCTGCCCCTCTCAACTTCACTCTTACGTCCACTGATAGCACTCTTATTTCTCCAGATTCAACTACTAAACTTTTAGGAATAACTATTGACAATAATCTCAGCTTTGACTCTCACATCAACAACACAATAAAATTAGTGAATAAAAAAAAATCGGATCCCTTTATAGAATTAAACCCTTCCTAACACCTGAAGCACGGACTACCTTAGCCAGATCTCACCTCATCTCTACTCTTCTATATGCTTCCCCCATATACACAAATATCTCCAAAAACAACCTCAAGAAACTATCAACATCTTACTATAATATTGCTAAATTCGCTACAGGATCCCTATTTAGAACTCACCACTGCCTGAACCTAAGACAACTAGGTTGGCTTGAACTTCCAAACCAACTTATACTTCAACAGTTCTTAATAGTTCACAAGATCTTCTACCAACCAACTAAAATACCTATACTCTCTAACCTTATCACACCATACAACAACCTGAAACATTTGCGCTCTTCCAACAAACTACTGATTAATATAACCAAACACAATAACTCTGCAGATGACTGTCTCTTTTCCAACTCTGTTGGAAAAATATGGAATAAACTACCCTCTGATATCGTATCTTTGTCCTCTCTCTCACTCTTTAAAACATAACTGAAAATTTATCTCAATAAACACTGGCTATGCTCCTGCAACAACCCTGATTAACTTTGCTTCCTTCGTCTCTATCTTTTCTTCTTCCATAATTCTTACAATCTCTGCTCTCTATACCCTTGATAAGTCTACCTTTATATAACAACTGTATTTATATATGTTATCTCTTACATGGCTATTGTAAAAAAAAAAAAAAAAAAAATTTAAGACATTGTCTATTATACTCTTGGATTTTGGTCTGACTATATTGTGTATTAACTAGCTCTGTCTTACATTTTAGTATTGCATTTCCTATCTCTGTTTAACTTGTTATAACCATTTGAGCTTTTCTCCCCGGGCCCCTACTGAAAATGGACATATATCCAGCTAGACTAGCTCGGTCAACAAATGTAAAATAAATAAATAAATAAAAAAATTCAAAAAGGAAATATGATAGATCCCAAGGACCCTGCTTTCGAAAGAAATTCCAATGATTATGCCTCTTTTATCACCTCCCTGCCTTCCTTTCCCTCTGTAGTCATTCTTACCACATTGCAAGTAATCTGTCCCTCTTCCTTCATTTCTGGAAATGGATAACTTCAAATTCCTGGGTTCTAAAAATAATCCAAGTAATTACAGACTACAAATGGCACCCCTTCATTGTCTGTCAGGGATCCATTCTCCAAAAAGAAAATCCATCTGTGTCCATAAATCCTGTCAGACCTGCTATCCCAGGATGAGATAGAGCCAGTGTCTATATCCCAAAGAGGTATAAGCTTTTATTCAACAATGTTCCTAGTTCCCATAAAGGAAGGCACATGGGAGGTTATTTTTTTATCTTTCAGTGCTAAGCATCTTTTTTTTAGTCCTAAAATTCAAGATGCTCACTTTCCAGACTATTTTTCCTTTGGGTTTCCAAGACATTTCTAGTCACACTAGACCTCAAAGATGCTGCATCTTGTTGTGTCTTTCGGCTTTTTCCCAGTTAGGGGACGCCACAGTGGAACTCCGGTCCACTAATGATTGGCAGTAGATTTTTACGTGCCGAGTTGCCAGCCCTGACGCACAACCTTCAACTAAGGTACGCCCATTCACTCATGTCTCCACACAGAAGACGCTCTAGCTGAGAATCGAACAGGACAACATCTTACTGTGAGGTGACAATGCTACTGCAGCACCACCACCACAGTCAAAGATGCTGCATCTACACATCCCTATTCGGAAAAAGCACAGGTAAGATCTCTCTTGGGACTGCACTTTCAGTTTACATCTTTGCTTTCTTTTTTCACTGCTCTACTGGTCCAGGAGTTTTGACAATGTGCATAGCCCCAGTCATATTGCTTTGCAGACTTCAAGGCAATTGCATTTTACCATGTTTGGGACAATTGTTTCATTTCAGTTCCCTCTGTCAGAGACACCCTGGCATCTCTTCAGTTCTGTATTTATCTTTTCAGCATTTTGGGTTTCAAACTAAATCTGGAAAAGTCTCGTTTAAGCCCCTCTCACAGATTAGTGTTTCTAGAGCATCTCTTAGACTGCCATCTCTCCATGTCTTACCTCCTTTTAGACAAAGTATCATCTTTTCAGCTTTACTTCTTAAATCTGATTCATCAAATATGTCCACAGCAAGAGAGTTCCAAAAAATTCTGGGTTAAATGCTTGATCCATCCTAATGGTCCCATTTGCCAGACTACAAATGATAATCCAGTGGGACTTCAAATCATTCTGGGTTCAGCATCTTCATCCCTTGTCCTTTCAAATTCCAATGCAGAGTTCCATCAAAAAGGCACTCCAATGGTGGACCCATTAGGTGATGCTAAATCCAGACCTCACTTTTTTGTCCTCAGCCTCCTGCTTAGTTATTCACAACACATGCTTTAGACTTTGCATAGGGGAAGTCTCTCAAGGCATCAATGTTCAAGGCATGTGGGATCCTCATTTCTAGAACAAGCATATAAATCTCAAAGAGATTAAGGTTCTAACAAAAACTATCAAGGCTCTAAATCGGCTGT
Organism: Protopterus annectens; assembly: GCF_019279795.1. Taxonomy (NCBI): domain Eukaryota; kingdom Metazoa; phylum Chordata; order Ceratodontiformes; family Protopteridae; genus Protopterus; species Protopterus annectens. The sequence goes on from NC_056747.1 coordinate 985,665,985, forward strand.
GGACTCCTGGACTACTGTTAGTGATAACTTGCAACACCATAATGGTGTGATATATAAACAAGCAAGGAGGAACAAAGTCTTACTCCCCCCATGTAGGTTAACTATGATTGCCTGGGAAATGGCAATACAGAACAACCTCACTCCACATGCCATATACATGCCATCAGAGTAGAGCACAACACAGACACTTTGAGCACATCCAGGAGACACCCTCACATGTGGATTCTATGCCAAGAGACCTTCCAGGAGATTGTCCACTTGTAGGGAACTCCCTAAGCAGATTCTTTTGCTTCCTATCTCAACAGGCAACTAAACCAGTTATTTTCCAGGATGCCTTGCAAAAAGGCCTGGAAAACAGGTGCATTTTCATTCCAGTGGATGGGAATGTTTTCTGTGCCTTTCCCTCTTTCTCTGATGTCCAAATTTCATCTAAAGATCAAGACAGATTTGCTAGAGATGGTTCTGGTAACTCCCTTTTGGCACAGACAGCACTGGTTCTCAATTCCCATGCATCTGGCCAGGAGCAATTAATAAAAACTTACTCACGGAGTGTATTTGCTTACACAGGACAAAAGATTGCTAATCCACCCCAACATTCAAAATATCCACCTGACAGTAAGGATGATCAGTTTGTAATCATATTTAGGCACTTTGTTTGGAGGATGTGCAGCAGGTATTTAAGGAGGCTAGAAAACCTACTACTAGACAATCACACTTAGGCAAATGGAAAGTGTGTTCTAGCTGATGCCTAAATGAGAGTGAGATCCATCCCAGGTGTGGCCTCCTCTGGTTCTTCAGCACGTGTGTGAGTTGCTCAACTCAGGGCTAGAATACACTTTGGTAAAGGTATATCTCTTGACTCTTTCTAACTGTCTGCCTTTGGATCCCCCTTTCTTCCTTCCTTATTTCAAGTTAAACATTTTTTGAAAGGGGTTTTGTATATTGGACCACCTAGAAAACAAGCAGTACATCCTTGAGATCTTCATTTTGTATTGTAGAAGTTAACTGTCGCCCTTTTTGAACCTGCAGCTAGTTCTTCTTTAAAAGTTCTCACGTGGAGTGCTGTTTTGCTTATTGCTCTGTCTTCAGCTAGATGGGTTGCTGAATTATAAACACTAATGTCTATGCAGCCATTTCTGATTTTCCTAAAGGATAGGGTGAGCCTTAGAACCAACTGCTTCTTTATGCCAAGAGTTGTTTATGAGTTAACTTTAAATTAGACCATTCATTATCTTATGTTCTTTCCTGTATACAAAAACAGAGGTGAAAGAATTCTGCATATTTTGGAAGTCCATAAACAAATGCAATTTTATTTGGAGAGGACTACATTTTTTTAAGAAATCTAGCCAACTTTTCTTTCCTTTGATGGGAAAAAGAAAGGACAGGCAGTTTCTAAACAAATCATTTCCATGTGGCTGTTTCAAACAATTTCAGTTTTGTTACTCTTATCATGATATAAACCCCGCCCCCTCAGAAAGTCAAAGCTCTCTCTACCTGAGCTGTAATTCTGAAGCTGTTTTGGAAAGGGGTAGACTCTAGATCTTCTGTACACACCTTTTCTAGGCCATACAACCTTCACTAACCAGGGTGGCATAGCAGATCTACTCTGGCTGATAGATTTAGCTCTAAATTCACTCCCCTACTCTCTTTTGTGAAATCCCTTCTAGCATATCCCCCCAACTATCAACAGGGAGCACGTCTTGGAGGCACTCTGTAAGGCCAAAAACTCTGCTTCAATGGTCACTGAAAATATCACCAAATGCATCCTAAATAGTCTAAAACATGACCTAGCAGGATTGCTTGAGCACTCCTCAGCTACAGCCTCAAAACAGGTTACATGCCAGGTTAATGGAGGGCCACAACTGTCATTTCTCTTCATAAGGGTGGACCATCAACTGACCCCAGGAATTACAGACTCATCAGCCTGACAAGTCTAATATACAAAGCAATGGAATGAATTGTAATGGAAATGATCAGCAAGGACATTGGCAACTTACAGACAGTGGACCCATTCCAGTTTGTTAAGGGAAGGTCTTGCCTACTTAACCTGCTAGACTTCTTTGAGAGAGTTGCCATGACTATCAATGAGGGAAAAACTGTGTATTCCATCTACCTTGACCTGACCAAGGTGTTCAATACAATACCTCACTCCAGTATTGTTGACAAACTCTCAGAACTAGGTATAAATCTCTACACAACTTGCTGGATTGCCAGCTGGCTCACAGATAAGACCCAAGAAGTTAGGTTTGGTGAGGTCACCACCACCAAGTGACCAGTCACCAGGGGAGTATCCCAGGGTTTTGTGTTAGGTTCTCTTCTGTTTGGAATCTACTTCTCAGAAGTTAAGTCTGATATCAAAGGCCTGTGGCTCACCATGTTCACAGATAACTGTAAACTGAGAGCTATCATAGATTCCTCACATGACACTGACATCCTAGAAGAGAGTCTAACACAAGCAAATGACTAGTGTGAAAGCCACAGATTAAAACTCAGTGCAAGGAAATGCATTATAGTGCCCTTTGGAAAATCATCCATTCAGGATAACTACTTCATTAATAAAACACCCCCTAAGGGTTGACCTGATAGTTAGGGATCTGGGAACATATGTAGACAGTAAGCTGGTATGTGATCAACATGTAGCCAAAATATTAAGAAAATAATTCTATTTTGCCCAACTCATAAGCAAGGGTATGGCATCCAGGTCTAAGGAAGTAATATTTCCACTCTACTCAGCCCTTATTCAACCCATCATTGAGTACAATTCCCCCTTTGAAATTTTGAAATGTAATTAACCAGACATTTGCAACATTTGGAACACACTCAAAGGTTCCTAACTATGAGAATCAAGGGTATGAATACTCTGTCCTACACAGATTGTCTTAGTGTCCTATCTTTATACTCAGTCTCCTACAGGGTACTGAGGCAATCTATGCCTAGCATATAAGGCATCCTCAGATCCAGCTCAGATGGATCTCTTGCACATCTGTAAGACAAATGGCACCAGAAACACTATATCCAAGGATCTGAACTTTCTGACATAAATAGAACATGCTGAGGGACTGCCATGTGCCTCAATGGACCCCTGCTCTATGGAATAAGCTCCCCAAGTATGTGAAGCAGAGCTCATCCTTTACCCTATTCAAAAGAAACCTTGATCATTGGATAGGAAATTGTGAATTCACCCCTGGTCTAGCCTCCACGTCTGTTATGGACAGAGGCTTTTAGTAAGTAAATTTATCCCCAACTAACATAATCACTATAACATAACCCTTAGCTATCTCATTATTAACACACCCTACCATATATGCATCCAAGGAACTCGGGACAAAACTGGTTTGGTTTCCATGGCTAGGTTTGTAAGACGCTGGTGGTCATTAGCCTAGTATAGACCTATGAACCTATGAACAAGCTAGAATCCTACTCCAGAGCTGGAGCAGGATTTGCAAAAGCCATATTACAAGGACTTCCAAACTCTGGACCTTTTCTGTCCAACTGTTTCTTCTAAGCTATGGTAATTGTCCCAAAGACCTATGTTTACTGCAACAGTGGTCTAAAGAGTTACAGAGTGTAATTCTTAAAGTTAACTTATAACAGTAGATTTTTGAATACATCACTTTTGGTGTATTGTCACCTTTCCACCTTCACCCTTTTGTTTATTTTCTACTCTTCCTAGGCTTGGGTGAAATATCATACTTTATCTTTGCCCTCCTGGCATGGCATGGCAATCTCTTTTGATTTTGACAACATTTTTGAAGAACTTCAGTATCTGCTTTGGGCAATAAAGTTCTTATTTTTGATGCACTCTTAAGTCTCTCTCATACCCCCCATTACAATCATATAAAAGGGTGGACATACTGAGGACAAGGAAGGAGTTCAGTGCATTTTAGATTGGCTGGATGCCTGATCTTTGATAGGATATGTTCATTATAGGTATGGCTACTGCAACAGTGATGTACCAGACATCTACTATTATGGTAAGTTAACTTGCACACCTGTGCTTTGCAACCTCCAGGAATTTTCTTGCTGAGTGGAAACTTAACAAAAATGGAAGCTTTGAATCTCAAAACTGAATATGTTTGTTTCTTCTGTGAGATATTATAGCAAATTCCTTTGTATCCAAGTTCATTGCTTCTAATACATTGAAAAGCTGTAAAACCTACTTGCTACCTGTGATGTAATAGAACATCTTAAGTGCTTTTTTTTCATGGCCAATCTCCCTGCAACTCCCAAGTGGAGGCAAGCCCCTCATACCCCTGAATCTGTATATATCAACTCCATGGCAAATAGCATTATGAAAGAGAGAAATTTTCTAAAGCAGCACACAGCTGTTTTGAGGATATCACATGCATTGCATTCTAATACACGTGATTTAGAGCACCCATGCTTTGGGGAGATACTGAGAAGCCGTTACTCCTCTTAGTGTGAATGAATTTGCATGGAATTGGTGGAGTAGCTAGAGGGAGGCGAGAGGGGTGTCACTTTTGGGATTGTTAAATGTACTTTAATTGTTTAATTTGCATTTACTTTAATAAAAAAAAACTGATACAAAGGGCGTTCATCTTTAAGAACAATCCCTTAACTGGTCCGGTTTTATCACGTCTGTTCTGTTCTTCCTGGACACCTGTGCGTGCAATTTTAAATTTAGCAGTACATGCTTCTTATTGCAGAAGCTGCTGTGCCATTCACTTCACATAAGGGAATTATTTTTGTTGCTACTGTTGCCATGCCATTTAAGTTCACGTAAGGGAATGATTTTTGTTGCTACTGCTGCCATGCCATTTCAGTTCACGTAAGGGAATTATTTTTGTTGCTACTGTTGCCATGCCATTTCACTTCACGTAAGGGAATTATTTTTGTTGCTACTGCTGCCATGCCATTTAAGTACATGCTTCTTTCTTATTGCTGCCATTCAAAGTTTTGATGTTACTACTGCCGTTCAAGTAAGGGAATTTTGGTGTGTGTGAATTTGCTAGGAAAGTGTGTGTGTTCAATTCAAGTAAAGGAAGTGTGTGTGAATGAATGTTTGCCATGCCATTTCCGTACATGTTTCTTATTGCTATCGTTCAAAGTTTTGATGTTACTACTGCCGTTCAAGTAAAGGAATTTTGCTGTGTGTGAATTTGCTAGGAAAGTGTGTGTTTTCAATTCTAAGGGAAGTATGTGTGAGTGAATGTTTGCCATGCCATTTCAGTGCATGCTTCTTATTGGTGCTGCCATTAAGGGTAAGTGTGTGTGTGTGTGTGTGTGTGTGTGTGTGTGTGTGTGTGTGTGTGTGTGTGTGTGTTTAGTATTACTCAGACTCAAACCTGTACCTTAGGTACAAAAAACAAGAGCCTGAATTCTCTACCCATACCACTACTTGTGATTCAAGGAGTTGAGTCCATAGCTCTCAACTGTCCAGACTTTCACAAAATGTCTGAAATGTTTGGCTCATACTTTTGGTCTGTTCCTCTTTTGTGTTTTTTGGAAAATCAGTGAGAACTGAATTCAGTAAATAATGAACAATTTAAGTTTCAGCCTTCCCATCTTTCAGGAAACACATTGTAACACAAAATATTTTATTCTAGCAACTTTTTAAAATGATACAAGCAGTGTTTAAAATATGTCCCTGGTTTTGGACCTTTGCACCCCCCCCCCAATAAGCTTTGTCTTTTTTCAGATTTATTGTGTTGCAAAGTTGGGAAATATAGTTGAGTGTGAATTGGATTTTACAAAGAGCTGAGTTTCAGGGGAAGAGAAGCTTAGTTCTGCTAATGCCAAATTTGCTTGCATTGTTAGTAGCACAACAGGTAGTGCAGATCAGAATGCAAGTGAGATGTGCTGTATCTTTAAGAAGCATGTCAAGGCGGTATGTGCATGTATAAATTCCAGACAGATGCAACCATTAGGGCCATTTTGTAAGAGCAGCCAGAGTAAGAGCATGCATGATTGCAGTTTATATATAAGTTACTTAAGTTAAAGTCAGTAAACTTCTATAGTGATGTGTTTGTATAAAATAAAGCTACTTGAACAGAACCCATGAAAACTCTTCTATTGTGTCCAAAGTAGGAGAGCAACATGGTGTCAGAACCGGGATTGAAGAGAATAAGATCCAGAGATATGAGGTGCAGAGACGGCAGAGAAGGTAAAACTAAGAGAACCGGGAACAAAAAGAGCCAGAAAACAATCAAAGGTAATGAGAAGTAGCATGAACTGTTTATTTGATAAAAGAGACAAAATGGGGCATTACAAGGGCATAAACCGCATTACTGAGCAAGTGGAAGGCAAGAAAGTTTGTTGGCTAAAAAGAAATTTAAAAATAAAGGTATTCGATGAAGCGATTAACAGTAAAGCAAAAGGAGCATGTTTAAAGCAAAATGAATATGTTTAAAGATAAAACAAGCATGTTTAAAGTAAAATGAGTATGTTTAAAGCAAAACTGGGCATGTGTAGAGTAAAATGAGCACAAGAAAAGTACATTGGGCATGAAAAGGGCTTAAATAAGCAAAATGAATATAATAAGGGCAAAAAGGGCACATTAAGTAAAAATAAAGCAAGGTGACTGCATGTGTTTTAGCAAAGGGCTATGTTTTGGCATAATTACAACTTTGCATTGTATCAAGGGAGAAACTAAAGTCATTCGGAGTATCTCAAAGTGTGTAAAAGTGTTTACAGTGTGTGCTTATTACTATGCATGTATTTTAAAGAGTTTCTTGTGTGCGAAGTGCAACTCTTTCATAAAATACAGTCAAAAGTATAGCCATTTCAAAAAGTTTCTTGAGCTGGGTATGTCTATTCACAAAGTGCCGGCATTACAGAGTGTTTCTTGGGGTCTATATTATATCATTGAATGCTTAAAAAAGTGAACGATGAATAATCGACCCCATGTAAGCAGAAGCTTACAATCTTGAAAGCTCAGAACTTGTAAAAAAATCGCTGTTCCAAAAAAAAAAAATTTTGAAACAATACATAAAGTGGGGGTTTCACCCCCCACTCCCCCACTTAAATATACCAACTCTGAAATCGCACAACAGTGCCGAAAATGGCAAAGTAACGGAAGCGGCCAAGCAAATTTTTTCCCTGGGAAAGAATTTGCTTAAAAGCAGCTTCGCTATTTTGCCTTTTCGTTGTTTTAAGTTCGACCAAGACGCAATGATAGAATGCGTCTTCGGTCATCTAATAGGAACCCGTTTCTTGCACTGTAAAGAGTTGCCTAGCAAGGTACCGTCATTTTGGGTACATTTGATTGTGCTGTATGCAGTTATTCGCAAAGTGCAACTACTTAGAAATGTTACTGAGTATTGGGCAAGAGAGGTCTAGTGTATTCACATCATGCAGTTATTTGATATGTTTCTTAGACTGATAAGAGCTGATTTGTTGCAAAATGATATTACAAGAGTATTACAGTGCCTGAGAGTTTATTTCACTCACATCATAGAGTTGTTTGAGATGTTTCTTAAAATGATGATGAATGAGTTTAGTAAAATGATGATAAATGACTTTAGCATTTTTCAAGTGTTAAAGCACCCAAAAAGTTTATTTCGCAAAGTGCAATTATTCAAAGATACTACGAGTTTGTTCATTAGCATTATTTCAAAAAGCCCAAAAGGTATAAATTCAGAAGTACAAAGGCATTGGACAAAGTTACAAATACTGGCATATGTTTCTGACATATGTGCATAAGTGTATGTTTGTGCTTATTTGCAAAACCCTTCACTGGTATGTGTTAATATGGGAGACAGATTTCAAAAGGCCCTATCAATTGTATTTGATTAAAATATTGCAGAGAACTGGAGAATATTTGAGCAAGAGTATGATATTTTTATACAAGCAGTTTATGCAAATAGAGATGCATGCACCAGGGCATTCATTTTGCTAAACCTTGCTGGGTCAGAGGCCATAGAAAGAGAGTGTTCATTTGTGTATGCACCTGTAGTCTATAAAGGAGAAGGTGAAAACTGCCATATTGTTGTACAAGCTGAATCCAGAGAGGACCCAGAGTGTTTGAAGTGCAAGTTCAGAGAATTGTGTAACTCCCCAGACAAGTATTACATTAGAGAGGCATTTGTTTTACACAAGAGATCAGAAACCAGGGGAAACATTTGCAGCTTATATAACTGACCTGAGAAACAAAGCTAAAATGTGCCGGTTTGGTGACTTAAACGATGAGCTGATAAAAGACAGGCTTGTGTGTGGTATTAACAGTGCTGCTGTGAGAAAGATTTTACTTCATGACAGTGATTTAATGTTGAGCAAATCCATAGAGAATTGACAAATCCATGAGGTGGCAGAAAAACACATGAGGATGCTTGTGAATAACAAGAGCATGGTTTCAGTTGGCTCCAGATCAAATTTAGATATATGCAACACGTGGCAAACAAAAGTCGGCCCCAGCACATGGCAGCTACGAGGTTTCCAGGGAAGACACATAGCTTTCCAGTAAGTTCTAAGAAGGGAGTGCGCTCTAGCTGCAGTACAAGCATGAATCAGCAAAACTCAAGTTCAGCTTTATTGTCAACTGTTGTAATTGTGGTGCAATTCATGAGTCTAAAAGGGAGAAGTGCTTAGCATTTGGTCAGCAATGCTACAAGTGTAAAAAATAGAACCACTTCCAAAAGTTCTGTAAATCAAGTAAGCCTCACACAGTTATAAAGAATGGTAACACAAAGAAGCAAGTTGATTAAGTAGAGGCAAAGCAGACAGTTTTCTATGTAGATGGTGTATCAGTGCTTGATGAAAGAGTTGATGATGTGAATTTATTAACAAGAAGCAAAGTGTTTTGTACTGTCCAGATTAATGGAAAATTCACAGGGCTTAAAGTAGACACTGGTTTAAAGTGTAATGTTATATCAGCAGACACATTTGCTAAAGTGAGAACTAATGAACAACTCAATGTAGTCAGTAGTGTGAGACTTGTTGCTTATGGAGGTGAAGAAATTCAAACCGAAGGTTCAGTGATGCTTGAATGTTATTTGGCTGAGAATTGTTACAACTTGTTATTCTATGTAGTCCGAAGACCAGTACAATCTTTATTAGGTCTCAAAGATAGTTTAAGAATGAATATGCTTTCTTTTGCTAAAGAAGTCCATCATATAAGTGCATTTCCAAGTTCTAATTTTTCTGAAGCCATTTTCTTAGAGTATGCTGATGTTTTTGATGACAAGTTGGGTAAACTTCCAGTTGTGTATTCCATGAAGTTAGACTCAGAGGTCACACCCGTAGTCAGACCAGCAAGAAAAGTTCCTATAGCTATGCAGGACAAAGTTAAAACTCAGTTGTATTAAATGATACAGCAAGGTGTAATTTCTCCAGTCACAGAACCAACTGAATGGGTGTTGTCCATGGTAGCAGCTCACAAAAAAGGCTCAGATGAAATCAGAGTATGTATTAACCCAAAATATATGAAAAAAGCATTAAAGAGACCATATCATCCAATGCACACAGTCAAAGAAGTTACAGCCTTAATATCAAATGCCACTGTTTTCTCTGTCTTCGACGCAGAGAGTTCATTTTGGCAAGTGATGCTTGATCACAAACATTCATTTGTAACTACTTTTGGTACTGTATTTGGCAGATACAGATTCCTTATGATGCTATTTGGAATAAATTCTGCAAGTGAAGTATTTCAGCATGCAATAGAGCAAATTTGTTTGGGTTATCCTTGTGCCATAATAGTAGATGATTTATTGATTGGAGGCAATGGTGAAGCAGAAATATCAAGAAAGTTCTAGATAGGGGCGGAGCCAAGATGGCCAACTGATAGCAGCAGTTTTTCAGAGCTCCATGAAACTAATATAAAAAACAGGAAATAACTTATTTTATTTTAGCAAAAATACTTAGAATTGATAGATGAAAGTATAAACTATATTATTAGTAACTTTGGTGAACTTAGGAAAGTTTTTTCCTGTCAAATTATAAAGAAGAACATATCATTTGTGGAGATGAGCACTTCGAAGACTTCTCATTCTGACATGGCTTTAAAAAAAGAAATGCAGCTTGTGACATCTGCTCTACAAGAACTCTCACTAAAAATGAATGATTTTAAGGAGAATTTACAAAACCTCAAGGAAAATTGTCAGAAACAAACAGATTCTCTCAAGGAACTATTACAGTAGCATCAAACCAGAATAACACACTTAGAAGCATCCCTGAATGATCTTGATGGAAGACTGAAGGAAGAAGAAAGCCAGAAAGATTTTCTCATCAAACAAAACATTTGGCTTCTCAATAAAGTGGATGACCTGGAAAACAGGGAGAGAAGGTCAAATATCAGGATTTTTGACATCCCTGAGAGAGCTGAAGGAGAAGATATAATTTATTTCCTGAATACATGTATTCCAGAGATTTTAGATTTAAAGGAGGGTCTGTCCTTTGGTATTGAAAGGGCTCATAGAGCTTTAGGAAAACAAGTGTCAACATCCTCCTCTTCTCCTCCCAGATCAATAGTCATAAAGTTTCGATCTTATTTGGACAAGGAGTTGATCCTAAAATCTGCCTGGAGGAAAAGTCCATTAAAATTTAATCAAAACCCAATTAGGTTTGATAATGACTATTCTACCAGGGTTTTGGAACAGAGGAAAAAAGCTTGGCCATTAATAAAACAAAGTAGAATAATATCAAAAACTCAGCTTGTCTTTCCTGCCAAAATAAAAATTCTGTATTAGAATGAAATTAAATCATTTAATGCCCTAGAGGAAGCCACTGCCTTTATTAAAAACAATAACATTATTTCCTTAGATGAAGATATGGAATGGGCATCTGCATCTCTGAAGAGAGTTACTGATAAATCTTCTTGGACTGATGTTAAAAAGAAAAAACAAAAAACTGAGTCAAAGATTGCTGTTCCCACTAAATCTCTCAAAACATCTACTGCAACTGGACTTTAATTTGTTTTATACTTGCTAAATCTTCAAGTAAGACATGCCATGACAATATTTTTCTTATTGCTTTTCTTTTTTTTTGCTTTTTCATTTCTATACTTTTTTGTTCATATACAAATTAAATAACTATTAATGCTTTTTGTATATTAGTATAATATTACTGGTTTATTGAGTGATATAACTGAACAGTAAGCTATCTTTGCTTTTATGACCTTAAGATGACATGCTTTATTTCAAATAAGATATAGCCCTTTGCCCTGCTTACCCTGCTACCCAACCCTAGCTTCTGTCCTTCATTCCTCCTTTATCTTCCACTGTCTACCTTAATGATCATCTACCTCTCTGTCTCGTTGCTTAACCACTACATAACCTTACTACTCCTTCTGTACCTATACTGAATATAACTATTTTAGAAACAATGAACACTGTATTCCCTGCATGACATTGTACCTATGTTTTTGTTGTAAGAATTCTGACATTGTACTCTACTGCTTTTTTGTATGATTTATTGTAAATGCTTTTTGCAGTTTGATCTCTAACATTGTACCCAACTGTTTTCCATATAATTTTATTGTTAAATTGTTACTTCTCTAACTAACTGATTAGCTGCAAATGTAACTTTCTTGCTGACTGTATGTAAAATGTAAATACTGATTGTGGAGCTTTTCTCCTCGGGTCTCCGCTGAAAATGAGCTAAACGCTCAGCTGGACTAACCCGGTTAATAAATGTAAAATCAAAACTGTTTTGGATACATGGGATAATAGGGTATATCTATAATTTAGTATATATATTAACTAGTTGTTTTTAATATTTATAACTTCTGATTGTTTCAGAATATTTATTGGTACCTGTGTGAACAAAAAGCTGTTTACTGGCTTTTGACATAAATTGGGTCTCTCTGACAGTTTTATGCTTGTATGTTTTATGGCACAAGGTTTTTAAATGGTTACAAGTTAGGTTTCCTAGAGAGTTTAATGTTAAAGTACAATTTTCTCTCTAATTGCCATTGAATGTTATTTTACTGTTTGGAAGTATCTGACAGTTAAACTTTGCATTTGTTACTGTAAATAAGAAGACTTTATGACACAGTTAAAGTGAGGTCAGGAAACTGTACTGTGTAGTGTGCTGGGTGGGAAAATGCCAGTTTGAAATGTAAGAAGTGAAGCTTTCTTACTTAGCTCATGACATCATGCATTCTATGCATGCAGATCAAATTACATTACATCTAATGTGTATATGCAAGCCTAATTGTGAATCTCAAGACTCTGATTGGTTAATATAGCATAGTAGGCTTCTTTTACAAGAATTATGAGCTAGACTGTCTGCATACATATTCATGGTTCCCTTTTATAGTAATGTCTTTCGGCTTTTCCCGGTTAGGGGTCGCCACAGCAGAACTCCGGTCTGCTCATGATTGGCAGTGGATTTTTACTGTGCCGAGTTGCCAGCCCAATGCCCAACATTCAAAGAAGGTACACCCATTCAAGCACGCACCTACCTACATGTCTTTATACATCACTCGACCGCAGGGGGGACATGCAGACTCCACACAGAAGGCGCTCCAGCCGAGAATCGTTCCCTTTTATAATAGTGACTATATTTTGTGATCAAATATATACAGAAATGTTATTTTTTCTTGTAAACAGTTAATTATAGCCACTATTTCTAGTGAATATACTGGAGTTTTTTATAAATAGATCTTTATAAATAACTTTCCTATGTAGTTAGCAAGTGTTTATATAGGCTTATACATTTACAGGAAATGCTTATGACTAATGGTAATAACTGTAAGGATACTCAAACACCATACTAAAACCTAGCAAATATATGTATGAATAATTTTGATTGAACTGTAATTACTTTGCATTTAATATATTGATTTCCTTATTGTATCCTAGATATTATTTATATTTCAGATGTTATGTTTTCAGTTATTATAAAGGCATGTATTTTAATATATTAGCACTTTATGACAGGGAAAGAGCTCAGTAATGTCTGACTTGTGATAACACAACAAACAAGTTATGAGTTTCAGTATTACCCTATTACTATGGTAGAGATTTACAGCTATCTCTATCTTAATTTTGTCTTTGAGTCATTCACTTTTAAGACCTGTTATCCATAGTAAGTCTTATATAAATAATGTTTTTTTCTAATTTTTGTCATTCTAACTGATGCCAGTTAATTATTATTGATTTTAGTCAGTTATTTAAACATCTGCTATTCCAACAGTTTAGGAGTTAATTAAGGACAAATATGTCTTATGGAATATTTCTAAAAATCAATGTTAACATCTTTTGGGAATGATACACACTCACTATGTGCTAATACCCAATTCTTGTGAAGTTTTTATTTAGTGGGAGTTTGTCATGATAAGATTTATTCATAGGGCAAGTAAATACAAATGCTAAAAGATTCTTTGATTTGTTCTGCCATTTTTAAGTTTTTACAGATGACATGCTTAGGTATTTTGGGTAATCATTTAGATTGTTAATAAAGCTAATGTTTCCTTAGTCTATTAAACACTAAATTCAGATTATATATATCTTAATATGTCTCTTGCTTCCTTAGTGAATAATTGCAGTATAAATGTTTAATGTTTCTATTAATAGTGTATGTAACTCATCTCTAAAACCTAACTGGAATTAATATCTGATTAGTTGTTTATCAATATTATTTTTCTCTTAATTTATAATATATTCTCCATTTTTTACTTTGTTTCATGGGCTCGAACCAACAAAGGTTGATGGTTGGGATAGGTAGTCTAGAATATTTAGTTTTGTTTGCTAGACTAGGAATGTATCTCATTCCATGTATAGGGTGCATTAAAGTTTATATCAGAGTGAAATATGCACATTTTTGTTATTTAACTATTTTTCTAGTTTTGAAATGCCTGACACAATTGTTTTACTTTTATCTTTCATGGGGAAAGTTATTTGGATTGAGATAAACAGAAATACAACAATTGATATTCTATTGTCTATTCAGGAAGTGTATTATGTATACAGGATTCTATTAATACAAGTTCCTTTATTATTTGTTATATTTAAAGAATTCTGATATGGATTTAACTTTGATATCCTTAAATACTAATGGCTTAAACAACCCATATAAGAGAGCCAACCTACTAAGGTATCTTAAACTAAACAAGGCTCAAGTAGTTTTTCTCCAAGAGACACACTTTAAAATAAATGACACATTTATGTGGGACCCTAAGGAATACATAATACTTGCTCAATCTTTTTATAAAAATAAGACCAGAGGAGTAACAATTCTATGGAAAAAGACTTTCTTAAAACCCCAAATCATTTACAAACATGTAGATAATGATGGACTCATAGCCTTAGTTATACCTAAGTTTAATAATAAAATTTGGACTCTGGTTAATTTATACTGGTTCCCGGGTATGGAGGTTGGACTAGCTAAGAAACACTTAGACTTTATTACAACTACTTCTAAAGGCAACATTATACTAGGAGGTGATTTCAATTGTATCACAGATATTACAGAAACTACCAATAGGAAATCTAGACTATTGTCCTCAGCCAAACAGTTGAAAAATGGACAGAAATATTTACATTAAAAAGATACCTTTAATGTTTTCGGACCAAATTCTTTACTATTCTCACACCAGGACTATAGACATGGTACCCAAACTAGTATAGATAACATTTATATCTCACAAGATCTTTATTCTAAAATCTTTAATTTTTCAATACAACCTTCTCCCTTTTCAGATCATAATTCCCTGTTGTTAACAATAAACTTGGAATTCAGTCAATTAGTTATTACTTCAAGGATTCATTCATATATCACAAAAATTAAAAACTTTAAATCTCGGATAACTTCTGAACTTCAGCTTTTCTTAGAGATTAATTATAAACCTGAAGCAAACACTGTTTTGGTTTGGGATTCCCTTAAGACTATCTATATGGCAAAACCATTAGTTGGTAAAAAAATAAAATTAAAGAATGGCAACTCCAAAATCAAATATGATCTCTTAAATCTAATAAAAACTTAATTGCTACAGATAATAAGAGGAAAATAGAAGCAAATAAGAAATACAGTGATATACTATCCCATAAAACTAATTTAGCTATGGAAAAACTGAAATTAAACTCTTATGCTACCTCTCCTAAGCATCTTTATAACCTATCTATGAAAGTTTAGATACAATCAAAAATTAATAACATTGATAGTATCTTTCATGAAGGGAGAAGGAAAAAAGTCTCGGACATAGGGGACATTCTGGAGGCTTTTATTTATCATTATGCAAAGCATCATAACGATAAAATAAGTACAAATGAATGTGAGAAGTTAGAGAATATAGTTCCCAACATAACAAGAATTCATGAGGAACTTAAGTTAGATCTACAAAAAACTATTTCTGAAAAGGAAATTATAGATGGGATTAAAGGAAGTAAGTCTAATAAAGTTCCTGGAATGGATGGCTTAATTATTGAAATTTATAGATTGTTCCCTTCTTCTATAATCTTTCTCTTACATAAAACCTTTCTTGAAGTTCAAACATTAGCAAATATTCCTCATTCTTGGAGATATTCCTTAATTTCCCCTATATTAAAAGAGAATAATGACCATAATCATTGTAACTCATATAGACCAATTTCTTTGTTGAATAATGATTATGAACTATTTATGTTAATTATGGTCAATAGATTGAAAATACCCATATCTAAAATAATTAATGAAGACCAAACTGGTTTCATACATAACAGGCATACGCAGGATAATATTAAAAGAGTATTAACTCTGATAGATTACCTCAATAGAGGAAACCATGAAGCATTGATAATAGGTCTAGATATTCAGAAGGCCTTTGACTCCTTAAATTGGGGTTATTTATTTAAAGTCTTACAATTATTTGATTTTCCCTCCTTTTTTATAAATGATAAAGAAAATCTGTGAAAATAATCTAGCATATGTCAAATTAGGTCCCTTTACTTCCAAAGCAATCCAAATCACTAGAGGTACTAGAAAAGGATGCCTCATGTTCCCTATCCTATTTGCTCTGGCCATAGAAATACTTGCCATTTTAATATATAATAACCCAAAGATAACTGGTATAAATATATATGACCAATATATTTCTAAAATAATGATGTTTGCTGATGTCTTGCTTACCTTACCCAACTCTAAGGAAGTGTTAGGTGAAGTGGATATAGTAACAACAAATTTCCAAAAAATCTCAGGACTCTCCTTCAACAAATCTAAATCAAAATATTTATTATTAAATAAAAAAGAACATACAGGTTCCAGTTAATCATATTATTGGAAACCAAGTTTCAACTCTAGACTATTTAGGAATAGTCCTAGGCAAGAATATAGAGGAAACCTTACAGCTTAACTATGCTAAAGCCATAGACTTAATCAAGACATTAATAAGCAAATGGAATAATTTGTTTATAACATTTGATGATAGGTTACAACTGATAAAAATTGTTTTGTTACCTAAAATATTATATATAGCACACGTCCTTATAATACCACCAGGAAAGAAAATCCTTAAAAAAATCACTTCAACTCTGATGATATTCCTATGGTACCCCAAAAGAAATAGAGTGGCACATTCTCATCATATCAGAACATGGGAACAAAGGGGGTTAAAATTCCCAGAGATTGAAACTTATATAAAGGCATCTATAAAATAGTGATGAATTGGATAAATCCTAGATACTCTTCCAATTGGAATCAGTTGCACTCCATTATACTAATGAATGAAAATTGTTTATCAAAGAATGCTTTGGTAACTGACAAAGATAAGGTATGGCACTATTTAAGTTTAAATTTACAGTATAGTACAACAAAATTAACTAAACTAACAATAATAAACAATATTTTGATGTGGTTAGAAAATTCATTAACCCAAATTTAGATATAAAACTGTGGCATAGATTTTTATTACCATTTACTATTACAAGGGATTTCTCTGATAAAACACATAGACAGATTTTTGGTTTATGGGAAAATAATAACCTATTTTGTTGGTTGCAATGTATTGAAAACCAACAAGCTTTGAGCACACAAAGTATATTGTCAGCCTATGGCCTATCCCCTAATGACTGGTTGGTTCTTCAGAGTGTTACAGCATACACTAAGGATCTGTGTAGAATAATACATAACTCATCCTTCAAAACTGTACCAAAAATTATAAACTGGATTTTTGGAATTCTATATAATAATATCAATGCTAAGAATGAATTATCATATCTATATAACACTTTAATTGTTTATAAGACAGCTCCTAAAGATTCTTACTGGCAATACCTAACTAAAGGTTTTCAAGTATCATTATCAATGGAAGATAAAACAAACATTTTATTTTCAGTTAAACTAACTTCTTACTCACAATTCTGGAGGATTTTTCATTGGAAATTTCTACACAGATCATTTTTGACACGTGAGAAACTCTCAAAAAATGAACCCTTCAAACAACAAGTTATGTTGGATATGTCATCTGTCTACTAATGCTGACTGGTCTCATATTTTTTATGGCTGTACTAATATTAAACCATATTAGAATGAGATTAACAAATTTATTCAGGCTATCTATACTGATATATTTGTTTTGACAAAGTCCTTAATTTTATTGAATGTTGTTAATAGTAATAATATGAAGAAAGATTACCTGTATTTGTTGTGGACAATGTTAGCAATAGCCAGAAAATGTATAACTAGAAGATGGAACTCTAATGTAGTACCCACAATGGAGGAATTCCTATAATCACTGAAGAAATGCATACTAATGGAGAAAAGAACTAAAGAGTTAAGAACTTTTCCTAAGCCATTTGTTAATAGTCCGTGGAGGAAAGTTCTGAATTTGACTGATACCCTACAGATGGAACCAAGCTCTTCCTAACTATCATAGTTTATATATTAACTTATTATTTAACTACAAACGTTTTTATCTGAATCCTTTTTGTCAGGCTGAATGTAAATACTAATAGTTATTGAATGTTATGAATGTATTAAATTATTGTGTTATTTCATCAAAATAAAAATCATATGAGTAAAAAAAAAAAGAAAGTTTTAGAGCATGTGAAGAAAATTTGAAGCTCAATCCTCTGAAGTGCAAATTCAGACTTCCAGAAGTTACATATGCATGTCATTTGGGGTTCCATTTAGATGTTCAAAAGTCCTTTTACGTGAATATGAAAAGAGCGACACGTATTGCGGGAACCACGGAAACGCCGAATGTCCAAAACCGTGAAATTCGAAATGTTGAAGTGTCATCGTTGGCCCATCTGTGGTATAGCTCCGTAAGGTAAGTGTGCGATAGTTACGGACCTTAGGGTTAGGGTGCAGGTTAAGGTAAGGGCATAGATAGTAATTTATGTAAGGTTTAGTGTAGAGTTAGAAGTAGGGTTTTGGTGCTTTACTTTAGGGTTAGAAGTAGGATTTTGGTTAGTGTATGTATGTGGTTAATTAATTTGTTTGGGTAGGCAGTATGTAGTGGGAGGTGGAGTTGGCTGATTATGGGGATTCGACTTTTTGAATTTCATGGTTTAGTGTGTTCGGCATATTCGCGGTTTGTGCAATACATGTCGGTGTTTTCGTGTTTGCTTAACAGGATTTTTGCTAATATAATATAGACCCTGTCATTTGTTCATGAGAACAGTCTTGAGACCAGACCCGACCAAGCAAACGGCTATTTTTGAGATGTCAGCACCACATAATGTACAAGTTCTACAACGTTTTCTAGGCATGGTCAACTATTTAGGCAAGTTTATACCAGACTGCAGTGAGATGACAGCACCTTTAAGAGAGCGAACATGCAAAAACGTTGCATGATTATGGCTGGAACAGCACCAGAAGCCATTTGAAGACCTTAAGCAGAAAATTGCCACCCCACCTACCTTAAGCTACTATGATGTGAACAAACCAGTTACTGTTTCCTGTGATGCTTCAAAATTTGGTCTAGGTGCAATTATACTTCAAGAGGCAGACCAGTAGCCTATGCATCTAGAACACTAACCCAAACTGAGATGCAGTGTGCTCAGATTGAGAAGGATCTTTTGGCAATAGTATTTGCATGTTCTAAGTTTCTTGATTATATTTATGGTCGAGCTATTCAGACTGAAACTGACCACCAACCTCTAGATACTATTCTAAAGAAGATTATGCATTTCACTCCAGTGTGATTACAAAGAATGGTGCTCAAATTGCAAAAGTACAGTTTCAAAATGGTCTATAAGAAAGGCAAATTGCTTTATCTGGCTGATACCTTGTCCAGATTGCACTGAAATACGACAGAGCAGATTCACATAGAGAATTTTGGCTCTGATGTGATGTCAGTGCATATTTCTACCACTAGACTTGATGAGTTGAGAGATCATACTCAGACTGATCCAATTTTGCAGAAGCTCAGTCACTACATTAATGTTGGATGGCCATCAAAGCAATCTAGTGTACCACCTGAAGTGCAAACCTATTTTCCTTACAGAGATGAATTGTTGATGGAAGATGGCATTATTTTCAAAGGCCCTAAAATTGTTGTTCCTGCTTCCTTACAACAAGACTATATCCAGATTTTGCATCGTGGTCACCCAGGCTCTGCATCCACTAAAAGAAAAGTGTGACAGTTAGTATTTTGGCCTTCATCACCAAAAGACATTGGTAAAGTACTTTCTTCCTGTTCATCATGCAATAGTACTAGAATGCATTTGCAAAGAGAACCACTTCAGCTAAGTCCAGTTCCCGAACTACCTTGGTCAACAGTTGCAGCTGATATCTTTCAATGGAACAATCAACACAACTTGGTTTTGGTAGACTCTTATTCGAACTGGTTTGAGATTGATGTACTACCTAATCTAACATCCACTGCTGTTATTACTAAGATGAAATGTCATTTTTCAGTTCATTGTAGTCCACACAAAGTTCTTTCTGACAATGGTACTCAATTACTAGGCAGTTGTTTCAGAAATTTGCAAAAGACTGGTACTTTTTACATATCACTAGTAGTCCTGATTATCCTCAGTCAAGTGGTCTAACTGAATGTGCAGTAGAGAGTGCAAAGCAGTTACTTGAAATGTCAAAGCATGACAACACCGATGTGTTCTTGAATTTGCTTAATCTCAGAAACATACCCTATGACGATATTCATGGCTCACCTGCTCAAAGATTACTTTCCAGGCAAACTAGAACGATGCTACCCATTACCAGTTTATTGAAGCCTAAACCAAAAAACAATAAAACCATCAAGGCTCAACTGGATAAGAAGCGTAATATCCAGAAATCTAGTTATGCAGATCAAGAAGATTACTTCATCCATTGAGGGAAGGAGAGATGATATGAATCCAGACAACGAAAGGTTTTGATCAAGCTGGACAGATTACAGGCATCTGTATCAAGCCAAGATCCAACCTGGTAAACTTTGAGGATGTGGAATATAGGAGGAACAGTAAACATCTTCCTCCTGTACTTGAATCATCGTCACCACCACAACATTGTTTCTATGATGCAGACTTCAAACCTAAGAGTGGATCAGACACTATTTCCATACCAGAATGTGTTCAAAATTCTGATTCCATTCTAGAAAATGTTCCAGACATTTTACAGGTCAAACATTTTGCAGAGACAGTTCCAGTTGCTAAATCTAATTCCAAGTTTTATGTCACATGGTATGGGTGAGTATCAAAGCCTAGTGTTAAATACGCAACAATGTGGACTTGATTGTGTATATATATATATATATATATATGTATATATATATATATATATATATATGTATATGTATACACATATATATATATATATATATATATATATATATATATATGTGTGTGTGTGTGTGTGCGCGTGTGTGTGCTTAGTATTGTGTAACGCATGACAAAGAATTAACTGTGATTTCTGCATGCTAATTAGACTCATAGCATTATAGGATCTAATTCTCAAAGATGGAGGATGTAGATCAGAATGCAAGTGAAGTGTGCTGTATCTTTAAGAAGCATGTCAAGGCGGTATGTACACATATAAATTCCAGACACGAGCAACCCCTAGGGCCATTTTGTAAGAGCAGCCGTAGTGAGAGCATGCATGATCGCAGTTGTTAGTTTGTATATAAGTTACTTAAGTTAAAGTCAGTAAACTTCTATAGTGATGTGTTTGTATAAAATAATGCTGCCTGAACAGAACCCACAAAGACTCTTCTATTGTGTCCAAAGTAGGAGAGCGCCAGTAGTATACTTGCTTTTGATGCAGAAGGTTTTGGGTTCTACTCCCACAGTATGTAGATGGATTGCTAATGGTGTACTGTGTTGTACCTTAAAGGGGGTGGATGCTGCAGTCCCAAGAATGTCCTCCTTTGGAGGAGATACTTAGTAACTATGAACCTGTTATCAGTTTGACATTCATTCCCTATTGCAATATTACTAGCTTATCATTTTTTAATGTAACATAGGCAATTTATCCCTCAAGGGCAACAGGCACTTTATTTGTAGATGAAACAATGAAATATAAAGTTGTTTGCTAGCAGCAATGATATATATAATCATATATATATATATATATATATATATTAAAGACATACACACCTCCAGGCTGGTCAAACAGTATGATACACAGGAGACACTCCAGGTGCAGTTAACCATTGACAAAACTCCTATTCAAATCATAGCTAGTTACCGGACCCCAAATCTGACTCAAGATGCCCAATCAGCCTATCTGGACCTGTTTGAATCTATCAAGATTCAAGCTTTTACCCTAATTCTGGGTGACTTTAACTACCCAAACATAGACTGGAAGAACTACTCATGCCAGAACACAAATGCCCAGAGATTCCTCTATTTTGTCAATGCAAATACCTTGGAACAGCTAGTCGATACCCCCACAAGAGGTGATAATATCTTGGACTTGGTATTAACCAACATGATTAACCACTGCAGCATCCCAACAGTATCATCCTCCCTGGTAAGATCCAACCATAAAGCGGTCACTTTTGAAGTCACCATCTCCCCCAACCCACCTCTAGCTAGGATCAGACATAAAAAGTTCTCCAAAGCTGATTACTGCCTCCTGAGGGATGGTATAAACAGCATCACAGCCCCCTCCCCCTATGTAGGATCTGGCACCAATATCCAAAACTACACCAAAGCACTATATGAGCATTTATATAGATGCATGGAATTAAGAATACCCAACAGGGCTAAATCATCCTCCGCTTGGAAGAGTAAACCTGTCTGGTGGACATCTGCAATAAATAAACTCTATAGCAAAACGAAAAAAAATGCTGTCCAAGACCAAGAAGGAGCAGGTGTACAACTGGAAGCAATGTCTCCTTAGCCTGAACAAGCAAATAAGAGCACTAGTGAAATCCTCCAAAGCAAACTTTGAGTCCAAATTAGCCACATCTGCTAGAGACAATTATAAGGCATTCTTCACATATGTCAGCACCCTCAAAGGAAGCACCCAGGTCTCTTCAGAACTGGTGGTCAAGGACACCACATACACAAATGCTGTAGATATTGCAAACTTGCTGGCTGACAGATTCAGCAAAAACTTCACCCCTCTGTCCCCCATCAGTAAATTAGTACATCCCCAGTACCTGTCCCCTTCCCCTTATATCTAGAGAACAGGCCATCACTGCTCTCTGAAAGGCAGAAAATACATCTTCCATGGGACCCGATAACATCCCAGGCTGCATCCTACGTGAACTCAGGCAGGAACTTGCAGCACCATTAGGCACCCTATTCAAACAAAGCCTGAGTACTGGCTTCATCCCAGCTGAGTGGAGGACAGCCACTGTCATCCCTTTGCACAAAGGTGGAGTATTCACCGATCCAGGAAATTATAGACCCATCAGTCTAACTAGCCTGATCTGCAAGGCCATGGACCAGATTATCATGGACCTCATTAACAAGGACATTGGCAACCTCCAAACACTGGTTCCCACACAGTTTATCTTCATCAAGGGGAGGTCATGTCTGTTAAATTTTGTCGACTTCTTTGAGACAGTCACCAACTGTCATGGGGAAGATGGTGCACACTACATACCTTGACCTGGCCAAAGCCTTCAACACTATTCCCCAATAGTGCATAATAGATAAACTCTCTCAACTAGGCATCAATCTGTATGTTACCAGATGGGTAGCAAACTGGCTCACTGATAGAACCCACCTAGTTAAAATAGGGGAAGTCAACTGAAACAGTAGACCCATAACAAGTGGCGTACCCCAGGGTTCAGTCTTGGGGCTTTTGTTATTTGGGATATACTTTTCTGAGGTGCAGGCCAAAACTAGTGGGCTATAGCTGACCAGATTTGCAGATGACTGCAACCTGAGTGCTATCATCAATTCCCCTAGTGATGTGGACATCCTCCAAGAGGGTCTTACTCAAACAAATGACTGGTGCCAGAAACATGGCCTCAAGCTGAATACCAAAAAATGCATCATCATCCCCTTTGGGGAGAGTGACGTCCCCACAAATTATCACATTAATATCAATGTCTTAAGCACTCAATCAGTCGTGAGGGATGTGGGCACCCAGGTTGATAGCAACCTGACTTTTGACCATCACGTTGCCTCTGTTGTAAGGAAAGCCTTCTACATGGCCCCACCTCATAAGTAAGGGTATCTCATCCAGGGACAAGGAGGTCATAACATCCCTTTATTCTTCCCTTATAAGGCCCATTATTGAGTACAATGCCACTTTCGGTATGTACCTCAAAAGCACATAGAGAAGCTGGATAGACCGCAGAGGTTCCTCACCAGGAGAATCCAGGGCCTCAAACATCTACCATACACAGATAGGTTAAAACTTCTATCCCTGGTTTCATACAGACTCCTCAGAGGTGACCTCTGTCTGGCATGCAAGTCAAGCTCCACTCGAGTAACCCATATGTGCAGCCTCAATCTGGTCTGTGACATCAACAGGGCTTGTTGGTGGGACAGATTTGTTTCCCAGAAACTCCCCCCATCTATGGAATAGACTCCCTCTCCACGTCAAGCAGAGTACCTCTTTACCCCTTTTTAAGTGTAACCTGGATAACTGGATGGGAAACAGAAAATACACCCCTGGGATTCCAGCCATGTCCCTGCTGGACAGGGGCATCTGGTGATGACTTGTCTAAATATGGGCTAAGCACTTGGCTAGGCTTATAAGTATTGCCAATAGCCTAGTAACCTCTTATGATCCTATGATCCTATGTGTGTTCCCAAGTCCCTAACTACTGGGTCAACTTTTAGGGGTGTGGTGTCAATATGATAGTTAACAGGGGTGGATGACTTTCTGAAGGATACTATTATGCATTTCTTGGCATTTAGTTTTAGTCCATGGCTGTGACACCAGTTGCCAGTGTCAGTCCTTCCTGGAGAACATTTGTGTCAATGGGGGATTGAATGACAGCTCCTAATTTGCAATCATCTGCAAATTTAGTCAGCCAGAGGCCATTGACATTGGCCTTGACTTCAGAGAAGTAAATGATAAAAAAAGAGCAGTCCCAGGACCGATCCTTGAAGGACTCCACTTGCGACTGGCCTCTTTGTAGAGGTGGACTCCCCAATTCTAACTTCCTGGGTCCTGTCTGTGATCCAGCTGGCTATCCACTGGGTGACATCATGGTTTATACCTAACCTCTTGAGTTTGTCAACAATGCACGAGTGGGGTATTGTGTCAAATACCTTGGCCAGGTCAAGGTAGGCAGTGTGAACCCTTTTGATGTCATCCATTGCTTTGGTGACCTTCCTAAAGAAGTCCTCCAGGTTAAGTAGGCATGACCCGCCCTTGACAAAATCAAGTTGGGTTGAGACAAGTGTCTGGAGGTTTCCTATGTCATTATTGATCATTTCCATGATAATTTTTTCCCTGGCTTTGCATATGAGACTAGTGAGACTTATGGGTCTTTTGTTTGTAGGGTCTATAAATGGCTCACCTTTGTGCAGAGGGATGACTTTTACTGTTCTCCATTCATGAGGCACAAAGCCCCTGTTTGAAGGATACATTTAAATAGCAATTCCAGAGGGTCTGATAGGTCATGTTTCATGCTATGTAGAAGGCATCTTGGGATATTGTCAGGGCTCACTGATGCAGTATTCTTGGCCTTAGAGAGAGAGCATTAAGGACCTGTTCCATAGTGATAGCAAGGGGAGTTATATTTAATGATATTTCCTAAGGGAATGTTGAGGGGAGGTCAGAGGCATAAAGTTGGAGATGAATTTCTCAGTCAGTAGGTTTGCTATATCTTCTGGCTCAGTATAAGTGACTCCATTTACAGTGAGCTCTGCACACAATTGTGTACTACATTTGAGGCTGCAGACATAACTAAAGAATGCCTTGTGGTTATCCTTGGCCTGGGAGGCCAAATTTATCTAATATTTGGCTTTGATAGACTTGATTTGTCCTCTGAGTTGTTTGTTTAGTTTGATGATAGTACTTTTATCCAGCTGGGTGCTGCACTTCCTAATTTTTGCCATGATTTTCTTCCATAATATAACTTACTGATGTTGTGACTCCACCAGGGTGGTTTGGTTTTTGAGTTAGTTCTGCACTTCTTCCTGGTGGTTATAGCTACCTCTATGCAGCTCATAATGTGCTTGTATAGGGTTTCTGTTAACAGGTCTGGGTAAACAACAGTTTTCTCAGGGTTAAAGGGAGGTTTGAATTTTGCCAGGTTATCATTTAATAGTAGGAAGTTAGCCTTAGAGTAGTTCCTGAATATTCTAGAGTTAGCTGGGGTTCCAGGATTGACCTTTACTTCAAAGGAAACCATTTTGTGGTCTGACCTTATCAGAGAAAAAACATTACACTAGAGCACACCCCTCAACCTCTTAGAGCAAGAAATCTGGATAAAGCCATAACTAAAAGTGGGACAAAGGCCCAAAAATAGGGATAGTTTTTAAATAGTGTACTTACAAACTTATAAAAGGGAATATAATCACAGGTTTTGCATTAGCATTAATTTTATGAAGGGTATGAAATCTGAAACTCAAATGTCTGTCATTATTTTCTAACTTCAATCTTTAATGATTTGCTACTAATTTGACAGAAATCACAATTTTATTAAAAAGGGACCAAAAATATGAGGCAAAAATCTGGATATTCTGTGAAAATCTGTATAGTTGAGAGGTAAGCACTAGGGGACATGCAACACTTTCCTATATTAGTGAGGACCAGATTGAGTTGCACCCCTGTTTGGTGTATTGACAATTTGGTCCAGGGTGTTTATGTTTACAAAATCCAGGAATCTCTGTCCATGTACATTTCATGTCATATACGATTCCCGGTTAATAGTGGGGTAATTAAAGTCACCAACGAATATGGTATTGTGTAGGATGTTGAGTGTTTCCATTAAGTTTAAATGCATGGTATGGGTTTCCTCAGTCACATAGGGGACCTATAGCTTGCAAGGAAGTGGTATGGGATTTTGCCTATAGTGATTTGAACATGTAGAAGTTCAAATGCATTATCTTGTTTGACCAGCCTTGAAGTATATTTATTTTTAATGTAAATCGAGACACCTTCACTTTTAGTCTCTGTATGTGTAGTAGCTGGTCTAAATGTGTGGAAAGCATTATAACCTTGCACTGTTGGTGTGCTGTCTGTGGCTTTAAACCATGTCTCAATAACCACACAGATGTCAGTATTCTCTAGGGGGAAAGCGAGGTTCTAGAGAGTGGATTTTTTTGTTTAGACTCCTAGCACTGAGCAGTAACACCTTTAGATTTTATTGGTTTTGATTTACTATGTCAGAAGTACTTTCAGTTTGGCATTGCCTAAAAAAGGTAATATGGGGGTGGACAATCCCTGGGATTCAATAAAGCAATTTTGCCGTGCCAGAACAGTGTAGCAGCTTCTGCATGGAATATGGCCACCAAGCGATTCAGTAAACAAGGCTGGGGGCGTGCACGAGCCTGCCAGCACTATTTTGGCATGGACACTACTGAATAATGCTAATTACCTCATTTGCTGGTGAAAGCCATGCAAAAGAGGTGAATTAGTGATTCAGTAAGCAGGCAGGCATCAGTGTCAGAGCAGTGCCCATTGCAGAAATGTATTTTGTTACTAACCATGTACATTTCTGCAAATATCAAAATAGGCGCATGACAGCTCAAAGTAAAGCATGTATTACAATCATTAGGCATGCCAATGGCCAAAAATATGGTCACTGGCATGCAAAACAACTGCAAAATTATAAAAATCAAAACTATATTTTGGCCAGTTTCGGCCGTTTAAGCGTAAAGCAGCAGCGCTCAAATGAGATTATGCAGAAAATATAAAAAAAAAAATGTAAAAACACAATTCTATGGGAAATATGAATTTTGCCATTATAGTGTGTAGCATGCCGAACCAAAACAATAACAAATAGCACTGGTTGCTAAGGCCATAGACTCTGGTGTAGTGGTGTAACAAGGGACTAAGGAAGTGGGCTATGCAAATGAGACACTATTGTCTGGATGCATCTAACTGTGTAGGAGCTATAATGCAGTGCTGTAAGCAAGAGAAGCAGCTGACATGAAAAGGGGGGGTGTCAAACTTGGTGTAAGCACATTGGAGCTCCATGGCTTCCATTTGAGCTTAGCTAAGCAGAGCTAAGCAAGGGTGTGTGTCTGAGGCTGTATTTACTTATTCCATGAAATGAGGAGCATGTTCGCATCCAGGGAAGGGCCACCTCTGCCTAAAAGTGTTTACTTTAGATAAATGTGTTTGCATGCCATGCACCAGCTCTTAAGCAAACCCCCCCCCCAGAAATAGCAGAACTATTTACATTTGGGCATCAGGTTTGCACGGCGTGCCGCGGAGCTTAAAAGGGGTGGAAATGGGATGGGAAAAAATGGGAAATAGCAGAATAAAAGCAATCAAGTACAAATAATATAGCTGGCAGGTGGAATGTATCATAGTCAGCCAATCATACAGGCAGCATCTGCAGCACAACAGTATAAACTATGCAAAAACCTTTTAGTCTGTTTTTTCCCACAAACTCTGCACCATTGGTTTACACACTCGGGGGAATTTTAACTGACAAAATGTTAGGGGCTGCTGTCACTTTGATACATCAGGATGTGCTAGAGGCAGAGGGCGGTGAGGAGGATAATACAGACAACCGCCCCAGACTGAGGAGGAGGAGAAGAGTGCTCAGACCCAGGGTAACCTACTCGGGGCCACCTGATCTGGAGATACTAGAGCACTACAGGGTGGACAGGGACATACTGCAGCAACTCATCGAGCTGTGCCAGCCTCACCTCAGACTCAGAGCCAACAGAGGGGAACCCATCCCAGTGGATACCAAGGTATGTGTAGCCTTAAGAATACTAGCTACAGATACTTTTCAAAGACCTACTGGGGACATCATGGGGGGCTCACAGGCATCTGCATCCAGGGTACTCCACCAGTTTCTGGATGCCATGCTATCACATGCTGGTGAGCACATTTACTTCCCCAGTACCCCTGTGGAAAGGACCAGCAATATGCACCAATTCCCCCATATAGCAGACTACTCGGAGATACTGGGTGCCATAGACTCCACATCAAAGCACCACCTGGTGAACAGGGTAGGGTCTACATAAACAGCAAGTGTTTCACTCCATCAACTGCCAGGCCATGTGCAATGCCCAGGGCATTATCATTAATGTGTGTGCTGGCAGCTCTGGAAGCTATCACAACTCTCACATCTGGCATTCCTCACAGCTGTACTAGGGATTTGCCAAGGGGGGGCCATCCCATATGGCCATCTGATGGGGGATGTTGGCTATGCACTGGAGCCATGGATGATGACACCCATCAGAAATGCACACCATAATGAGGCACATGCACAAACCAGGATCATTACAGAGCATGTGTTTGGGATGCTCAAGTCCCAATAAGTTTGTCAATCTCACTTTTAAAATTGTTGTCATCACTAATAATGCGGGACAGCCTAACCATCTGTCCCTTCACCAGGTTCTTTTTTTGAAAGTATGGGTGACAACTATTGTAGTGTAAGAAGGAATTTGAATATGTCTTTTTCCTAAATATATTAGATCCAATTCCTTCTTCACTTAAATCAAACAATATATCTAAATATTCACATTTATTCCTGTATATGTGACGTGTAAACCTTAAAAAAGAGGTAGTTGTAAACCTTAAAAAAGAGGTAGTGAATTACTACAAGGCATCTGCTGTTTTCGGTGGGCTATACAAGATGGAGCAATTATTACAGCAGCAACTACAAATAACTCAACGCCTCATAGCCTTTTTACAAGAGCCAGGTTCAGGGGCTCAAAATATGAACAATGCCAATATTTTAATAAATAATGGTGGCATATCTCTCACAGAGACAGAGGAACAGATTTACACGTTGCACTCTACTCCTGGAGCATCAGAGAATGGTCCGTCGGCTAGCCATGGTTCGAGGGGTTCTATTGGAGGAGGAGCTTGTTATTCAAGAAAAGGATGTAGCAGAGAGGAAGTTCAGCCTCCGAACACCACTACAAACTCTAGGGACGAGAGAAATGGTGATGTTTATTGACAGGGGCTATCCTATGCAACTGTTAACAGACTTAAAGAAAGAAATATTGTTTAAAAGAAATTGTACATTTAAACCTATACTTGAATTTGGTTATAACAATACAAAGGAATCATCTAGCAACAAAAACAAAAGGGAAGCATTAGTAATACCATTTAATGAGGCTTCTGATGCTATAGTTAACACATTGATGGATGTATGGACAACTGTGTTCAGTAACAAATCGGAAGTATTAGGAATTATTGGGAATTCACCGTGTGTTACATATAGCAGAGGAAGGAACTTAAAAGAGTATTTTGAAAATAACAACAATACACAATTATATAGCAATTCAAGAATGAGTAAGTGTGGGTTTTGTAGAACATGTAAATTTGTTAATGATGGTCCCTATGTCATGATACACAACTTTAACAGATCCATAAAGTGTCCGGGGTTTGCTAATTGTAACACCAAAATGGTTGTTTACCTAGCTACATGTTTATCATGTCAAGCATTTTATGTAGGTAAAACCATTAGAAAGTTAAAAAATCGTATTACGGAACACACTAGGGACATTAAAAACAAAAAAAACCCTACTAATTCCCTGTATATACACAGTACGAAATGCCCAGATTTTAAAAGGTTTATATTTTTTGTAATTGATAGAATACCACAAAATATGGATAGGGGTGGTGATGTGAATAATTTATTGGAGGTAAAGGAATGCCTATGGCAACTTAGGTTGAACGCTTGTAATTTGCCAGGCATTAACGAGCATGTTTCCATCTCTAGTATTCTTAAATGTAAATCTTATCTTATTTGAATGGTTTACTATTGTTGTATCTGAGAAATTGATGATAGAAACCACATGTTTTTATGTTAAATATATATTCTCTTAAAACAAAAACGTTATATATATATTTATTTCTAGTGTTTTTATTATTTTAATTTTTGAAAGAATATGTATTGTATTAACATATTTACATCAAGCATTTTTGTAAAAACCTGGAGCATCAATATTGATTTTAAGTATTCGCTAAGATATATATACAAATATAAATATTTTTATGAATATATTTATATATTATTGCATAGAAGGTAGGAGGTGTTTATTTTAATTATTTTAATTAATATGTATTACATTATAAATGAGTCAAGGTTAGCTTAAATGTTGACTGGAGAATTTTTAATGAGAATATCTTAAAAAGGATATGTGATTTCAAAGCAAGTTTACTCTGATGAAACTCACGGATTAGATGGGTGAAAGCGCTTAGTGTGTATGGAAATTATATGTTTGTGCTTCGCTGCTAATATATATTTTGTGTTATTATTTTGTTATCTGTTATCGCAGTATTGTTTATTAAAGGTCACATCGTGATTGCAGTTGCCTTGGAATTATTTCTAAGTCATATTGTAGCGTTTAACATTATTATCACCCTGTCCCCATGTGTGGGTCTTTGTCTGACCTGGGCCTGTCCTGATGTCAGTCTGTGATGGTATGACAGCTAGGCCCACATGTAGCCTCATAATAACATATAGCATCACAAACCATCTAAAGACCACAGCAAATGGAGTGGTGCAATGATGGACAACCTGCTAAATAAGTACGCTCAGAGGTGTGAAGTCCACAACCTTGTGTGTGATGTTACAGCATTTACCCCGCTCACACTGGAATTACAAATACACAACAGCAGCCACTGTAGGCAAAGCCTGTGACTGGACTACAGAAGGACAAAGCGATACACATAAGGGGAAGGAGAACCACTGGCCAGAATGTGCACACCAGAACGAGATTTACAATAACATAGGTGCCCTGCAGTGTATGGAGACAGTAAACATCACCTGCAAGTACACAACACACACCCACATAAGTGGAGGTCCGCAACAAATCGAAACCCCAAGCAAAGGACACCTCAGAGGCAAAAACACATGATAACTCCACAAACCTACACAGACCACGCATAGTCCACACACCAGGCTCTTGCAAACAATAAGGCCTTACCATACATCCAACATATTACTCATGGAAGACTCCACTGTGAGACACACAGATGTGCTACACACCAGGCAGGATAAGAAGAAAGTCACGGTTACTTGTTTGTCAGATGCCATAATCTGCAATATCATATATGCACTCAAGTCATGCCACAACAGATACAGGTATCACTCTGGCCTAGTTCATGGTGGTGTGAATGATGTCAGATGTACCTTTCGGACTATAGGAAGACAGACATGATTCAGCTTGCTGAATATGTGTCCCATGCAGGCATGTCCCTAGCCTTAAGCAGCATCCTGCTGTCATCCAGAGTGATGGCTCAATACGAACAGAAAGTGATTATCAGTAACACTTAGCTCACTTACTAGTGTCATCCCAGGGGGGTCCACTGCCTGGCAGCCTGGTAACATATGATCGACAGAACACGTTGCCTTGCTACAGATGACCTACATCTGTCTCACCTGGCCTACAGGCCTCTCGCAAAGGCTCATGCCTCACCCATAGTGCCTTTGTAGGGAATGTCATGGGATCCATACTACCAACATAACACAGTCAACAAAACACAAATGAAATGCCATGCTGCTAAATGCTAGGAGCATACATCTCAACCTCACAGAGTGAGAAATCTGGACAAAGCCATAGATAATGGGGGGATAAAGGCACAAATATAGGGATACTTTTTTAAATATTGCACTTATAATGTTAGAAAGTTGATAGAATAGGAGGGTTTGTATTAGCATGGGTTTTTTGAAGGGTATGAAGTCTGAAATTCATGTCTCTGTCATTATTTACTGACGTCAACTCTGAGTGATTTGCAATAAACTTGCATAAAAACCACACTTTTATGGGAAACCAACCAGATATATGATGTGTTGGTGTGACAGATACGTGTCCCACACACTCCCCAATCTGTAGAATACACTCCCTGTCCACACCAAGCCAACTTCCTCAATACCACTAGTGAAGTACTCCCTGTATAAGTGCATGGGAAACAGAACATACGGTTCCATGATTCCATCTGTGTCCCTGCTGAACAGGGGCTCTGGGTGATGACATGTCTTAATATGGGCTACGCTCTCATCTGTGAGAGTTATAAGGGCTTCAGGGCCAATAGCCCACTAACCTCATATCAACCTATACACAGATGTCTGTCAGTGGTTCACCACATTACTCTGTACTGCTCTGCCACTGGCATACCTGGAAATCACAGTGCTATGTGGAACATACCACACATATAATGGACATCTCTGCCAGTAGAATGCAATCTATACCCACATCCATACCTCTCAACCTCCTACAGCAAGGCATCTGGACAAGGTCATAAATAAAAGAGGGACAAAGGCCCAATGATAGGCTTGTGTTTTAACTATTTCCCTTACAAACTTAGAAAGTTGATAGAATAAGAGGTTTGCATTAGCATGAATTGTCTGAAGGTTATGAAGTCTGAAACACAAATGTTCTGTCATTATTTTCCAAATTCTCACTCTTTAAGTATATGCCACCAACCTGCCAGAAAACCACATTTATGGCACATGGAAAAAACATGGACAGACATCTGGACAATCTCAAAAAACCTGTACAGTTGAGAGGTATGCCCACACCAGGATATGACCTTTCAGATAAGAAGAATATCTCACAAGCGGGAGATTCCCAGCCAGTATATCACCAAGGTGCTGGACTGTTTACACAGGTTTGTCAGTCAATCGGCTGTAGCCACACCTCTCAACTGGCTGGATTGTGTAAGAATGTCTAGTGTTTGGCTCATAATATTGGTCTGTGCATCATCACTCTTGTATTTCTCTGGTAAATCACTGTGATGATCTGAGGATTTCTGTCAGTAGGTAATAACCTACTACATTACAGTATCAAATGTCATATATGTCAGAAAATGTCTGCTAAAACAAGCCATGTAACTCTAGCAACTCATACAGTAATAAGAGAAATTGTTACAATATCTCCCTATGTTTGGGCCATTGTCTCCCCATTTTGGCAGGGTATCTCCAGATATCTTGCAATAAAAGGCTGAGAGGCATGGCTGTAACACACAAAACCCTAGACTGGAGTACACCAATCTCTGGAAAGGAGTACCACACTTACTATAGATGGTCATACTGGGCACGCTCCTACACTTGGAGAAGTAAAGCCAATGTTGGAAACCATATCGGACTATATATCTGTATTGTGTAGATGTCTTTGCATACACACAGCTATGTACAGCTTAACTGTCTCCACACACACCCATCAGACAGGATTATCCACGGCCAGCTGTAGGTGGCCCATATGTGGTATATCTACATCTGTTGCATGTGACACACACACACACACACACACACACACACACATGGATATATATATATATATATATATATATATATATATATATATATATATATATATATATATAGGCATCATATTACAATATGTCAAGCATACACACACATAGACATGGGAAAGAGAGAGACAGACAGTGATAGAGAGAGAGACACACAGGGAGACACATACAGAGAATGAGTCATAAACAGGGATAGCCTGAATGGTATAGAGGGATGTCCTGCTGCAGACAGTTACATACCAGTTGTAACCAGTTGCATGTACCAGCATGAAGGTGAGATCCATTGTGTGATAGTACTGAGGTGGAGGCTGTAATATCACATCACCTGCCTTTGTGTGTGTGTGTCTGTAGGTTTAAGTATTAAGAGACCTTTCCCACTCAGTATGTGTGCGCGCACGTATGTGTGTATGTGTTTGAGAACAGTATTCTCTGTGTGTGTTTGGCTGAGGCCACATCCTCTGGGAGTGTGGGTTTTACCATTTTGAGGTGTGTTCCACCCATTACACTTCCCACTGCCCTCTTTACAAGGGCTGCTGATGTCATCAAACATAGAAATATCTGTATACAGTTCTCAGCCCTAAAAGCCCTGTGGCACTTGCAATAACTATGTAATACTACAGTACAATTATTTAGATAAGCAGGGGTTCTAATCTCAGTTCTGGCAAATGTGTGTGTAAGTGTGTATATTTGTAGAATACAGTATTTATTTTGAGGTCTTACCCTCCCAGTGCATTACCCATTGCCATACTTCACAAGGGCTGGTAATGTTAATGACCTTAGCAGAACCTTGGCACACTTTTCAACTCTATAAGCTCTGTGGCACATGCAATAACTGCATAATACTGTATTACCAATAACTAGATAGGTAGGGGTTCTAAACTCAATACTGGTAACTATGATACTGTGTGTGTGCATCTGAGAAGCATATTCTCTGTGGCTGTTGTGTGTGTTGGTATACCATTTTAAGGCCTGTTGACTCCATCTCCATGGCATTACTTTGCAGAGCCAGTTAATGGCATCTGCTGTACATGCAACATGTTAAACTGTACAGCCCATACCAGCCATCTGTGCATATGTATATAGAATACCCAGATATTTGCAACCAATATGTTGTCTGTGACCCCTATTTTACAAGATCTGCTGATGTCATTCACCTTAGAAGTACCTTTGGACAGGCCTCAACCCTCTACACTCTGTGGCATGTGCAATAATTGTGTAACACTATAGTACACATAACTACATAGGTAGGGGATCTAACTTCAGTCCCAGCATATGTACGTGTGTGTGTGTGTGTGTGTGTGTGTGTGTGTGTGTGTGTGTGTGTGTGTGTGTGTGTGTGTGTGTGTGTGCAAGTGTGTATGTTTGTAGGAAGTGTTTTGCAGACCTTCCCATCCACAAAATGTCCCAGTGCCCTTCTTTACAAGGGCTGTTGATGTCATTCACCTTAAAAGTACTGTTGGACAACCCTCAGCCATATAAGCACTGTGGCGCATGCAATAACCATGTAACAGTATAGTACAAATAACTAGATAGGTAGGAGTTCTAATCTCAGTCCTGGCAAATGTGTGTGTGTAAGTGTGTATATTTGTAGGATTCAGTATTTTCAGGCCTTTCTTTCCCAGTACACTTCCCCATTGCCATAATTTACAAGGGCTGGTGATGTTATACACCTTAGAAGTACCTTGGGACACCCTTCAACACTATAAGCTATGTGGTGCATGCGATAACTGGATAACACTGTAGTACCAGCAACTAGATAGGTAGGGGTTCTAAACTCAATACTGGCAACTATGATACTGTGTGTGTGCGTGTGTTTGAGAACAGTATTCTCTGTGTGTGTTTGGCTGAGGCCATATCCTCTGGGGGTGTGGGTTTTACCATTTTGAGGTATGTTCCACCCATTACACTTCCCACTGCCCTCTTTACAAGGACTGCTGATGTCATCAACCATAGAAATACCTGTATACACTTCTCAGCCCTAAAAGCCTGTAGCACGTGCAATAACTGTGCAATACTACAGTACAATTATTTAGATAAGCAGGGGTTCTAATCTCAGTTCTGGCAAATGTGTGTGTAAGTGAGTATATTTGTAGAATACAGTATTTTGAGGTCTTACCCACCCAGTACATTGCCATAATTCACAAGCGCTTGTGATGTTAATAACCTTAGCAGAACCTTGGGACACTTTTCAACTCTATAAGCTCTGTGGCACATGCAATAACTGCATAATACTGTATTACCAATAACTAGATAGGTAGGGGTTCTAAATTCAATACTGGTAACTATGATACTGTGTGTGTGTGCATCTGAGAAGCATATTCCTTGTGGCTGTTGTGTGTGTCGTTATACCATTTTAAGGCCTGTTGACTCCCTTTCCATGGCATTACTTTGCAGAGCCAGTTGATGGCATCTGCTGTACATGCAAAATATTAAACTGTACAGCCCATACCATCCATCTGTGCATATGTATATGGAATACCCAGATGTTTGCAACCAATATGTTTTCTGTGACCCCTAACAGTGGACATTTATGAGACACATTGCCAAATTGTCAGAGTCAATGTTGTGACAGACATGGCAGCAGCAGACCTCTTACCTGTCTGAAACGTAATCCTGATAGACTGTTACTCTATCACTGTATCACATCACCGTGCAGCACTCTACAGACAGACATCAGGCAGACACCATATGTGAAGCTGGGGCAAACAGCAAACATTGGGCACACCTGTCACATATTGCTGTGACACACATGGGAAATGAATAGTGGAACAAGTCATACAATTGAATGCACCTTCCAAAGGTTATGTGTTGTTACATGACAATAGCTGTCATTAACCTACAATGTCAGTCTGTCATGATTTTACCAGATGTTGGCCAGAAAACCACATGTACATGACTGATGTGAATAAATCATGTGTAAGAGATCAGGACAATCTGCACACATATGCAGAGGTCAGAGGTATGGCCACCATCTGTACCCTTACCTCCCAAGCTGTCAGAGCAAGGACTGTTCACAAAGCCATATATAATGGGGTGACAAAGGACACATAATAGGGACACCTGTCAAATACAGCTCCTACAAACATATAACGGTGATAGCACATAAAACAGATGATCCACCCTCCATCTCCCCCAATAAACTATAATTTTAGGTGATTTCAATATTGACTAGCAATCTTGTTCTGGTAACCATCCAACCCATCATCTAAACCTTCGTGGCTTCACCCAACTAGTCCAGTCACCAACCAGGATTAATAAAACCTCCAACAAGCACACTACCCTGGATTGGATACTAGTCAGTAAGAGCCCCCAGTCATATATAGCAGGCTGCTTAACAGATTGCCTCAGTGATCACTCCCCAACATTCCTACTCAAAAAACACCTATACCAAGCTAAACCTGTCATCTACAGTCAAATACATGAAAAACTAAATGTTAACGCACTCACATTCATCTCATCCCTCAAAGAATGTAACTGGCATCCTCTAAAGTACCCCAGTATTGATGACACCGTTGAATTTTTTAATACTACCTTCCTGAGCATCCTTAATTACCAAGCCCCCATAAGACTTTCCAGAACCAAAGCAAAACCCTCCCCATGGCTACAGAAAACCACTAAGTCAGAAATGAAAAACAGGGATAAAGCCTGGTAGCACTGGCAAAAAAACCCCTCAACTAGACAGAAATTCCTAGAACTACGCAATAGAGTCAAAAAGCTAATAAAACAGGACAAATTCCAATACTACTATTATGCCCTAGAATCCTCCCAACACAACCCCAAACAATTTTGGTACTCCATAAACTCCATCCTCCACCCAGGTAAAGTTAGTATCCCTCCTCCTAACATCCCTCACTCCTCCAAAATATTGTTATCTCATTCAACACACACTTCACACAAACCATACTATCACTAGCTAGACAACACAACCCCCCTCCCCTCCAACCCACACCTTTAGCTAGTAATCTCCTCACTGTATTCTCTTTTTCTCCTGTTCCTACCTCCAACATAAAAAACACTTAACTAAACTTAAGCCTACCAAATTAGCAATAGACAACCTCCCAAGTGAATACCTACAAATCACAGCTGATGCTCTAGCCTACCCAATATCTATCTTGATTAACCGATCTCTGTCAGAAAGTTATGTTCCCACACTATGGAAAGTATCACATATAATTCCCCTCTACAAAGGCAGCCCTTCCACAGAACTAACCAATTATCACCCTATAGCTATTCTCTCTCCACTCTCCAAAATACTAGAGAGATGCATTCACTATCAGGTCTCAGACTACCTTCTTACTAACAACCTCCTTTCCAATACTCAGCATGGTTTCTGACCAAACCATAGCATCACCACTGCCTTACTCTCCTTTACTAACACTATCCTTCAGCATAAAAACAATGGCTAGCTCTCCTCTGCTACTTTCCTAGACCTATCTAAAGCATTTGACATGGTCCCACACAAACAACTCATCTCTGTCCTCAATAACCTGTCCTTCTCTCAGTCACCAACTGGTTTCAGAGTTACCTGTCTGACCACCAACAATCCATTGTATGGCAGAATGACATATTTCCCTAACAACCTGTCTCTATAGGGGTTCCCCAAGGATCCATCCTTGGACCCCTACACTTCTCTATTTTCACCAATAATCTAGCCTCTGCCACCAAACATGGCACACTCATACAATATGCAGATGACTCAACTGACATCCGCTCAGCCAAGTCCCTACTCAAACTGCAAAAAGTAACACAGGAAGCCTTTTCCTCTGTTGAAACTTGGTTATCTGATGCCCAATTAATACTCAACCCAAACAAAACTAAACTACTCATCTTCCAACCCACCAAACATACTCAAAACAACTCTCACTTTAACATCACAACAAAAGACAACACTACTATACACTCAACAAAACACACCAAATTACTAGGAGTGGAAATAGACAATAAATTAAAATTTGACATTCACATATCTATGACCATAAAAAAGTCCACAAAAAACTAGGAGCGTTATACAGAAATAAGCAACTTCTCACCAAAGCAGCAAAGATTTCAGTAGCAAATTCCCACCTTATCTCCACCCTACTTTATACCTCTCCAATATATACCAACCTAAGGCAATGCAATCTAAACAAGCTCGAGACCTACTACAACAAAATCACCAAATTTGCCACAGGGGCATCCTACCGTAATCACCACTGTCTCTCACTTGCTGAACTGGTCTGGCTTGAACTCCCTCACCTTCTTCAATGGTATCAACACACACTCCCTCACAAACTAGTAAACCATCCACTAAATGTCCCATCCCTCCAGAATCTACTCCAACCCTATCACACCACCAGACCACTAAGATCCAGCAACAAAAATCACTTACAGGTCACTAAAGCCAATAACTCTGCTGGAGAAGCACTGTTCTCTTGCGCCATAGCCAAATTATGGAACTCCCTCCCACCCACAATTATATCCACACCATCATGCACCCACTTCAGAACTTTACTAAAAGTGCACCTAAAAACATGCTGGCTATGCCCTTGCAACTCCCCTCTAATATCACCCACCCCATCCACCCACTACCTTTCTTTCCACCCCACTAACTACCTTGATTATAGCAAGCTTGGATGCTCATAAGCCTAACTACTTGTTATACAGCAGGAACTTTTTATTGTAACAATTGTTAATGTTTGTTCTGTACTTTGCAGATGATAAAGATTCTAGTTGTCTACTGATGTACTATGTTCTTCATCTGTAACTATGTTTGTAATCGTTAATTGCTATGTTGATCAAATTGTTAAATGCTATGTAAATCCAATGTAACTACTGTCTGAATATTTTAATTGTGGAGCTTTTATCCCCGGGCCACCTCTGAAAATGGACCTACGTCCATTTGGACACTCCAGGTCAACAAATGTAAATAAATAAATAATAACAAGGTTTGCATTAGCATAGATGGTCTGAATGGTATGAAGTGTGTAA
The DNA here is from genome assembly GCF_019279795.1 of Protopterus annectens. Classification (NCBI taxonomy): domain Eukaryota; kingdom Metazoa; phylum Chordata; order Ceratodontiformes; family Protopteridae; genus Protopterus; species Protopterus annectens. The sequence goes on from NC_056747.1 coordinate 985,705,573, forward strand.
CTCATAATGTCTGCCATTATGTTATGACTGCAGCCCGCAATGGTTTGGCAACAATTTGCCAGACAGACACAGATGTATGAGAAAATGGACTACTGATATGTGGCATGCATCAGGACAGTCTGTGTAAACTGTACAGTTGAGAGGTATGTCTGAACCACCCTGCAGGTTGCAGTCCATGTTTGGCAAGGTGTAACCTGTACTGACAACTGAAACAGTTAAAAGAGGTCCCAGAGAACTGATTGCACATCAGAAATACCTTAATGTCATGAGAAATACTGTAAGTGAAGGGAATGTCACACAATGAAGGTGCTATACTAGCATACCAGAGGACATCCTATGTGTTGCACTTGCCATGGACATGCTATGTGCTGCCAGCTGTCACATTACTGCAACTTGTGTTCCACACTCCACGATTGATAATGTCACACACATGTTGTGTGTTGCCTATGTGTGTGCAATATGTAGACATGAGAAGGCCCTGTGACTACTCTGTGCCCACAAGATAGGTGAATCTGTTGGGGATAAGGTCATGGCTAGGCTTGTGAGGGACCTAGTGCCAGTACTCCAGTAACCTCCTCTGTATGTATGAGTCTGTGGTACTACAGAACACTGAGGTGACATGTATGAAGGCTAGCTGTTTGTGACAAGGGGTATGTATGCAAGGTCACACTGTCTGCCAGCAGTGTCCCTCATGCACTGTCACATGCATACACACCTGGTAAATGTACATATACAGTTGTACCTTGGCTAATAAACAGTCAATGTGTTTCTACTTTGCCATACTACACATTGGTAATGTCTGCAGGGCCACAGCCTGCAGACATACAGACATCTGGAACACAAACAGAATAGAGCATGTCAGACTACATTCAGTCAGTGGTTCTAGCACCATTAATGTACCATGGCTAATAAGGTACATACACTTTGATGTGTACCCATAACAAATGCAAGCAGACAGCACCTTACACAGCATTACTTAGCTACATTGTACTATATTCACTCTGTGCATCAGACCCATATTAGGATGTCCCTACATCAATGGTATGGATGACGGGGATGTGGCACAGGTACCATCATATGCACAGGGTGTGTTGTGGGTTTGCCAGAGGCCTAGACTGGGCCATATGGTTGACATCATGTGTGTGTGTCTGGAGGGGTGTTCTATAAATGGGCTGTGCAGAGGTGCTGTGTGTGTCTGGAGGTGACCTGCCTGTGACAGAGATGTGTGTGTGTTTGTATGCACACAGTCATGCCATGTGGCTGCCCTACACAGGGGTATATTGGACAGCTGTAGACCATACATGGCAGGGTGTAGAATTCACCGTTTCTGGCCATGGACATGGGAACTGGTCCTGCCAGGGGTCTCTCTGGCATCACCAGGCCCAAGGCCAGATGCAGTACTACTCCCTGATGGTGACTGCTGTCTGCTGGATCCATGTCCCTGATGGGACTGGCCAGGACCACATGCTCATGGCCTTCTCTGTTGTGGTGTGGACAGCACCCCCACTTTGGTAGTGCTGGTGGTACTGCCACTATGGGAGTGTGAAGGTGCATGGCCCTTTAGACCCTCAGCTGATCTTGGTGCTGACCTATGTCCATGTGGTTGACACCAATCTCCCACCACATGCTCCAGCACAGACATTCCACAGTCGAGGATTTCCAAGGTCTCACCTCACCGTCTATTCATGACCTCAGTATTGTGATGTGTGGCCTCAACACGGTTATGTAGGTCATCCAAAACCCTGAGTATTTGTCTGGTTTTGCATTCAGTACATGCCTGTGCCTCCACAACAGCCCAAAACATGCGTCTAGTGACACCTGCTGTGGGACTTGTGACAGGGGCTTGATGGGCAGCAGTCCTCCTTTGAGCACCCCTGTTCATCCGCCTGTGTGGGACCTTGTCTGCACTTTGGCTATGGCTAGTGTCTACACTCACACTTGCCATAGTCACCACACTAGCCTGTTCCATGCCACCACCCACCAACTGTCCATTATCTGTGGCCACAGGGGACAGGGTATGTGTGGGCATTGTGACTGTGTGTGGGAATGTTGTGGACAATAGTGGGATGCTAACTGCTGGCACAGATTCAGCCCCTGACAACCCCACCTGTGCCTCACTATGACCACCATCATCATCAGAGTTGGCAGAGACACTGACATCAGGTTCTGAGTGGGAGGGACCACGACCTCCATGTCTGGCTGTGAGGGGAAGACAACATATGTAAATTAATACTTGCACTATAAGGTTTGCTGGTATACACACACACACACACACACACACACACACACACACACACACACACACACACACACACACACACACACACACACACATACAGGTGAGGTGGCGCAAAGGCATTACACAGACCTCACAATATCCAAATGGTGACATGCACAACACACAGTCAGACCACAACATACGCACTCTGGAGAGGCCCTCAACATCATGCAGTGCAGCCATTTCTACTTAATGTTACTACTACTATACACCTCTGGGATACATGAATAGTGTTAGTAGGTGATGGGCCTTCACCTAGCACACACTGCACCCATGTACACATTATTGCTGTTCACCTGTGTAGCACAGTGGTAACTCTACAGAACATACCTCTCAACTGTACAGATTTTCACAGAATGTCTAGATGTCCAGCTCATATTTTTGGTCTGTTCCTCATAAATCCTGTTTGTCTGACACATTACTGGGATGATTTGAGGATTGACATCACTAATTAATGACCTACATTTGAGTTTCAGACTTCAAAATCTGCAGTAACTGCATGTTAAAACAAATCCTGATACTCTAACAACTTTCTAAGCTTACAGTAGATATAATAAGTGTACAGACCCCTGTTAACATGCCGGATTTTTGTAATATATAAAATGAGACCACAATAAATCATTTAAAAACTTTTACTACCTTTAATGTGACCTATAACCTGTGCAATCCAATTGAAAAACAAATCTGTTAGGGGTAAAATATAGAAAATGAAATTCGCTGGTTACATAAATGTGCTCACCCTTAAACTAATACTTTGTTGAAGCATCTTTTGATTTAATTACAGCATTCAGTCTTCTTGGGAAGGAGTCTATCAGCATGGCACATCTTAACTTAGCAATATTTGCCCACTCTTCCTTGCAAAAGCCCTCTAACTCTGTCAGATTGTGAGGGCATCTCTTGTGCACAGCCCTCTTCAGGTCACCAGACAGATTTTCTATTGGATTTAGGTCTGGGCCATTCCAAAACTTTGATTGCCTTCTGGTGAAGCCATTCTTTTGTTTATTTGGATGTATGCTTCGGGTCATTCTCATGTTGAAAGGTGAAATTCCTCTTCATCTTCAGCTTTCTAGCAGACACCTGAAGGTTTTGGGCCAAAACTGACTGGTATTCGGAACTGTTCATAATTCCCTCCACCTTGACTAAAGCCCCAGTTCCAGCTTATGAACAGCAACCCCAAAGCAGGACACTGCCAGCACCATGCTTCACCATGGGGATGGTGTTCTTTTGGTGATGCAAAGTGCTGTTTTTGCACCAAATATACCTTTTGGAATTGTGGCCAAGACTTTCAACCTTGGTCTCATTAGACCATAACACATTTTCCCACATGCTTTTGCCAGACTTGATGTATTGTTTTTCAAATTTTAGCCAGGCCTGGATGTTGTTCTGTGTGAGAAAAAGCTTCCATCTTCCAACCCTACCCCATAGGCCAGACATATGGAGTATATGGGAGATTGTTGTCACATGCAGTACACAACCAGTACTTGCCAGAGATTCCTGCAACTCCTTCAGTGTTGCTGTAGGTCTCCTGGCAGCCTTCCTGACCAGTTTTTGTCTTGTCTTTTAATCAGATTTGGACAGACATCCAGTTCTTTGCAACATCACTGTTGTCCCATATTTTCTCCACTTTTTGATGATTGTCTTCACTGTGTTCCATGGTATATGCAATACTGTGGAAATGTTTTTGTACCCTTCTCCTGACTGATACATTTCAACAATGAGATCTCTTTGATGTGTTGTAAGCGCTCTGCGAACCATGGCTTTTGCTGTAGCAGACAACTGAGCAAATGTTAGGAAAATCCTACTAGGACAGCTGACCATTATCTGGTGATAATCAGAGTCTCTTTAATTGATGGTAGGTGTGTACCCAAGAAGACTGAATGCTGTAATTAAATCAAAAGGTGCTTCAACAAAGTATTAGTTTAAGGCTGTGCACACTTATGCATCCAGCTTATTGTACATTTTTTATTTTTCATATTTGTTCCTCTAACATATTTGTTTGTTTTTCAATTGAATTGTACAGGTTATAGGTCACATTAAAGGTGGGAAGAGTTTTGAAATGATTTATTGTGGTCTCATTTTTGTATATCACAAAAAAACTGGCATTTTAACAGGGGTGTGTACACTTTTTATATTTGTCCAGATTTCTTGAACTGACAGGTTGTGAGGTATGCTACAGAAATGTTACATCTCCTGCAAATAGGCTGCTGTGATGATGACTGTGATGCAATGCAGTTAACCTCACCACAAGTGGACATGCACATATCGCAGTATGGCTGAGTAACAGTTGTGTGCATGGTAAAATGCATGCCCTTAACATGTCTGGGGTATTGGTGAGCCCCAACAGGACAATTCCATACTCACCAGCTTCAGGCTGCTGTCCCACATCCAGACTAGAGAGACGTATGTAGCTGTGGGAGAGAGGTATTGTCAGCAGACTCACATGTGGCATTGGCACAAGATGAATGCTGCTTTTCTGCACATGTACAATACAAGCTCCGATACTACACAATTTACTGTCCTTCACCATAGATGTGCAATTCTGAGCATTACAAAACCCCACCCACAACTGAGTTTTGATCTGATATATGTGTCTAGATACTCTATGGATGCCAGTATGGCTGCTACAGTAGTCGACTGGGGCCTTACCTGGATGCTCCTCAACTGTTATTTGGGTGCCACCCACCTTCACAATGTGGGTGTCTTGACTTTGCTGTTAGTGTGTGGTGGCTGCTCCAAGGTTGGCAAGGAGCTCTTTCATGGGTGTGAATGGGGCCTGCATAGCAGGACCCCCACCTGTGGCTGTATGGTCCCTGGCCACGGCAGCTGCCCTTCACTGGGCATGACGGATGAGGTCAGTCGCATGATGCCTGACCTGCTCGTATGATCATGTGTGCTGGCCCACATTGTTTACTCTGTGGACGAGGTTGTCCCACAGGGCGGTCCAGTCTCCCAGATGCTGTTGGCTATGACCAAGCATCTCCCCATGGTGCTGGATTATGCTGTCAATAAATGCTGTTGTCTCGGCTTCCATGTAGTGCAGCTATCTGGAATGCTGCATTCCACCTGGAAGACATAAACAGGGAAACACATCACAGGACCTCATACATTGGTCAGCATTATTTAAGAACCTCCACATCAACATTGACTAGCACTAGCCACCACTTACGACCACATCAGCTTGCATTGCACTCCTGGTCCTGATGTGTCAAGTTCCTCCAATGAGGGCCACTAAATTGCATAATCCTCCATTCATCATTCACATTTGTGTAGAGGGATGATAGTGGCTGTTTTCCATGCAGATGGGATGTTGATGATGCTCAGGCTTTGTTTGAATACAGTGTGTAATGGAGGTGGGAGCACATGCCTGAGTTCATGTAGGATTCAGATTCAGACAGGGATGTTATCAGGTCCCATGGAGACTTAATTTTGTTGCCTTTGAGTAGGCATTATGGACCTGCTCCCTGATGATGAGGGGAGGGGTGCGGGTGCTGTGCATATCCACCTATACTGATGGGGGACGGGGGGGGTGATGTTTTCACTTAACCTGTCTGCAGCGAGTTGGCTATAGCTATGGCATGTATGTGTGTTGTGTGATTGACCACCAGTACAGGGTGGGCTGGGTTGTTGCCTCTGAGATTGCATACATATGTGAAGATGGCCTTGTGATTGGCCTTGGTGGATATCTCCAATTTGTACTCATAATTAGCCTTTCAGTGATTCACCTGTGACCTTATAAGCTTGTTCAGACAAAGGTGGACTTGCTTCCAAGTTGGTACCCGCTCCTACTTGGCCTTTTACAGCCAATACAGCAATGTATTACGTGGTCTGCGTATTGCTGCTCTCCACCAAAGGGGATTACTCTACCTTGGTGGAGGCGGGTTTTACGAGTCAGGTATTGCTGAGACCATACAGCTGTGTAGGTGCTCATATAGCTGTTTGTAGTAGGCATGGACATGAGGTCATAACACAGTTGGACACTTCTCCAATTTCAACCTGATAATCATGCTTATTCTAGTACCCATTTCATTGTCAGGGCAATGTAACAACCAGTAGCTGTAGACATTTATGTCTGTTGGATGCACTCAAACTTAGATTACACACATCTACAACATGTACAGCTTATTTACCTGATGTTTTGCATCTCATGTCTGTTGTTTTGAGGCTTTCAGCCATACCCACTCATACAAACATGTGCACAGGTAATACCTGATATACATTTCTGTTCTATGTCAGTATGCCACACTGTATTTACACTCTTGCTGCTCAGTCATACCTCTCAACCTGAGAGAGCAGGAGATCTGGATGATGGCACACATAAATGGGGACAATGGCCCAAAATTAGTGACACTTTATTAATATTGCTGTAACACACAAGTCAGTTGATAGAACAATAGGCTTTGCATTCACAGAAATATACTGGAGGATGTCTGACATTCATATGTATGTTATTATGTTCTGATGTCAGTCTTCACAGATTTGCAAATGATTTGCCAGACATAACACAACTCTATGAGTAAATGAATACAAATATGAGATACTGGACAGTTGAATGGTATGAGCTCAGTATATCACATGCAGTTCAACGCACACTTCTGCGACAGTAGTTTACTATGCAAATACCCTGTAAAGGTCTCTTAGATTTGTAAGAAAAACATGTGTATCATGGTTGTATTCACAAGTAACATATGGATATTTACGACATTCCAGTAGCTAGCCTAGCAATGTCACAGTCTGTATTGTTCAACAGACACTCCAGTAGTAGTCATATGTGAGCCGTCCTTTCCTGGGGTGATGTCACTGCAGACAGAGCCAGATGCTATGGCCATAGGTGCTGATCAGCAATATATCAGTACAGCAAGTCTTGTTGAGATATATTTGTTTAACTTCCTATTTCCCATTATTGCATACCCCCTACTGCATTCCATTACATGTTTACATGCTTGACATACCTGTATTCCTTTCCAATTATTTATTCTCTCTCTCTCTCTCTCTCTCTCCAGCTTCCCTTTTGTAGGTAATGCTCATGAGCAGGTGATGGCCTGTGCACCAATTGGTGTCTTCCACTTGCTAACTGTATGCAGAACAGCTGTGTTGTTATTCCAATAGCCAATGGCATGGCAACACACTCCTATAATTGAGTACTTCATGTGGGCGCTGCCCCTTTTCCTTACCTGTGATGAGGACATCATGGAGGTGTGTGAGCTACAGCATCACAGAGGGTAGGTGGAAATACCTCTTACAACAAGACATGTGGAGACAGCCCAACAAAATGGGGGAGGAGGTTCCAGAATTAGGGACAGAATGTAATATTGCTGTTATACAGTTGGAATAATGCTAGTTTAACAGGGTTTGTCTGGACATGAATTTTCTGTGTGATTTCAAGTCTGACAGTGTTATGTAGATAATATAACTCTCAAATGTAGGATTATCTGCAGAATGGCCAGAGGTTTGCCTCTTATATTTGGTCTATTCCACAGACAGTTTTTGTCCTTGGCAAATCAGTAGGATACTCTGAGGATTGCAGTCAGTGATTGCTAACATCCATTTCTGTTTCTGACTTCATATCCCTCAGAAAAAATATGTTACAACAAACCCTGTAACACCAGCAACTTTGTCAGTTTATAACAGCAATATTTTAAATATGTTCCTGTTTTTTGGCCTCTGTCCCCCAATTATGTCAGGCTGTGTCCAGATGTCATGCACTAAGAGGTTGATAGGTATGGTATATCATAATTTCGTGCCCTCATTCCTGATATCATCTTAGTGATGTAGCAGAATCCCAGACATGTTATAAGGAAGAAGCCTAATATATATGAGGCCATAGCCTGGACATTCTGTGAAAATCTATACAGTTGAGAGGTCTGTGTATTTCTGGCCATTGTTAATAGACTGTTAGGATTGTTTAGCAGTGTAGTGTGTAAATGTTAGTTGGGCTGTGTAGGGAGGGGGTAGTTGTGAGTGTTCGGGCGTAACCCTTCTTCAATACTAATACATTCAAACACTAAACTCTAGAAGCTTAAATACAGGTCTAAAATCACATGACCAGCAGCCAAATGAAATCATGTGACAGAAAACAAATTAAAAATTAAAGACATATACATATAAATATATTAAAAGATGTGTAGATACACAGTATAAAATATTTACTTTACAATATTACGTAGCTTAACTAACACAGGTTTTAAACTGACAGTGCTATTTAAACCAGGATGAGTGTCAGCAGCTAATCTCAATATCCATTCAAATTCTTTGAGCTCAAGCGGTTGTTGACATCACCACCTCTTTCATTTGGACATAGAGCATCAATCACTCTAAACTTAAATGTATGTGTTTCACCACAAGTTTTAATATGTTTACATAGTGCATTATTGTCACAATTTCTCCTAATTTCAGAATTATGGTCTATAACACGTTCCTAACTGTATTGTTTTTCCCACGTAAAATGAACTGCATGAGATGCAGGTAGCCAAATAAACCACAAAAGTGGTGTTACAAGTAGCTGTAATTTTAAAATTAAATACTTGTCCATTGGCAGGATGAATGAAAGTATCACTACCATTCCCTAAGATGTAAGCACAGGCAACACAGTTAAAACATGGAAAAGTACCAGTTTTAGCAGCCAATTGTGTATAACAGGGTCTATAAAAATCTTTATAACAGAGTAAACTTTTAATCGTCCTCATATTTTTATATGTAAAATGTGGCTTGGTGCCCAATATAGTTTTTAGTTCATCCAATGCCATCAGAATGGGCCAGTTCCTGTTAATAATTTGTCTAATTGAACTTGATCTACCATTAAAAGTTGTGACGTACCTTATTTCATGTTGAGTAATGGTGTTATTACAATGACTATCTGTGAGGCTTGACCTATCTTCCAAAAAAGTTGGTATAAGTGATGTCTGCCTAGCTTCCATTACATCAGATTTAAGCTTGGATAATAAATTCATATCATATCCACTAGAAAAAAAGTCCTCTACCATATTATCAAGTTGTGAAACAAATGTAGTATTATCAGTAGTTAGTCTACTTGCTCTAATAAATTGAGATTTTGCTACACCTTTAAAGACATGTGGCGCGTGCATGCTAATGTGATGCGTATATCTTCCATTACTAACATCCTTTCTATAAATACTAGTGTTTAATATGCCATCATTCAATTGCAGTTTGACATCTAAAAAACATATGCTGCTGTCAGACACATCCATTTTAAATTTCAAAAAATTAGTACTAGAATTTAAATAATCAATGAAAATATTCAAATCATCCAAAGTACCATTCCATATTAGTAGACAATCGTCTACAAATTGCTGATAGAAACTAATGTTACTAAGAAATAGATTTTGTGCATTAAGCAAATAATTGCATTCCCATTGGTAAAGCACTAAATTAGCGTAAGTATTTGCTACGGATGTGCCCATAGCTACGCCTGTTAACTGAAGAAATAAGGTATTATTAAACATAAACACATTGTTCCTCAGAACTACATCCATAAGGCAACAGATATTGCTAATGAGCCTATGGTCAGGACAAGGTTGAGAAGACAAAAATTCTCTAAGTAGTTCTATTCCTACATCATTGGGGATAACTGTGAAAAGGGACATGATATCTAGCGTCACTAAATAATATTTCTTGGTATTTAAATCAGTTTTTACATTATTATACCATACCCGTAGCTTAGACAATAAATCACAAGTATCCTTTAGAATAGAACTACATTTAGGTAAATAAACTTCTAATTGCCTATGCAAATAAACTGATATGGGTTCAGTAACCCAACCACCTCCAGAGACAATTGGTCTCATGGGTGGATTTTCCAGGGATTTATGAATCTTAGGGATCCCATATAAATGTGGAATCAGAGGACAAGGTACTGTAAAATAGTTAAAAAGATCAATATCTATGTCATTATTAAGCTGCAGCTCATACACAACCATGTTCACATAACTTATACAATTTTTTACATTAGTTCTAGTGATAACTTTAAAGGCAGTATCATAATTTAAAAGCAGAGAAACAGCTGAAAAATAATTATCACGATTCATTAAGACAGCCTTGCCACCTTTATCAGCTTGTTTTATAATAATGTCATTACACTGTTGTAAACTTTTTAAGGCTTTATACTCAGAGAAGCTTAAATTATATGCCTTGTTTTTAACAGGTTTTAAATAGAGTTCTCTAATCTGAAACTCGCAAATGTCATGAAAAGCCTTTAGTACAGGAACACTAACTGGCATAAAAGTGCTACTACGTTTACAACATTTTTCAGGCGCAGTATTACCAAATAGCAGTCTTAAGTTGAGATTTCGAACAAAGATTTTTAGTTCTGTTAAAGCAGAGACAATATTGTCATAACCATATGGTATAAATTTAAAACCTTTACTGAAAAGCGAAAAGTGCGCTGATTGTAATTCAAAAGTGGAGAGGTTTAATACACTGTTCATTTGCGACTTACTTTGTTCAGTCCTAAAGGGCTTTGAGTCTTCCTTTTGTTTGTAGATGTAATTTGTGTAGATAACAAGCCCCTAGACTTGGGGGATTTATTTCCAACTGCTTCTGGTTGTTCTAACTGAAAACGCTTAGGTACAAAGCTAAAAGTAAGTTGTTGAGACTTTTTTCCACTTAGCGTATTCACGTTGTCAGTGCCATCATTCTTACTTCGTATCCTAACAGATGTGCATGCGCTGCTGGTTACAGACGTAGGTGTAGGTTGGACTATCCCATCAGATGTTGTATTGGGGGGAATCTCTTTAGTTGTAGGTGTTTCTACGACATTAGTGTTGCATACAGGTTCATCAAAAGTATCTAAGGCATCAAGTGCTTCTTTATAAGTAGGCTTTTGATAATTAGAGGTTGTATGATAATCAGATTTAGGCCAAGAGAAAATATTTCCCTTTTAGAAGTCCCCAATGTCACGTAAAAGTTTACGTTTCTTAGTAGCTTCCATTCTTATGTCGAGGGTATGCAGTCTATCTAGCATTTGCTGATAGACATGAATTAACTTAGATAAAACAGAAAGTTCCATAATGGCATTTTCCATGGTGAAGATTTCTTTTTTATATTCATCTTCTATTTTAACAAAGAAATCATTCATTAAGCACATATAGTCTAAAGACAACTTGATGTTCAACTGTTGCCATGATTTTAAAAGTTCAGGAAAAGTATTGCCATATGAAGGCATTTTAAGAATCCTAAGCCCATGTGGGACAATACCTCTTTCCACATAAGCTAAAAGCTAAAGCAGCTGCCACTGCAAGCGTTTAAATGCATTTACCTTTCTCTCTAATTGTTGCAAGATTTTATGAAACTCTGCCAAGCTTTCTGGTTCAGGAACAACATCAGACGAAGTAGCAGAGTTTGTAGAGTCCACACAGTTCAGTAAAGGGTTGGTCTCAATATTAATCAGAGACTTTAAAGAATTCAAGCTAGTTCCAACTGCCATATCCAGGCTAAGGGCTGCGAGATAGACCTCCAACAGGAATTCCCAATAACAGCAGAAACAGTAACAGCACAAGTAAAACCAGCTGCAAAACACGAACTCAAAAGAAAACTTGCAGAAAACCAGTTTAATAAAAACAGAGCTTTGGTAACCCTTCTTCAATACTAATACATTCAAACACTAAACTCTAGAAGCTTAAATACAGGTCTAAAATCACATGACCAGCAGCCAAATGAAATCATGTGACAGAAAACAAATTAAAAATTAAAGACATATACATATAAATATATTAAAAGATGTGTAGATACACAGTATAAAATATTTACTTTAGAATATTACGTAGCTTAACTAACACAGGTTTTAAACTGACAGTGCTATTTAAACCACATTCACCACAAGTGAAACACATACATTTAAGTTTAGAGTGATTGATGCTCTATGTCCAAATGAAAGAGGTGGTGATGTCAACAACCGCCTTGAGCTCAAAGAATTTGAATGGATATTGAGATTAGCTGCTGCCACTCGTCCTGGTTTAAATAGCACTGTCAGTGTAAAACCTGTGTTAGTTAAGCTACGTAATATTGTAAAGTAAATATTTTATACTGTGTATCTACACATCTTTTAATATATTTATATGTATATGTCTTTAATTTTTAATTTGTTTTCTGTCACATGATTTCATTTGGCTGCTGGTCATGTGATTTTAGACCTGTATTTAAGCTTCTAGAGTTTAGTGTTTGAATGTATTAGTATTGAAGAAGGGTTACGCCCGAAAGCTCTGCTTTTTATTAAACTGGTTTTCTCTGCAAGTTTTCTCTTTTGAGTTCGTGTTTTGCAGCTGGTTTTACTTGTGCTGTTACTGTTTCTGCTGTTATTGGGAATTCCTGTTGGAGGTCTATCTCGCATCCCTTAGCCTGGATATGGCAGTTGGAACTAGCTTGAATTCTTTAAAGTCTCTGATTAATATTGAGACCAACCCCTTACTGAACTGTGTGGACTCTACAAACTCTGCTACTTCATCTGATGTTGTTCCTGAACCAGAAAGCTTGGCAGAGTTTCATAAAATCTTGCAACAATTAGAGAGAAAGGTAACTGCATTTAAATGCTTGCAGTGGCAGCGTTTTAGCTTTTTAGCTTATGTGGAAAGAGGTATTGTCCCACGTGGGCTTAGGATTCTTAAAATGCCTTCATATGGCAATACTTTTCCTGAACTTTTAAAATCATGGCAACAGTTGAACATCAAGTTGTCTTTAGACTATATGTGCTTAATGAATGATTTCTTTGTTAAAATAGAAGATGAATATAAAAAAGAAATCTTCACCATGGAAAATGCCATTATGGAACTTTCTGTTTTTTCTAAGTTAATTCATGTCTATCAGCAAATGCTAGATAGACTGCATACCCTCGACATAAGAATGGAAGCTACTAAGAAACGTAAACTTTTACGTGACATTGGGGACTTCCAAAAGAGGAATATTTTCTCTTGGCCTAAATCTGATTATCATACAACCTCTAATTATCAAAAGCCTACTTATAAAGAAGCACTTGATGCCTTAGATACTTTTGATGAACCTGTATGCAACACTAATGTCGTAGAAACACCTACAACTAAAGAGATTCCCCCCAATACAACATCTGATGGGATAGTCCAACCTACACCTACATCTGTAACCAGCAGCGCATGCGCATCTGTTAGGATACGAAGTAAGAATGATGGCGCTGACAACGTGAATATGCTAACTGGAAAAAAGACTCAACAACTTACTTTTAACTTTGTACCTAAGCGTTTTCAGTTAGAACAACCAGAAGCAGTTGGAAATAAATCCCCCAAGTCTAGGGGCTTGTTATCTACACAAATTACATCTACAAACAAAAGGAAGAATCAAAGCCCTTTAGGACTGAACAAAGTAAGTCGCAAATGAACAGTGTATTAAACCTCTACACTTTTGAATTACAATCAGCACACTTTTCGCTTTTCAGTAAAGGTTTTAAATTTATACCATATGGTTGTGACAATATTGTCTCTGCTTTAACAGAACTAAAAATCTTTGTTCGAAATCTCAACTTAAGACTGCTATTTGGTAATACTCCTGCGCCTGAAAAATGTTGTAAACGTAGTAGCACTTTTATGCCAGTTAGTGTTCCTGTACTAAAGGCTTTTCATGACATTTGCGAGTTTCAGATTAGAGAACTCTATTTAAAACCTGTTAAAAACAAGGCATATAATTTAAGCTTCTCTGAGTATAAAGCCTTAAAAAGTTTACAACAGTGTAATGACATTATTATAAAACAAGCTGATAAAGGTGGCAAGGCTGTCTTAATGAATTGTGATAATTATTTTTCAGCTGTTTCTCTGCTTTTAAATGATGATACTGCCTTTAAAGTTATCACTAGAACTGATGTAAAAAAATGTATAAGTTATGTGAACATGGTTGTGTATGAGCTGCAGCTTAATAATGACATAGATGTTGATCTTTTTAACTATTTTACAGTACCTTGTCCTCTGATTCCACATTTAAAAGGGATCCCTAAGATTCATAAATCCCTGGAAAATCCACCCATGAGACCGATTGTCTCTGGAGGTGGTTGGGTTACTGAACCCATATCAGTTTATTTGCATAGGCAATTAGAAGTTTATTTACCTAAATGTAGTTCTATTCTAAAGGATACTTGTGATTTATTGTCAAAGCTACAGGTATGGTATAATAATGTAAAAACTGAATTAAATACCAAGAAATATTATTTAGTGATGCTTGATATCATGTCCCTTTTCACAGTTATCCCCAATGATGTGGGAATAGAACTACTTAGAGAATTTTTGTCTTCTCAACCTAGTCCTGACCATAGGCTCATTAGCAATATCTGTTGCCTTATGGATGTAGTTCTGAGGAACAATGTGTTTATGTTTAATAATACCTTATTTCTTCAGTTAACAGGCGTAGCTATGGGCACATCCGTAGCAAATACTTACGCTAATTTAGTGCTTTACCAATGGGAATGCAATTAGTTGCTTAATGCACAAAATCTATTTCTTAGTAACATTAGTTTCTATCAGCGATTTGTAGATTGTCTACTAATATGGAATGGTACTTTGGATGATTTGAATATTTTCATTGATTATTTAAATTCTAGTACTAATTTTTTGAAATTTAAAATGGATGTGTCTGACAGCAGCATATGTTTTTTAGATGTCAAACTGCAATTGAATGATGGCATATTAAACACTAGTATTTATAGAAAGGATGTTAGTAATGGAAGATATACGCATCACAGTAGTATGCACGCACCACATGTCTTTAAAGGTGTAGCAAAATCTCAATTTATTAGAGCAAGTAGACTAACTACTGATAATACTACATTTGTTTCACAACTTGATAATATGGTAGAGGACTTTTTTTCTAGTGGATATGATATGAATTTATTATCCAAGCTTAAATCTGATGTAATGGAAGCTAGGCAGACATCACTTATACCAACTTTTTTGGAAGATAGGTCAAGCCTCACAGATAGTCAGTGTAATAACACCATTACTCAACATGAAATAAGGTACGTCACAACTTTTAATAGTAGGTCAAGTTCAATTAGACAAATTATTAACAGGAACTGGCCCATTCTGATGGCATTGGATGAAATAAAAACTATATTGGGCACCAAGCCACATTTTACATATAAAAATACGAGGACGATTAAAAGTTTACTCTGTTATAAAGATTTTTATAGACCCTGTTATACACAATTGGCTGCTAAAACTGGTACTTTTCCATGTTTTAACTGTGTTGCCTGTGCTTACATCTTAGGGAATGGTAGTGATACTTTAACTCATCCTGCCAATGGACAAGTATTTAATTTTAAAATTACAGCTACTTGTAACACCACTTTTGTGGTTTATTTGGCTACCTGCATCTCATGCAGTTCATTTTACGTGGGAAAAACAATACGTAAGCTTAAGGAACGTGTTATAGACCATAATTCTGAAATTAGGAGAAATTGTGACAATAATGCACTATGTAAACATATTAAAACTTGTGGTGAAACACATACATTTAAGTTTAGAGTGATTGATGCTCTATGTCCAAATGAAAGAGGTGGTGATGTCAACAACCCTTGAGCTCAAAGAATTTGAATGGATATTGAGATTAGCTGCTGACACTCATCCTGGTTTAAATAGCACTGTCAGTTTAAAACCTGTGTTAGTTAAGCTACGTAATATTGTAAAGTAAATATTTTATACTGTGTATCTACACATCTTTTAATATATTTATATGTATATGTCTTTAATTTTTAATTTGTTTTCTGTCACATGATTTCATTTGGCTGCTGTTCATGTGATTTTAGACCTGTATTTAAGCTTCTAGAGTTTAGTGTTTGAATGTATTAGTATTGAAGAAGGGTTACGCCCGAAAGCTCTGCTTTTTATTAAACTGGTTTTCTCTGCAAGTTTTCTCTTTTGAGTTCGTGTTTTGCAGCTGGTTTTACTTGTGCTGTAGTTGTGAGTGTCATGGGTCCTTTTCTATCTGACTGTGCATGCTGCTCCAGTTTCTGGTGGTCTATCGGCTGTATATGTTTGTAGCGGCAGACTGAAACATGTCTTGTACCACCTTGGGATTCCTACTACATTGTGATTTGGGATACTATATGTAGGGGTAGTGTGTGAGTGACAATCAGGATATTTTTGTTCACACAGTCATTATACTGTAGTGTTCAGTTGGCTTACCGGTATGTTGCTGTGACTGTGGTGCAATTGGTTGTGGGTATGCACTTTCACACCGGTGTCTGTTTGTCACTGCTCTTGCATTCCTGTAGTGCCTGATATATTTGCAAATGCATGTGTAATTCCCCAGTGCTGATTTGGAGTAGTGTTGTGTCAGTCTGACTGTAATTTGGACGGTGCTTGGTGACATGCTTGGCAGGTCAGTGTAGCTTCCCTAATGTTATGTTATGTCCAGATATTTGTAGGATGTCCAGTTGTTTGGCTCATATCTTTGGTCTGGTCCCCATAACTGTTGTGTATTTCTAACAAATCAGTGGGATGATTTGAGGATTTCATTCACTAAATAATGAGAAGCAAGTGAGTCTCAGACTTGAGATATTGTAGTCAATATATGTTAGAACAAATGGTGTTACTGCAGCAACATTCGCAGCTTATCCACTCCAGTATTTCAGATATATCCCTATTTTCATGCCTTTGTTCTTCTACTTTGTCAGTCTTGGTCCAGATTCATTGCACTAAGGGATTCTGAGCATACCTCTTAACTGCCCAGATTTTCACAGAATGTCCAGATTGTTGACTCATATTTTTGGTCTGTTCCACATAAAATTTGTATTATTCTGGTAAATCACTGTGATGATCTGAGGATTTATGTCAGTAAATAATGACATACATTTCAGTTTCATACCTCTTGTCCTTCAGAAAATGTATGCTGAAACAAACCCTGTTACTCTAGCAACTTTCTAAGTTTATAAGAGCAATATTTAAAATATGTGCCTATTTTTGTCCCATTGCCCCCCCCCTCTTTGACATCCTTTGTACAGATTTCTTGCACTAAGAGATTGAGAGGTATGGTTCTGAGGTATGACTGCACTGCATGTCATATATATATATATATATATATATATATATATATATATATATATATATATGTATAGATTTTTTTCATATATATGTATCCCTATACATATATATTTGTGTATATTTATATATACAAAACATGACTGATTCCACAGAGTTTTAGCCCTACTGTTGAATGAATCACCTGCATATGTTTGAAAAAGCATCAGCAATTTCTACAGCTCTAATGGTGTAGTGGTACATTGCTCTGACTATAGCTGTCTGTTTTGTTGCTGGGCAGAACAGGGTCTGGTGGAGACAGAGTGATTAAAGCATGTTTAAGCAGTTGTAGGTGGGTTTGCGCAGTTTTGTGTAAAGCTAAGTGATGCTAACAGACGGTTAAGTCCTCTAAGCTTCACTTAGCAGCGCTTACTCCTGCTTACACTCTTGCTAATTTTAATTAAAGAAAAGAAAAAAGGGTGATAGGAAAGTGGTGAAATGGGGGCTAACAGGGGGTAAAACATTAGGAAAACCAGCTAGGGATATGCAAGATGGGTGTGGGAAAGGACCATAGCTCTACATTTCTTCTGCAACAACAGCTGTGAATAATGTGTAGAATTTGGAATTTACAGCCTCACATCTCACGGAGTGGGGTGTTGGCAACAGACATTTGTAAAATAATGTTTATGTAGATTGATTAATTTCACTGTGCATGGGGGCAAAATGTAGAGCTATGTATGGGGCAATGATTTTTTTGCGGGACAGATGCCCTTTTTTTAGGTGAGAGTGAGATGTTGGGGAAGGGCTGTAAGCATGTTTGGGGAGGTAGGTTGGGGTGGGTAGGATAGGTTGCCTTCACAGATAGACAAGACAGCAGACAGGGGTGGTATATGACACATGAGGGGGTAAACACCGTAGGCAGGGAGGATGGATGGGAATCTGAAGCCCATGAGCCCCCAAATGGATACAGTGGGACTGAGGTCCCCACCCATGGGCAGTCACCACTGCACCTTCATGGTCCCGAAGGTGGATGTGCTGGGGGCTGGACAGGAGGATCAGCCTGCTCCATGAGGTGCACCAGGTGGCCCTCCATCTGACCCAGCCATCCATCCAACTCCATGCAGATGACACTGCGCACCATACCCCAGAACTGGTGGCAGGTGATGGGCTCCTCTCCGCACCCGCACCCAGGGCAGACAGGCCCCGTCCCCTGAGATGGTTCCACCTGAGGGTGGTGCAGGACCAGTGGAGGAGGCAGTTCCAGGTTGGGTCCCAGACATGCTGGGGCCCAGTGCCATGGCCAGATGAGGTGGGACAGGCGGATCCACTGGGATCTGCCTTCTGAAATGTGCTATGGTGTTAAGGTTTTACAAAATATACTGGTTAGTCATGAACAAAATATTTCAAAATTAGTTGTAACAGCATGTGTGGGTGTTCCAATGAACCCCATACAACAGATTTGAAACAGTTGCATAGCAAACAGAACACATGCATACATGGAAAAACAATATGCATTTTAACAGCATGCCAGTAACATTGACGGCAACAGGCTGCCAACAATGGTATTTGAACAAGGTATGTTAACATGCAATCAATCAAATATATGAATAATAGAACCCAAGTCCCAACATTAGGTTTTCAGAACAACATAGCTGTAGTATATCAGCAACAAAACCCAAAGGATCCACCATGACAGAGTATAAGTAAAATCTTAAAGATTTTACTTATACTCTGCCATGGTGGATCCTTTTGGTTTTGTTGCTGCTGTATTTGTTGTTTACCAATTTGGTCCTTCAGTTCTGCTACTTCTGGTTTTGTTGGTTTGTAGCCATAGTATATGGATGATAATTACTAATGCAGATAAGAGGTTGGGGTTGAGACAGAAAGTCCATTAACAACTGTTTAGGCTTCTATGTTTCACAACAGTACTGCTCAATACTCTATGGGTCTGCCCTCACTTTACATCTACCTATGGCCCATAGCTTCTGTAGCACAAACATACCTGTTAAACTGTCAACCTGGAATGGTATGGGGCAAACTGCGACAACTGTGTGTACATGACTAGATGGGACTCGTACTTGTCAGGGTTACATATTTGGCACAGAATGGGTAACCTGCACTGCTGTTATGTGAGTGTGCTACTGGCATACTTCACCTGGTTTCCTATCAGTGACCAGGTTTATTGGCAGCAGTGATTACTAGCTGTGACAGTGTGACACTTGAGAGACATGTATCAGGAAGAGTGCATGTTGTATGTACCTATCCTGCTGTAATTTGCAGGCATGGAGTTGGACATTGGAACAGTTGTACAGAGTGTATAAGTATACCCTTCATACAGCTATTACCAACATTTATTTACTTGTAAAACCTGTGGAGAAAATATCTGTTAACACTACCTGACTGTTTCTACATTTATTCCTGATTCATTGTGTGTAAATATGCCCACATCTTTCTACCACTCCCTGGATTTGAACTATGTCTGAGTGTGCAAAATTAACAACTAAGCTATTTCCCATCACACTGAGCTACTGGGGAACTGGTTTCTATCTAATACTCTCTTGTTTAGACAGTCTGACCTTGTAATGCTGAGATGCATGCATGATAGATAGTGTACTGTGAATTAATCCTTTGCAATAATACAATCTGGAAAACAAAGGTTAACACACGGCAATGCTGTATAGGACACACTGTGATACATTACACATTACTATTCAGGGTACAGAGGTTGATGCAGTATATATTTCATATTTCATTTATATTTTGTTTTACAGCTTCACAATTAACAGTTTTTCTTAACAGCTGGTTCTCAGAGCAACCTCAGTTAATGCATGCTGTCAAAGCAATATTTGCTGTGGAGAAGCTGTATACATTCTATTTCTACAACAACATACCAGAGGAAACACAGCAGTTTGTAGTATGGATCTTTATTACAGTGACATGACACAGTGCTTTAGTACTACTTATCCTGTAAATCAATATTAGTCAAATAAACTTTATTTTAATTGGTTAACACAGTAACAGTATGCCTACTGGCAGCAAACAATGTACTCCTTCCTAGTTATTTCCACTATATACTGCAAGACAGATTTGAACTCACCAGCCTGTTGGCGCAGTCTTAACAGTCTGTCAGCATGAACTTCGATGTTGCTAGCCCTCTCTGCTGAAGATGTAGGGGAGAAAGACAAACATTATGCATACCTGTCTATCACATACTCAGGCTAAACTTTGGTACAAACTACTTGATACTGATACTTACACATTGCTGGAGCATTCTGTGCCTGTGCATCTTGGATCCACTGGGCCAAGAGAGCCCCCTTCCTCCTCTTGAAGTCAGCATAATGATGCCGTACCTGTTCACCAGTTTGGGGAATGGCAGTAGCACTGGTGAGATCATGTGAGAGATGATCCCAGGCCTCCACTTTGTATTGTGAGCCCTGGTACTGGCCCTGCAGCAGTCTCTCATCGTGGTTTTCTACAAGGAGTCCAGCCATGACCCTGGACTCCTGAATGCCCCAGAGCTGTGCCTGAAAGCATGCTCCTTCACCAATGCCCAACATAGTACCTGCACAGATCAACTACAACACGTTCTGACTGTATACCCACTTGTGCAGTTTAAATAAGACCATATTCCCACCCTTTGCTGTCATTGGACCATTTTGAAAATGCTAAGCTCAGCTAAATGGTGTGCAAATCTGTTAGGCTGAGTTGAACAGTGCTTAAAGGGGTAAATGCTGAGCACTGCTTAACAGTGTGCAAATCCACTTAGCTGAGCTGACCGCTGCTTAGCATTTACATTTAAGCAATGCTTACACCGGCTAAGCATAGATGAGCACTACTTAGCATTGCTCAGTTTTCATTTAAAAAATATCAGGATTGTAGAGTAATTCACCATTACTGACATATTATTAAGTGTATATGATTTACTTTACATGACATCCCCCTATGTGCTTTCATTACATTACCTTGGGGTGTAACTGTACTGTATGGGACACTTGTGTATACATGGGTGATTTCACATGTTATATGCACACAAACTTCCATTTTGGACCAGCTACACTACCCTGGGTGACAAATATCACTTACTACATAATTTAACATAAAAAAATTATTTTTAACAATGCTTTCCATGCAAAAATAAAGTGCCTGTCTTGGTACTCGAACCGTGAATGCCTGCATTCAGAGTCAGGACTCTAACCACTACACTATCTCATCATTGAGAGTGCAGCTATACATTTTTATTTAGCTGCTATGAGATGTGTAAGCAATGCCCTAACACGCAACCCCACTCAGCTATGCTTAAACATACCTTAGAATGGAAAAAAATGGAAATTAATAACACCACTTTATTTACATTTATCAGTACTCCTTGTCAGTCATGGTAAGGGGACACACAGGGACAGATTTTAAATATTGTTCTTACAAACTTAGAAATTTGATAAAATAATTGGTTTTGCATTAGCATGACTTTTCAGATGGATGTGGTGTCTGCGGACACTGAAAGCACTTGGAAAGTGCCATATGACACTTTGACAGTGCAGGGGGTGTGTGACAGTATCTGTCACACACACACCGCATTTATTTATTGATCTCCTAGCTATTTCAGTATCCGTGGACACTATTAAACTATTTTATTTGCTTTCAGTGTCCATGGACACTGAAAAGCATTTAAAAAATGCTGTACGGTACTTTGAGGGTGCAGGAGGTATGTTAGACATGCGTGTACTACTTAAACATGCCCCTTGCACTCAGTAGTATTCATGTCCACTTAGCCATAGCAGTAGTACGCTTTCATGAATATGCAAGGCGAACTGCTGTTAAAGCTATGTGGAAACAGACACGGTTCACTCCGTGCAGGAATCGCACTATTCTTGCATGGAATTTATTGAATCCTGGGGAATGTTTTAGCTAATATTCAAAAGCCTAGAGAGGAGAGGTGCAGACCATTCCTGGCAAAGCATTGTGGTTTGTTGATCATCTCCCTCCATGCTGACAAATATTGCACACCCTCAGAATAACACCAGAGACTATGCCAATTATTAAAGTTAGTCATCTTTTGTTCATATTGTGGCATTGTCCTTTGAGAAGGTAAAATGCTGCTCACTGCTAGGTTCATACCAACTTGGGCACGTATACCGAGAGCTCCATGATGTCCCTCTTCATATAGTCTAGGGAGGTATGTCTCAGGTCATTTACACCCACATGGACTATGACTGAGTCATACTGGTACATGTTGTCCAATAACCTGAGTGCATGCATAATGTGGCAGATCCTAGCCCCTGATAAGCAGCTGACCATGACTTTCTCTTTATTCAGACTGGTGAGAGGAACATCAGTGTGTTTCACAATGGAATCTCCGATGAGCAGAATATTGGATTGTGTGGTAGCTTGCCTTATGGCCTTAGAAGTGGCTGTATGTGTTGATGTGGGTGTTGTTTTGAAACAGTACATTCGGGACTGCTGAGGGTATTTGTTATGTGTTTTCTGTCTAGAAAGTCTTTGGGGTTTAGGAACGTTACATTTATTTAAATGCCTCAGCATATGCTGGTCTATGTGTCTAATTTGAATTGTGTGTGATGGGTGCAGCATGTGTACCACTGACAACCTTATTGACATTAAGAGTGCTTTTTTGTGAGAGCTTTGCTCCAGTGACATTGTGTAAATACATCTCTCACATACCATATCTGTTTGAGAATTAACTAGTTATCAGTAAACATGTGGCAATTTCTACACTGCCTCAGGAAGCCAGTATCCTTCAGGCTGGTAAAGGAGATAATGGGAATGTCCATATCCATGGCAACAGACCCTTTTTTATTGATTAGATAGTTGGAGTGAGAATGTTATAAAGTAATGGCAGGCGTATCCGGTTTGCAACTCAGGGGACAGTTCTTGTCAGTGCAAACTAGTTGTCTTATGTGCAACTAGGTATTGGTGAAATTTCATCTGTGCTTTTATATGAAAAATGTCAACTGAAGTTGTCCGCATCTACAAAGGGCACTGCCAAATACTTGAGGGGAAACTAAGTAAGGAGACCCTGATGATTTATGGATGAAGGTTTTAGGCAGATGTACTGAAGTTAGGTTACACAGCAGCAAATCAAGCAGTACTTACTGAAAAGAAAGAATTAGCTTGTCAAGAATGATGAAATGAGTGGAGTTGCCTGAATGGCTGCTACTAGTGCTTGTCTCACCACAGCTTCATGATGCTGCAACACAATACCTCTTTTCTTCTCTCACTAGAAGCAAAATAGTGGCACCAATCCTGAGATGAGAAGCAGGTCATAGGCTCTTTGGTGATCCACAGTTTTGCCCCAGATGATGCAAGGGTCTGTAGGCTTGTTGTAGCCTTTTCCTGGTAGATGCCTTGAATAGCAACCAGACCAATCGGAAAGGTCAAACATAGACACTCACTGCTCAGTCAGAAATAGCCTGGAATGAATGCACTCTGCTTTTTCTCTCACCAGGAGAAAAATATAAGCACAAATTCCAAGCTAGCATTTATGAAGTAGTTATTATGCTTTGCAGTGATCAGCACTCTCCAGAAAATAATGTCCTTGTGCTCCTTTTCCACTAGGAGCAAAACAGAAGCACTAATCCCAAGATGACTACTGAGAGGTAGAATGTGGGCTGTCCAGTAATTGGTGATCCTGGAATAGATCAAGATTTTAAAAGTATGATGGAAAAATGGGATGATATCCTAACAGATGCAGTGTGCACTAAGCAGTCAGATATGAAAGGGGGGGGGTAACTTAAGCTTTAGCTATCCAAGTGGAGACCTTACCTCTCAACCTCCTAGAGCAAGAAATCTGGACAAAGCCATAAATAAAAGTGGGACAAAGACCCAAAAATAGGGACATTTTTAAAATATTGCTCTTACAAGCTTAGAAAGTTGATAGAATAACAGGTTTTGCATTAGCTTGAATTTTCTGAAAAGTATGACGCCTGAAACTCAAATGCCTGTCATTATTTCCTAACTTTTATCTTTAATGATTTGCCATTAATTTTCCATAAAACCACAATTTTATGAAAATGGACCAAAAATCTGGACATTCTGTGAAAATCTGTACAGTTGAGAGGTATGGTGGAGAGTCACTAATTTTAAAAGAACAAGATAGACTGGAAGTGGGTGGGCACTTTGTATTTTGGTTCTGTAGAATACAGTGAAATGGCCAAAACATTTAAATAGCTGAAGGGGATTGATTCCATAAAATGAGAATTTCTGTGCTTGCTCATATTGACCAAAGAAAGCGGAGAGGGAAGGAGATATGTGGCCAAATTAATATAGGGACTGGCAACTAGAAAGTGAGATGAGTTTAAAAACACAACAACAGCACCAGTGTGGGAGGGTGGGGAAAACTTAATTTCTGTGCGACTCCCAAGAGTCACAGCTTTGGTCTCTTTCCTGGTTTAAATATGCAATTAAAAGCAGAATACAAGTAAAACACAGTGTAAAAAAATAAATCACAATATACAAAATAAAAGAAGGGAATGAAGTTGTGGCAGAGTCCAGATGAGCTTCTCCAGCAAAAGTTGTTGAGCTAAAGAATAAAGCCAAAGACTATGAATTTGGTGAGTTAAATTACCAGTAAGAGACAGCATTATTTGTGATATAAGAAGTGCTAGCATAATTAGAAGGCTATTAAGGGAAACAGAGCTGACCTTATGAATTGAAATTGTAAAAAGTTAAAAGTATTAAATGAGGAAAGGATGTGTGTAACTCAAAAAGCGAGTTAAATTAAAAAAAAGCAAGGAAGATAAATAAAATAAAAGAAGTGCTTCAGATATAATGGATGTGAAAAACAATATTGGGAATACACATTGGGATCCAGGGAAAAGGACATGCACTTGATATTCAAAGCCTAATGTAGAGGGCATGGCTATAATAATGACAGGGAATATTATCTTGCATTTAAAGATCAAATGCGAACATTTTCAGTGCTTAAGTGTAGCCTTCTGCACTGTCACAATTGCATATTGGTGCCCTTGTCATCTGAAATCCATTTGCGAGTTTTGTCCCACAGCCAGATTCAATAAAGCCTTACAATGCCACGCCACGCATATGGTAAGCCATGCAAACAAGGTAAACACCGTGGAATGCTAATTATAGCATAAGAAGCTGAATCGTATGCTAATCAACCAACACAAGATGGAGGAGCTATTCAACAAGCTATAAAGCAGCCGTGTAGACTTAGTGCTGGTTTTCCCTGTGAATTGCAAAACCTATTGGAATACAGCCACAGAAAGGAGTCTACACAGAAACAATGTTAGGAGATGCTGTTGCTTTAATTCATGTATATGTGCAACAGGCTGAAGTCTACGCTGCTGCTGCTAATAGAGCAAGGCCAAGAAGGAGAGTTTTCAGACCCCATTTAGCTTATCACAACCTACATAATGTGGAAATTGTAGAGTGCTACAGGGTCGATATTGACACAGTACAGGAACACTGCAATCTCTGTTATAATCAGAGTCTGCTGATACTCTGACATTGGGTAGTAGAAGTCCGACACTTCGACTGTCAGAACACCTGTGCTAATTGTCAATAAACACAGGAAAAAATAATACCTACACTATTAAAGTCCAATATGTGCTAACAAACAGCTGTGCCACTATTACAGACAGTACAGCAATAAACACAACAGTTCTGACACCAACATCAGACACTAAATATTTCTTTGAACTGCTCATCAGTACTGATATAAAAACACTTGGCTTACCATGTGCAGATGATAGTATGCTCCCTATGCTGAATGGTCCTGCAAAATTTAAGCAACAGGCAAGGACATCATCACAATTACCAGTAACACAGAGGTAAAACTTTTTGCCCTTTATATGCCCATTACCTATATTTTCAATAAGAACTTGGATAACAAGTCTAACCTAAGTCCCATGTGTAATCAATCAGTGTGTTGTTAACTGCAGCAATATACAATCCACCCCAACCAATTTCTTGTTAAACAGAAGTAATGTATTGATGTAAATATTAATACTATACAAGAGTACTTAACAACTGAGACACAGAAGCCTACTTGGAAGCTCCTCCTGGGACATACTTGCTGTCCCTGAAACAGTAGCACCAATGTCAAGGACATGCTGTTCTGCACTTTCCTGGGAGCTGTCTGGATGCCTGACAGTGAACAGGAACTCTTTGCTGTTAGTGGTGGCTCTGTATCAGCCCCCCCTGGTTCCCATCTGATCACACACCACTGCAAGATGAGATTGTGTCAGTGGCCCTATAGCGCACCTGATCATATGTTCTGCTGTGGCCACCTACTGCATTCACATCTGCAACTATCTGCTGCCAAACTTGCTTTCTGTCTGACATATCTCCATGCTCCCTCTCAAGCAGAAAGGCACAATGTCACCTAAAAGCTTCCACAATGACCTGATTCACAGGGTTACTGAAGGGTGTTTTTTGGGGATTGAGATGCCTGGGTGCCACTAAGTGTCTTAAAACACAACAAAAGGATAATACACATAAGTATCACATAACTAAAAAATAAATTTTCTCAGATAAAACAGAAAAGGTAGCATTTCAGTATTACCCACTGGAAAAACATAAAACAGTCTAGATAGCTGAAATATGAACAACAGGAATTGTGTGGTTGTAACATATTCCATTCACACACAAAGCAAGGCTGGATGCAAAACAAGGGAGAGTAACAATAGCAACATATGGTTGTGTGTGTTAAAACAGAACTGCAGCTGTGCTCCCCACCCCCAAAAGAACAAGCAAATGACACATTTTGTTAACAAATCATCAGTAAAATGCTAAAAGTGCTATCAAATGAACTCTCCCTGAAACATGTGTACAGATTTTATACAGAACATTCAATTTTAAGATATTGTCAATCATGTATATTTCTGAAATGCCTGGACAAACATGGCCATAACATCAGTAGACTTCCAAATAATGCATACAGATAACAGTAGCCTTTGCTAATTAATATATTATATAAATATGAAACAGATTTTTCTTAAGTGACATTTCAGCATCTGCAGTATATAGCTGAAAAATGCCCGGGTTATTGTAATTGTAACACCAATATGGTAATTTACGTGGCTACTTGTTTATCCTGTCCAGCATTTTATATAGGCATGACTACTAGAAAATTGAGACAAAGAATCTTTGAACATTACCAAGATATCAAAAATAAAAAAATCTACCAATTCACTATACAACCATATTACAAATTGATCTAATTTTAAGAAATATTTATTTTTTGTTATAGATAGGCTTTACACTAAAGAGTTTTGGGGAGATTATAAAACTATCCCAGAGGTTAGGGAGTGCCTATGGCAGATACGCTTAGATGCCAGTAGTGCCCGGGCATCAATGACACCCTATCTCTAGCCTGTATTTTAAAATACAAGGCAGCCTGCATTTAACATAAATGAATAATGTTTTTTTTCCCCGTTCTCTTTTGGGTATTATATATAGGGGTTATATCCATTTGATTTTTTAACATTTTATTTACTGTCATTTTTTATAAATACTATTGAGCTTTTGTAAGGTATATTAGCACTCGTAACATTACCTTGTGTTCTGCTATATTACTGTGTATTGTGTGAGGAAGGGTTGAGTTTTGAAGGTTACAAAAAGCAGTTTAATAGACAACCGAATGGTTAACGTTTAAAGGCTTGAGATGATGGATTTATTGTAATCAATCATGTTTGATTACACTGACAATTACCAGGTGTATTTAAAGTCTGTGATTAAACATATAGACTGATTTTGAAGATGCCTTGTCAGTGTGAAATGACTTAAGTAAGTGAAGTTTTTTTTACTATGTATTCTCAATAAAGGTTTTGGTGATTTTATCTGGGCATCACCAGTGTGCTTTCTACTTTTACCAGAACTTAAAAATGAGTTGGAATTTATGGAAATGTCATATCACTAGTCCTGTGGCAGCAGATGTAAGTATAGGGGTGGAGTATAGATGGTCCTGGGTTACAGTACAGGGTGTGTAACTTATTTTTGCTGTTGTGACAGTGCAGTTTATAGCAAAGAACTATAAAATAGACAAGTGTTATTTCAACATTCTTGTGGTAATAGGTGGAAGTGTAGGACTGCCATACACATGGTCCTGGGTTCTAATACAGGACATTCCAGGCATTTTTACTGTTGTTCCATTCCCATTATATTCACTGTCACTTATAACACTTTAGATAGTGGAGTTGATATGAATTATATGTATGAGGGATAAAACACCCTTAGTGTATTTTCATATGTATGACTGAGAGTATACTGTCTACTGTATTTCTGTAAGTATATTTCTGTTCTCTGGACTTGGATGGCCTTCACAATTATATAAGATGCATACACAACTGGATCTATATACAAGAACCTTGTCAGGTCACACACACATTTGTAACACCAGAAACTGTCATCTGTATTTTTGAATGATTCCTGCATTTATCTGAGTAGCACTTCTTCTATGGCAAAGATGGAAAATCAAAGGTGTGAAAGAAAATGTTTTGTCCTTTATGCCTAGATTTGAATCCCACACTTTAAAATCAATTTTATCACTGTATAAAGCTAAAACAGATATGTCAGTCATGAGATTTATGGCCCCAGTGCATGTCTGCAAACTTAACTCACCTAACAGTTACCTTACAATTTTCAATACCTATTTCCAAGTTACATTACCAGACACCCCTCAAACTAAAGTCAAATGTCAGATTAGCCTTCCTATTTCAAATATTTCTGTCATCCCTGATTTTTTTATACAGTTGTAGCAAACTGAGCATGCATATCCTAACTGTACAAGCAAGTATGCATGCATTAGTCTGTAGCACAAGCCAACTTTAGGAGTCAAATATAAGACTGTAGTCGGAGGTTCTGGGCTGAAATACCAGAAGTCACAACTATATGTTCTGGGTTCAAATACCACAAGTCACAACTATACAGTACTGCATTTCTTTAATAATATTTAAATTAAATTAAACTCTGTACAAGCGGCATAAATGCCCTGCTGTTGCCTGTAATCTGTACAACTGGAAAATGCATATTTGCAATATATATATATATATATATATATATATATGCACTCCAGCTGCCAGCAGAGTAAGGGAACAGTGATGACAGTCCAGTGAGTAAGGACTCGATTCTCACTGTCTCCATGTTTGATGGGCATGAGCATGTGTCGTCCCCTCCCTCACCTCATTAATGGTATCCCTGTGTTTTGTCTTGTTTGTTTACATTTGCTTCCTTACCTATCCAATTTACCTGACCCAGAAATGCCTACGTCCCTTAACCAGCATTCCTCTCTTTCTGAATTAAAAAAAAAGGCACCTGTCCTACAAAAAAAAAAATATTGTCTCATACACAGCTCTCCATTTTGCACACATCATCCTGACATACTTGGTTCAGTTCAGTTGGCTATACAACATGATTACATTGTTGTCATCCCTCTCAGTAGAGGTGACAGTCCAAATTCAGCTAATATTATGCATATGTTATCAGCTTTTATTTTTGAAGAAATGGATAGCTATGGTTCTTTCCTACCTCCCTCGTGCATTTTCTTGTACTGCTTTCTCTTTGTAGTTCCCCCTGCTTGCTCCCCATTTCACCACTTTCCTATCTACCCCATTTTAACACCTATAATCTGTTTAAAAAATAGACTCGCACACAACATGCATAAGTATCACAATAAACAATGGATCCCTTCACTTTTTGGCCTCTATGTTTGCATGCACTTTGGTATCACACACAAATGCCAACCAATGGTGAGCGGCCCCAGAATGCTGCATTTACCTCCACACAATGCTGCTTAACCTGACTGCACTATGCCAATACACAGCAACACAAGCTTAGCCAATATAACCTGATTTTACCCAATATAAGGCCCCTAGGGGCAAGAGGATGGCGTGGATTTATGCCTGAGCATTGAGGATCTTACACATTGCACCTGTCCATAAGGGACATAGGCACAACCCTGGGTGTGAATTTGCAATTCCCCATCCATTAATCCAAATTGTGTTTGAAGATGGTCAGTATATCTCAGTAATGAAGTTAACAAACACAAATTTCCAGCAGAAGCCCCATCATTGTTCATTGTTACCTTTGATCATTTACTGATGTTCAAAGTGATTCTTATGCCATCTGAGACAGCTTTAAGGATTCTGAGTTGTGCTCATAACTATACATGTGGTGGAGTACAGATTTTTCAGTCATATGGAAAAAGTGGACATGTTTTTTTTTTTTTGAGAGAGAAATTGTATGCATAGCCTAATCTTCTAATATCAACCTCTGAGTTTTGATCCCAGGGATAACAACAATCTCCCTGTTTGCCATAGCCCCTGTAATGTAATTGATGAATGTAAGGTGTTTGATATGTACCCATAAGCATTTTTCCATGAAATGGGGATGCTTTTGACTGATTTTGAAACTGTATGCATATTACCATAATCATCCATACCAACTGTTCCGATGTCATACCAGTATAAACTCACTTACCAGTGTCCATCATCCAGTACGATATTGCCCTCATGAGTGCATGGTTGATGGTGTTTAGCTTCTGATGTTTGGGTGCATTTCCTTTTTAAAGACTTCCTTGGTAGAGGATCACAGCTGTATAGATCCATGGGCTAGTACACAATACAAGAAAGAACATCTGTATCCCTGTATTCAATGTCTCCAGTCACATTGGAACTACCTGTTGTGACACTGCAGATAAATGAATGCACATTAATTTTAATCTTCCCCCATTTCAAAATGAATATAAACAAGGTACCATACCATATCATATGCATACCAGCTATAAATCTCTGACATTGGCCCATGGCAAACACAAAATCAGTAGACACAGTTCCCATTCAACCCAATGCCATAGTCAAGGTTGGCTTCAGACATCTCAAATGTCCATCCCTCAGATTTATTAAAATCTGTGTAGGCATAGTGTAGAGCCTACATGGAAGTTACAATGTCCATGTATGCTGTTCCCCTTCGGTAACGTACCATGCATATTAATGATGGCACTTTGCTGAATGAGAGCCGTGGAACATGGTTATTGAATCAGTGTAGGAAATGTGTGACTAACTGTGTCCGCAGATGAGTAACACAGGCCCTGCACTGTCCAAGTGCATTATATCAATGTACTTAATTTTATTTATTTATTTATTTTCAAGTCTGTGTGGTGCACTGCAAAGTGCAGCAATTGACACATGCCAAACTTCTAAAATAGAAACCAAATGCATTTAATTTGTGATTCGAAGAAGCATAGCTTAGCAGATGTGCATGGTGCGGTGCTTAGCAGTGCTTAAAGTTAGCTCAGAGGTATATATAAAAGTATAACAGTATTCCACATAGCCAAGTGGTTAGAGTTATGGCTGTAGGTGCAGGGTTTGAATACATGGATGGGAAATTATGCATTTATTTTCCAAAGACAAATTATTATGATTATTTTTCAATCCTGATCTGCTGTGCTCAGCTAAGCTGTGCTAAGACCTGCTCAGACTTGCTAAGCACTGCTTAAAAAACCTCTGTTTATGCCCTGTTTGGCAGTGCTTGGCATTGCTTGGCTGTGCTTAGCAGGTTTGTACACTGCTAAGCACTGCTAAGCACTGCCAGTTTAAGCAAATGCTCATCTCAGCTGTGCTGGTTTGCACAGTGTCAAGTGACATGCCACATTTTTAAAAATTGCCCACTGGTGTGTAAGGGTGGGAAAACAGGCTATATTAAGCTCAACAAGTAGGAATACAGTATAACAAGTAGGAATCTGAATTGTGCAGGAACTATGGCAGGCATTGGAGAGGGTGCACACTTCTGGGAACAGTGGTGGGGCATTCTGGAGTACAGAGTCATGGTTGGGCTCCTGGTGAAAGACCATGAAGACT
Source organism: Protopterus annectens (assembly GCF_019279795.1). Lineage (NCBI taxonomy): Eukaryota > Metazoa > Chordata > Ceratodontiformes > Protopteridae > Protopterus > Protopterus annectens. The sequence continues at coordinate 985,737,666 of NC_056747.1, forward strand.
GGCTGCTGCAGGGGCAGTTCCAGGGCTCAGAGTGCAAGGTGGAGGCCTGGGGTCAGCTGGCATGCAATCTCACCAGTGCTACAGGTATCAACCACACAGGTGAGCAGGTCTGTCATCACTATGACAACCTGAAGCATTGAAAGTGGGATCTTCTGGACACCTGGGTCTGAGAAGCTCGGACTGGGAATGCCCTACAAGTTTGTAAGTACTGTTAGCATTGTTTTACCAATACCTAATCTTAATGTTTTATAGACAGGTAGGCATAATGGTGTGCTTCTCTCACTACAGCTGCAGAGGAGAGAGCTCGCAACCTAGAGGCGCATGCTGGGTGCTTGGCTAGATTGCGCCGTGAGTGTGGTGAGTACAAATAAATTTGCAATCTATAGTCAAATAAGCAAGAAAGAGTAAAGCATTAACTGCCAATAGGTGCATACCGTAAAGTTTTATGTATTGCAATGAATGTGGATGTAGGCCTGTACTGCAATAAGTGATTACAGCCAGATATAGTGCAATAAACAGGAAAGACTAAAGCATTAACCCTGATAATGTAAATGAAATAAAGTTTCTACTGCAATAATTGTGGAATTACAGCTGTATTTCAACACCTGCATTACATCAACTGTGGGGCAATAAAGACTCAAAACTATACCAGTAACTGCATGAAGATAACCCTAATAAAGCTGTGTTGTGCAATATGTGTGTAATTAAATTGATTATGACAACTGCTCTGAAATAAAAACACAAAAGAATACCACTACCTACCTCAAGGTATAGCTAATAAAGAGTGTTATGCAATAACTGTAGATTCAGAGCTGTATTACAATAAATGCATTATGACAACTGTTCTGCAATAACATCTGAAGCAATAGCATTAATACCCAAGGTATATGGTGTATATCTGGATTGTCTTTTGTTAACCATTTCATTTTAGCTATATGTAGCCATGCTCTGAGGTATGGTGCTGCAGGCAAGTATGACAGTGGAATAGCTGTAGATTGCAAATATACTATCTGCAACTCTATATGGGCGAGGTAGCCAACCCAGTAATCTGATGTGGTTTGTAGACTTCAAAGATATTTCCACCCACTAACAGCATATTGTGTACATCTGTATTCTATGTAGTAATATATAGTTTACCTAGTATCTCAGTCATGCATGAGTCTCATGCATGTCTGTTCAGCTGTCACTGCAGTCTAGTATAAATCTGTAGTACTATTACCAGGTTAGCTCTAGGCAAATATCGGTCAATCAGTAATTGGCAGTGACTCAGTCGCTGAGTTTGTTAAATGCTCTGTCTGAAGTACATTTTGCCACGCAGAGACCAGAGTTCGAATCCAGTGCCATGTAGTAATAAATATTACTGAATCAGTTACGTATTGATGACAGATGTTCTCTCTACAGGAAATACAGGTAAATGGGTGAAGTAGCCCTTATTATGAGTAAATAATTTATATGTTCAGAAATAAAAGACTGTTAACAGCATTGGCCAGGAATGTCATATGACTTCTTAAAATAAAGGCAAAAAGTACAATACTAATAAAATAAAATGTGTAATCTTGGTATGGCTATATACCTGGAGTGGCTGTGAAAGTTTGCTGAAGTTCTATCCCCGTGGCTGCCAAGGAAGGCATAATAGTTGTTTACTCTCTGTACTGTACACATACATGTCTCTCAAGTATCACGCTGTCATGGACGGTAATTACTGTTGCATAATCCCTCTGTCACAGATGTATCATCGACATGATTATTTCAATAGCGCAGTCACACTACATCAGTACACCTTGGTAGTTTCACAGGTTCACCTGATGTGTAAGTGTTCTCTGTAGTTGTGTACCTGCAGGTGTTACTGCTTGGTCCATACTGTCCCATGAGGATAGCTAGAGAGGTATGTATGTGCTACAGCAGCTATAGGAGACTGTTATACATAAAGGAAAGACAGGCCTGTAGAGTATATAGCAGTACTGTTGTAAACTATATAACCTATACTGGTATTAATGGACTGTATTTTTCTTTCTCCCCACCCCTTATCTTCATCTAAATTTATTATTGCTTTTCAATGGTTATGGTTTACTATTAACATATGTTGTTCTCTAAACTTTATTTTGGGGCATGTGTTTTATTATTGTTATGTATTACGATGGTTGCAGATTAACATATCTTGTTAAATTACCTATGTTGTTGGCCTTATGCTGTAACTGTTATTGGCATGCTGTTAATATACTGACAGTTATGTTATTTATTGTTGCGTTCCATATAAAATGCATTGATATGTTAATGGGTTATTTCCCATAGTTTGGCATGCTGTTATAACTAACAAAATGTTTTGTTCATAATTAACCTATACACATCGTTTTACCTCTATCACCACAGCATGACAGTGTAGACCAGTTCCTGCTGATCCACCTACCCTACCTCAGCTAGCTGTGGCACGGGACACAGACTGGTGGTGCCCCCTTTGCTGGCCCTGCACCACCCTTGAGTGGAACTGCTTCAGGGGATGGAGCTTATCTCCCACTGGGAGTGGTGGTGGAGGGGCAATAGTCACCCAAGATCAACTACTGGCCATGGTGTGCAGGATTGTGCATAGAAGCTTTGAGCAACTCCTGTGCCGGATTGAGGGCAGACTCCACAATCTGGTGGGGTCTGCTGGCCCTGGTGTCCAGCCACAGCACAGCCACCTTCGGCTCAGTGAAGAAGCAGTGCTGACTGCCCATGGGTGGGGAGGTTAGTCATGCTGCTGCCATCTGGGGGCACATGCATCTCTGATTCCACAACACCCTCCTCATCCAAGGTGTTTACCCTCTCATATGTCACACACCACCCCTGTATGCTGTCTTGTCTGTCTGTAAATGCAGCCTCTCCTATCCAACTTACCTTCACACATGTACCTACATCCCTTCCCAAACATTCCACTATCTCCTTAAAAAAAAAAGGCACCTATCCTACAAAAAATATTGCCCTATGCATAGATTTCCATTTCGCACATGTGTCCACTGGACACAACTAAGTAGATCCAATTGGCTTGACAACACATTTATGTTGTCCTCACACCTCCTTTTGGAGCAGTCCAAACTGATGTACAAAATCTGTACAAATGCATAGCTATTGCTGCACAAAAAATGGAAAGCTATGGTCCTTTCCTACACCCGTCCTGCACTTCTCTAACTGTCTTTCAGTGTATTTTTCCTTTGCTTGCCCCCATTTCACCACTGTCCTATCACCCCCTTTTTCTTTTCTTTTTAAATTTTTAGTGCAGGTTTGTGCTCACCATGCAAACCAGCGCAAACCCGCATAAATGTGCCTTAATGATCTTATGTGTTTCTCACGGTGTTAGGCACATCTGCAAAATAATCACCTCTACAAGTCTCAAACCCAGGCCCCCATTAACTATAGCATAGTGCATTAGCCCATTAGTCCACTAGGCCACTCAGCTCTTAATTAAAGCATCTGTTTCCAGCAAAATATACTGATTGCCACTGACAGATTAGAAGTACATCTACTGGGGAAAAAATTGGAGTGTCCCTGGGACTTGGATGCAAAAAGTATACAAGGTACACAGCCAAATAAATAATAATGGATGTACAATAGGCCTGGGATAGCAGGTAAATGTACCCTTTTATCAGCAACATCTTTAAACACACCTGCAAAGGCAGCAATGGGAAAGTACATGTGCACAACTGGCACCCTGTTGCAGAACATCTGCCTTTGACAGCCATGCACATAATGATGGCTGCAGACTTTTGTCACAGACTGTATGTATGCACATATATCTTGTAAATACACCTGCTGCAGCATTGACTTAGTAGCTCAGTCTGCTAAATGCCTTGCATACAGAACATTTTGCCACTCACAGTCCTGGGTTCAAATCCAGTGTGTTGCACTTCAATTATATTGTTGTGAACACAGCAAGTCATGATTGAGTCATGCAATTTTAACCCACACAGACTGATGCTACTAAATTAACTGCTACCTAAGGGTTGGCTTTTCAGCACAGTTGTGCACACATACTCAAAATGGCAGCAATAGAGCCAGTATCACATTAGCTACTATACATGTGGATATATGCACATATTACCTTGTAACACTGCAACATTTGGTGTTGCTGACAATTCCTCTCCCTCATCTTTTCATAGGTTCATAAGGTGTGGCCGGAGTTCGTGGTCCTGTACCTGGTAAGTGTCATACTAATGTTTTGCCTGATCAGATATACCTTATTAATGTTAAGGGCTGCCATTTTGCCTTTTGCACAAGTGTTCTGCTTAGCTAGAGTAGAATAATAGTATGTTCCATTTTGGAGCAGTTAACTACAGTGCATAGCCTAGGGAATGACAGGTGTGTATTTGTACAAATGTTAACGTGTTTGAACCTATAGTTATGAGCAACTTTGCAGCCTGCTGTACATGAGGCAATTACTCCAAGATGCCCATTCAGACACAATAGGGAGAAGATACATACCTGAGGCAGTGGTACTACAATGAACAAAGCATTGCCAAGATAGGTGTACTGGGTGTAATATGTATTTCTGTTACATACATTGGCATATTGCATACCTCACAGGTGTATTGAACTGGCAACATTACCTAGATGTAGTTGACGTGCATGTTATACAGGGCCTGGTTTGTCTGTGTATGTTGTTATGGGTGTGTGTGTTGTGCATGGGATCAGAGATGAGAAGATGTGGGACATGTGATGCAGTTGTGGATCCTCATCTGTATGAGTCTGTGTGTATTACCATACATAATAGTGCAGGTGGTAATGTGCTGCTTTTGTCTTGCTTCTCATAGGTGAACAGGGGGGTTGGAGTCTGTCCCCCTCACAACCTGATGTCAGTGTCTCATTAGACTCTGATGATGATGGTAGCCATAGTGAGGCACAGGTGGGGTTGTTGGTGGCTGAATCTGTCTCAGAGGTTAACATCCCTCTTCTGCCCCCATTGTCCCTGCACACAGTCAGTATGCCCACACATCCTGAGTCACCAGAGGCCACAGATGTTGGGCAGTTAGACAGTGGTGACATAGTACAGGACAGTGTGAGAACTATGGTGTCAGTGAGTGTAGACACTGGCCATAGCCAGACAGCTGTCAAGGTCCCACAAAGGCAGATTGACATTGGGTGCTCGAAGGAGGACTGTTGCCCATCCACTTCCTATTGCAGGTATCAAATTGTGGGTAACTTGCTGCATGTTTTGGGCTGTCATGGAGGCACAGGCATGAGCTGAATGCAACACCAAACAGATGCTTAGGGTTATGGATGCAGCACAGTCTGACATCCGTGACTGCCTCCACTGCATTGGTGATGCCATGGAATGTTTCACTGATGTAGTGGACAGATGGTGGGCTTAGACAGTGTCTGTCTTTGAGCACACATCAGTGCTGAAACATGTGGTTGGGCATCAGACACATGGACATAGACCAGCAACATCATCTGCTGGTAGTCCACGTGGCTGTGCACAACCACGTTCCTGTAGTGGCAGCACCTCCAGCGTTACAGAGGAAGGTGTGCTGTCTGCACCATGATGTGGCAGGCCATGGGCACATGGTCCTGAGGGTTCCTGTGGGGGACATAGGCCCAGCAGACATAAGTCACTGTTGGGTACTAGCACCACATGTGACCTTGGGGATGGTGCTGCCCTTGATACTCATGGAAGAGCCAGTTCCTGTGTTCATGACCGGAGATGGTGAAGTGTCCATTCTACCATGTACAGTCCACAGCTGTCCACCATACACATGTGTAGGGCTAGCACTGAGCTTGACTGTGTACACACACACACACTCCAACACCACTGTCACATGCAGGTCACCTACAGACACACAGTACCACTCCATGACCCATGTCAACAGCACCCTTCTTGACTCACACACATATTGTCAATTGTTTGGCACAGCCTAGGCCTCTGGCACCACCACACCACACTTTATGCATTTGATAGCTGTGCTACATCCCTGCATTCATGCCATCAATGTGAGGACCTGCATATATGTGTCTGATGCCCAGGGTGACTATATAACATTACATGTGTTTGTATAGTGCAGTAGTGTTATGCCATGGCAGTTGTAGGCCACAACAGGTACTGTATGCTGGCATGTGTCAGGAGTACACATCGAACATTGTGTATCTTTGTTGCCTGATGGTACACTGGTAGTAGTGTTACAGAATATGTCTATATTATTTCTTCAACAGCTTAGGTTGTCGAATGCTCAATGATCAACACCTAAGTGTCGAAGTTTCATAATCACGAACGGCAATATAAGCAAATTCTTTCATCAGAAAATAATTTGCTTGGCCATTATCAGGAATTTACCCTTTCCCCAATGTAGAGCGATCTCGGAGTTGGTATATTTAGTTAGGGGGGGTGTGGGGGCACAGCCCCCCACTATATTTAGGTTGAAAAGTTAATTTTATTTCTGGACGGCCTAGCGAATTCTTTCCCAAGGAAAGAATTTGCGTATATGGCCATTTGTGATTTTGAAACTTTGACGCTTAGGTGTTGATCATTAACCATTCAACAACCTAAGCTGTTGAAGAAATAATATACACCCTGCAGAATGAGAGATGTGTCATGAACCTGTGTATGTTTTTGTCCCAGGAGTCTGAGTGGTGCAACTATAGACAAACGGTGGAAGCACAGCGGCACAGGATGGCAAGGCAGCACAGCAGAGATATGACATCAACAAGGTATCCCAGTATATGTGCATGTCTCCCTAGGTGCATATGTGTATGACACTGTGTCAGGGACAAAGGGGACAGTCAGTGTCAACATGCTTTCATAACCTGTGACTCATTGTACTACCGTTGATACATGTCACCTGGGTATTCTGCACGTGCAACTGTAGATGGTGGCAGACATCAATTATGCTTATGTAGAGGAAGGCAATTTAGGGCCAGCATCTAGCTACAGGGCCATAAAATGCATAACCAATGCACAGGGGTAGGCCACATGGTCATGTCTGCTGTGCTGTCAGGGGATATATTTATACACACACAGAATTGGATGTTGTGAGATTAGAACCCCTACCTATCTAGTATTACACACTATAGCAGGCAGTACTTATCGCATGTGCCACGCTGTTTATTTGCTATTACACTTTCAGCCAGTGCTCTTAAGGTGGATGACATCAGCAGGCCTTGTAACAAAGGTCACTGTTGAAGCCAGCAGCTAGTCAGTGGGTGTACAATGCATAAGTATTGCATAGAGATAGCCCATATAGACTTGTTTGAAGTGCTGCAAGGGAATATAATTTCACATCCACACAACATTGGCTGTTATGAGATTAAAACTCCTACCTATCAAGTATTACATACATTAGCTTGCAGTACTTATTGCATGCACCACACTGTTTATCTAGTACTACTCTGTCAGCCAGTGGTCTTAAGGGGGATGACATAAGCAGGCCTTGTAGAGTAAGGAATTGAGGCCATCAGCCAGTCATAGGGCCAAAAATGCATACCACTGCACAGAGACAGTGCATATGAGTATGTCCATAGTGTTGTGAAGGTAATATATTGATACAGACACACACACACACACACACACACACACACACACACACAGTTGCAGGATGTGAGATTAGAACTCCTACTTAACTATTACACACTACAGCTCATAGTATCTCTCGCACGAGCCACAGGTAATGTCTGTTGTAGTTGCTGATGCAGGCACAGTACTTGTGGAGTAGACTACTGGCCTTGTGTTAAACAACATGTGTGGCCTGCAGAGTGATATTGCTTGGTACTGTTATTGTATCTAGTGTCCTAGGGGTGGAATACCTGGTCATATCCCTCCTATTTGTATACACCTACAAGTCTGGCCATATGTGGCTGTTTTCAATTTGATAGACAGACATGTGGGCAGGGACAATATTGCCTGTCCAAGGAGTGTGTTGAAACTATTGTACATTACACCTCCTGCGTACCTATGTCTGTCTGCAGGGTGACAGCCCACAGGCTCAGAGGTCTGTGGGTGAGTGAATTATGTACTGTTGCAGCCTTGGTCTGGTGCCATCAGACAGCTGTTGTGATGTGTATGTGCAGATAACCCCAGAATTCAGGGGTATGTGGAAACATTTGTACATCCCCACCCATATCTATATCAATGTGTATAACAGGGTTGTCTCCTTAAATGTAGCTGTGTGTTTCAATAATGTAAATGTGTTCTGTTGATGTATGTGTGGCATCTATGTATCACTGTACTTTATATAACTATGTATACATATCTTATCATATGTGTGTGTGTGTGTGGGGTGTGTGTGTGTGTGTGTGTGTGTGTGTGTGTGTGTGTGTGTGTGTGTGTGTGTGTGTGTGTGTGTGTGTGTGAGAGTATGTATGTGTTCAACATAATGATAGGGACATTAATCAAGCATGAGGGGGATAGGGAGAGATAGATATGTATACATAGCCATCTGTCTGTACAGACATATGTCCACATAGCAAGTCTTTGGGCAGATGAGGCAACAGACATGGGCTCAAGTTAGCCAAGTGCAGGAGGATGCCCAGTGTAACTGTCAGTACTTACAAAGTGACTCCAGGCTAGACCTACCTACCTGTACTCCAATCTGGGATTTTGTGTGCTGCAGCCAATTGGCTGCGAGACCTGTTACCACATTCCGGCACATCCCTGATATTTTGTCCAGGGCATTCCCCAGCTGTTTGCTAAACATAATATGTGACCCATACCTATTAACTGTACAGATTGTGTTGGAATGTGTAGAGTTTTGCATCATATTTTTGGTACGTTTTACATAGCATTGTGATTTTCTGGCACATTAGGGACAAAACAGTATAGATTAACATTAGGATATGATGAGAGACTTGAGTTACTGACTCCATGCACAACAGTGGATTCATGCTAATGCAAGACCTGTTATTTTATCACCTTTCCACATTTGTCTGGCCAGTAGTTAATCCTTCTCTGTATATTTGGGCCTTTGTCCCACTATTGTTTATGGCTTTGTCCAGATACCCTGCTCTAAGAGGCTGAGAAATACGATGTGACTGTAGTACATGATGTAACACCACACACAGGGTGACAGCCTGCATACCTCTCAATGTACATGATTTTGCCGAATGTCCAGCATTCTGCCTCATATGTCTGCTCTGTCCTCATACAATTGTGTCGATCTGGTAATATACTACTAAATGCAGTCCACTGAATTGTTGTGCGTACTGACACAGTTATGTGATGGCATACTGGGGCTAATCTGATCTATTGCAAGCCGTTGTTATACTAGCCGCCTTCTAGGTTAGGCAGAGCATGTATAATGTCTGTAGGTTTGGACCTCTGTCCCTCCATTTACTCTGGCTGTGCCCAGCTTCTTTGCAGTAACAGATTACGGTGTTATGGCAGTCTGTGGGACTCCTGCCATATGAGTAACTCACATGCAAAAGTTGTAGGTGCAGCCAGCTTTGAACCATCAACACCATCAACCATGCTAATATCCTTAGCCAGTGAGCCACACCAGCCTCCAGAAAGTGAGGTTTAATTCCTCACACTATCAACAGCATACAGACATACACTGTGACCCCTGCTGTGACCCCTGCATTTTGTGGAAAATACATGTGGCCAGGTTCTTTGTGACAGCCCTGGAATTGTGTGTTCTGCTGATATATCCTTGCAAACATACTGTTACTTGCAGTTGTATGGGGTCACTGATGTGTTTGGGGTAGGGGAGTCTGGCATTGACAGTTGTGCATCTGTCCCATGACCCTACTGTTTGGCATTTCCCTTGCATAATGCAGTGGGGTTTCCAGCCATGTGGCCTATTGCATATTATGGAGCATCCAGTATTGGACATAGTACCTGTTGTCCCAAGTAGATGTTAGTTCTTTGCAAGTAGCCCAGTAGCCCACTCTATTCCCTTGCATACATGCAGCAGGTCCAGACATATGCTACAGTAGTCTAGTACCCCATACATTTGTTGTACAGGATAGTGACTTACCTTGTGAATGCAGCAGTTCAGAGATCTGTGTTTCAGAGCTGACTGTCTGATGCACATAGTACACAGCCAATACATGATTAGGTACAGGTTGTGTGTTCTGGCTAGCATCCTTTTTACTATGTATGCGAGCCAGAGTAAGGTGTCAGTCCCTAGGACCCAAGGTTGTCAGTGCGTATGCTATGCATTATTTCTTGGCCAAGGCCAGGGCATACTGAGCATGCCTATGTCTGTCTACAGGGACAGCCTCAGGTGGTTCTTCCTCTGAGTTCCCCTGTGAGTGTGACTGTGGTGACCTAGGCACTGGTGGGGAGCTGTGTATCCTTTCCTTCTGATGATCCTGCCACAGTTGTTTCCACAGGATCATATTGTGTAGCATGGCACATACTGTGAATATCTGTGCACATGTGGCTGGAGAGTACCGCAGGGCTCCACCAGATATATCAAGACATCAGAATCGTGACTTGAGCAGCAGAAACACAAGCTCTATGTTTTTCCTAGTTTGTATGTGTGCCTCATTATGGCATTCTTCAGTGGCTGTGTGTGCATTTCTGATGGGTGCCATCATCCACAGTTCCAGTGCGTATCCAGCATCTCCCAGTAGATGGTCATATAGGATGTCTCCCACTGGAAAACATCTGGTACAGTTGTGATGCATGTCAGATATGGTAGCCGTGATAACTGCCAGGGCTGCCAGCACACACATTCATGATATTGCCCTGGGCAATGCACATGACCTAGCAGTTGATGGAGTGCTACCCCTTGCGGTTGATGTAGACTCTACTATCCTCACCAGGCAGTGCTTTGATGTGTACATAAGTGCAGTCTATGGCACACAGTACCTCAGGGTAGTGTGCTACGTGGTAAAAGAGTTGCATATTGCTAGCCCTCTCCTCGGGGAGTGTGGAGTAAATAAATGTGCTCACTGGCATGTTAGCATGGCATCCAAGAACTGGTGGGGTACCATGGATGCTGACGCCTGTGAGACTCCCATCATGTCCCAGTTGGTATTTGGAAAGTACCTCTAGCTAGTATCCTATGGGCTACATATACCTTTATTTCCACTGGGATGGGTTCCCCTCTATTGACTCTGGGTCTGAGTTGATGGCTGCAGAGGTTAGTGAGTTCTGTAGTGTTCTGCAATTTCCAGCTCATGTAGCTCCTGGAAGATTACCCTGGACCTGAACAGTCTTATCCTTCTCAGTTTAGGCAGCATCATCACTGACCTCAGCATCTAGAATATACAGATGTAGCAGAGCTGCAGCAGGCCCTAGCATTGCTTTAGTTAAAAATCCCATATTTGTACTCTACTGGTGCAGAGTATGTGGGTGAAATTAGATTGTAGGTTGTATGCAACTTTTCTAGTGCTCTACTGTAGGTACAGCCTGTGTGATTGGCTACTTATGACCATTCCACCTGCCAAGTATATCATTATCAGTGTTTTAATGACCCAGTTTAAGTGGGACAGGGATCATCACTAATTTATATATGATTGGCTTTCCCAGGCAATTTCATTTTCTTTTTTTTAAACAACCTTCCCTGCTAAGCACTGTGGTCCAGTGTGCAAACCTTTGTCACAGATATAAATAATGCTCAGCACTCAATGGACACAACCCCATAGATGGGTATGCTCAGCAAAGGGAAGTACCATGCAAACAAAATTAAACTTACCTTCACACTTACCTGTTGTGTTTCTCTCACTTTTGCTGATTGTCTTCCTCCACATTCTGCTCTATTGTCTCTACCCGCTCCGTTCGCCCTGCGGGCTCACTCCGCTCCTCTACCCTACCCCCAATTCCCACCCATCCCCACTGCTATTACATTTATAATCCAGAAACCACACCCCCACTCAATTGACACCAATCACACAATTTCACTATTTAATACACCCCTCCTCTATTTCACACCTTACCTTTCCATTACAACACTCTCATACACCACTAACCTATTACAACTCACTATACTTCCCAAACTTAATCTTACCTACCATTCACCAAACTCCATTATTTACTTCACAGCCTAATTATGTTTACAACATCAAACCCTTCTCATAGACTATTAATTTTCCTCCTATTTCTCTCAACTCCTCTCATTATATCATATTTTTTAACCTCCTACAAACAACCTTTACACTCCATTTCCATTTTCCCTTCCTCTCAAACCTCATCCCCTATCTCTTCTTCTTCTGTCACATTCCAAAATCCCATCTCCACCTCCAAATACTCCCCAGCTAAATATCACAGACTAATTCATATCAACATTTACAACCTGAAAACTAAAAAACTTGCCTACCACTTACTCTTATACCTTAAACCCAAACATCAAATACTGCACAACATACTTTTAGATGGAGATATTCATCCTAACCCAGGACCACAGTACACCCTGACCTCAGCTACTGAAGACAATGCCTGCCCTAATACTACACCTTCCCACAAATTTACCAACCCTCTTACCATAGCTCACCTAAATATACGTAGTGTTTGTAACAAAATTGCACAACTACATGCACTCCTTGATGTCAACCAATTTGATATCCTCTGCCTATCTGAAACTTGGCTAAAACCCACTATTAAAGATTGTGAAATTACTCCACCAGGCTATAATATAATTAGGCTAGACCGCACAGCCAAAAAGGGAGGAGGAGTAGCTATTCTCTACAAAACACACCTACAAATCAACACAATTAACCTGAACCTCCCCTTAAACAATAATGCCGAACTTGTATGCACTAAACTTCAAGTAAACAAAAGTAAAGCCATCTATATTATCTGTACTTATCTCCCCCCAGGAAATAACATTAACACATTTGAGAACATTCTCAATTGGCTAGCGTCCAATATCCCACAAGAAACAATAATACTTGGAGCCCTAAATATTGATTGGAATCACTGCAACCAGTCTAACCCCACCTCCCATATAAATCTCCATGGCTTTACTCAACTTATTTCAAACCCAACCAGAATTAACAAAAACAACAATAAAGACTCCATCTTGGACTGGATTCTTGTTAATACTCCCCAACAAACCTACTCTGCAGGCACCCTTCCAGGTGATCTAAGCGATCACCTGTTAACCTATGCTAGTAGGAAAAAAAATAGCATAATTTTTCCGACCTCCTTCCGCACATTTCGCACAAAAAAAAAATTAACTCAGAGCTCTTTCTCTCACAACTATATCACTGTAACTGGACTCCACTAAAGTCTCTACCTCTCAATGATGCTGTACAATACTTCAACTCCTTATTCATATCAATCTTAGACCAGCATGCACCCATTCGCAAGATTAGAACCAAAACCAAGCCTACCCTCTGGCTTAGCAACAACACTAAGCAACTAATCATAACCAGAAACAAATTCTGGGATAAATGGTGTACTTCGAAAAAACATGCTGACCATCAAACCTTTCGTGAATATAGGAACAAAACAAAAAAAGCTATACTTTCTGATAAACAAAACTACTACCTTCATCTTCAACAAATATCCAATAAGGAACCTAAAAAGTTTTGGTCCACCATTAATAATCTTCTATCCCCAGGCTAATCAATCACACCCAACCCACAGGACTTAAATCCTGAAAACCCTGTACAAATAGCTAACGCCTTTAATTCCTACTTCACAAATACTATACAAAACCTGGCTAGTCACCTATCTCCCAACACCTCAAATCTAAATCCCTTCTCTAAAAATATACCCCATCATTTCACTTCCTTGCCATCCCTACATCACATATTTCATGACTACTTCAAAAACGAAAAGCGTCCACACCCTCTCAAGACAAACTCCTGCCGAAGTTTCTACAAATTGGAGCCAAAGCTATTGCTTACCCTATCTCTATACTAATAAATAGATCCATCAATGAAGGAACAGTCCCTGATATCTGGAAAGTATCCCACATCATCCCACTACACAAAGGCGGTAACTCTATTGATCTATCCAACTATCGTCCCATTGCCTTATTATCTCCTCTTGCCAAAATTTTAGAAAAATTTATCCACAAACAATTCCTAAACCATCTTATCCGTAACAACCTACTTGCTGACTGTCAACATGGCTTTAGACCATCCCACAGTACCACCACTGCTCTGCTTTCCTTCACAAACACCATTACCACTAACCGCAATTCAAACAGCCTTTCTTCTGCTCTATTTATTGACTTATCAAAAGCCTTTGACATGGTGAACCACAAAATGCTTCTACATATTCTCAAGTCTCTCTCACTTGATCCTAATAGTATAACTTGGTTTAAATCTTACCTCGAAAACCATCAACAAGCTGTAATCTGGAACAACTCACTATCTGACCACCTTCCTACTTCCCTAGGTGTCCCACAAGGATCAATCTTGGGTCCTCTTCTTTTTTCCATCTTCATCAGTGACCTCCAAACTGCTATCCCTTTCTCTATATGCATCCAATATGCAGATGACTCCACTATTATCTGCACAGCTACCTCTCAGGCTGAACTTCAGTCCCTTACACAAAAAGCCTTTAACACAGTTGAACAATGGTTCTCCCAATGCTGCCTACTACTCAACCCAAAGAAAACAAAACTTCTACTCTTCTCACCAACACGAAACCCATCCCCCCTACAGTTCTCTCTTACCTCCAACAATAATATCAGTATCACTCCAGATACCTCCACAAAACTACTTGGTATTACAATTGACAATAAACTCAATTTTGAAAATCACATTAACTCTACTATAAAAACTGTGAACAAAAAAATAGGAACCCTATATAGAATAAAACCATTTCTTACACCATCTACAAGAATCACCCTAGCCAGGACCCACCTAATCTCTACTCTACTCTATGCATGTCCCATCTACACTAAACTGTCAAAAAAAACTAAATATACTAGCTACATCCTACAACAACATAGCTAGATTTGCAACCGGATCTCCTTTTAGGACCCATCACTGCACTAACCTAAAACAACTTGGCTGGCTTGAACTTCCTAATCAGATCAAACTACAACAACTTATTATAACCCACAAAACCCTGTACCAACCTACCAAAACTCCTATACTCACTAGCCTCATTACCCCGTACTACAACCTGAAACATCTACGCTCCTCTAATAAACTACTGATAAAAAGGACTATACCCAATAACTCTGCTGGAGATTGCTTATTCTCCAACTCTGTTGGGAAACACTGGAACACTCTACCTGCTGATATTACATCCCTGACTTCTCCTCCTCTCTTCAAGAAAAATATCAAACTGTACCTTAATAATAAATGGCTCTGCCCATGTATAAACCCAGACTAGCTTGCTCATCTGTCTCCTATCTCTCTTTTTCTCTCCCCTTCTCTACCCAACTACCTCAATAGTAATTGGCTCTACCCCTGTAGAAACCCAGACTAGCCTGCTCATCTATCTCCTATCTCACCTTCCCTCTCCCCTTCTCTACCCAACTCCCCAATAACTTGTTTTCCTAAGTTCCACAACTATACATTAAGACATGGAACTTACCCCGTGTACAGCACTCACTCATCTTAACTTTCTCTCCTCTCTTCTTAGGTATTTTTCTCTCACCACTCCTTCTTAAAACAACTTCTAAAGCTGTTAGAAAACTATGGACTCCTCTACTCATCCTGTTCTATCTTTGACATCTGTCCTATCTTTACTTCACAGCTATCTCTCTTTATCCTTTCTTTTATAATTTGTCACCTTCATAATATTTTACTTTACAAAAAAAAAAAAAAAAAAATTTTGACTATTTTGTTTTTTCATAATTGCTACTCATGCTTATTGTTTCTTAGTTTATCATAACCTTATACAGCCTGTTATTATGAACTATGTATGTTCTATGTATAATAACCTGGAGCTTTTCTCCCCGGGCCGCTACTGAAAAAGGACATATATCCAGTTAGACTAGCCCGGTCAACAAATGTAAAATAAAATAAAATAAAAATAAAATAAACTAGCTAAAACACGCACTCCAAAGGTAAACAAAGCTTAGCAGTCACTGGACACACCTCCCCTGTTCAGCTCAGCGGCATGGGGAGCAAACAGGTGCCGTGAGCTCCAATGTGCTTAAAGAAATACAAACACGCTCCCTTTTGATGTCATCTACCTTTTTTTTGGACACCAACACTGTTCTGGGGCTACACGGATGTGATCTGTGAGCACAGATACCCATTTTTGCTATTCAGTAACCCCAGCTCATTTGTATTCAGATTCATGCATACAACCAGGAAACCACACTATTCCAGTCCCTGCCTTATTAGCAACTACTGAAATATACCATTGTACATACTCCATGCAATGCCCTATAATGCAGTATTGTCACATATTTTATTTTTTTTTGTTTTTACACTTCTAAATATTTTCTTTTTGCATAATGGCATGTTTGCTCATTGCTGCACACTCTGCAAACATAATATGAGTATAAAAATATTTTACATTATTTTCCATTACTTTCTGGACACACAGGGCATAGCTTTGCACATATCTGTGTCTGCCATGCTATTTCTGTCCTTCTAACTGGCCTTTTATAGCCCTGTTTACTTTTTTTATCTCATGTACACGGAATTTTTCCATTTACACTTTGGACACCAATGCCTGTCTGCTTCCTGGATCACTCCAACATCCTCATTTGCATGTAGTTCACCTGCTTATGAGGTGATTTGCATGCCACGGACACTTCCGTGTTTGCACACTTGTGCATGGCCCTCAGCTCCGTTTACTGGATCGCACAGCTGTGTAAGCTCCGTGCCACTATGCCTACATGGAAAATTAATCCATGTACCCTTTATTGAATTCCCCCCATGTTTTAGCAGAAGGCCAAGGCTTATGACTCATATTTTAGTCTGTTTCTCTTAAAATATGAGGTTATCTTGCAAATCATTGAAAATTAAAGTTTGTAACTAATGACATATTTCGGAGTGTCACACCTCATATCCTTCTGAAATGCACAGTAATGCAGAACCTGTTATTCTACCTACATCATACGTTTATAAGAGTAAGTTTTAAAATCAGCCCCCATTTTGAGATCTTTATCAACCCATTTTTTTGGCTTTGAATAGGTATATTGCAATACGAGAACCCCCCCCCCCCCAAAAAAAAGGTAAATTAAAAACTCAGAAGAAAATGCCTTGGGACCATAACAGCTGAATCCACTCAAATGTATTTATGTTTTTACGCGCTGTTGTCCCAGAAAACTTGAACACCAGCTTCAGTACAAGGAGCACTACATTTCCTGCCATTGCAGTATTAGAAAACAACTGGCATGTTTGTTTATATAAGATACTTGTTTTTATTAAGTAGATACACTAACAGTAAAGAAAGCACTTTGCACTGGGGACTGAAACTGGAGAAAAATAACTATGAAGCTCCAGGTAAGAGGTAATGAACAGTTGCTCTGCTCCCTGAATAGAAGCTTGCATTATTTAGAATTTTATGTTGTGAAGAAGTCCCAGGTTTTCAGGGGCAAAAGAGCTTAGCAATGTGAATAACTTTGAGTGGATTCAGCTATGTTCCTGAGGTGTTTTTTTTTTTCTAAGCAATATTGCAAGACAAGGTTAATAGGAATGGTTTACTTCAACTACCCCATGAAAAAATTGGGAATGATATGCAACCCCTAACAAACATTCCCAGCAATTCCTGGAGTTTATAAACACTATCACCATGGATATGGTAGTCAGTATGAGCAGTAGAGGCACAAATATCCGTGATCTTATCTTCACAAACATGCCAGAATAATGCACCCTGCCCAGTGTAATGTCTGCACTGTGTAGGTCAGAATGCAAGGCAGTAGCAATAGCGCAACCCCATGTAAGAAAAGTTGGGGAGGGGTCCATTACATGTGTGTGTGTGAACCATTGTAATTAGTTTCCTTGACCTTCTGTGCAATTAGAGGTGTTTGTGCTTCTGATCTGATGTGCTAATTTCTTCATCTGTCGTATCAGTCTGCATCCTACCACCCATCTCAGGCACTCCATCTCTATCACCTCTACCTTCCTCAACCACTCTGCCTTCACTGCCCAGGTCTGTGTATTAAGCAGTATTATGGGTTGCAACATTATTTGTTTTACCTAACTTTTTTCATCTTCTTTGGTAGTCTTCTTTCATACACTACCCTTGACACTCTATGCCAGTTAGCCGAAGACCCTCTCTTTCAAGCTGTGACCACCTCAGCCAGCTCCCCAGGTACCTGAAGCTGGTATCTTTTTCTTCTCTATCTAAATTCTTAGCTTCTTCTGATTTTACTCCATTTGCTGCTATTACAGCTGCCTTATCTGTACTAAGTTTAATTCCCTAAGACTTCAGTTTGGCATTCCATTCCTATACCAGTTTATTTTTAATTACGACACAATACTCATCTGTAATGCACAAGTGACAGTTTTCACAAAGTCTGGGAGTATTTTGGTAGCATAGCTCTCAGCATTTCACCCCTCCTCTCAACCCGTAAATCAGAAGATAAAGCCAAAAAGTAATCTAGAACAAAATCCCTGATTCAGAATGCACTTAAAAGCTGGATAAATAAAATAAAAACAATGTGTGTCAATAAGCACTTATGGTATCATTTATTTGTTGAAGTTGTCACTGTGTTGAAAAAAAATACAAGTTCTATGAAGAATGAACTGAGTCTGTGTCAAAATCAGGGAAATCCCTAAAACCCATCTGTGAGTCACTGTAAAAACTTGTCACTGATCCTTGTACATAGCTTGCACTCATTCTAAAAATGTTTTTAGGACTTTGAACCTTCACTAGACTGACCAAATCAACTTTCTGGTACATTTCCTGTGCATTTCTTCCAGTGCCATACATACACCTGTTGTAAGCACTAATCCATATGGCTGATGCAGTTTATTTACAGTGATGCAAACCCCATTATTTTATGCCAGGTGATTCATGCAATTAAAAAAAAAAGAACTTTACATTTTTTTTAATTCTGTACTGTATTCAAAAACAAGGTCAAATATCCCTCTCTAGATGTTTCAAGAGCTAGCAATTTTTCTTCCGGCAAATTTCCTTACAGTGAAATAATGACAATAATTAAAGTTTTACACTTCATCTACTTGAATAATCTTGTGTTAAGTTGCAGTCTGTTATCTTTTCAACCCCTCATGTTAATATGAATAACATTTTAAGAATTTTCCCTTTTTTTTGATTTGTCCCTGATTTCATTTTGACAGAGGTTTAGTGATATGGTGGTTTCTGATGAATGTGGTTGCTTACAGAAACAGTGGGCATTGGAATTGTTCTTGTGCACCATACCTACTGTTTTAAGTATAAAAAATTAGAAAAAATATCTGTACTGCCATAAAACTGTGTATGGTACAGCCTTACCTTACAAAAAGCCAATGAAGAGATACAAATACAAGAGTGCTACAAGGCTCTCTCTCTCTCTCTCTGTGTGTGTGTGTGTGTGTGTGTGTGTGTGTGTGTGTGTGTGTGTGTGTGTATATATATATATATATATATATATATATATATATATATATATATATATATATATATTCCAACTCTTCCAAGCTGCACATTACTAAGGAAAGGCACTCTTCCCTAGAGTTTGAGGAGAGTGAAGGGTTACATCGGGTCATGAAAATAACGGAACAAAATATTTTTTTCAGAAAAACATGGCATTACCGTGCACTCACCATTGGCAGCATCAAAATAGAGGTATGGATGAGGCTATCGATAAATCAGTAAATATATATATATATATATATATATATATATATATATATATATATATATATATATGCTAAGAAATTACATTTTCCCTAACGTATTTAAAAGCAAAAGCGGATGGGTCAAAGAATTTGAAGTTTGTAGAATAGAAGTATAAAAATAATCTGTTAGTGAAGGAAAAAAGTTGAAACAGTGACTTCTTTAAATACTTTAAAGACATCTGAAGAAATAAGATAAGAACAGGAATCAGAATGTTGGATAGAAATATTGCGAGCCGGTAAAAATCCCATATTTGAATAAGAATGCAGGGAAGATCAAAAAGCAGCAGTCCACAAAACAAGAACCCAAAAACATGCTGCAGTACAATTCCTTGAGTGCAGAACCACAGGACTTCATTAACTATCAGGTTAAATGCTTTTGTCTTTATCAATAAGAACTACATAGCCAGTGGGTAGATACACTTAAATTATAAATAGTCACATGACTTAATAGAAGACAATTACATTTAAAAACAAATACGACATCCTTACATACATAAAACAAGCATTTGTAGATACATTTAAGCAAGTTTAAATTACAGCTTAGCTGCATGTAGTTAAATAAACCTGTAAATGAAATACTTTCATTTATTCCTGGTTTGGAAGCTACATCAGTTTTTAACTGCCATAGCAATTCAGCATACTCAAGCTTCTCATTCCATTGGCTACCCTAGGGTTTCTGTCAACCTTTTCTAAAACTGTAAATAAAAATTCCTTAAAACCAACACAAACAGTTGGATGTTTGTACAATGCATCTCACTTAGGATAACCATTTGAAATGTCAGGACCTGCTGGAGCAAGTCCAGAAGCACAGAAACTGAATGGCTAAAAAAACAAACTTACATATAGGAAGTCTGAGATGGCCATTTCTTGGAATATTTCCTGTTTTCCATGGTATGGCAATCTTGGAGGTGGTATAAGTTTAAACTAGTAGAGTGATGTTCAAGATTCGCTCATTTCTGGGATTTTCAATCTTGTTCCTTCTGTCGAGTGATGACATTTCAATAGGGAACCCCTCAGTCAGTGCCGTACAGCAGTACACAAGAAGTATTTTAAGACAAATTTCATAGTTTTGCAGCTTTACAGAGTTAGGGAAAGAATTCCAGAGTGTGGGAAGAGGTCCTACCCAGTGAAGTGCATCAGCAAGAACAACAAATTCTGTTGTCTATACAAGTCACATCAAGGCACTCGGTGTGATGTACAGGTCATTGGGAACGCAGAATGCTGGCATGGCACTGCAGTGCCTGCCAATGGTTTTGGGTAAGCCTCTGTTTACAATGGAAATATAGTGTAGAGCAAGACACAAGTGGTGTGTGTTCCAGGACCACATGTTGAGGTCTGGCTATGGTTTGTAATAGAATGTGCAGACTTCTGCCTTCCTAAATAATGGCTGAATAATAGGTGAATATATGGATGTGGGAGTCTGCAGTCATGGGAACACTATGGTACAGTACAGTAAAGTGCAGAAATGAAGTGGATTTTCAAAACATCAATTTACAGCACACAAACTGGTTCATAAAGATGAAGGTGATCAGAAATATGGCCATCCCACTACATGCCCTACACTCTTACTGACTGATATGTTATTCCCACAGGTGTTCATGTTCTGCCATGGCCACCCAAAGGAGGCAACAATAAACATTTAGCCTGTTGGACACATTGGGGTTACATGGCTAGGCTTATAAATAATATTACCAGGTGATGTGAATGTCAGTTGGTTGGACATAAACTTTAACTCCCCTACATCTAGCATGAACATATATGGTTTTACACAACTAATTAATAGCCACACACATTATAGCAAGACATCAAATTCTCTATTAGACTGGACATAGTATCTGCCCTAGCAAATACACTACCACAGGTACAATATTAGACTCTGTCGGTGATCATCTCACAATCTATATGACTAGACATCTTACACATCCAATTAAACAGCATATTTATAAAACAGCACATAACCTTTCCAAGTTTAACCCAGAAATGTTCACTACTACATAATTGTCTGTTAACTGGAACTTCCTAAAAATCCTCCCCTTAGATGATGCTGTAATTGAATTCAATACAACTTTTCTAAATACCCTAAATAGCCTTGCACCTCCTAGAAGAAAGAGACTGAAAAAAAATGATGCAATTTGGCTGTCCAAAATTATTAGAATGCTAATGCAAGATAGAGAAAAAGCATGGAAGGAGAGGCAAAAATATAAAACACCACTATCTCGAAAACTTTAGAATGCTTCACAATCATGTTAAAAAGTAAATAATTGAAGACAAAAAAACAATACTATAATAACTTTCACAGTGATACTAAATACAACCTTAAAAATGTTTGGACAGCAATTAAAAAAATCTTACATCCTGGCCAAAAAGTCAACCCAAACCCCTCTCCCGATAACTCACCACTCGAAATCACAAAACGGTTCAAATATTATTTTATAGACAGCATTGCATCTCTAAACAAGGATTCCTCAACATCTAATCCCAACCCTGCCCAATGGCCACATATCACCACATCCACTTTCACCTTCAAACCTGTGCCCACATCCTATATAAAACTACTCTTAAACAACCTTAAACGGTGTTCTTCTTCAGCTTACGACCTTCAAAAGCAGCAGACAATAGCATTGCTTATCCTGTCTCAATCCTTATAAATAGGTCAGTCCAGGAATCCCATGTTCCCTGTCTCTGGAAAAAGTCACACATTATCCCTCTGCACAAAGGAGGAAATTCAACAGTCAAGAATAACTTTAGACCTATAGAAATCATATCTCCCCTTGCCAAAATACTTGAAAAATATATTCAAAAGCAATTGCTAGACTAACTTCTGCAGGAAAAACTCCTATCCTTTAAACAACATGGCTTCTGTCCTTCCCATAGTGCTAACACTACCCTTCTAACCTATACAGATACTATCATACTGTCAATAAAGCTAACAATAATGGCAAACTAGTCTCTTCCTTATATCTATAGACTTCCTTAAAGCCTTTGACACAGTTTGTCACAGCAAACTTCTTTTCCAAATGTCCTTACTAGGTCTCTCTCAGCCTACCCTTCTGTAGTTCAAAAGCTACCTGTCCAATAGGTATCAGTCACTAAAATGGCACTGTACACTTTCTCCTTACCTTCCAGTCACCACTGGTGTACCACAAGGCTCTATCCTTGGTCCCCTCCTCTTTAACATTTTCACTAACACTCTATACTTTCAGCCAGCAGACCACCCTAATAAATTAGACAGATGATTCCACTCTCATTTGCACATTTGGCAATGTGGTACACCTCCAAAAAATTACTCAGGAAGCTTTAGCAGCCACTGAAACATGACCTGGTAACTCACAGCTCATGCTCAACCCAAAAAAGACCAAACTACCTTTTTTCCTTAAATCCCTCGCTCATGAAAAAAAAAATTGAAGTCCTCTCTCTTGATAATACAACCATTAAAGCCACTTCTCATAACAAACTATTAGGGGTGGTAGTGATTGATAATATTACATTTGGCTTACATATACAAAATTGCATAAGAAAAACTCATAAAAAACTAGGGATGCTGTACAGAGCCAAAAACTCCCTCACTGATGTAACTAAAACTACACTTGCCACCGCTTATCTCCTCCTCACTCTTCTTTATGGTGCTCCCATACTTACTAACCCCTAGGCTTCAAAAAAATTGAAACTTGAACAATGCTATATCAATGCTGCTAAATTTGCAGCACATACCCCTTTCAGAACCCACTGTATAACACTGAAAAGCCTAAATTAGTTAGAGCTGCCACATCAAGTAACATATACACAACTTCTTACTACCTATAAAATTACCCAGTATCCATCTGCCTGTCCAGCACTAAAAAACATTCAACACAATTATATTCCCAGTTAGCTGTTGCGATCCAGTGATCAAAAACTCTTGCCTCTGTATAAACTTAGCAAATCTGCTGGGTATTGTCTATACTCAGACAAGGTTGCTAAGGTCTGGGACTCCTTACTTGTATCCATCAGGTCTATACCCACCCTCCCATCTTTCAAACCCACTCTGAAAGCCTTCCTAATTAAAATCTCGCTCTGTTCTTGTTCAATACCAGGATAACCAATATCCCTAAATGTGAACAAGTGCATTTTCATTCCTTATACCTCCTTACTCTCCCTTCTTCCCTTACTTCCTTACTGCTATGTAATTCTCTACTCTGACTTTCTCTCTAACTATATCATAAGCATGTTTTTCCCTCACTTCATGTTGCAATTCCTATTTGTATTACACTAACGTACCTTTAATTTTTCTACAAACTATCTAAAAATTCTCTAAATATTAAATGATTGTCATATACCTTGTATTGATTCTTAACCAATGATTTTATATTATGTCTAATTTGTTATAATTATTTAAACTGCAGATTTTTTTTTGTTTTATTTTTGAAGATTGTAAAATTATTATTCTTAAAATGTTTTGTAATAATTTGGAACTTTTCTCCCCAGGCCTCCACTGAAAATGGGCTTCTACCCAGTCAGACTTTCCCAGTAATCAAATGTCAATAAAATAAAATAAATTAAATACATAAATACATAAATAAACAAAGAAATAAATAAATAAATAAATAAATAAATAAATAAAGGCCCTAGCACTTATTAGCCTAATATACACACATGTAGTGGGTAGTGGTGATGATGTGAATGCTGTGGGCAGTTATAATAGATCCCTGCAACAAATGGAACAGAAGGTTACTCTAATAATACTCTGTGTAAAAGGCACGCCATGAGACTTTGTAACAGACAGGTGCACCACAGAGGTGGACTACCCACGCAGAAGCATCTCAATAAGACCAAGAGGTTTTTGATGTCACTAAGTGATGAGAGGAAGAGGCTACTCTTACTGTGGGTGGCTTACATGTGGGATCTCAGCTGGCAATAGGCACATGCATGTCAGTTGAGAATGCACTGAGATAGTAATGTCTACTACAATGGAGGCTTAAGCAAAGTCCATTTGCATATCAGTAATTTCAGACACCTCTGTGCTGCAACTACAGTGACTTGCTTGACTAGGCAGGTATGTCAAGCATGCTGTATCTACATTTTAACATGTTGTACTAAGAATGCTGAAGGGGATATGGAGAATATATGTGGGAAGATAACAGTGTCATGACTGTCCTTGCTTTCCTAGGTCCTACATTAATTTTCGCTGTGTACAGTGGTGAATATCTATGAAGCCTGACCCAGATGTCCAGTGTAAATAGCCCTATTAAGTACACCATATTTGGTGTACCACTGAAGCAACCAGCTAGATATGGGGACTACTAGAGTGTTAAAGTGTTACCAATGATTGTAAAGTTGTATTTGGTGAAATGTGTATGAGCATGTACAAAAGTTTTGATTTTGATATAAATAACCAGTGCTATGCTTGGCTGTGTATTATCAGTATAATACAATGTATACATCCATATCTATCTATCTATCTATCTATCTATCTATCTATCTATCTATCTATCTATCTATCTATGTTTGTGAGTGTGTGTGTGTTTTTTATGTGAAAAGGGAGTTATTATAATGGGGTTTATAGTTTTAATGCTGATATACTAGCTACAGTGATCTGCACATCATATGGTGCAAGTTCTAGAGAAAGCATTAGCTTGAATGCGCACCTTAATAACATTAGAGGATATTGACTGCATCCCTGCCTTACTTACTCATCACCTAGACACTGCACATTCCACCCATGCTAATTCTCATTCCCATTCCAGTAATAACTGGTATGATCTAAACTCCAGCCTGGGCTTTCTGCATGGTTGGCTTCTTATGGTAGCAACTTGTCAGGACTGTACTTCCAAGACAGTTGAAGCTTCTTGGAGCTTTCTAAACTGTTTGTGGGATGGTATTGAGACCTTGTCCCTGAGCTCTGCCATCATCCTTCCCATACAGCCAGTTGAGGTTGTTACATAAACTCAAAATCATTTTGCTGTTTTTGCCCCAGTAGGGCTAATGCTTATTCTCATTCTTCAACTGACTGGAGGCAGAACTTGTCTTTCCATTCTACGGCTGGCTTCTTTGTAATGATGGGAAAGGTTCAGCATTCTTCAAGCCCATGCCATGCCAAACCTGTATACAACCAAAGGACAGGGTTGGTCAACATGGGGATACGAAAGAAAGAAGTGTATGTTGCTCAATCATATTGGGGCTCAGAGTCATTAAATTAACTGTGTGTATTATCTGTCCAAGTTCCAGTATCTACATGTAGAGGAGACCCTAGCTACCGTGGATATCTTCCTAGAGTATGGGATCAGGAAGAATTTCTCTTTCACTCTGGAAACTGCAGTAACGGATCAGTCATTGTTCTGTATGTGTTTATTGTTAGCAGTTGTATTTAGAGTAGGGAGGTGGGCACTGGTGTGTGTGTGTGTGTGTGTGTGTGTGTGTGTGTGTGTGTGTGTGTGTGTGTGTGTGTGTGTGTGTGTGTGTGTGTGTATGTGTGTGTGTGTGTGTGTGTGTGTGTGTGTGTGTGTGTGTGTGTGTGTGTATGTTTTCTGATCAGCATGGCTGCATTTATTCCTACTGGGGAATTAGCTGCAGCTAGATTTTCTTTTAATGGGAGTGCTTTTGTAGATCAGAGCATAAGTGTGTGAGTGCTATATCTTTAAGGAGCATGCAAGACTGTATGTGCACGTATAAATTACAGACATGTGGAATCCCTAGTGCCATTTTGAAGGAGCAGCTAGAGATCACAGTTATTAGTTTGTATATGTTACTTAAGTTAAAGTCAATAGTCTTCTATAGTGATGTCTTTGTATAAAATAAAGCTGCTTGAACAGACCCCACTAAGGTTCTTCTATTATGTTCTGGCAAGTCAGAACAAGGATCAGAGAAATAAAAATATTCGGAGCCATTAAGTGCAAAGACGACAGTGAAGGTAAAACTGAGAGAAAAGAGCACAAACAGAGCCAGAAAAAAATCAAAGGTAATGAAAAATCGCGCAAACTATTTATTTGATACAAAAGACAAAAAGGGGCATTACAAGACCACAAACCACATTATCAGACAAGTGGAAAGCTAACTAAAGAAAATGTTTAGTATTCGATTAAATGATTAACAGTAAAGCAAAACAAGCATGTTTAAGGCAAAATAAACATGTTTAAAGCAAAACACGTGCTTTTTAAGGCAAAGCTGGGCATGTCTAGAGTAAAACAAACATAAGCAAAGTACATTGGGCATGGAAAGGACTTAAACAACCAAAACAAATATAATAGGAAAGAAAAAAGGCACATTAAACAAAAATAAAGCAAAGCGACTGTATGTGTTTTGGCAAAGTGCTCTATTTGGGAATAACTACGACTTTGTGTTGTATCACAAGCATAACTAAAACTATTCAAAGTATTTCAAAGTGTGTAAAAGTGCTTACAGTGTGTGCTTATTACTGTGCATGTATTTCAAAAAGTTTATTGCATGCAAAGTGCAGCTATTTCATGAAGTACAGTCAAACTATAGCCATTTCAAAGAAGTTCTTGTGTTGGGTGTGTCTGTTCAGATCTACCTTAGTAGATCGACAAGTTAAAAAACCGAAAACGACTTCACCGACGCCAGAAGATCGCAAATTACTTCACCGACGCCAGAAGATCGACAGTGCACAAACACGACATCGCATACACCCGACACATCATACCAACAAACAAAACAAATCCCCTATCCAAAACCCACACACACAACACAAGCACACCAAAATCCTTACAAACGAACACTAACCCATACATACACAGCTATCTACAACCCTAACCCTTACCCTAAGGTCCGTCACTATCGCACACTCACCTAACCCGCGCCCTAACCCTAACTCACTTATCCCACCCCTACCCCTACAGACCACCAACATCACACCCTTACCTAACCCGCGCCCTAACCCTAACTCACTTATCCCACCCCTACCCCTACACACCGTCAACATCGCACACTTACCTTACTCGCACCCTTACCTAACCCGCGCCCTAACCCTAACTTACTTATCCCACCCCTACCCCTACACACCGTCAACATCGCACACTTACCTTACTCACACTCTATCGTCCATCACTACCGCATACTTACACATCCTTTCCCCATCGCAGTGTTCTCAGCATCGGTGTCTTCCTCCGTCGGTCTTCTGCCTTGTCGATCTTCTGGCGTCGGTGAAGTGATTTGCAATCTTCTGGCGTTGGTGAATTCGTTTTCGTTTTTTTAACTTGTCGATCTACTAAGGTAGATCCGTCTGTTCACAGTGTCGCCATTAAAGAGTGCTTCTTGAACTGTAAAGAGTTGTCTAGCAAGGTACTGCCATTCTGGGAAAATTTCAGTGTGCTGTATGCAGTTATTCACAAAATATAATTACTTCGAAAGTTATTGAGTTTTGGGCAACAGATATTCGATTTATTTGCATTGTGCAATTGCTTGACATGTTTCTTCCACTGGAGGTGTTTTCTTGCAAAAGACGTCATTATGAGAGTATTACAGTTCTCGAGAGTGTTATACATTCGCATCATAAAGTTATCAAATGTTTCTTAAAATGACGATAAATAACTAACATTTTAGCCTTTCCAATGATATTGCAAAAGTATCAAAAGCCCGAGAAGTTTATTTCGTAAAATCCAGTTATTCAAAAGTACTATGAGTTTGTTTGTTTGCATAATTCTGAAAAGCCCAAAAGATATAAGTTCAGAGCACAAAGGCATTGGACAAATACTGGCATTAGTTTCTGGCATATATGCATGTGTATATGTTTGCGCTTATTTGCAAAACCCTTCCCTGGTATGTGTTAATATGGCAGATGGATTTTGAATCTCCTACCACTTGTATTTGATCAGAATATTGCAGAAAATTGGGGAATATTTGAGCAAGAGTGCTATATTTTTATACAAGCAGCTTATGCAGCTAGAGATGCATGCTCCAGGGCACTCATTTTGCTAAACCTGACTGGATCAGAGGTGATAGAAATAGAGCGTTCATTTGTTATGCACCAGCACTATATGAAGGAAATGGTGCAGACCGTCATATTGGTGTACCAGCTGAATCAAGAGAAGACCCCGAGTGTTTGAAGGGCAAGTTCAGAGAAATGCGTAACCCCCAGATGAATATTACATTAGAGAGGCATTTGTTTTACACAAGAGATCAGAAACCAGGGAAACATTTGCAGCTTATATAACTGACTTGAGAAATAAGAGGTAAAACGTGTTGGGTTGTTGATTTAAAAGATGAGCTGATAAAGGACAGGCTTATGTGTGGTATTAATAGTGCTGCCGTGAGAAATATTTTACTTTGTGACAGTGATTTAACATTGAGCAAAGCCGTAGAGATTTGTCAAATCTATGAGGTGACAGAAAACTCACAAGTATGCTTGCGAGTGACAAGAGCATGGTTTCAGTTGGTTCCAGGGCAAATGTGAATAGTATGCAACACGTGGCAAACAAGAGCAGGCGTAAGCACGTGGCAGCTACACGGTTTCCAAAGAAGGCACACAGCTTTCCATAAAGTTCTAAGAAAGGAGCTTACAAATCATGAATCTAAAAGAGAGATGTGCTTAGCATATGGTCAGTAATGTCAGAAGTGTTAAAAAAATGGAATAATTTCCAAAAATTTTGTAAATCAAGTAAGCCTCACACAGTTGTAAAGAAAGGTCACACAAGAAAGAAAGCTGATCAAGTAGAGCTCAAGCAGTCAGCTTTCTTTGTAGAGGTGGTGTATGAGTGCTTGGTGAAAGAGTTGATGCAATGAACTTATTAACAAGAAGTGAAGTATTTTGTACTGTCTGGATTAATGGAAAATCCACAGAGCTCAAAGTAGACACCGGTTCAAAATGTAAGGTTATATCAGCTGACACTTTTGCTAGAGTGAGAACTAAGGAACAACTCAATGTAACCAGTAGTGTGGGAAGTTGCTTATGGAGGTGAAGAAATTCAAACCAAAGGTTCTGTGATGCTTTCATGTTGTTTGGCTGAGAACTGTTACAACTTGTTATTCTATGTAGTCCAAAGGCCAGTGCAATCTTTATTGGGTCTCAAAGACAGTTTAAGAATGAGTATGCTTTCCTTTGCTAAATAAGTTCATCACATAAGTGCATTTCCGAGTTTCAGTTTTTCAGAAGCCATCTTCTCAGAGTATGCTGATGTTTTCGATGACAAGTTAGGTAAACTTCCAGTTGTGTATTCCATGAAGTTAGACCCAGAGGTCACTCCAGTAGTCAGACCAGGAAGAGGAGTTACGATAGCTATGCAAGATAAAGTTAAGGCTCAGCTGGATAAAATGGTGCAGCAAGGTGTGATTTGTCCAGTCACAAAACCAACTGAATGGGTATCATCCATGGTAGCCACTCATAAAAAAAGGCTTAGATGAAATTAAAATATGTATTGACCCAAGAGATCTGAACAAAGCATTGAAAGACCATATTATCCAATGCATACAGTCGAGGAAGTTGCAGTTCTAATACTGAATGCTGCTGTATTTTCTGTTTTGGAAAGAGTTAATTTTGGCAAGTGATGCTAGATTACAAGTCCTCATTTCTAACTACTTTTGGTACTCCATTTGGCAGATACAGATTCCTAATGATGCCATTTGGAATCAATTCTGCAAGTGATGTCTTTCAACGTGCAATGGAGCAAATTATTTTGGGTTATCCTTGTGCCATAACAGTAGATGATCTATTGGTTGGAGGCAATGGTGAAGCAGAGCATGATAGAAACCTCAAGAAAGTTCTACACAGAGCAAGTGAAGTAACCTTGAAGCTCAATCCTCTGAAGTGCAAATTCAGACTTCCAGAAGTTACATATGTAGGACATTTGTTTACAAGTACAGGTTTGAAACCAGACCCAGCCAAGCAAGCAGCTATTCTTGAGATGTCAGCACCAGATAATGTACAATCTTTACAGCATTTCCTGGGCATGGTCAACTATTTAGGCAAATTTATACCAGACATCAGTGAGTTGACAGCTACTTTAAGAGAGCTCACATGCAAACATGTTGCATGATCAAGGTTGGAACAACACCAGAAGGCATTTGAAAACCTCAAGCAGAAAATTGCCACCCCAACTACGTTGAGATACTGTGATGTGAATAAACCAGTTACTCTTTCCTGTGATGCTTCAAAATTTGGTCTAGGTGCAGTTATACTTCAAGAGGGAAGACCAGTAGCCTATGCCTCTAGAACACTAACCCAAAATGAGATGAAGTATGCTCAAATTGAGAAGAAGTTTTTGGCAATAGTATTTGCATGTTCCAAGTTTCATGATAATATTTATGGATGGGCTATTCAAGTTGAAACTAATAATCAACCTCTAGTTACTATTCTAAAGAAGTCTATGCATTCTGCTCCAGTGAGATTACAAAGAATGATGTTAAAATTGCAAAAGTACAACTTCAAAATGGTCTACACAAAAGGCAAATTGCTCTGTCTGGATGATACCTTATCCAGATCGTCCAGAAATAGAACAGATCAGCTTGACACAGAGAATTTTGACTTTAATGTGATGTCTTCCACCACTAGACTTGATGAGTTGAGATCACACTCAGACTGATGCAATTTTACAAAGGCTCAATTAGTATATTAATGTCAGATGGCTGTTAAAGCAATCTAGTGTACCACCTGAAGTGCAAACATATTTTTCTTACAAAGATGAATTGTTGATGGAAGATGGCATTATTTTCAAAGGTCCCAAAATTATTGGTCCTGCTTCCTTACAGCAAGAATATATCCATATTTTGCATTGTTGTCACCCATGGTCCACATCCACTATGAGAAGAGCATGAGAATTAGTGTTTTGGCCTTAATCACTGAAAGACATTGTAAAGTACTTTCTACTTGTTCAGTATGCAATAGTACTAAACCGCATCTGCAAAGAGAACTGCTTCAGATAAGTCCAATTCCTGAACTACATTGGTCTACTGGAGCAAGTGATATCTTTGAGTGGAACAATCAACTCTTAGTTTTGGTAGACTCTTATTTGAATTGGTTTGAAATTGATCTACTACCTAACCTAACATCCACTGCTGTTATTACTAAATTGAAACGTCATGTTTTAGTTCATGGTATTCCATGCAAACTTTTTTTCCTGACAATGGCACTCAATTTACTAGCCAGTTGTTTCAGAAATTTGCAAAACAATGGGATTTTGTACATGTATCACTATTACCACTGAATATCCTCAGTCGAATGGTCTAGCTGAACGAGCAGTGCAAAGTGCAAAGCAATTGCTTGAAAGGTTGAACTATGACAATACTGATGTGTTCTTCAATTTACTTAATCTCAGTTTCTACCCCATGATGATATTTTTGGCTCGCCTGCTCAAAGACTACTTTCCAGGCAAACTAGAACTATGCTACCTATTTCTTCCAGCTTTTTACAGCCTAAAACCCAAGAACAATAAAACCATCAATGCTCAATTGTTTAAGAAGCGTAATATCCAGAAATCTAGTTAAGACAGATCGAGCAGATTACTTCTTCCATTGAGGGAAGGAGAGACGGTACGAATTCAGACAACAAAAGGATTTGATCGAATAGGACAGATTACAGGGACCTGTGCCAAGCCAAAATCTTACTTGGTAGACTTTGAGGGTATAGACTATAGGAAAAACCACAGACATCTTCTTGCTATACCAGAATCACCGTCATCATCATCATTATTGCAATCACAACATTGTTTCTGTGCTGCAGGTCCTAAGTCTAAGAGTGAATCAGATACTGTTTCTAGACCAGAATGTGTTCAAAATTCTGATTCCATTCCAGAAAATGATTCAAGCATTCCACAGGTTAATTATTTTACAGAAACTCTTCCAGTTGCTAAAGCTAATTCTCAGTTTTATGTCACATGATATGGACGAGTATCTAAGCCTATTAAGAAATACGCAGCAACGTGGACTTGATTGTATATACATGTGTAGTTAATATTGTATAAAGCATGACTAAGGATTGCCTGTGATTTCTGCATGCCAAATAGTCTTATAGCAATTGTATGATCTATTTCTCAAAGAGGGAGGATGTAGACCAGAGTGTAAGTGTGTGCGCACTATATCTTTAAGAAGCATGCAAGGCTGTATGTGCATGTATAAATTACAGACACGTGCAATCCCTGGTGCCATTTTGAAAGAGCACCCAGAGAGAGAGCATGCATGATCACAGTTGTTTGTTTGTATATAATTTACTTAAGTTAAAGTCAATAGTCTTCTATAGTAATGTGTTTCTATAAAATAAAGCTGCTTGAATAGAACCCACAAAGACTCTTCTCCTAGATAGAAGAGTGACAGCTTTGAAACTGATTGCTATTCTTTCTCTAATCAAATGAGAGGGAACCAGTCTATTCTAGCAATCTAGTTGCTTTAGGTTAGGCCTTTAAACAAGTGTTGTTATTGGCCAGTGTACTATTTTGAGCTTTTCATGGTTTTATTCAGTTACTATAAACTGAATGTGTTTGTGTGGGACAGCAATCAGTTGCTATAAGCTGCTGCTTGCTAAGCTTAGCACTTTTGATTGCGACCTGAATTACTGGATCTGACTGCACTACTGAGCCAATAAGATCTGCAATAAGTCTAGTTTTTCATATTTATTTGAGTATACTGGGCTAGTTTTTCATAGATATGTGTCATTTAAGTAATCTTGCTGTGAAATTGATTGCTTGTTTTTCTATAGTGAGAGCAGAGGAAACTGGCCGGTTTTTAGGCTCCTGATTTGTTGCTGATGACCAGTGTGGTCTCTCGAGGTTTATGGATTTTACTGAGTTGATATAAGTTTTTGTAGGTTTGTGCTATGTGCAGTAGTATTGTGGAATTGTGCTACTTGCCTTTACTAATATCCATTAGTAGTCTGTGCCCCTTCATTAATATTTACTGCCCTTACCTGCACTGAGGGTTTCATTGCCCTGATACCTACTCTTTTGCAATTGTTTCTGTTTCACTTCCACTTTTCTGTAGTGGTGGGATACACTGTCTAGCTTGTAATGTGGTGCTGTTGCATAACTGTTACCCATAGCTACTCATTGAGCCAGAGTAGTAGACTGGCCATCTCCCAGCTACTGATGAAGCTGTTGGCATTCTCTTCCTGCTGTATACTCTCCTACCACTATTAACTGTCTTCAGTTGCATTACAAGCCACAGTGCGCCATTAGTAAAACTATTGTGGTTGCCGCTATTTAGCTGCAACCTAGCTCTTATGCTATTAATGTTATTGTGCAGTTGTCACTTTAGACTGGTCTGACAAAGCTTCTTGTAATAGCTACACCACCACCTGTGCACCTTATTGACTTGTGCTAAGCCTGACTGTGACCCTAAACATACCCCTTTCATTTCCCTTGCCCTTAGTCCTACACATTATGTTATTAAAAATCCTTTTTCTAACAGTATCACTAATCAAAACAAAAGTAGATAGAACACTCGCAACATCAAACTGGGAAAATGCTAAATCTGTCCCCTTACTGAACCTTATCTGAAGCCCTAATCCACAAACACCTGCACACAAACACTACCCGCTATAACACAGACTTGCACATTTTTGCAGCTGCTACCTTTTCAGTCAAACATTAATTTTGTTGCACACTCATCCATACCTACCTTACATACAATTTGAATTCACCAAATGTGATTTGCATAAATGTGCAGTTACTCATTTTTGCATCCGGAAAAAACTGTTGACCAAATAAGTTTTCAACTAAATTAATAGATATTAGTTTATTTCTTGTAATCAAGTGGGGTTTTGGTTAATATCTGTTTTTTAGACATAGTTTAGTCTACAAAACAAATAGTCTTCAGGCATGCAAGATCGGCAGTTCCCGGTGTTGGGGAATATGCCCCTTCCCCAGGGATTGTGCGATCTCTGAATTACTATATATAATTAGCAGGGCTTGTGGAGGGTGCAGGGGGGCTTACCCCTTGCAAAACCACAGTACATTTGTTTTGTATGTTACAAGGTTATACATCAAGAGCATGCACATCAGGGATTTATTTTTGTTACCATTTATAGTTGATTTATTTTAGTGTTGCTCTATGAAGTTTAGACTAACCTCAGTAGATTCATATTGTTCAAAAGTTCATTTTGTTGAAGGGAAAAAACCTGGTATGTGTGACAGAAAAATCAACAGATCATAGATAATGTCTTTTGTGTGTGTGTGTGTGTGAGATCATAGTACAGTGGCATTGGGGAATTTGCCCTTCCCTTAGTATAGTGCGCTCTCAGAGTTGGTATATATAATTAACAGTGGGTGGGGGAGTGTATTGGGGCTTGCTCCATGCAAAAAAAAGTTTAAATATTTTTTTTTAATGTCTGTGTTTTCCAGCATTTGTACCCAATGGAGTTAGGTTCAATGTGTTGCTTGGTCAAACAAGGAGCCTGCTTTCCAGCTTGAATATTGAGTATGTTTACAATAAAGTTCACAAAAAAGGAAAACACTGTTCATACCAAACCTTTCAGTCTACCTTCAAAATAAACTATATTTTCAGCTGCCTGATCTGCATGTTTTTCACAGTTCAAGATAAATGCAGTGTTTCCTTACATTCATTTATTCCCTTATGATTATAGTTTTGGCACAGTAGCAGGCAAAATAAATGACCAGTTTTTATAGAGACCTTGCAGCAATACGGCAG
Source organism: Protopterus annectens (assembly GCF_019279795.1). Lineage (NCBI taxonomy): Eukaryota > Metazoa > Chordata > Ceratodontiformes > Protopteridae > Protopterus > Protopterus annectens. The sequence continues at coordinate 985,772,844 of NC_056747.1, forward strand.
ATTTCTTTACAGTTCCACCAACAGGAATAAACCAAAATATCTTTTCCTTCCACACAGGTAGGGAAAAGTTCAGTTGTCTTCTCCCCTAAAGGGCTTCAGCTCCCTTCTATCACAGAGATACCTTTCAGATTGCCTTTCTTCATCTTTCTGGTAAATGTAACACCTTCTAGTGCATTCCCACCATCATGTTCATGCTCAGAGTTCACAAATCAGCTTTACATCAGGACACTAGTGTCGCTCGTCCCTCTCTAGTATAGATGATGAACAGGTGGGGTAGTTCGCTTATATGCTTTATCACATACATCAGGATGGATAGCAGCATTACAAAATATAAATGAACTGATTGACTGACAGACTACACAGACATACATGCCTACATCTCAACAGCTTACTACAAAATGGCAGTCAGCCTTGCACGTGCTCAGTATTTATACACTAGTGCAAGCCCCTGCAAAGCTTCTTAAAGGCATACATACATACATATTGATCTACAGCTAGATTTTAAATATCACTGTGTGCAGCTGTCCCTCATTAACCCTAATCACCTTGCTTATTTCTGGTTTTAATATCCTTAAAGATACTATCCACCACTATGCTATATGACCTTTCTGAACTAGTCCCCCTATACTTCTAGACCCCCTCAACATGGAATCATAAGCTCAGGTCTCAGCAAATCAGCTGTTTACTTATGCATGGCAACTCCTCTGTATATGTATGATCTTGAAGCTGAATGGCTGGTGGGTCAGTGTCCAGAAATATAACATTGGGATGGTGTCTTATGTGGGGATAAGCATTGAAATGAGCCATGATCTGTTATCAGGAGAAACTCTCTCACCAAAAGATAAAATTTTGTGGTGGTGAAGTCCCACTTAATGGCTAAATACTCTATTTCTGCAGCTGAATAGCATTTCTGTGTCACTAAATGTTCTACTAATATAACAGATGGAGTTTTCCTCCTCATCTAAAACCTGACACCAGACTATACTTACATATACCTCCAAGAAAGCTGTATCTATCAGGAACTATTTCAAAATGTCAGAGGCTATGGGGTGCACTCCAAGTGTAGCATGTTATTTGGCTACCTAAAGGCTTGTTCCACTGCATTTTTCTGTTTTACTTTCAGTGGTGCCTTACCTTTAGCCAGATCATTCAGGGGCAAATTATACTACTGAAATCAGAAGCAGGTTTCCAGTAATAGCTAGCCAGATCCAAGGGATTCTTTCACTTGTTTTTAGTGGTTAATATGGACCAGTTGTCCCTGTTTCTGCTTTCTCATCCTGTAGTTTCACAATCCCTCAGCATATTACGTAGTCCAAATGTTGCGCTTCTGCCATAAATAACTAGCACTTAGCTGGATTAGTCATCAGTCCAGCCTGCTGTATAGACTTTAAAGTGGCTTGTACTTTGGGCAGGTGGCTCTCCCAGTCTTCAGAAAATATTGCAACGTCATCTAGGTAAGCTGCTGCATATATGATATGGGATCTATGGACTTTCAGTCCCTGGAACGCAGCAGGTTCTCCATGGAGAGCAAATAGCAACACTGTGAAACAGTCATCAGGTGTGGAAAATACCATTTTCCTTACCATCTAGAGCTAGTGAGATTTGTCACCTTAAGCCTTAAGTGATCAGAATCCTAGCCTTGCCCAATTGCTCAGTCAGTTCACTGATTTGAGGCATGAGATATGAATCAAATTTAGATATGCAGTTTAGGTTTTTGAAGTTGTTTTAAAATAACACAGGACTATCAGCCTTGGGAGAAAACAGAATGGAACTATTCCACTCATTATGGGATTATTCTGTAATTCCAAATTTTATCATTTTTCATTACAAAAACAAAATAACATGAACTTGTCAAACCACCAATGGAAAGGAAACCGGACAACACATCTAGCGCTTTCGTTCTTTTTAATAAGCAACAGAAATTCTTCAGAAAGGGACCTTTTTGCCAAACTCATCAGTACAGCTTAATTGGATTTTTTTGGCCACACTTTAGAAACACAGAGTTTATAAACAAGCCTGACATCCATAACATTAGGGTGAGCTTTGCTGGGTCTTTCCATATCCTTTATGTGCATGCCATTTCTCACTGGAGAGGATGCATTACTTGCATTTACTGCAGTTAAAGGTATGTTTCTCCAGAATGCTTTGCTTTTTATTCAGTACTTAGAGGAGAATCTTATTGGTCAGATGAGGATATTAAACTAGAACTGTTGAAATGTTGCATTACTCACCTCTGTTTACTTATAGCTTTTGGAAAGTGTTGGATGTCACACTTCAGGATTGTTTGAAACTCACAATGTAGTTGAGGATTGGCATTGCCATTTTAAGTATTTGATTGATAGACACAGGTTGGATTTAAGAGCTGTTATGGGAATGTTGGTTGAAGGCATTTGACACAATACTCAACTCTGATATTGTAAACAAACTCATGGAATTTGGCATAAACCTCTATGTTACATGCTGGGTAGCCAGCTGGCTCTCAGATAGACCCAAGAAGTTGGGATACAGGAGTACATCTCCACAAAAAGACCAGTCACTAGTAGCATCCTTCAGGGTTCTGTGCTGTGCCCACTCCTTTTTAGCACCTACTTCTCAGAAGTGAAGGCCAACATTAAGTGTCTGGCTGGCCGCGTTTGCTGATAATTGCAAATTAGGAGCAGTCATAGAAGCCCAACAAGACATTAACATCCTAGAGGAATGACTAAGACCAACAATTAACAGGTGCCAGAACCATGGTTTAAAACTCAATGTCAGGAAATGCATAATTGTACCCTTTGAAAGGTCAGCTACCCCAGGAAACTACCTCATTGACAATTCCCCTGTAAGAGTAGACCATGCAGTCAGTGATTTGGGGACGTATGTAGACAATAACCCGGCTTTTGACCAACATGTTTCTAAAATGGTAAGGAAATCATTCTATGTTACTCAACTTATAAACAAGGGAATGGCATCCATGCCAAAGGAAGTCATCATTCCATTGTATTCAGCCCTCATCAGACCTGTCATCGAGTACAACACACCTTTTGGTATGTACCTGACCAGGCACATGTAAAACTGGTACATCTACAGAGGTTCCTCACAGAAATAATACAGGGAGTAAACAACATGTCCTATGAGGATTGTCTCAAAGCCCTAGCCCTATACTCTGTCTCATAGAGACTTTTTTTGAGGGGCAGTCTGTCCCTAGCATACAATATATCTTTGGATCCCACTCTGATGGACCTTTTACATATCAGCAAAACAAATAGCATCAGACCTAGCCAATCCAGAAACTTGAACCTTGCCTTCACCATAAATACGACTTATTGGTGGGAGAGGTATTGGTTTTAGAAAATACTCCTTCTCTGGAATGAGCTTCCCATCCAGGTGAAGCAAAGGTCTTCCCTAAGCATATTCATGCATAAACTGGACCAGTGAATGAGAAATTGGAAATTCACCAGTAGTCTGGTTCCTATGTTTCTAATGGATAGAAGCTGACTCTAAATGCTTGACCAGTCAAGTTCTAACTTAAATATAATGATTAAAATATATCCCTAAAAATAATCTCTAGGGCACCAAAAAAGTCTGAATATATTTGGGAAGCATGGCTACACTTGTAAGCGCCCTTGTGGTCATAAGCCTAGTAGTATGTACCTGTGAATATGAACCTTAGAATAGGATTGAATTGATTGGTTATATATCTGCTAAGCTTTTGGGTGTTTTATGAGACTACCAAAATGTTGCTACATGGATAAAGAATAGCTTCTGTACTGTCTGTTGGAGAATCACTAATTTTAAGATTTGACCGATTCTTTTACATATTATAGCCTTTAATATTAAAATGTAAAAGGCACATTTATTAAGGCAAAAAGTCAAAGTTGTCATATGTTGTGTTGTATTCTTTACTGCATAATAAAGGATTTTCTCTAAATTCACTGCATCATGGCTGATAAAACATTTATTGTATTGTAAATATACCAATTTATTTTTGAAATGTAAATGTCAACAACCTGTACCACTGAATTTCCCCCAATCCATATATTTTATATATAAAATATAGTGAATTTATGTACGTGTACGTGTGTGTGTGTGTGTGTGTGTGTGTGTGTGTGTGTGTGTGTGTGTATATATATATATATATGTGTGTGTGTGTGTGTGTGTGTGTGTATATATATATATATATATATATATATATATTTGTGTGTGTGTGTGTGTGTGTGTGTATGTATGAATGTCATTGTGAAGGCTGAATTGTATCATTGTGCATAAAAAGCTGACACAGCTGATCGAACATTGCCTGCTTTATTTCAGTGCAAGACTGCAAACAGTGTACATTGGGGAGTTTGCTCTTTCCTCACTGTAGAGCAATCTTGAAGCTGGTGTATGTTTGAACTTGTGTGTATGTGTGTGTGTGTGCGCGTGCGTGTGTGTATGTGTGTGTGTGTGTGTGTGTGTGTGTGTGTGTGTGTGTGTGTGTGTGTGTGTGTGTGTGTGTGTGTGTGTGTGTGTGTGTGTGTATTGAATATTATCAAAACACCCAAACATCTCTGTTTACAAAGTCAACCAGAAAATTATTTCATAGTAAATATCAAAATGCTAGTGCGCATATGCTGAGCAACAATCTCAGCATATGCAAAGCTTACATTAAAAAATACACCAAAACACAATTTTGTTGCAGGGGGGCAAGCCCCCCTGCACCCTCCACATCCCCTGCTAATTATATATAAACTAACTCTGAGATTGTTCAATGTTGGGGAATGGACATACTTCCCAAAACTGAGAACAGTGCAGTCACACACACCTGTCGATCATCTGTCCAGTCGACTAAATTTTGCCAGCTAAACAGATGTCGATCAGCTATGGAGTTGACAAAATTCAGTCGATCCATATAAATATATATCTATACCAATTTATCTATCTATCTAGACTGATAGCTCTAAATGATATAGATATATGTATGTATATTTGTAACAAGAACTGTTGCCAGGCTCACCTTTCTTCCATTGTTAAAGAAGTATAAAAGGATAAGAGGGATTAAGGGATCTAGTATTATGCAGACTAGTGGCAGAGTGTTGTAATGATTCAGATTAAAGAAGTAGAAAAGGATAAGAGGGATTACGGGATCTAATATTATGCAGACTAGTGGCAGAGTGTTGTAATGATTAAGATAAAGAGCTCTGGACAAATTACATCCTGTAGAGCTGCTTTGTTTCCCATTCTTTATTTTTGCATTGTATAATTCTAAACAGGACACATAAATATACCAAAGCTCCAGGTGACACCCTAAAACAGTAATTTGCAACTTGCTAAGACACACTTCAAGGATTTAACTGTAGTATACGTATTACATGCAATGTGTTGCACTATAATTGCCTTGCAACTATTCAGTAGATTTATACAAAATCAGATGATTGTGGACATTTGCATTACATTTCCTGTAGGTTGTGAATTGCCCAATTTGTTCTCATGGAATTAAAGGTTTTAGGGACTCTGAATATGGAATGTTTATCTAAAGAAAAAAAAAACTTTGACCAAGTATAGGAAAAGGTTTTAAATAGCATTAATTAGGGAACTACATGGCTAAACACTCCTATAAAATTTTGCCAAAATATACTTTAAAATCAAACTATAAATAACTTATAAAGCCATTCTATAGGGAAAAGTTTAAAATAGTATTCATTAGGGAATCACACGATTAAACACTCCTATAAACAAATTGCCAAACATATGCATTAAAATCAACATATAAATTATTCCTAACCCAAGTAAATGATTTAAATAACTAAGCAACATATTAGGTTGCAAAAATTTCGCTGATATGTAAATTAACAGTGATGTAAAATATTTACATTGTTTAAATCTAATAAATATAAAAGTGAATAAACCATAGTTTATCTCATTGTCCTTGATTTAAACTCTGGTTTTATGGTAACATGTTCATTAAATCCATGAGCAAAGTTTGCCCCAGCTGCTAATATGCTTCTCTCTCTTAGCTAGCAAGATATCCAGAGCTCCTAATCTTTCATCCAATTCTACCTTCTCAAGAAAAAAAAATCTTCCTAAAATTAATACATTTATTTGAAGCCATGTAGAGAAAATTATAATCATGTCTCTTCTGTATTGTGAACATGTGTTCTTTAATCCTTAAGCTCAATTTTGTATTACTTTTCCCCATGTAAAATGTGTAACAGATATGACAGCTAGCCAATGTGCTATGTTAACAGTATTGCAGTTATAATATACTATGCTATCATGTGTTGTAACTGAACTGTTATCTAAAAATAAAGGCTGCTGTTTTACTTGCAAATATTTTATAAATCATAAGGGACTGTTGCATTCTTTTTCAATTTCCTTGCTAGTACGTTTTAAGCTTTTATCTTCCTTTAAAGTTTTACAATTATAATCCTTTTGTGCTGAAAATAGTTGGTGTCACCAACAGCCTCCTATAGGAAGGTTCTTGAAAATGTTCCTGTTTTCTCATATTATTGAACTATTATAGTATCAACAGTGAAAGCAATGTCCAGTAATAGTTTATTAACATTATTAACTTCTACAGATTCCTCAGTTTCTGTTACAGTCTTATATTTGCTCATTCTCTCCTATGTAACTTCATTAATAATCACATATATCTCTGCATGCTCGTAACATCTGCATGAATTAGTGATTGCATGACTAAACAGTCTAATAACTTTCCAAGTGTGTTGGCTAAAAAAAAAAATCAAAGTATATGTGATATTTTATCAATATATTCTAATCAGAATAGTGTTTAAATATATGAGCAAAATTTTAGGTTCCTAAAATCTCACTATTATAAAAAGTCTTTTAGTTTTTTCCGGTTAGGGGTTGCCACAGCAGAACTCCTGTCTGCTAATGATTGGCAGTGGATTTTTACAGTGCTGAGTGGCCAGCTCGATGCCCAACCTTCAAAGAAGGCATGCCCATTCATGCACGCACCTACCTGCATGTCTTTAACATCACTCAACCACGGGGAGGATATGTAGAATCCACACAGAAGGCGCTCCAGCCGAGAATCGAATGGGAGAACCTCTTGCTGTGAGGCGACAACGCTAACCGCTGCACCACCGTGGCCTCAGTAATAATGTAAAATATTTCTGTGGTATAAAACCAAATAAATATAATCAAAACTAATAATATAGTCATGAGTTACTCAAAGCTTATCTCAAGCTCCTTGATTTTTAACTCAGACTTGATGCTAATATGTTTACTGCACTCCATTGTAAAGTTCACCCATAGCAAAGGCTGAATTCTAGATCCCAAAACATACAGGACATGCCATCTAACCCAAATAATCTAATTCCTTCACTTTAAGGTGCCATTCCTTCTGACTTTTACCAAAAGATTTGGTTCATCTTTGTTTCAAGGTAGTGGGTCTCAAAGTGACATCTGTTTCCATAGTCCTTCATACCTGATATTATATGAAAACTCTACAGCAGATTTGGAGTTCAGTGGTTGCAGATCATGAATACTGTGTCCTAGCAGATCTGCCTCTCCAAAGCTTGAAAGTAGTACCTGCAGTGTAGATGACTCATACAAGTTTCTCCGATGGCAATATTTTTTAGTTATACCCTCCATTTGCTCCAATCACCACAGACAAGTTAGCCCTAGAGTTAGGGGTATTGTGCAGTGGGCAAATGGTTATTTATTTATTTACATTTGTTTATTGGGAAATTCCAGCTGGACACAGGTCCTTTTTAGAGGAGACCCGGTGAGAAAAGCTCCACAGAACAAGAAATGAGCAGCAGAGTACATGAAGAACAATTGAATATACATGCAATACCAAATAATACATACTACAGCAAACATTAGATATACATACAATATCAAACATAGTAATGAACAGATATACCAATATCTAGCTAGAGGCTAGGAATAAAGGTAGGATGTATATACAGATAGTACTAAGCTCAAACAGATACTGTTCTAAACTCATAAACCTAAATCTTATATACAAATATTGCACTAAACTCAAACAGATATAAAGCAGATGCTCCACATGAAGGAGGAACAAGCTAGGAGGGGTAATGGGATGGAAGGGGTAGACAGAGGAGTAAGAGTGGAGACTGAGCGAGTAGTATACACGGTAGTGAGAGAAAGCTAGGTGTCTAAGTCAGTTGGATATGTATTTAGAGTTGAGATGAAGTGAGGTAGTTAAGCATGTTATAACGGGTTTATATCACAACATCGAATGAGTAAAACATCGAACTGCATAACATCAAATGCTTAATATTGAATGCTGATAACCTCAAAAGCTTAACATTTTGAAAACAGAATCTACGAATACCAACACTTGGCCATCTGCTCACCCGTACAATCTTAAACCTAACCGTAGCAAGCAAAACCACGCCTCTTTAAATCATCAAAACACAACCCAGCCACCAAATACAAGTACCCTGCAAACATGTATGTGAAGTACTCTAAATATCAAACACAAACGTGGCATAGCAACACACAATGATTAACACACTATGCACAATAAAGGAAGTATTTACATGATTTGGTACGCTTTACCACTGTAATCATCTTCCAGTACACAACACGAAACACACAAACACTAGAAGCTATTTCTTATGTGGGGGGCTTCACCCCCACACCCCCCAATGTGGGGGGCTGTGCCCCCCACCCTCCCTACTTAAATATGCCAACTCCAAGATCGCACCACAGTGGAGGTAAGATATTCACATGTAACATTTCTCAGTGACATCAGGGTGTGTAAGTTTACGGAGGCCAACTATGTGAGTCCGGGGTTTCTGTTTTTGAATTTTTTAGCTTTCGAGGTTATCAGCATTTGATATTAAGTGTTTGATGTTATGTAGTTCGATGTTTTACTCGTTTGATGTTGTGATATAAACTCTGTTATAACAGGTCTGAGAGACTGAGTGAGGAGGGAAGGGGAGGGTAAAGGGTGAGCCAGAGCCTGCAGAGGAAGGATCAGATGGTGTGAGGCAGGGTGGTGAGGGGAGGAAGGGGAGGTAAAAAGGAGGATTACTAGTAAGGATTGGTGCATGGGCATAACCAGAGACTTTTTAAGTGAGTTTTTAGTGCAGTCTTGAAGTGATTGCAAGAAGGTAGTGTGGCTATAGAGGGGGGGATTGTTCCATAATCTGGATATGATGTAGGGGAATAGTGCTTCTCCCGCTGAGTTCTTGGGTTTGGTCATTAGAAGTAGATTTTTGCTGCTGGAGCACAGTGGTCTAGTGGAGCAGTAGGGCTGGAGAAGATTTTGAAGGGATGGGACTTTAAGAGGATAGTTTACTCTCTCTTGTTGCCAAGAGAGAGCTGATTCAGGTGAAGAAGCTGAGGGAATTCAAGCCAGTCAAGTTCTCCAAGTGAGATACAGTAGTGGCTGTGATAAGATGTACCAGTGGCAAACTTAGCAATTTTATTGTAGCAAGCCTCAAGCTTGTTTAGGTCTGTTTGTCTAAGGTATGCAAGTATAACAGAGGTGTAGAATAAAGTGGAGATTTGGTGGGAATTGGCAGCAGAAATTCTGAGTATCTTGGTCAGCAAATGTTTGTTTCTGTACAATGCACCTAGTTTTTTGTGAACCTTTTTTATGATAAGAGAAATGTGAGTGCCAAATCTGAGATTGTTATCAATCTCAACACCAAGTAGTATGGTGTGTTCTTTTGGGGAGATGACAGTATTGTTTTTGGCTAGAATATTAAAGTGCGGGATAATTGGGTTAGATTTAGTGAGTTGGAAGATAAGCAGTTTAGCCTTGCTCGGGTTGAGTAATAACTGGGCATTAGATTGCCAGCTTTCTACAGATGAAAAGGCTTCCTGTGTGATTTTGTGAAGTTTAGGTATAGTTGAGGCTGAGCAGATGAGGGTGGAGTCATCTGCATACTGTATAAGAGAAGCATGCTTGGCGACTGTGAACAGATCATTGGTGAAGAGTGAGAATATTAGGGGAACAAAGATGGAGCCTTGAGGAACACCGAGTGTTACAGGAAGTTGAGGAGATAGGTCATTATGCCAGACAACTGATTGTTGGCAGCCAGTTAGATAGCTGTGAAACCAATCAGTTGCTGATTGAGAAAAGGATAGGTTAGTGAGAACAGAGATTAGTAGTTTGTGTGATACCATATCAAAAGCCTTGGATAGATCCAGAAATATAGCAGAGGAGAACAGGCCATTATTTTTATGATGAAGGATAGTGCTAGTGAAAGAGAGCAAGGCAGTAGTAGTGCTGTGGTTTGGCCTGAAGCCATGCTGGTTACTGGAGAGGAGGTTATTAGTTAAGAGTTAGTTTAAGACTTGAGAATGGATGCATTTCTCAAGTATCTTGGAAAGTGGAGAAAGGATGGCTATGGGGTAATAACTGGAAAGTTCAGTGGAGGAGCCACATTTATGGAGGGGAATGATGTGAGATACTTTCCACAGTGTGGGAACATAGCTTTCTGATAAGGACTGATTAATTAAGACAGAGACTAGATAAGCTAGTTATAGCTGCTGTTAATTTTAGGTATTCAGAGGGGAGATTGTCAGCTGAAAGTTTTGTAGGCTTAAGTTTCAATATAAGTTTTTTTATATAGGAGGTAGGTACTGATGAAAAAGAAAAGACTGTGGGCAGACTATTTGGTTTTGATGTTGGGAGGGTAGGTAGAGGGTTGTGTTGTTTAGTCAAAGACAGAATGGTTTCACTAAAGTGTTTATTGAGTGAGTCAGCAATACTCTTGGAGGAAGGGGGAGTGGTAGGTGGGGGGGGGGGCTAATTTACCTGGGTGAAGAATGGAGTTTATTGTGGACCAGAATTGCTTAGGGTTGTGATGGGAGGTGTTTAGGGCAGACTGATAATATTGGGTTTTATCTTCTTTTATTTGCTTTTTGATCTTATTGCGCAACTCTAGGAATGACTGTCTAGAGGAGGGGGCTTTTGTTAAGCGCCAGTGCTCTCAGGCCTTATCTCTGATTTTCATTAATGCCATAGTGTTTTTTTGTAGCCAAGGGGAGTACTGCGTTTTGACTCTGGCATTTCTTATGAGGGCATGTGTATTTAGGATGTTTAGGAAGGTGCTGTTGAAGAAGTGGACAGCTTCATCCAGACTGAGACACTTTAGTGGTGTCCAAACACATTTTTGAAGGGATGAGATAAAGGAGAGAGGGTTAAAGTTTACCCTGTTTCAGATTTGCCTATAGATGATGGGTTTAGCACAATTTAAGTGGTGTCTCAGAAGGAATGTTGGAGTGTGGTCACTGAGGCTGTCTGGTAGACAGCCAGCTAAGTATGAGTGAGGGTCTTTATTGACTAATATCCAGTCGAGAGTAGCATGTTTGCTAGAGCTTTTGTTTATCCAGGTAGGTGACTTTATTAGTTGGGAGAAACCATGAAGGTTTATGTAGTGGGCTGGGTGATTGTTACGACAAGATAGCCAATTGATATTAAAATCACCTAGGATTATGGTTTCCTGGGTTAGGGAATGGTTAGCCCAGTTCAGGAGGTTTTCCAGGGGTGGGATGTTTTGGCCAGGTGGAAAGTAGCATCCTATGATGTTGATTGTTTTATTTGGGTTTAATTTGAGGTTGGCATACAGGGTTTCTTCATTTCCAGTGTGGGGGGCAGATGTGTTAAGGATCTGGATGTTGAGGTTGTGTTTAAACATTAGAGCCACACCACCCCCTTTCTTAGATAGTCTATCTAGTTGAAGAATGTTATAACCTGCTGGGAGTATTTCCTCACTTTTGATGTGAGGTTTGAGCCAGGTTTTAGTCAGGATGAGAATATCAGTAGAGTATAAAGCTATGTTGGTATTTAGGTCATAGGTTTTATTAGTTGTACTTCTGATATTTAGACACATGAAGAGGAGGTCAGATGGCTTTCTGTTGGATGTTAGTTGTGAGAAGGAACAGCTATTAGGTAGATTTTTAGGTGAGGAGTTGGTAATGGTAGGACCAGGGTTAGGGTGGATATCACCACTGAGGGCTAATTTAGATAGGGCAGTAAGCATAAGTTTCATAAATCTGGTAATTAACCTGTCATATTTTAGGGATATTTTTTGTTTGAGTATAACAGGTGACTGGTAGTACGGTGGGTGTATTGGGATGGAGATTGTGATGATATGACAAGTGTAATTAGTAGGTGGGTGATGGATAGAAGTGAGAGTAAGGTTGCAGTGATAGTGGTGGGGTGTGTCTATTATGGAGGCCTGGTAGGATGCAAGGTGTGTAAGAAGAGCGCAAGTAAGGAGTGTAAGCACATTAGGTAGTAGCATGACTGTGTTAGGTGAGCAGTTAGATTGGAAGTGGGTGGGGTGCTGTGGCCGGTAGAGGAGATAAGTTCCTAGTAATGTTCTGATTGGTTGCTGGTTATTGGGAGATGTAGTGGGGACGGATGGGGTGGAAAGTGAGCCCATGCATAGCACAGGCGAACAGAGTGGGGCTTAAATCCCTCCAAGTTGTGGATCACCAGATAAGTATCTAATGGCTTACCAGCAAGCAGAATTCAATTGGTGAAGAGCACTTGTGCCCTGAAGGGAGACTATTAATTTAAAGATGGTTCCATAAACAGCAGGAACCTAATATAGACTTAGTATTGGGGGAGGGGGGTAGCAAAAAGGGGTGCAAAACCAGGTGCAATGCAAACAAACCAGTCAAACTAGAGAGGCAAGCAGTGGAAAACTATTAGTGAAGGCCTCAGAGGGAGATGAGTAATAATACAAACTCTACTGTAAAGTGAAGGAGAGAAGAGATAAACATTATTAAGGTTGGGAGTGTGTCTTCACATTGACTTGCTTATTAGTAGCCAGTTTGTGCACAGATTAGAGTAGGAAAATACATTAACAACGAAGGGGAATATATAGAGATGCAAATAAACAGGTGGGGCTCAAGTGAGACAAAACTAAGGCAAACAGCACTGAAAGGACTGCTTGAGGGTTAATTTTTAATGACAGAGAATAGGAAGGACCTGAATTAAGTGTATACTGTCTAGTGGGCAGTGAGGATTACTACACAAGCTGGGGGGGGGGGGGCACAAGGCTCAAACAGTCAGTGTTATTAGCACTAAGTAACACAGCTAATGTTAAAGATTCACTGTTATAACACATACATGTAGAATGCCTGGGTGGACTGACCCTGCTCTTCAGGCTCAAAAGGTATATCCTTGGTTTAATTTTGCAGTACTGATTCCTTCTTAGACTGTATGGGTGGGGTGGTAGCCGCATACTGCAGAGTTGTTTGAGTGTGCTCTGAAGAGAGAGAAAAAGAGAGGGTGAAGCTAGTAGAATGAGAAAGATAGGTAAAGGAAGTAATGAGGAGACAGGAGGGTGTTAAAAGATATAGGTCTGAGGATAGAGTGGAGAGAGCAGGAGAGAAACAATAGATAGCAGGAGAACAGATGCTACATTAACAGTTTGAAAATACTTCAACAGCTAACACATCACAATGCCATAACTTAGTTTGGAACCAAGTTAATAAAACATGCATAATACATTTAGCAGCCAATTATCGTATGCATACAAGAAAAAGTAAAATGAACACTTAACAGTATAGTTGAATCAGTAGTAGAGACACAACTGCAGTGCTAAATCAGTAAAAGCTGTTTCTAACGCCAACACCAAGTCAATTAGATTTAAATTACATTTATAACAGCAGTTTTAGTACAGCATAGTTGCACAGAGACAACATAGCTGCAGTGGTAATGCCAGTAAAACACTGTTGCTGAATGGCAGAATCAAACCAGTGTAATAAACAAATAATCAGAGCAGTAGTCAAGAATAAGAAAAAATGAATACCAGTTGTAAAGATCCAAATAATTAGCTAAAAACAAGAAATTCCTGAGGTCTAATGGCTTACCAGCGAGCAGAATTCAATTGCTGAAAAGCACTTGTGTCCTGATGGGAGACTAGTGATTTAAAGATGGTTCAACATGTTTGCACATCTTCTGAATTATCTCCATATCAAACACTAGAGATCAGAACAGTATTTCTAACTCTTAACTCCTTCTAGGATGCCCTTCTTGTGGGAGACATCACCATATACTTTGACAACATAACAGTGATCTTGTATATCAATAAGCAAAGGAGACCATGCTGATGTTCATCATATTGATCACTGCTGCAGTAACCTTAGATATATGGGGTTATATCCTGCCAAGCATATAACAGCCAGCCAGTTTACAAAGCTTCAGGGCACCTTCCATGCATCCAAACTATCAAGCAGCTTGAGATGAGCTGACTAAAGGTCTGGGTGAAAAGACCTTCAGAGCTTTACTGCTGCCAAAGAGTATGCACCCGTGGAGATTTTGAGGGTCGTTGGTCAACTTGTGCTTTCCTTTGCTGGATAGATGAGTTCCCTTTAGGGGGAAAAAAATCTTCCATTTTCTTAATTGTATTGATGTTTTATTACTTTCCACTTCAAGTAAATTATTTTAAAGCTAGGAGTGTTGTGTTTTAATGTATTCTCCCAAGACTGTAACATACTTGTAAACAGAGCACAAATGTTTTTCTGTCTGTTTAAAAGTAACATAAACAAACTGAAAACATATTTTTAATTGAAGAACTTGTGCTTATTTTTCCTTTGTGGGGCCAGCATAGTGTTTTGAAGTGCATTTTACTTGTAGTTTCTTTAAAAAAAATAACTTTTGTGGAGTGTTAGTTTTACTAGGATTTACTGCTTGCTTTCTCTGGGACAGAGGCACCATTTCTGGCTTGGCCATGGAACAGACTACCAGTTCCACAGACCACAGTTCGTCCTTCTTCCATCCATAAAAAGAAAAAGTTAAGCAAATAGCCTTTGCCCCTACAGGAGGCTAGCAATTTGCCTCAGCCAAAGGTAGGTGACTCTGCTGTGGCCATTTGTTGTACCTTGGACCACTTATCTTTTACCTTGGATCCATCTTGTGTAGCACACACAGCCAGTATGGACCAAGGGTTAGCCACATCCTCTGCAGCTGTTGGAGTCCTGTCAAGTAAGCAAGGGAGAGCCACTCCTGTCAGTCCTGGAAAGGGAACAGGGAAGGTTGCTCTGTTGTGTCAGAATGCTGTACCTGTCCCTGAGAAAGCAGCTGCTGCTGTTAGTAACACAGCTGGCATAATTTTTCCTGTCAAAAAGAACCATAACACCAAGCATGTATATACTCCTCATCAAATTTCCATAGACAGGGCTAGTTTACAGGGTCTGGCTCAGGGTTTATTTCAGGCTATTGAGCCATCTTGGTAAGTAATTTCTGGTAAAAAAATGAAAAAGAGAAATTCCTCTTTTCCTGAAGAGATTCAGGATTCTGAATCTGAACAGGAAGATGCAGGGTCAGATTCAGGGTTTCTTCCTGAGATTTCTGATTCAGAATCAGAAGAAAACTCAGTTTCTTATTCTCCCTATGGGGGTTTCTTTTTCTCTGAGACTGCTGCTTGAATGTCCCAGTGCCTCAGAAAATACTATGAGTTGTTACAGAAGGATTTTCCAGAATCTACACACATTCCTCTTTTTCTGTCTGCTTTAGATGATGTGTGTATTACTGCCTGCAGTTTTCCTGGTAGTCAGCCAGCTGCCCCTAAAAAGGCAGATAAAAATGTATAAAGTTCCTGGGTCTTTTAACTTTTTATACACTATTCCCAAACCTGACCCAGAAGTTATAGCTTTAGTTGATCCTACTGTTGCTAAGCACTTAGTTAATTCCAATCCTACTCTTTCTGATAAGGATAGGAGACTTATGGATAGATATGAGAAAAACTGTATACCTCTGCAACTTTGATTTTCAGAATGTTGAATTGTCAAGCTCATATGTTAAAGCTTATTCTGACAAACTGTGAAAGTATGAGAGATGTTTTATCTGCAGTTTCTTCTTGTGAGGAAAATCTGCTTTAAATAACCTAGTTTCTTCTATTGCACAGGTCACTACCTGCTATTTGCAATGTATGTATGGCCCTGTTGATACTTCTTCCAGACCTATAGCCACTGGTACTGTTTTAATAAGGTCTGCAAAGCAGCATTCTCAGAAACTTCCAGATAATGTTAGAAATCAGATTTTAAATTCTCCCTTGGATAGAGGTTTAGTGTCCCCCCCCCCCCCTGCTGCAGAGGTGATCAAAAAGTGCGATGAAAGAGCAATCTGATCCAGGGAATCTCTAAGATTTTTCAGCCCTCCTATTCCAAATTATCAAAGGGATTTTCTTGCTTTTCATTCAGTTTTCTAAAAAAAATGAATAAGCAGTCTTAACAGAATTCAGGTATACAGATGTTTAAGAAGAAAAAGCAAGGTGGTTCCAAAAAGAAGTCTAAAATCTTCCAAAATCAAGTGCAGTCCAATAAGTCTGAATAACTATTCAAGAAACCTTGGGAACCTTTTCCACCTTGGCCACTTATTTTCTTCTAGAAAGTCTGACTCACCATTTTATTTTTGGCAACAGATTGTTTCAGACCATACCTCTTATCCTCTTAGAGCAAGAAATCTGGACAAAGCTATAAATAATAGGGGGGGGGGGGCAAAGATCCAAAAATATGGACAATTTTTAAATATTACTCTTACAAACTTATAAAGGTTATGAAGCCTGAAATTCAAATGTCAGTCATTATATTCAGGCTTGAATCCTCAATGATTTGCCAATGAATTGCTAGAAAATCACAATTTTAAGAGAAACAGACCAAAAATATGAGGCAAAAATCTGGACATTTTTTAAATATGTGGACAGTTGAGAGGTATGTTTCAGACAAATGGATTCTGAAAATCATTCATCAGAGTTACAGATGGCAGTAGGATGAAATTCCCCCTTTCCTTGGGGGGGGGGGTCATTCCTCATTCTTAAGATCAGACTCTTTTGTTTCCACCTGTTCTTCATCTCATGTTGTTCCAAGGAATAATAGAACCAATTCCTCCTTCCCAGGTGGGGAACAGTTTTTATTCAAGGACATTCCTAATGCCAAAGAAAGAAAATGCTTGGAGACCAACCTATTTCTGTTAGTGCCCAGATTCAGAATGATGTCACTTCACATCCTGTTACTACTAATTCATATTTCACGTTTTATGGTAATACTAGACTTAAAAGATGCTTGTCATCACATCCCTATTCATCCAGACTTCAGACAGTTCTTAAGGTTTTGTGCATCTGGATCACATTATCAGTTCTCTGCCTTACCATCTTGGCTATCATCTGCACCAAGAGTGTTCAGAAAGTATATAGCTCTAATTACAGCTCATTGCAGGCTACAGTGTATCCATATTTTTCTCATGTTTAGATGAATTGCTTATCTTAGCAGAGTCTTTTTTCAACGTGTCAGGAATCTCTCTGTCTTGATTGAGAGATCTCTTACATTAGGTGATATTCAAAGAGAACATTCAAAAGACTTTCTTGAATCCCTCACGCAGCATGTATTCCTGGGATGTCAACTATATATCTCAGTTCAAAGAGCTTTTCATCCACAGCTAAAAATATATCTTTATTTAGATCTATTTCTAATGTTTTCCCCTCCGACTTCAATCACTGTGAGTAAATACTTCAGGATTTTGGGTCTCATGGCATCTATTATTCTCATAATACCCCTGGCAAGACTCAACGTGAGAAAGACACAGTGGGATCTGAAATCTCTTCGGTTCTTGTTATCTTTTCAAATCCCAATGCTAGGGTTTGCCAGGAAAGAAATCTTTTGGTAAAGACAACAGATATCCTTAAACCCAAGTCTACTCTCCTCTCTCCCTACTCCAAAGCGGTTGGTTACCAGATGCTTCAGACTTTCTTGGGGAACAGTTTCAGGAGGGATACAAGTGCAGGGGGGTGTGGAATAACAACAACAGATGCAATAGCAGGGAAATATCAAAGGGATGCCTGTCCTGAGGAATGCACTCAACTCACACAACCATCTTCCCTGTAACCTGTTCAAAAAAAATTACAGGCAATAACACAGTCATGTGGTACATCAACAACCAAGAAAGAAACATGTCATACCACCTTTGCAGACCAGCCATGTTAGCATGGGATATTGCTTCACAGCACAATCTCACTATACAGGCATGCTACATTCTGTCAGAGCAAAATTGTGTGACAGAGCAGCTAAGCAGGATCAGGGCAGACCCTCAAGAATGGAAACTAGATCGGGGGTCTTTCAAGATTTGATCCATCTGTGGGGAGTTCCTCAAGTAGACTTGTTTGCTTCCTCTCTGAACAGTTAACTGGTGAAATTCTTTTCCAGGACTCCATGTAAGAAGGCCTGGAAGACAGATGTCTTTTCTTTTCTTTTCGTTGGACAGGAATGTTCTTGTATGCTTTTCCACCCTTTCCACTAATATCTGAGGAACTTCTGAAGATTCAGAAGGAATTCCCCCAAGATCATTATGGTGACTCCCTTCTGGCCCAGGCAACCATGTTTTACCCTTCTTTTGGAAATAGCCATCAGCAATTACCACAAGATTGGATCTGCTCACACAAGAATAGGGGTGTTTTATACACCCCAACATCAATCATCTTCAATTGACTGCCTGGATGATAGGGTCTTAATTCCTTTTGAGTAACTGTTTTCTGAGAATGACCAGCAGGTACTAATCAAGAAACCCTGCTATGAGAAAAAAATGTTTTCTAGTTGATGCCAACAACAAAACCAGCACCCATTCAGAGCTAGTTGTTCTCTGGTTTTACGATATTTGTGTGCATTAATACCCTATGGCCTTTACTATTCCTCTATCAAGGTTCATTTATCTGCCATTTCAGTATGTCTGTGATCCTCCTTTTTCAGTGCAGTCTCATGTCAAAATGTTTTTGAAGTTTTGCATAAGAAGCCTCCAAGAAAACTGGTGGCCCCCCCTTGGTATCTTAATTTTGTGTTGGAGAAGTTAGCACTTCCTCCACTTGAAACAGCTAACCTTGCTGACTTGATGTTCTTAACATGGAAAACCATTTTAGTGATTCTTCTGACCTCTGCAAGAAGGGTATCTGAGTTGCAAGCTGTTATGGCATGTCAACCCTATCTCATTCTTCAGGGTCTATATTAGAACATCGAAGTTTTAAAACTTCGAATGTTCTAATATCGAACCCTATTCAGCGAAAGCTGAAAATATCGAAGCAAAAGAAAAACACATTTTTTCCTAGGGAAAGAATTTGGTTGTCCGTTTCTGTTGCTTCGGTATTTTCAGTGCTGTGGTGGAAAGTTACGGGTCAGGTTCAGGTAAATGTGCGATTGAGTGCGGGTTAGGTTAGTTAGAGTTAGGGTGCGGGTTAGGTATGTGTGCGATTGTGTGGACGTGAGGGTTAGGGTGAGTTAGGTGAGTTATGGTTAGGGCGCGGGTCAGGTAAGTGTGCGATTGTGTGGTCATGAGGGTTAGGGCAGGGTAGGTGAGTTAGGGTTAGGGCACGGGTGAGGTGAATGTGCGATAGTGACAGACCTTAGGGTTTGGGTTAAGGTAAGTGGATATTTAATGGTGTCTGTGTATAGTTTAGTGTAGGGTTAGGTGTAAGATTTTAGGTGTATGTGTGTGGATTGCTGTTTGTTTGGTGTGTTTGTGTTGTGTGTATGTGTTTTGGAACAGCAAATGTTTTCAGCTTTCACTGAATAGGGTTCGATATTAGAACATTTGAAGTTTTGAAACTTCGATGTTCTAATATAGACCCCATTTTTCATAGGGTCAGGGTTTCTTTGAAAGTAATCTTTCTTTTATGCCTAAAGTGTTATCCAAGTTTACTTTAATCCAAACAGTTCATCTTCCAATTTTCTTTCCTGCACTTTAAATGAGGAAGAAAGGATACTCTGTACCTTGGATGTCAACAGACAACTCAGATGCTATCTTGACAGAACTAAATCTTTCAGATCTTTGGATCAATTGCTTATTTCTCGTGAAGGTGAGAAGAAGGAACAACTTGTGTCAAAATAGACTGTCAAAGGCTATTAGCTTTGTTATACTCACCATAAAAAAATCTATTCCAAGCAGGGTCAAGGCCCATTCTATTGGGGCCTTGGGTTAGTCTATGACTTTCTGGAATGGGTTGGGTTCTAGAAGTATTCTAGAACTGCTGCTTGGTCCACTGTACATACTTTTATGAAGCACTACAAGCTTGATTCCTTCTTTAGGTACAGATCAAGCTTTTCCGGGACCATTTTCCAGGGCTTCTGAACTCTTCTCCTGCTACCTCCTAAATGTAGTTAGCTATGGTAATTTACCTATATAGCTAAGGTTACTGCAGCAGTGATTAAAATGACAAATATAGTACCATTGTGTAAGTAAAACTTTGCCATAACAGTAGATCTTTAATTGATCACTGCTGCTGTAGCCACTTCGTCTCTCCATCCTCCCTCCTTTTTTGGTGTGTTTTTAATGCCAGGGGTATGGATATTTATGTTTTGTTGTTCCTAGAACTGCCCTTTCATGGCTCAGACTCCTTCTCCCTGCTGGCAGGAAAGCTCTGAAGGGCTTTCCTTCCAAACTTGTCTTTTAGTCAGCTCAGCTTGAGCTGCTTGACAGTTTGGGTTTGAGAAAGGTGCCCTGAAGCTTTTGGAAGTTTGCTGGCTGTTATATCCTTGGCAAGATATAACCCCCAGATAGCTAAAGCTACTGTAGTGGTTATCATTCGAACATCTACTGTTATTGTACGTTCAACTTACACAACTGTACTTTACACCCATGCCATGAATTTCTGTGAGTCTGGGAAATTGATATGTTGAGCAACCACTTTCTGGTAACAAATCAAATCTCCAAGAAGTCTCACTATTTGTCAGAGAAACTCAGGAGGTGCCTGCTACAGCCTCATTAGTGGCCCCTCAGTAGCTTGGTATCATAGAGAAATTTCCAATGTAAAGAAGGAATTCTATGACCTATTTGCCTCCTTTAGCAATGCTAAATGCAACACCTTCCACCCCTCATTCTGACAACAGAAACATCCCACAGGACCTTGTCATCCACAAGTGGCAACTTGGAATTCTGTATGCTTTTCACTCAGTTCCTCTGATGACTAGTTCATTCAAAAAGCAAAACTTTGCATATCAGGAGTGATTCTGATAACTCTGTATTTGGTCTTCCAGGTGTTGTCCCCCCATATTCCATATTTCTGCATCATCTCCTGGAGAAGCCTCTATCCTTGAAACAAACAAGAGCTTTCTTGACAGATCCACTGAGATAGAGACATCAGGACCTCTGATGCCTTGGCTTATCCATTTCTGGTAGTGTCTTGGTTTTCTGAGTGGGTGGTAAAGATATTATCATTGTCTCATAAAACAGATATATAAAAAATACATGTGTTGGTCATTGCCAGAGGACTGAACCCATTCTCAGATCCTGTTTCTTTGCTTTCAATTACCTCAAATAAATGCTTCATTCAGGACTTAGTTAATCTTTCAGCAATGTCTTTTTGCCTGATATCTAACTTTCTTGACTTTGTTAAAGGTGCTTAGAGCCCTTCTTAAGGAGACAATTCTACCTTTCTTTTGTATTACAAAATCATATGGCATTTCTGTTTACATTTGGCAATGACTATATCAGCATGCTGCAGTGGTGCTTGAGAGGGATCGGAGAGGGGTGCCTACAGCACATTTAATCAGTTTTAGCTGGAGTCCAGCTCAAATTACTTTTGTACTCCCACCATCTTATCATCAGCTCTCAGTATGAGCCCTTTTCTGCACTATCTTCAGTGTTTCTGCTGTGAAGATCTTGAGAGCTTCAGTCATTTTTATCTGTTAGTAGCTATTGTTCAGAGTGTATGCTTAATGCAAAGGTTTAAACATTAGTAGACAAATTCTGCTGTTCTTTTGATTTAATATTTAATTTTCTGCTGATGTCTTGACACTCACTGAAAACATATTTCTGATTACAGAAGTTGCATTTTGATGAGTTAATGCATAAAACTGTGCATTCTTCATAACTGTTTTCTACTATACTTATATCTGCATTGTATCACTGGTATTTCATCATGACTGCAATTCTTATATGGGCTCTAACAAAATTTTGCTCTCCTTGTCCCTATGTAAGTAAGTTTCTGTGTGTTGTAACCTGACTCCTGACTGAGCAACTGCTCTGTGACTGTTACATCATTTACTTGATTTTTTTTGCTCATTCCCTTTAACACAGACAACAGGGAAAACTGTGCATGGACAAGTGTATGATGCTATTAAAATATAAATAAAAGTAAATATATTAAAAGTAGGCTCTCTGAAAAAAGAAGATACACGGCAAAAGGTAATATATATATATATATATATATATATATTATGGCAGTCAGCAAGGGGCAAGAAAAATATAGATAATAATGATTTGTCCGGTATACTACAGCATGACTGCTTATTTAAGGAGATGAAAGAAAAGGATGCCTACATGCATTAGCAGTATAAGTTTCATTTACATGAATTATATCATAATGACTTTTGATTAGTGTGGTCAGATCAGGATATGGCATGGGTGTGAAGAGGTGAGACTAAATGCTGACTTCCACACAATGGCAACTACAGTGTAACAAATCAAGAGAAGGGGATCATATTTGTTCTAGACTACACATTTACCAGTACAGCATTTGGGTGGAAATGGTAGTTATGTGTGGAGAATAATAGGATCTTACATTTAACAATGAAGTATGGAAGCACATTGTCTATGTATAAATCATCATCTCTTGTAAGAAGGCATGAATTATAAAGAATGAATGTAAAACAGCATATTTGATAGCGTGTTATACACAGTAGGTTGGCTTCAGAAAGCATTTATGCTACTAACATACAGTATGGGCAATGCAATTAATGGAAGCTGAAAGAATATAACTATTAAAAAATATTGGGCCGGATTCACGATGGCTTGCACAGAGTCTACAAGTAGAGTAAGACTCCATGCAGCCATCATGTCCGACGAGCGATCCACGAACAGCCTGTAGGGGGCGTGTAAGAGAGCTCCTAACACGTCTCCTACATGGAGAGGGTTGTGATATGCAAATTACCTCACTTGCAGCCGAAAGGCATGCAAATGAGGTAAATTTGCGATCCAGGAAGCAGAAACCTGTCCGAGTAAGAGACGTGTTAGCTGCAGAAATGTACTCAGTTGACAACTGAGTACTGTTCTGCAAATAGCACAATGGAGCCTTGTCAGCTCCAAATAAAGGTTGCATATGGTTGAGGAAGCATGCCAATGGCCAAATATACGGCCATTGGAAAGTTTCCCTGATGCAAAATCAAAATAAACATAATTTTTTTTCCGGCGATTTCCGATGTTTAAGCGTAGTGCAGCGCCACACAAATGGGGTGCGCTATAAAAATCATAAAATAAGGCAATAAAAGCCACAAACATGGAATTTATGAAAATTGTCAAATTTCAATGTAAGGGAATAGCAGGCTGAAGACAACATGGCCACCGAGTAGGGGTTGTTAAGGGGAGAAGCCCAGTCTAAGACATGTAACCAAGCATTAGTAGGCAATCCTATGTAAATGAGTGTTAGGATAGTGAATCGCACTTTTACATAGCAAATGAGCACAGTCAGTGGAGTGTAGGAGTAGGATATGGGGAGTAACAGAGTAGGAGATAGGTGACATCACAAGGGGGGTATGTATGAAAGTAGTGAAGCTGATTGGAGGAGAGTGTCATGTGTTAGCTGTCAGTTAGACATCATGGAAAGAGGTGTGTCAACAGGTAGGCCAGGGAAAGCCAAGAAATGGAAGGTGTATACTGTGGATAGCACCAAAGTTTCTTGCTGAGCGGGAATGTGCACGTGTGCGCGCCCGTAAACCCGAGTAAGACAGAGTGCGCGCGTGGAAGCGTGAGTGCACGCGTTTAACCCAGAGTAAGCATGTATAGGGCTGTTTAAAGACCTGTAAGTGCATATGCACTGGTGTGTGTGCGTTTTCACCCAGATAAGCAAGTTTTAGTCTGTCTAAGCATGTGTGCGTGTGTGTGAGCTGCTGTGAGCGTGTTTGCGCTTGTATGCGCGTCGCTCCCCCTGAGGAAACAGAAAGGAAAAAGGAAGCACAACAAATAGGAGGAAGCTACCAGGTGATACTAGTAGAGCTAGCAGGTGAAAACAATCCAAATCAGGCAATAACACAGGCAGAGCACTAGCCTAGCCCAGCCCAGCACTTAAAACTCTGCAAACAACAGTGCAGTTTGTTTCTCACAAGAGACACTAAAACACTGGAGTATGCTACTAGAAGTGAAAACTGAAAATCTTCACTCAGACAAAAAATGCTAGGGGCTGCCATTGCTGTTATAAGACGACATATGCAACATGCTGAGGGTGGTGACAATGCAAATGCTGCTGGACAACCCACAGTGAGGAGACAGAGAAGAGTGTACAGGCCCAGGGTCACCTACCAGGGATTACATGAGCTGGAGATAGTGGAGCGCTATAGAGTGGACAGAGACCTCCTGCAGCAAATTGTGGAGCTGTGCAGGCCACGCCTCACACACAGAACCAACAGAGGGGAACCCATCCCAGTGGAAACCAAGGTATGTGTTGGCCTAAGAATACTAGCAACAGGTACCTTTCAGAGACCAACTGGTGATATGATGGGGATATCACAGGCATCAGCATCCAGGGTACTGCACCAGTTCCTGGATGCCATGTCAGCACATGTCGGTGATCATGTATATTTCCCCAATTCCCGTGAGGTATTGGCCAGCAATATGCGTCTCTTCCAGCAAATAGCAGAATACCCTGAGGTAGTGGGTGCAATAGACCGCACGCATATACTCATCAAAGCACCAGCCAGTGAGCGGGGTAGGGCCTACATTAACCGCAAGGGCTTCCCCTCCATCAACTGCCAGGTCATGTGTGTGCTGGCTGCCCTGGAAGCTACCATGATTCCCATATCTGGCATCTGACGCAGCTGTACCAGACATTTGCCAATGAGGACATCCCACATGGTCACTTAGTGGGGGATGCTGGCTATGCACTGGAGCCGTGGCTGATGACACCCATCAGAAATGCACACACACCTGAACAAGAACACCATAATGAGGCACACGCACAAACACAAAATGTAATCGAGCATGTGTTTGGGTTGCTCAAGTCATGGTTCCGGTGCCTGGACACATCTGGTGGAGCCTTGCAATACTCACCAACTACATGTACCCAAATTGTCATGGTATGTGCTATGCTACATAATATGATCCTGCGAAAACAGCTGCAACAGGACCAGCATAGGCCTGGGCCAAGCAGCCCCCCACCAGTGCCAAGGCCATCACAGGCAGAGCGTAACTCGGAGGAGGAACAACCTGAGCCTGCCCCAGTAAGCAGACGGAGGCGTGCCCAGTATGCCCTGGCCTTGGCAAAGAGGCAACGCATAGCACATACACTGGATCAGTAGGAACCCTGGAAATTATACCTCTCTCTGACTTGCACATATAGTAAAAGGGATGCCTAACTTGACACTACCTGTTGCCAAACATGTATAGGGAGTGCAGTATGCGCATCCGACATAGGCAGCCCTGCAGCAACACCTGAGGCATGATTGCCATGTGTTAAGCAATGTAAGGTAGTGCTAAACAGCATTTACCACCATGTTGTATATGCAAACTTGATGACCTTCAGTAGCATCCTACCCTCACCAAACATGAGGCCACAATATGAAGACAAGATGATCAACTACAACAATTGGCTTAAGTATTGGTGTCAATGAAAGGGGATTCAATGCGTATCAGCCTAGGATGAGATGCTCAACAAGACATGATGCTTTGCTAGGGATGGATTTCACCTATCACCTGTGGCCTATTGCATATTGCCAAAGGCTCTTGTCACCCCCATAGTGCTTTTTCTAGGTAAGGCTCAAAACACAAACCCACCTCCATAGGTATCACAAGGGATAAGAAAGTATAAGTAATGCTACTCAATGCCAGAAGTCTAAACTGCAAGATGCATGCACTCCAAACACTCAAACCTGGTTCAAGGCTCCCAAGAGCACCCTAGCATTCACAGCTACACCTCATACCATGCTTTACAGCTGCAAAACATGGAACAAACTACAAAAGGAGGGTGAGTATCAATATTTGTCAAAGATACCCACAACCTCAGGTTGGTGGCACAGCATGAAGCATCAGAGACTACCCATGTGTGACCAACAGTGGGCAAAACCACCTTCCAGTTCATAGCCTGCTACAGACCACCCTCCTAAACCCAGGAACCACACTTGTCCGACTGGAGAACACATGAAAATATGAAGATCTCCCCAAACACCATTATATTGGGCGGCTTCAACTACCCAAACATACACTGGGAGCATTACCCTAGCTCCAACACCCTAGGCCAAAGGTTCCCAGAATTTATAAACCAAAATGCTATGGAACAACTTGCTACCACTCCCACAAGAGGGGAAAACATACTGGACCTGATCATCACCAACATGGGGACTCTATGCCCAGGACCAGAAGTGTATCCCTCACTGGTACGATCACACCAGATAGTAATCTCACTGGATATTCACATCCCCACCCTAGCCCATAGCCAGAAAACCACAGTGAAAAATGTTCACTAAAGCATATGTCACACACCTCAAAAATGAGGTGGAATCCTTCACAGCCCCTGTGTCTGTGGAAAATACGGCCCAGACCTCATAACCCTTTATAAACACATTCTATGAACACTGTCAGGAATGCATGGATCATGCAATCCCACATAAAACCAAGACCCAATCCTCCAAAGGCAGGCATCCTGTTTGGTGGACCCCAGCCATAAACAAACCATACAATACAAGGAGGAAGCTACTGTATGATAGATCCAAATCACAAAAAGGGAAGCCATCTCTGACCAGTATTATTGAAAAACAACATCCACACATAAAATTGTCTAAGGCCATCTGTGAGATAAAAATCATACAGGACACCAAGGATAATCACAAGGCATTCTTACTTACTGTAGGAACCTGTGTGGGAATCCCCAGGTATGTTCAGAATTAGTCCAAAATGACAAACAATACAACAAACCCACAGACATTGCCAACATCCAAGCTGACAGGTTCAGTGCAAACTTCTCCCCCCTCCCCACCAAAAAGGCAAATATCTATCCCAGCAGAGTGCTGGCCCCCTGACATCACAGATGTGCAGGTAACAGCCAGCCTCTCCAAAGCAAAACACACAGCATCAATGGGACCAGACAGTGTCCTGGGCTGTGTCCAACATGAACCCCAAGCAGAATTGAATACACACATAAAACCACTGTTCAATGTCAGCCTTAACACATGATATGTACCCAAAGAGCAGTGTACAGCAACAGTGGACCCTCTCCACAAAGGTGGTGTCTCAACGGATACTGCAAACAATCGCCCCAGAAGCCTGACTAGGTTGGTCTGCAAAGCTATGGAAAGGATCATCATGGACCTCAGAAATAAACATATTGTGGACACACAGACACTGGATCCTACCCATTTTGGCTTTGTTAAGGGCAGATCCTGCCTCTTAAACCTGGTTGAGTCATTTGAAACAGTCACCAAGGCCATTGACGAGGGGATGGTGGTCCACACAGCCTACCTGGACCTTGCAAAAGCCTTCCATACAGTACCCCACTTGGTCATCATAGATAAGATCACCAGCTTCAATAGAAACCCCTATGTCAGTAGATGGGTTGCAAACTGGCTCAAGGACAGAACCCACATGGTCTGAAATGCTGGAGCCATGTCAGACCACAAACCAGCTACACGTGGCATCCCACAAGGCTCAGTCCTGGGACCTCCCTTGTTTGGTATATATTTCTCAGAGGTACAGGCCAACACAGAAGGACAGTTGGTGAACAAGTTTGTAGATGACTGCAAACTGGGTGCCATAATCGACCCTCCAGCTGACACAAGCATCCTACAAAAGGGCCTCATAGAAACATCCAACTGGTGCCAGAGCCATGTCCTCAAGCTAAACACAAAACAGTGTATAGTCCTCCCCTGTGTCAAAAACTAAGTGCCCACAAATTACTACATATGTGGTAACCCATTAAGTATGGAAGAGGTGATAAGGGACCTGGGGACCCAAGTCGATAGCAATCTCACATTCGACAACCATGTGGCCAAAGTGTTCAGAGAAACATTTCATATAGCCCACCTAATCATGAAGGTAATCATATGTACATCAGTGGAGGTCATTGTGCCTCTTAACTCATCCCTCATCAGGCCCATAATTGAGTACAATGCCCCTTGTGGGATGTACCTTTGCAGACACCTGCAGCAGCTGGAAAGACCACAAAAGTACCTCACCAGGAGGATCAAAGGGCTCAAACACATGCCAGTCACTGCCCGGTTAAAGAAACTGCAGCTCCACTCAGTGGCATACTGCCTGCCCAGAGGCAATCTGTGCCAGATGTATAAAGCCATGTCCAACATGGAATCAATGGACATGCTGCACCTTGGAAAATCAGAATCCCATCAAGCTATGCGCTCAAGAGACCTGAACCTCAGGAATGAAATAAATAGGACATGCTGGAGTGACAGATCCATAACCCAGAGGCTCCCCCCACTCTTGAGTAAACTCCCACTCCAGGTTAGCCAGAGTCCCTCATTGACTCTCTTCAAGAGGAATCCTGATGAGTGGATGGGAGATTGTAGGTTTACCCTGGGTATCACTTCTATGTCACTGTTAGCCAGAGGCACAGTATACTAACCATGAAAAATGTAATGGCAAACTCCACTTACAATGTGTGTTGAAAGCCAAACACACTCTGGCTAGGATTATAAATGCCCTAGGGCAGATAGCCTAGTATGAACCTATGAACAGAATCACACACACCAAGTAGTACAACTGTGGTTACTGTGGAGTAATGTTTGCCAATGTCCACCCAAGTTGGTGAATACACAGCAATGTTGGACAAGCCTGGTTTAAGTACGCCATAGATGAACAAAATGCAACATGCTCATAGTTGCCCAACTGGCCCTTAACTAGTCTGGTCTGCTCAGTATGAGCATTTACAGCAGTGAAGGGACTCAAACCCATGATACTGTGCACCATAATGAAAGTACTGAACCACTACACCATGACAGTATTGCAGTGTTCAGCCAGTATGAGAGAATGTTGCCAAGTCTTTGCAAACTATCCCATGGAAACCCTGCAAGCACAGCATAATCCCTGTTGAGTTATGACACAAAGGAGTCTGGCAGTAAGAACACAACATGACTTCCAACACACACAGTATTAATGTCAGTATTGGTCATGTTCACACACAACCACAAATGTAGTGGACGTTAGATCACAACATATGGAAAGGTCACACTGGGCATGCTCACACACTTGGATAAATGAGACACATGTCAGACAACAAACCATGGAAAGCCTGAACTGGGCATGCTCACACACTTAGGCCATGTCTGAGTATAGCAGTCAGTCACACATATCTGGCAGTTGTATGTGTTAAGCCAGGAACCTCCCACAATCCAGCAATCCACCCTGTGCACACAGTTAAATGACAACAGACACATATATTAATATACCGGAACCCTGTCATGATCAAACATGTTACCACACGTTGTTCACAGAAACTGTGAAAGCTATGGCAATAAAGACCTGCAAACAGTAGCAGCAACAAATATTGTGCATCCCAAACATAAACATAGGTGCAGAGGTGAATACTAGGCTGTCTGCCCTGAGGAATTCATAAGCCTAGGCAGAGTGTATTTGGCGTCTGCCTCCCCAGTAGAGTAGCCTACTGTGCCTCTGTAAAGTAGGTCACAGAAGGCACCCTTTAAGGCTACTTTGCTTTGCCTCTGTCAAGCAGGGATACAGTGGAGATCCCAGGGGTGAATATGCAATTTCCCATCCATGCGGCTGTATTTTGCTGGAAGAGGGTTGGGGAGGGGCTATGTCTAACTTTAATTGGGATTCAATTCCAGAGTGAGGGGAGCCTGTGAGTAATGAATCTGTCCCTGCAGCATGTCCTATTTATGTTTGTGCTGAGGTTTACGTCCCTGGAGTGTGTAGCTGTAAGGGTCTTGGATGTTATGAGGTGGAGCATGTCCATTACTTCTGGGTTTGAAATGGCTGTGTACGTCAGGCATAGATTACCCCTGAGTAGGCGTTAAGCAACTGAGTAGAGCTGGAGATCCTTTAGCTGAGCTGCATAGGACTTCTGTGTGTAGCCCATGATTCTCTTCGGGAGGTACTGTTGTGTTCACTGTAGTTGCCACAGGTGTTGGGTAAGGTACACCCCAAAAGGGGCATTGTAGTCAAACATGGTCCTGATGAGTGAGTAGTAGAGGGCCACAATGACCTCACATGATCTACATGAAAACACCCATGTGAGAAGGAGGGCTATACAAAGTTCTTAGCAATGACTCTCTGTCAATGTGATTAGCAAAGGAGAGGTTATGATCTATCTGGGTCTGTGGGATATTGCTCTGTTATGTAGTAGCTTTCTCCTTCTGTTGTACAGCTTATATATGGCTGGGGTCAACCAGACAGGTCTCCTGTTTTGGAGGAGTCATGGTTTTATGTGGGATAGCATGATCAATGCATACCTGCAGCTGCTCATACAATGCGTTTGTAAAGAATTCTGCAGATTGGTCTGTATTAACCTCCAGCACGGGGCCTCTGAAGTATTCCACCCCAGTCTTCACAAGTGCAAATTCTGCTTTCGAGAAATTCTTTACAGTGCTTTCCTTGGCTGGGTGTGGGGACGGGATATGGATGTCCAGGGAAAGTTGAACATGGTCTGATCTTAACAATGACAGTTCTACCTCTGGTGTGAAACATAGAGTCCCCATGTTGGGGATGATCAGGTCCAATATGTATTCCCCCTAGTGGGTGTGGTGACTGGTTGTGCCATAGCACATGGATTCACAAATTGTAGTGGCTGTAGGGTGATGTTGAGGGCTTGAGTAGTATCCCCAGTCAATATTTGTGTACCTGAAGTCAACCACTATAATGGTGTGTGTGAAGACCTTCATATCCGACACTGTTCCCAGGAAAGCCAAGTGTGGTTACTCGGTATGGGTGGGTGGTCTGAACTACACACCAAACCAAAAGGCAGTTTTGCACAATGGTAGGTGTATAGGTATGGCCTGTCATGCTTAGTGTAGTGGGACCAACCCAGAGGTGTGTGTATCTGTGATGTATATGGATACACCCCCTACTTGTGTTCTGTGTCACAAGTCCTGTGGTCACGAAGCATGGTATAGAACATAACCTGGCAGTGCCAGTGTGCATATGTGACCCTGAACTAGGTTTCTGCGAATGCACAGATATTGTTATCCCCCATACTGAGGGATAGTTAAAGATGTACATTCTTCTTTGGAAAGACTGATGATGTCAGCACCCTATAAATGCAGCAGGAGAAGGGAAATCATCCACTAATGCGAATAGCGCGCTGCAGTAATGCGTCTGTCTCAAGTATCATAACATAGTTAGGTAGGGGTTTGAATCCTGTAAACACTGTGTGTGTGGGGTGGGGCAGGGGTGTGTGTATGTCTGCAATTCTTCGTGAAAGGAATGGCCATTTTGAAGTCTGGGATAGCACACTAAAAGATGTACATTCTTCTTCGGAAACACTGATGATGTCAGCACCCTATATATACAGCAAGAGAAGGGAAATCATCCACTAATGCGAATAGCACGCTGCGCTAATGTGTCTGTCTCAAGTATCATAACATAGTTAGGTAGGGGTTTGAATCCTGCAAACACTGTGTGTGGGTGGGGTGTGTGTATGTCTGCAATTCTTTGTGAAAGGAATGGCCATTTTGAAGACTGGGATAGCACACTAAAAGATGTACATTCTTCTTTGGAAACACTGATGATGTCAGCACCATATATATACAGCAGGAGAAGGGAACTCATCCAGTAATGTGAATAGCATGCTGTGCTAATGCATCTCTCTCAAGTGCCATAACCTGGTTAGATAGGGGTTTGAATCCTAAAAATGCCATGTGTGTGTTTGTCACACAGTTTGTGAATGTGTTGTGTGTTTTGCTTTCATTATTGTATGACATATTATTATAACAGTAATTGCCATGCACACATCAGGTATCTGTTTGCCACATACAGATATGTACCTGTGACCTATAATAGTTCCTATGTGTGAAGCCTGCCCCATATGAATACAGTTGTTACCTTTGCCGCCATGTGCCGCAGCTTACCAGACCTTAGGCCATACATGTATGTTGGTGACAATGCAAGCTACTGCAGTGATCTGTGTCCTAGACCATCTATGTGACACACACCCATGAAAGCTTTGATAGATTAATGTGGGTGACGGTTCATGTCTGCAGTATATGTCAGACATGTTAAAACACAGCAAAGTCTGTGAGTGATGGCCATCCAGTGTAGGTGTATGGCAACTGTTGCCAATATGCATACAGACACCTTCTTGCTTAGGTGATACACAGAGGGACTGCAGAATACCTTTGGAAATGTGAATATCACAGGATAGACAAGATAACACCTGTCCACATGTACACACCATTACCCGTTCTACATGATGGGTGCTACCACCTACATGGTACTGTTGGAATACTATGTTAACTACATGCTGATGACAATGCCACAGTAGCGTTACAGCAATATACCATGGCTTGGACAACAGGTATCTGTCCGTATGGTACTCTTGTGGTGGTTAGGTGTGTCATGTGTAGAATGCATTGTAGGCCACTGTATGTATTTGCAGTCATGGATGGACATATCCATAGTTTGTTGGCATGTACATGAGACTGCTATATGCCAAAGGGTATTGTTCCCAGGGATGTGTGGGGCTCAGTAACAATGGCTACTGGTATAGTGTAGTACTGCAGGGATATCACTGACACCAGGTTCCTACATCTGTGTATCAGTTGAGGAGACACCATGTAATGACCACTGAATGTCAGGCTATGTAAGCTGTGTATACTACCAGAATGCAGACCATTGACATGTGGAAACCGTATCACCCACAGCATACTGTCAAACCATGTCATGTTCCATGCTGACCATGTTCACAAATGTACACCTGCAAATCGGTGATGCAAACATCACACATGTACTGTCCACACCCCAACACATGCAGGCACAGGTACATACAACAGCCATGTGGCACATGTGCAGACAGTACACTTTGGGAATTAACACTGGTGTATACAAAACTGCAATGACAAACATAGTTAATGCATCATGCATGCTCGAATCTACCCACAACAATATCATTACACTGTACTGTTAACAACATGATAATAATACTACAGTGCTATGTAGTCACCCTGTGCATCAGTACCATGCTATCCTCTTCCAGCATCAATGTTACAGATGGCAGGAGGTGGCACAGTTTCATCATATGCACAGGGTGTGTACTTGGTTTGCCAGAGTCTGCCATTCACACATCCAATCGACATGTATGTGTGTGTTAGTGAGGGACAACAGTACAAGATGGGGCAACATTGCTGCGATGTGTGTATGTGTTAGCCCTAGGTGTCAGCATTATGTGTGTGTGTATGCATGCACACAGTTCCACCATGTGGCTGCCATATACGGGTGTTTGTGGACAGCCACAGACTGTACCTGCCAGGTCATACAGGTCACTGTCTCTGGCCACGGACATGGTACCTGTGCCTGGCAGAGGTGCTACGGACAGTATCAGGTACTAAGCCAGACTGGGTACTGTCATCAGAAGCAGTGGGACTGTCCAGAGCCACGTGCACGTGGCCTTCTAGGATGGCCTACTGACAGCACAAATCCAGCATTGCTGGGGCTGGTACTGGCACTATGGTAGCGGCTGCGGGTTTGTTGTCGTCCGTGACGACTGGCAGCTGATAATGTTGCTGGCAGACATCCACGTCGACGCCTCAACCATCCTGCACTGTCCTGGCACCTGGACATGTAGTTGTGGAACAGATCTAATGTGTCACCCCAACGTCTATCAATGACCGCGCTGATGTTACGGATGGCAGACGCAACGTCATGCATAGTGTCATTCATAGAGGTGCAATGTGCTCTAAGTTCCCTAAGACCCTGTCTGGTGTAACATTCCATAAGTGCCTGCATTACAGCCCGGAACATAGCTGAGGTTGATAGACCTCTGTGGGCACGTCTGACAGGGGCAGTACGACCACGGATGCTCCCACGAGAACCCCTGGACATCTGCCTGTGTGGTACCATGTCAGGAATCTGGCCATGGCTGCTGTGAGGGGATGCATGTGCCAATGATACCACACTACCCTGGTCAATGCCCACTGTATGCTGTCCCTCAGCTAAGGACATTGGTGACAATGGATGTATCGGCAGGATGACTGTGCGCATTGATGGGGTTGACTGCTGTGTACTGTCAATTGGATGACCAACGACAGACCCTGTCACACCTCCCTGTGCCATTACACATGTATCATCATTAGCACTATCCCCAGCAGTGGCTTCAGGTTCCCTGCTGCACTCCACCAGAGCAACATCAGAACCTGTGAGAGGAAGATAGGAAACACAGTTTACAAATGTGTACACAATATTAGCACACAGGCACACATGCACACAGGTGCACATGCACACATGCACACATGCACACAGGCGCACATGCATACATGCACACATGCACACAGGCACACATGCACACATGCACACAGGCACACATGCACACATGCACACAGGCGCACATGCACACAGGCGCACATGCACACATGCACACAGGCGCACATGCACACATGCACACAGGCGCACAGGCACACAGTCACATAGGCGCACATGCACACATGCACACATACACACAGGCACACAAGCACACAAGCACACAGGCACACATGCACACAGGCACACTCCTCAGTACAGCAGATACAAACACAGACACACCTGCAATCCAACACATACACAATACTGTTTTAGGGTGGGTGACCATTTCACAAGGAAAAACATCACTGCACACATGTCAGCATGCAGGTTATGTGTTGCACAGGAACATGCAGTGCAAGTGTAGACAGCCCTTGTTAATAACAGTATACGTGTACTTGATGCTTGTGTGTAGTTGTTCAGTGATTGTCTCCACCCTGGGACACAATGTGTACAAGGACATTACAATGTTGTGCAAGTGTTACAAGCTGTGGGTGCATAGACTTGCACACACACACACACACACACACACACACACACACACACACACACACACACACACACACACACACACACAAAACACATGACGGTGCTACACAATAACAGCTATGTGTACTTTTGTGGTCAGTGGAACTGGATGTGGTGTAGTAATGTGAGCCATGATCAACATGCTTCTTGTGGTCAGTCAACAATAATAATGTGTGCCAGACAGGAAGCTAGCAAGCTAGCATGCTGTACCTGAAGTGTAGTAACATGACTACATCCACAATTACACAGCCACTTGTTACATGGGTGTGTAAGGTGGCCAATAGTGAGCATTGCCTAACATGAATGTATTATTTGTTCCAGACTGTTGCACAAAGACAAGATAGGCCTCTACCCCTGATATATATCAGGTATATTATGTGTGCTGCGTAGATAAGTGGGATGCTGAAGGCTGGCCATACAACAGATGTCATAATTGGACATGTGTAGCAGGCTAAGGTGTAGTGTATATGCCAAACATGTGTGTGCTGTGTACATGTGGATCTGGTGTGCCTATACAATGTCCAGTACTGTGTTGCCACACGTGTGTCATGCTCTGTGTATTGCATGTGAGTGAGGCAGCCACTGAGAATAATGGGATATGCATAGTCTCACAGCAAACATGCACAGCATGCATTATGTGTAGGTGTGTTACATGTGCACACACTACACCTCCATATGACATGCACATGTCATTAGCAATAGTATTGTTATTACACACTCACCAGCATGGATTGGCTGCCTTGCTGTCACTCCAGAGGGACCTGCAAACATATGAGAGTGATTGCCAGTGGCCACAACTGTGCCTTTGATACTGTGAGTATGATAAAGTACAGTAGTACAACAGGTGGCTTTCACAGGTGTACAGATTATGCTCAGAATATCAATCTTGCAGAAGACTGGGCAGGTTAACAGCTACACAAACAGTACACATCTCACACATGCATAGACTACCAGTACAGAGAACAGTCAACTACAGATAAGGGATGTTACCTGCACACTCCATTTCAACATGCTGGGTGGCTCCGGCCTCCATGATGACACATGTTTGTGGATGTTCTTGTTGTTGGCCTGGAGCCACAACACTTAGGAGGTGCACCTCCACACTGGTGAGGGGGGGGTGGATAGGTACCCCACCACCTGTGGCAAGCTGTTGTCTGTGGATATCAGACGCATGCTACCGGACATGTCTAATTAAATCACTGCAGTGATGGTGTACCTGCTCATATGTCCGGTTATGCATGCCTATGTCATTTACCCGACGGACAAGTTCTTGCCACAGTGCAGCCCTCTCATGCTGGTTCTGGCTGGTCCTGGAAAACAGCACAGAGTAATTATGCACCAGGCTCTGGTGGATCTCCTGATCCTCTGCTGCTGTATACGGTGGGTTTCTCTGATGTACCATCACCCTGGAAGGAAGGAAAAGAAAAATATGTGAGCAAGTCATGTGGCACACTTAATATTCAAATGTACTGATATCACTTCACTGCCATATATAGCATCTGTCTGTCTATCAGGGGATACACATGTTCGGTACCACATATCAGTGCTCAGCCCACAACTGTCTGACAGTGCCTGCCACCCTCCATACAACAAACTAGTATACACCAGCACTCGGCACACTGTTTGGGATACAATGCACAACCTCACACTGGGGTATGTATCAAGCTAATGGATGAAGAATATTGTCATCCCATGCAATGAATGCAATATACATGTACAGTTTCAATGGTAATCCACCCTAGTTTTTGATGCCATACTCCTACCTGACATACGTGCATAGTTGTTACTAAAGCCAGCATACTGCTGTCACAGAGTATACATGCTGCCAGGTACACACACATACCCTGTAGCACACATGTGATTGTGGCCTTGGTACAGGCATCATTACACACACATTACACATACATACAACACACAAATGTATGACAACACAGATGAGCATTAACTGTGTACCTTATAGTACTGTGTGCCCCTACTTATAGATACCTATGCATGAGGTATGTAATCTGTGCAGACTACAGGTAACACACCAAACAGTATTACCACAGAATGTGAACATACACCATACTGTAGTGTTTATGCCTACAACATCAGGTAGTACAACAGTTCATATGTGAGCTGGATTCAACAGCAGTACCACTTACTAAGCATTCATGTATTGCTTCTGCCTATGATGGGACACCGCAGTTGTACACAGGGAACTACAGCACAACATATGCCAATCTACTATGTTTGCATCCCAATAACTGACACATCTTTCTCTGGCCTCACACCAAGGACACCAACTACCATGACAGACACAAACTCACGCTAAGCTATCACACCTTTACAGACCTTGCACACAGTCAGTGTCACACTCATTCAATGTCACATAGCTGGTATTGCACTGAGTACATGTGTGTGTGCATTGTGTCATAGGTAGGTACTATGCTATTGGCCCTGGGCCTAGGGCAGCCTAGCCATATGCTACCCTGCCCTTTGGTACACATGTACTGTGATTTTACTTGCTCCTGTGAAATGGTTACACACAGGTGACTCAAAGGGCATATTAACTATCTCCATGACATTCATCAGGGGTATGTATGACATCTACTAATGAGGAGCCTTGTTTGTTAATGCTGGGTGGTTTAGTCCAGGGTATGGCATATTTGTGTACAGAAACCTGTACCTCCAGCATATGCTGTTTAGTGCGGTGACAGGGATTAGGGCCCTAGGTCATGTAGGCTGGACGGATTGTGAGGTGTTGCCATGGTGGTTGGCCAACTGGTATGGGTGTGACATAACTCTGTATGTCCAGCACTGGTAACCTCTGTGTAGGCAGCATGCAAGGCACTCTAGCTGTGGTTTTGTGAGTCAGTCTGCATAGGGAATGTGTTTGTGGCCATTATCAATCTTTGTTGGGTATGTCTGTGGCCTTTCCATTTGCTGTAGTTCTCATGGGAGGTACATACTGCATAGGACATTGTGAGGTGTACTGGGGTACACTGACTTACATTTCCCTAGCTGACACACCTTTTGTGATGACACGTACCATGTACAGGGATTACAAGACTAGTGTGCCACTGTGGATATCAAAGGGGAGGCTATTGTACACCTGTGTCCCATGTTCCCTTCTGACACCTCCAGTGGCAGGCAGGCAACCACCTATGTGGTAGTTAGTGGGTAACATGTTTTGGAATGGGGTATGGTACTGCAGTATCAACACTGGTGTTTTGTCCATGCCTTGGTCACCAGGCACCTGTTGCAGTACATCTGCCCCCATGCCCCCCTCTCTCACTCTCTCTTTATATGTATATTTATATATATTTATATATATATATATATATATATATATATATATATATATATATATATATATATATATAAATATATCAATATATACATATATATAAATATATCAATATATACATATATATATATATATGTAAATATATATACATATCTACATATATGTATGTATATCTATATACACACCGCTATATATAACCATATATATATATATATATATATATATATATATATATATATACATATCTATAGACATTCATATCTATCTGTATACATGTATGTATCTAAATTTATATCTATATATGTATTTGTCTATTATATCTATATGTATATACATATTCTCTATCTATCTATCCATATATCTCTATGTATCTATACAGACCTCTCTGTCTATGTACATATATATATGTCGCCAAAAAATGGGCATGGGTAGTTACCGGTGATAAGTGGGTTGAGGACCCGGCCTACTCTCTGACCCACGCCAGGGACCCATGCTAACGGTGGGAGGGGTATATGTGCCCCTATTGGTCAGTGTGTGCCCGCCATAAAAGCCCAGCAGCCCTGGGTCAATAAGCTACTGGCTGGCTGGTGTCTAGTTGCCCAGCCTGGGTTACCTGGGATAGCTCTGTTGAGTGAAAGCTGGACATAAAACCAACCAACCTGCCAAACATGGACTGAGAATTGCTACGCTTAATTTAGGCTCACTGACAGGACGCAGCTTAGAAGTGGATGACATGATGATACAGCATCCTATGTATCCAAGAGATGAGATGGAAGGGCAGTGCAACAAAGCCACTTGGCTTGGGATCCAGACTCTACTACTCAGGTGGTGGACAGGCTAGAAATGGTGTAGGAATTGTGGTGAGACAGAGGCTTCTGAAGTCAGTGAAGGATATAATCAGAATTAATGACAGACTCATGGCAATCAGACTCCAGTGTAATGATAGGACAGTATTCATAATCTCAGCCTATGCCCCACAGCAGGGTTGTGATAGTGAGGAAAAGAGTGCATTCAGACAGCAGTTGCAAGACCTACTAGATAAAGCAGGACAACATGAATTGGTGTTGATAATGGGTGACTTAAATGCACATATCGGGACAGACAGAACAGGATATGAGGACTGCCTGGGTCCACATGGGTGGAGCAATAGGAATAAAGAAGGAGAAGCCATTCTAGACTTCTGTCTGGCAAATGGCTTGATAGTAGCCAACACATGGTTCAGAAAGAGAGACAGTCACAAGATCACATACAAGAGTAGCCAACATGCAACTCAGGTAGACTTCCTCCTAGTAAGGAAAAGGCACTGGGGTAGAATCCATGATTGCAAAGTCATCCCCAGTGAAGCAGTCGGTTCACAGCATAAACCAGTAGTTGCCACAATCAGCTGCAAGCAGTGGTCAGAGAAGGCTCTAAGGTCAACAGAGACAAGGCTGAAGACCTGGAAGTTGACAGGAGAGAAAGTACAGCAGTTCAAGGAATTACTCAGGGCTCTAGCACCCCAAGAAGAGGAGGAAATAGGTGGAGTTGAAGAGTGGCAGCCTAAAACAGCATGTGTTAGGACTACAGAAAAGATATGTGGCCGAGCCAGGTATGGAAATAAGGTACATAAGGAAAGCTGATGGTGGAATGCAGAAGTGCAGGAAGTAATCAAAAGAAAGAAGGAGTGCAGGAAGAAGTGGGAGATTGAAAAGACTGACCAAGCTAGGAAGGACTACTGGTTGGCTAACAAAGAAACTAAGAAAGAAGTTGCAATAGCAAAGCTATCAGAGGCACTCTATCAGCTTCTGGAAAGTGATTCAGTAAGGGGCACAAAGAAACTATACCAGGTTGCAAGGCAAAGACGGAAATATAAAGAAGATTGTCAGACACCCTTCATAAGGGATTCCAGCAACAACCTGCTTACCAGCCCACAGGACATCAAATGCAGATGGAAGGAGTATTTCCAGCAGCTTCTGAATGAAGAAAACCCCACAGAAGCGGTACTGCCCCAGAAACAGCCTACAATGAAAATAGAAGAGGAGCCCAGCTTAGAAGAAGTAAGAGCAGCACTAAGGAAAATGAAGTCAGGGAAAGCAGCAGGCTCAGATGAGGTCACAGCAGATATGATAAAGATGCTGGGTGCAGTGTGGAGAGAAAGACATATTCCAGATGACTGGAGAATAAGCATACTCATGCCAGTGTACAAGAACAAAGAGGACATCCACAACTGTGGACAGTATAGAGGCATCAAACTCCTACCACATTGCATGAAAGTTCTGGAGAGGGTGATTGATAAACGGATACGCAGAATAGTAGAATATAAGATGGGAGATGAACAGTTCAGATTCAGATCAGGATGCAGCACAACTGACCCAATGTTTGCATTGAGACAGATACTTGAGAAGAAACTAGAGAAGAGGAGAGAGTCAAACTGGGATTTCCTAGACTTGGAGAAAGCATATGACAAGGTCCCAAGAAAGCTGATCTGGGCAGTACTGTGGTGATTTGAAGTCCCAGAAACATTGGTAGAATTAGTACAGGCTATGTACAAGGACCCAGTGACTCAAGTACGAACAGTGTTTGGCCTCACTGAGGGGTTCCCAGTGGGAGTGGGTGTACACCAGGGTTCAGCTCTGAGCCCACTGCTGTTCATACTGGTAATGGACTACATCAGCAAACAGGTTGGAGGGGTCAGAGCA
Organism: Protopterus annectens; assembly: GCF_019279795.1. NCBI lineage: Eukaryota > Metazoa > Chordata > Ceratodontiformes > Protopteridae > Protopterus > Protopterus annectens. Next base: position 985,813,684 of record NC_056747.1, read on the forward strand.
ACAAAGCTGCTGTATTCAGATGATGTGGCAGTACAGGCAGACTCTGATCTAGAACTTCAGCAAAGGATAGGAGAATGGAATGCAAATCTGAAGGCACATGGGATGAAACTAAGCACAGATAAGACAGTGGTAATGGCAGCAGATTGGGGAAATCAGAAGAAGCTGAGAATAGAGATAGATGGAAAGATAGTGGAACAAGTAAACAGCTTCAAGTATCTGGGAGGGGTGGTTGAGGAGAAGGGTAGTCTGAATGAAGAGGTCAAAGCTAGAATCAGAGAGGCTGCAGCCAACTGGCATAGAGTATCAGGGGTAGTATATGACAGAAGAATGCCAAAGAAGCTGAAAAGTAAGGTGTACAAGACAGTGGTGTGACCAGTACTACTGTATGGTACAGAAACCTGGGCAGTAAAGGCAGAACAGTTGAAGAAGCTAGAGGTGATGGAAATAAAGTGCCTGAGAAAGGTGGTAGGATGCACACTGTGGGACAGGCGAAGAAATGAGGACATAAGAGCAGAAGCCAAAGTAGCTCCAATTGCAGAAAAGATCAAAGAAAACAGATTACGATGGTATGGGCACGTGTAGAAAAGCAGAAGACAATCTGGTGAGGGAGATTTGGGACAGACAGGAAGAAGATAAGAGGAAGCGAGGGCGGCCAGCAAAGAGGTGGATGGATTGTGTGAAAGAAGATCTGCGACAGTCAGGCATGAGTGTTGAAGAAGGCAGGAGAGTGGCACTGAATCGAGAGAGGTGGCGACAGTTAATACAATACCCCGACCCCATGTAAATGGGAAAAAGGGGATGATGATGATGATGATGATATATAGATATATGTATATATATATATATATATATATATATATATATATATATATATATATATATATATATATATATATACACACACATTTCTTAACATCCATTGCTGTATATATACATGCACATGTAGGTACATGGACTGCCCACCTTTCATGGTGGGAATATCACATCTGCAGCAGTTGTGAGACATACCATTCTGTAATGATATTGCACACTGTTGTGCATAATGCATTATGCTGTCCTCAAGCCATATAGCTGTAGCAGGCCTCACTGGCTCAGTCCCACAGAAGTTCACCACCACATGACATATACCTGCACTGCATGCTGTTTTCAATGCCACACACTACAACCTACATTGATATATGCACATAGCAACCTTCAACTACATATGTATGTCCAGCCTTCACTAACAGTTACAGTATGTCCCTTGCCCTATGCACATCTTCATATACATATCGATACAGACTGCTAACACATATGGACGGTTCACAGTATGTAGATTATTAGATTATGTAGTTTACATTACCTTTGTCTCTGACAGCTTTTGTTTTGGATTGCTGGCTTGCTGGCTGGCTGGCTGCCTGGATGGCTGGCTGGCTGGCTGGCTGGCTGCCTGGGTGGCTGGCTGGCTGCCTGGGTGGATGGCTGGCTGGCTGCCTGGGTGGATGGCTGGCTGGCTGCCTGGATGGCTGGATGGCTGGCTGCCTGGGTGGATGGATGGCTGGCTGCCTGGATGCCTTGATGGCTGGCTGGATGGCTGGCTGGCTGCCTGGGTGGCTGGATAGCTGGCTGGCTGGATGCCTGGATGGCTGGCTGGATGGCTGGCTGGCTGCCTGGGTGGCTAGATGGCTGGCTCCCTGGATGCCTGGATGGCAGCCTGGATGGCTGGCTGGCTGCCTGGGTGGATGGCTGGCTGGCTGCCTGGGTGGATGGCTGGCTGGCTGCCTGGATGTCTGACTGCCTGGGTGGCTGGATGACTGGCTGTCTGGATGCCTGGATGGCTGGCTGGATGGCTGGCTGGCTGCCTGGGTGGCTGGATGGCTGGCTGCCTGGATGCCTGAATGGCTGGCTGGCTGCCTGAGTGGCTGGATGGCTGGCTGCCTGGATGTCTGGATGGCTGGCTGGATGGCTGACTGGCTGCCTCGGTGGCTGGATGGCTGGCTCCCTGGATGCCTGGATGGCTGTCTGGATGGCTGGCTGGCTGCCTGGATGGCTGGCTGGCTGCCTGGGTGGATGGCTGGCTGGCTGCCTGGGTGGATGGCCGGCTGGCTGCCTGGAAGGCTGGCTGCCTTGGTTTTTCTTTTTTTTTTTTTTTATTTTGGTCTGTCTCTCTGTCTGTCTGTCTCTCTCTCTGTCTCTCTCCCTCCAGTTGCTGCAATGATATTATTGCATGTGTGGACTGGCAGTGCAGGCTGCTTTTGTAGGTATCTGCACATGTGCATGTGATGGCCTCTGCACCAATTGATGGCCAGCATTTACTAATCGCATGCAGCCTGCTGTGTGGTAATTGCAGTTCTCACTGTGATTTCAGGACACTGCTATAAAATGTTGGGTTAGGTAGGCGTAGGCCTTTCAGTTTTGCAAGGTGGAGACCATGCTGGCTTGCTGTGGACACTGTTGTGTCAGTCAGAAGGTTGGTATGTCTCTCATATCTAAGGCTGTGTTGTAGCCACTGAAATGCATGTTGTACTGAAACCTGACTGTTGCTTTTTCCATTTCACTCTTCTCAGTGTGTATGTTAGCTCACACCTGCTAATGCTAACACTGTTTACATGGGAGTATGTACTTTCCTGTCTGAGTTGTGGATTAACTGGTATACAAAAGTAGTTCTTGCAAAGTGTTGCTATGGCTTCACTATTTTCCCTTTACATTCACTCCTTGAAGGCCTGATATTTGTCTTTACTGGAATGTGTTGCTATGGCTTTCCTATTTTCCATTTACATTCACTCCTTGTAATGTATGATATATTTCTTTCAGCAGTAAGTTCTTATATGTTTGCTGTGGCTTGGTGGCACTGAATGCAGTCTGGTGAGCCCAAGGTCTGGGGTTTGACACTTACAAGGGTATTTTATTTTGCTGCTGAGCAGTACTATAGCCTTGTATTTTGTACTAACAATTATGAATATGAGATCAGCTTGATAAAGCTTGGTACTGAGCCAAGCGAAAGCACTTGATTTGATATTGTTTTTACCGTTGAGGAGATTAAACGTTTTTTGCAAATGTCTTTACGGACTGGTTCCTCCTTCTGTGGATTTATTGTTCTAAGTACTTTTGTCCAATTCTGTTTGTTCATATGTATTACTACACCATTTCTGACATGCAAGTAGTGTCTACTTTAACTTATTGACAGTCACCATTATGTGGGATACCCCACCTTTCTGCCTACTGTTAGTACATTTCACAGGGAGTCAGTGGGGCACAGGCAACATTTTTTTGCAAATCAGGGACATCCCTGTAAATCAGTCACAGTTGGGAAGTCTGGCCTCATACCTATTCAAATATGGCGGTGTTGATCCTGCTCTGATACTGTGTGGGGTTTGTAAGGTGCTACTGTAACATTATTACCTCCTAGCATGGCTGTTTCTCTTATCACACTAATGTAATGCAATTCTACAAAAATTGCCAGTAAGGATTCAGGGAACAAGCTTTGTGTAATGGCCTTCCTATATTCCCTTTACATTCACTCCTTGTATTTCATGATATATTTCTTTCAGCACCAAGTTCTTGTATATCTGCCGTGGCTCAGTGGTAATTCCTGCAGACTAGTGTTTCCAAGGTCCGGGGTTTGAGACTGACAGGGGTATTTTATTTTGCTGATAAGCAGACTACAGGCCTTGTCATACAGAGTGACTAAGGCACTTTTAAGCAGTTGTAAGCGGGTTTGCACTGGTTTGCGCGGTGCTTACACATGCGCACACTCGCTTAGCTAAGCGCACACTCGCTTAGCTAGGCGCACACAAGCGCACACCCCCTGACTACTGCTTAAAAGTGCTTACTCCCGCTAACACCCGCGCTAATTTCTTTTAAAGAAAAGAAAATGGGGAGATAGAACAGTGGTGAAAAAGGGGGCACAAAGTGGGTAGGACAGTAGGAAAACAAGCTTGGGATATGCAGGAAGGATGTAGGGAAGGCCCATAGCTGCCCATTTCTTTATTAGCAACAGCTGTGCATATGTGTGAAATTTGGTGTGAAATTTGAAACCTTCCACCCCTGAGAGAGGGGTGAGGACAACAAAATATGTTGTACTGCCAATTAGAATTATCGGTTTACATGTCCAGTGGACATGTGTGCGAATTGGGCAGCTATGTATGAGGTGTAATTTTTTTGTGGGAACAGAGTGCCTTTTTCTTATTTTTTTTTAGGTGAGAGTGGAATGTGAGGTACAGGAAGTAGGTATATTTGGGGAGGTAGGTTGGGGAGGTTAACAGACAAGACAAACAAGACACATACAGGGGTGGAGTATGACACATGTGGGGGGTAAACACAAATGACAGGGAAGGATGTTTGGATATCGCAAGCCCATGAGCCCACAGATGGCAACAGTGGAACTGAAATCCCCACCCATAGGCAGTTACTACTGCTCCTTCACAGCCCAGGCCGGGGCTGTGCTGGGGGCTGGATAGGATGGGCAGGCACACCCGTGAGTTGCGCCACCCTCGCCTCAAGCTGGCATAGGTGATCAGTCACAGAACGCCTGATCTCACTACATACCACAGACCGGACCATATGGAGGGTGAGTGGAGGCTCTCCTCCGGCCACACTTGCAGAGGGGGGACGAGCCCCATCCCCTGCAGCGCTTCCACCCGAAGGTGGCACAGGGCCACCGGAGGAGGAGGTCCCGGCCTGGACACTGGTGCCAGGTGAACTCGCCAGCTGAGGTGGGAGAGGTGGGTCCGCTGGAACCCGCCTTTCCTGTTGTCCTATGTTTAGCAGTATTTTATGGCATTTTGGGTTAGTAACAAACAACACCATTCAAAATTAGTTGTAACAGCATGCATCTGTATTCCCATTAACCAAACACCCATGAATTCCAAACAATGAGCAGCAAGCATAACACATGCATATTTAGAACAACAGTGTACATTCCAACAGCATGCAGGGTTGATTGGTGGCAACAGGCCATCAGGTTTGGATATGTGAACAGGGCACATGTATCAACGTACATGCAGATATGTATAAACCAACAGGACAAATGTCCATGGGAATTAATTGTGAATACACATACCCAGTTTGGTGTGGAATGGCATAATTTGTGAAAATAGGGTAGGGTGGAGACATATTACATTAACAACTTAAACTACCTACTGCTGTCTTAAAGTGTGGATTGATAAGATCAACTCTTGTGTCACCGCATAAGTATTACTTAATAAGAATTTTCTACGAGTTTAAAATTAGTATCATGTTGTTCCTTCTGGTCTGCATAGGTATGTATGTATATAGATGGACAGAAATATCTATCTATCAATTTATTTATCTATATATTAATCTGTGTTTTTCATAACTGATCACTGCTGCAGTAGCTTGGCTATGTGGGTCATATCCTGCCAAGGATATAACAGCTAGCGAGCTTCCAAAGCTTTGTGACACCTTTCACCATCCTAAACTGTCAAGCAGTTCAAGCTGAGCTAACTAAAAGGCAAGTTTGGGCGTGAAGCCCTTCAGAACTTTACTGCTGCCAAAGTGTACACACTTATGAGGCTTTTGAGGATCAATGGTTGGCTTGTGCTTTTTTTTTTTTTGCTACACAGATAAATTCCCTTTGGGGAAATACTTCCATTTTCTTAAATTTTGGTGATGCTTCATTACTTTCCTCTTCAGGAAAGTTTTTTTAAAGCTAGGAGTGTTGTCCAGACTGTAATGTTCTTTTAAACGAAGCACTTGTTTCTTACAGTCAGTTTAAAAGTAGTGTAAACTAACTGAAAACTTATTTTCTGTTCTGTTGATATGTTTATTTTCCCATTGTGGGACTGCCACAGTGTTTCAAAATGCTTTTTACTGTGTTTTCTCTGTCAAAAAGGTAGCTTTTATAGACTGATATTTTTACCTACATTTGCTTATTGTCTTTCCTGGGAAAGGGGCACCATTTTCAGCTTGACCGTGGAACAAAGAAAAGGTCCCATGCTTGGTCCTTCTTCCAGCCACAAAAATATACAACTGTACTTTATTTATTGAAGCGAAGCTTTAGTGGTCAGGAGAGGTGTTTTGACTTAACATACTCCATTTTTACCAGCTATATGGTGGCAAATTTACTTTTACATGTTTAAGTGTCTAGTCAAAAGTTTCATTTTACTGTAACACATATAATTCATGTATTGTCTTCATATATTTCAGTCTCTGAAATATGCCATGTAACAGTCTCTGTATCTGTAGAGGTTAATCATACTGTAACTTGTTTTCATAACTGTAATATATTTATTTTAACTTCACACCTGAGCAATGGTTGAAGTCAGTGCTTTTTTGTGATTAGTGAAGTAATCAAATAAACAAATAGTTAAATAACTCATTGAATAGGATATGCTTGCCTTTCTTCTGATTCTTTTGACTTTTCTCCAGTCTCTGGCAAGTCTTGTTCTTTATCCAGGTTAGTATTTGATATTCATTTATAATGAGATCTTGTCTTGTGAACTGAACCCTGTCCCTTACCCCTCTAAGCTACTGGTGCATATGGTTGTGTTAAGGTAAATAATATTGCAAAGACAAAGAGACAGACTATCTGGCTATACAAATATAATATTTAGTACAAATCACAACCTATGAGGGTGATCAAAAAATTTCTAATATGATCACAAAGAAGTAAAACCAAGACAATCCTTTTATACTTTAAAAGACGTTAGGTATTAACATGAGGAACACATGGTATGATACCATTTTAACAAATCAGGATCTTATAACTCCTCATGCTGTTCATATCAAAAGTACATGTATGTGATCATATTGTTCTGTTACTAAATACTAAATTAGGAGAGCTGTATCTGGTTCACATCTTGGGCTCTGTTTACCATCTAACAATGAACTTTTGTACTTCATAAGGATAAGGTCTGGTATAGGCCTCTTTGACATCTTTACAATATTTCACAAAAGTATTTACTCTCTTAGTTTGATTTAGTAACACAGCTACAGAATTTTCCTTTGGATAACATGAAATACACATCAGCTACTTTGCTATCCTATGTTACAATAACAGGAAAAGAATATAACATTCCATCTGTAAGCATCAGAATTATTAAAAGAAGGACTTTACATTAACTATAACATTATTTTTATTCCCATCACATTCCCCTTTAACAACCCTTAATTGTCTTAATTAACCCTTAATTAACTTTTGATTATAATGCAGTATTTTGTAGGTTATCAACAATGCGGTGGTGCAGCGGTAGCATTGTCACCTCACAGCAAGAGGTTCTCCTGTTCGATTCTCGGCTGGAGCGCCTTCTGTGTAGAGTCTGCATGTCCCCTCTGCGGTCAAGTGGTGTTCGAAAGACATGCGTGAATGGGCATGCCTTCATTGAAGGTTGGGCGTCGGGCTGGCACCTCGGCTCCATAAAAATCGACTGCCAATCATTAGCGGACCAGAGTTCCGCTGTGGCGACCCCTAACCAGGAAAAGCTGAAAGAAAAACAAACATCAACAATGGTGTTATTACAATTTTCAAACACATATGTTCTAGAGTGTCTTTGTTTTGGAGAAATCATTACTATTGTGTTTGTTTTTGACACAAAACAGTTCAGTAATACATTTTTAATTAGAGAACATGTTAAGACTATAAGACAAATTGAAATAAATATAATAATAAAAATCTGAAAAATACTAGTACTTCTATTTCTAAACATGTTTCCAAACCACTTAAATAATGTCCACTTTGTTTCAGTTCTGGATGGATTTTTAGCAAGCTCTTCCATGTAATCAGCTAGTTTTTCTTGTTCATCTTGGAAATCAGAAATATAAGAAGAACAACACTTATCTAAGAGTATACAGACCCCTCCTTTAGTTGCTAGAACTATATCAAGGGCCAGATGATTTTTGTAACACCACAGCCCTTATTTAAGCCATTTCTCTGTTAACCATATGAGTATGTTGACAAGTTTTATTATCCATTTCAGTTACTACATGTGATAAAGCATTCACTTTAGCTATAATTAAGAGGCAGAAAGAAACTTAACACCTGTTCAGATGGATGCATTTATCTTTTATTTCTCAATCAACTTTTTGGGGGTTGGCAGAAATACTGGATGGCTGAGGTAATGTAGCCTACAATGCAGCATCCAGAACAGTTTGTGGGAAGCCAGGGATGTGCATGGTCTCCACAAATATAATAATGATTAGTTAGTATACTCATACAATGTCCCCAGCTATAAGATTTCAGTCTAAGTTCATTTAAAACATGTTCATGTTGAGTCACATTACATTTGTTGTAGCCTACATGGATTGTCCCTCATCTTGCATTTATTCAAAATCCATTTGAAGTGCTGCAACTGGAATCATAGGAATGCCTCCTCTGGAGTGTTCATGCACAAATGCACAGACCCAGCAATTGCTGATGTTAAGATTTAATGCATATTGATGTAGTACTTGCATAAAGAGGTTTTCCTTTGTGCCAGCTAGAGAACGAGTCAGGACCATCAGGACTGATGTTGACAGGAGCAGGCTTCATGGATACCAAGCAGGTCTTCTTGCAGTGAGAGGCATGGATCCAAGTTGGTAAGCCAGCACAATAAACAGCAGTATTTGTTGTAAAAAGAACAAGGTAGGTCCCTTCCACCTGGGCTCCATGGAAGATTTTCACTGAAAGGCTTTAACAAAAACCCAACCTCCAGGCTGCAGATTATGGCAAGATGAGCTGCAGGTTGAGGAAAGGCTTCCCAAGTGCAATTCTGTAAAATAGAGACAAGTTTTGAACAGTAATTTTAATGTTGCATCATCAGTATATATAAACTCTACATTTTGGACACGTGGAGCAGATGGCATTCTCGTGGGAGGACCCATAAGAATTTCATGAGGACTGAGTTTTCTCTTTGCACTTGCTGTTCCTCTTATACTCATGATAACCAAAGGCAGTGCATCAGGCCACTTTAGATCGGTCTCTTCATATGTTTTTCCTAGCTTAATCTGAATGGTTCTATTAATGTATTCGACTAATCCAGATTATTGTGGGTGATGAGGACAGTGGAATTGCAAATTTACCTTAAAAACGTGACACATTTTTTTATAATCTCAGCCGCAGAAGCATAGCTAGGGTTGGAAAAGAGGGGCAACTGGCCTGGGCGGAAAGTGCTAGGGGCACGATCAGCCAATACTGATCTATCTCTAATGCATTACCAGATTTTAAAAGCCAGTGTTCCATTTGCTGTCCAACCTGAATGTTGTAACTCTCCATGTGTGGTCTAAACTGTAGCAACTGCTTGCTACACTGTACCATGCAGTTTGCTGCAGTTTTTTTTCTAACTAAAACCGGAGTACTGTAGTGCTCCATGCAGGCAGGGTATAAACTGTAGCAACTGTTTGCTACACAGTTTAAAAGAAGACTTTTTTTAATGAAGTAAGTTGAAGGAGAGTTGGGGACAGGGCACAGAAATGGGACCTGAATGGCTGGGGCAGGAGGAACATGGTGGGGGAGGGTGTCATGTAGCTGGCCACCTGGTAGGTCTGCCAAGAGAAAGAATCTCAATTTTTTCCTACTTTAATGGAAAACCGATGGTTGTGATTGGCTTATTATACTGAAGTGTTTTTTTTGTACACTGCCACATTGCTTCAGCTGGATGAAATCTAACTGAAGATTTACAAATTGTCCCCAAGGATACTAGGAGACACATGATAAAACAGACAAATGTCACAATTCTGTGCATAATGTTGAATTAGAGAATGAGAAAATGGAGCAAACCAGTCAAAATTTAGTAAATTTGTTAAACTATTTTTCCTATACGATTAGACAAATAATATGATCTTACTAGCTAAGGCAATATAAACAGAGGTGCCAAAATATATTCATCAGGATGTTGCCATACCAAATCATTCGATTTTATGGATTCTGATTTGATACATTATTCTTTCTCATTTTCTGATGCCTCATCCTATGGAGTAATTACTGTATTAAAATTAAATACAGAGTTACAAAGTGTTTTGGATACTGTCATTAGACATCTGAGGTTGTTTAACCCAGCAGCTTCTTTTGTTGCTTTATCAGCCTGATTGTTAGCTCTTGACAGCATGTCACTCCCTTTACTATGTGCTTGCATGTTTACTGCCCAGCTAGACAGCAAAAGAGAGTCTAACATTTAGCATGATTTTCATGTTTAATTTCTGTGCCTCCTGATGTCAAAAACCCACATTGGCTCTATAGTTCTCTAAAATCATGCACCACCCCAAATGCATGTCTACAGTCCATATAAATATTCATCACTTCATCTACAGCAAATTCATATGCATTATCAACTGCGATTAATTCAGCCACTTGAGTTAATGTGACTCCTTCAAGTCTTTCTTGTATTATCACAGCACCTTCAGTACATATAGCAGTTCCAGCAACCAAATATCCCTGTTTGTTCTTGTCACAGGATCCATCACCACAAAGCTCTAATTCAGCATTTTGAATTGGGACATTATTCAGGTCCTTCCAGCAAATGGTTAGTAACAGTAATGCAATCATGTTAATTCTCTCTCCTCTGCAGTTGGTAGCAGAGATGCAGGCTTCAAAAGTGAACACCAAGCAATTGCAATAGGTGGGTCTGAAATCAACAGCAACTCATATTTTGTAAGCTTTGAAAGAGAGAAATGCTGCACTTTTGTTTTTAGTAAAAGGACAGCCACTGCATGGAAAACTGCAATTGAAAGTTCATGTCCTACGACAATTGAAGCAGCGTGTTCTACCATTAGGGTGGCTGCAACAACTGCTCTTAGGCAAAGTGGCAATCATTTTGCCAATGGATCCAACGGCATACTGTAATAAGCCAAATGTATGAGATTTTCCTCATGCTTTTATATAAGTACTCTTGATGCAAGCCCACCTTTCTCATGACAGAATAGTAGTTTTCTATAATCTGGTAAACCTAAAGCAGAAGCATTTGCTAAAGCTTGCTTTAGCAGAATAAATGAATTTCCTAACTTTCTTCCCACAGCACATGTTCTAGTGTATTTTGTTTTAGCAGGTTTATCAGTGGCTTTGCTAGCTCTGTATAATTTGAAATCCATTGCTCCCAATGCCCTGCCATACCTGCAAAAGATCTAAGCTGTTTCTGGGTGACTGGATGTGGGCCTTTAGTTACTGCCTTGACACTTGAAGGCAGCATTTGCCTATTTCTTTCTGATACTATATGACCCAGATATTTTATCTTTGGTGACTAAAGCTGTAATTTTTCTCTTGATACCTTATGTCCTTTTTCTGCTAACTTTATTAACAAGAAAATAGTATCCTGTTAGCAATGCTGCAGTGTGTCTGATGCTACAAGTAAATCGTCTACATATTGCAATAATACTGAGTGGTAGGGAAACTGTACATCTTCCAAGTCCCTCTTTAAGATTTGTGAAAATCTGAATGGAGATTCAGTATGTCCATGAGGTAGGCTTGTCCAAGTGTACTGTTGTCTTTTATATGCAAAAGCAAAGAAACATTGACTGTCAGGGTATGTAGGTATAGAAAGGAAAGCTGAACACAGATCTATAACAGAGAACTAAGTAGCCCATTGTGGTATACATCTAAGAAAAGTTGCTGCATTAAGGGCAACTGCATAACAGGAAAGTACTGCCTGATTTACAGCTCTCAAACCCTGCATGAACCTATAAGAATTCTGGCCAGATTTTTTAATCAGAATTATGGGAGTGTTACAACAGCTTCTAGTATGTATGGTTATTCCCTGCTGTAACAGAGACTGAATAACAGGCTGGATTCCCTCTTCTGCTTCTAGCTTCAGGGAATATTGCAGTACTCTGGGACATGCTCTGTTTGAATTCACTGTTTCTGCAGTTTTTAACCATCCTACTTCATTAGAATGTTGTGCCTATATAGGTTTGGATACTTGTAGCAGTAATTCCTCACCTGTCTGTCTATAGCCATAATATTTGTGTTTCCTTATCAGTATTCAATACTGCTAAAATGTCCCCCTCCTTCTCATTGGGAGAATCTAAATACACTCGCTCAGGGGTACAATAGATGATACATCTTAGTTAACATAACAGATCCCTTCCCATTAAATTCAGTGGAATTTAATGGGAAGTGGAATTTAACAAGAATGCGTGTTTCGCTTGTACTGGTCCTAAGGACACAGGCATAGGCTGTGACACAGGATAAACAACAGGAACATTAGTTACACCAACTGCTTTTACTTTCTCTCTAGATAAAGATATTTCTCAAGTTGAACTCATTTTAAGTATACACCTAGCAGCAGCTATATCATTTTAAAAATGTGACTTCCTTCTTTCCTACACTTAGTTCAACATAAGGTCTCTTTTGAGTTATTTGTGCTAAAGTATTTAGACTGACCTCTTTTCCTTCTCCTGAGTGTTGTCAGAATGGAGCTTCCTGACTTCTTTTAGTCTGTATTGATGGGGGTGAGAGGGGAGCATTACTGTAGTCCAGTTGCTAGGTCCTCCAGTTTTCCTGTTGTCTCTGTCAATAAGGACATTCTCCTCTCCAATGCTCAGTCCTACCACAGCTGAAAAAGGGTATTGGCAGGGAATAGATGAGGACCAGTAGTCTCAGCCTGCCTCTCTCCCCTACTATTTTGCTGTGTAGTACATGATGGCATTTGCCTATCATTACCTTGAAATCTTCCTCTGACTTATCCCTTATTCCCCCTATTTTTATCATAGGATCATAGGAAGTTACTAGGCTATTGGCCGTGAGGCACTTATAAGCCTAGCCAAAAGTTTAGCCCATGCATAGACAAATCAGCACCCAATTCCCCTGTCCAGCAGGGACACAGGTGGAATCCCAGGGATGTATTTTCTATTTCCCATCCAGTTATACAGATTGCGCTTAAAAAGGTGGAAAGTGGTACTCTGCTTGACGTGAAGAGGGAGTCTACTCCATAGATCGGGGAGTCTCTGAGGCACAAATCTGTCCCGCCAGCAAGTCCTATTGATGTCATAGACCAGGTTGAGGCCGTGTGTGTGGGTTACTTGAGTGGAACTTGACTTGTGGATATGCAGCAGTCCCATCAAGGCAGAGTCCGAGATCGCCTTGTATGCCAAACAGAGGTCACCTCTGAGGAATCTGTATGAAACAGAGTAGAGGTATAGGGATAGAGTATATTTTTGAGGCCCTAGATTCTCCTGGTGAGGAACCTCTGTGGTCTCTCCAGCTGCTGCATGTGCTTTGTGAGGTACATGCTGAATGGGGCATTGTACTCAATAATGGGCCTTATAAGGGAAGAATACAGGGATGTTATGACCTCCTTGTCCCTGGATGAGATACCCATACTTATGAGGTGAGCCATGTAGAAAGCTTTCCGTACAATGGAAGCAACATGGTGGTCAAAAGTCAGGCTGCTATCAATCTGGGTGCCCAAATCCTTCATAACTGACTGCGTGTTTAGAACATTGTTATTAATGTGATAATTTGTGGGGACATCTCTCTCCCCAAAGGGGATGATGATGCATTTTTTTGTATTCAGCTTGAGGCCATGTTTCTGCCACCAGTCATTTGTTTGTGTGAGACCCTCTTAGAGGATGTCCACGTCACTAGGGGAATTGATGACAGCTCCCAACTTGCAGTCATCTGCAAACTTGGTCAGCCATAGCCCACTGGTTCTGGCCTGTACCTCAGAAAAGTATATCCCAAATAACAGAGGCCCCAAGACCAAACCCTGGAGTATGCTGCTTGTTACGGGTCTACTGCTTGAGGTGGGTTCCCCTATTTTGACTATGTGGATTCTATCAGTGAGCCAGTTGGCTACCCATCTGGTAACATATGGATTGATGCCTAACTGAGTTGTCGAAGGCATTGGCCAGGTCAAGGTAGGTGGTGTTCACTGTCTTCCCCTGATCTATGGCTTTGGTGACTGTCTCAAAAAAGTCGACCAAATTTAAGAGACATGACCTCCCCTTGACGAAACCAAACTGTGTGGGATCGAGTGTTTGCAGGTTGCCAATGTCCTTGTTAATGAGGTCCATGATAATCCATTCCGTGGCCTTGCAGATCAGGCTAGTTAGGCTGATGGGTCTATAATTTCCTGGATAAGTGGATGCTTCACCTTTGTGTAAAGGGATGACAATGGCTGTTCTCCACTCAGCTGAGACAAAACCAGTACTCAGGCTTTGGTTGAATAGGGCACCTAATGGTGCTGCAAGTTCCTGCCTGAGTTCATGTAGGATGCAGCCTGGGATGTTATTGGGTCCCATGGAGGCTGTATTTTTTGTCTTTGAGAGAGCAGTGATGACCTGATCCCTAGATATAAGGGGGAAGGGGGCAGGTACTGGGAATGTCCTGATTTACTGATGGGGGGACAGAGGGGTGAAATTTTCACTGAATCTGTCAGCCAGAAAGTTTGCTGTATCTGTGGCATTTGTCCTTGACCACCAGTTCTGAACAGATCTGGGTGCTACCATTGAGATTATGGACATATGTGAAGAAGGCCTTATGATTGTCTCTCATAGATGTGGCCAATTTGGACTCAAAGTTTGCTTTGGAGGATTTCACTAGTGCTCTTATTTGTTTGTTTAGCCTAAGAAGAGATTGCTTCCAATTGGGCCCCTGTTCCTTCTTGGTCCTGGACAACAATTTTTTTATTTTGTTATAGAGTTTATTTATTGCAGATGTCCACCAGACAGGTTTACTCTTCCTTGCACAGAATGATTTTGTCAGGTATTCCTGATTCCATGCATCTATATAAATCTTCATATAATAATTTGGAGTAATTTTGGATATTGGTGCCAGTTCCTAGAGAGGAGGAGGGGACTGTGAAGCTGTTTATACCATCCCTCAGGAGGCTGTAATCAGCTTTGAAGAAGTTTTTTTGATTGACCCTAGCTAGAAGGGGGTCGGGGGAGATGGCGACTTCAAACGTGACCACTTTATGGTCAGATCTTACAAGAGAGGATGATACTGCAGGGATGCTGCAGTAGTTACTCATGATGTTTAATACCAAGTCCAAGATATTATCACCTCTTTTGGGGGTATCGACTAGCTGTTCCAAAGCATTTGCATTGACAAAATCTAGGATTCTCTGGGCATTTGTGCTCTGGCAAGACTAGTTCTTCTACTCTATGTTTGGGTAGTTCCAGGATCAGGGTAAAGGGCTTAATCTTGATAGAGTCAAAGAGGACTAGGCAGGCAGTTTGGGCATCTTGGGTCAGATTTAGGGGCTGGTAGCTAGCTATGATTTGTATAGGGATCTTGTCAATAGTTTGCACCTGGATAACTTCTAATGTGCAAATTTGCCAGCTTTTCTTCTGCTTCCCTTTTTTTTTTTCTATGTGTTCGTAGTACAATGTTCAGGAGTATCTGTTACAGGGCAGCAGCCTGAACCTGCAGGTGCAAATCCTGCACAAAATCACAGCCCACAGCTGCTGCTGCTGTTTCTTCAGGATCTGCAAGAACAGAATTCCTTTCAAATACTAATTTGAGTCTCTGTAAGTAATCTCCTGGAGATTCTCCTTTATTTTCTTCCAACCAGTTATTTTTGTCCAATCTGCCCTTGTAGAGCACTCCTTACTGATTGCTTCTAGCAGTGTTTCCCTTTTCTCTTTCAGTCCTTCATACTCATCCCCTCTTATCCTTGCATTTGGGCCTGTCCCTGCTTCTTTAACCAGTTTTCCATAAATTCAGGAGTAACTACTACTTTTAATAACTGACAAAGGTCTGCCAGGCTTGTGTCATAGCATTCATTAATAGTAAACATTTCCTCTCTAAGTTTTACAGGGTCTTCTTTTATTTTAGGGAAATCTATAACTATGCGGTATAAGTCTGTTAGGGTCCAAGGATAATGGACATGAACTGTTTCTGTCCCCCTGCCTGTTGGAATTTGTCTGTGGGGTGCCTGTGTTATAATTTCTTTTCCTTCATCACTAGTTTCAGTGGTAGTTCCCTGATCAATGTCATGTTTCCCCTGTTTTTCTTTAGAGCATTTGAGTGAGTATTATCAGAGTGTTGCTTTGTCAGATCTTTCCCCTGTCTCTTCCCTGCTTTATTTTCCTGTCCCTTTTCTTCTAATGCTTCTTTCCTGGGACTGCTTCTATCAGAAGATGGGGCAGTAGGGGGTAGACAAATGTCACCTTCCAAGAAAGCAGGCGGAGGGAATAAAGGTGAATAATCAACTTCAGATGTGTTCTCCTTCTGGCCACATACATTACTTCCAGATATTACTTTGTGAAAGGATCAGATATTTCTTTTTCCTGCCATAGCGTTCAGATCTTTTACTTGTTCCAATGGTTTCTGGTTTATATCTCTTAACCCATGTACTGCAGAGTCATATTCTCTTTTAAAAGTTTCACTGTACCAATCACTAAAAGTATCCTACTGATCTGTCTTTATTTTGGTTCCTTTTTTTGTCTAAAATTTCTCTTACTTATTTTAGTGTGATAAAAACTCCCAGTATGTGGAAACTGTAAAGCTGAGTCACCTTTTGAAAAGTCATACCACTTAGCTAAATACCTGCAACTTAATGCCCCGTAATGATCATACATATAGCATGCTGGAGTACCCTTAGGAGGGGTAGGAATCTTACTTCCCTTGCCTTCCATTATTCCCCATTCTCATTCTCACAAACACACACGTAAGGCAGAGTCCTCTCTGTCTTATAGCCGGGACCACCCTGCTATGAATTTACCTTAATACACACAACACTATGATGTAGTCACATGCTTAAAACCTCAGCTGCATGCGATTTTATTCTTCCTTATTATATTTTTATTTTGCTGCAGGTTAGATATGACAAAATCCTTAAACCTTAAATTCTAACATCCCTTTGCCTAAAGCATTTGTACAACCAGATAAAAACAGCAGCCTGAGAGTCAAGGTATAAAGGAAACCTGAAGCGTAAGTTAAAACATTTACTTGTTTGGGTGCCCTTTCTCATGAGGAAACTTTCTGCTCTTAGGACATCCATCTGCTGCTGAGATCTCTAGTTCAAATCTAAGTGATGGGCACCATCTGCTAATGTAAATAATACTGGGAAGACCGAAAGAATATCTGGCTATACAAATATAATATTTATTCCAAATTTCAACTCATGAGGGGGGGTCAGGAATTTTGTAACATGAGCCCAGAGAAGTAAAACAAAGACAATCCTTTTATACCTTAAAAGACATTAGGTA
Organism: Protopterus annectens; assembly: GCF_019279795.1. Lineage (NCBI taxonomy): Eukaryota > Metazoa > Chordata > Ceratodontiformes > Protopteridae > Protopterus > Protopterus annectens. The sequence continues at coordinate 985,830,745 of NC_056747.1, forward strand.
ATAACTTGAGGCACACATGGGATGATAAAATGTTAACAAATCAGGATCTTAAAACTGCTCATGCTGTTCACGTGAAAAGTACATGTAAGTGAGCATATCATTGTTCTGTTACTAAATGAGGAGAGTTGTATCCGGTTCAAATCTTGGGGTCTGTTTACCATCTTACAATGAACTTTTGTACTTGGAAAAAACTGCATTAGGATAAGTTATGGCCTAGGCCCCTCTGACATCTTTATGGTACTTCATAAAAGTATTTACTCCCCTAGTTTGATTTAGTAACACAGCTATAGAATTTGTCTTTGGATGAAAGGAAACATATGCCAGCTACTTTTCTATCTGTTACAATAACAGGAAAATAATGTAACATTATGTCTCAAAGCATTCAGAATTACTGAGTAAAAGCTGGTCTTTACATTCACTATAAAATGTTTTTTTTTAAATTCTCATTACAGCTGGATGTGCTTGGAAGAATAATTTATCAGATACTGTACTCTTCTTAATGTTTGAGGCTTTTATAATGGCTTTGATGGAGGTTTTTGTTATCCTAGTCCTCAGGAAACCATCCTAGGATCCTAATATCTGTGATGACTTTCACATTATCTCAAGCCTTCCTTTTATAGGTAAGGTTATTGAGAAAGTTGACTATGCACAGTTTAATTCTTACCTTACAGTTAATAGATTCATGCACCCATAAAACCCTGGCATTTGCTCTTATTATAACTCTGAGACATCTTTTAATAGAGTGGTGAATGGCCTGTTAATGACCAGAGAACTCTTCTTTGGTGCTGCTGGATTTCTCTGCTGCAACTGACACTGGTGATCATGGCATCCTGCTTGAACATTTACAGTCCTACTGTGGCTTGTCCTCTGTGGACCTTGAGTGGTACACCTCCTACCTCTTAGGCTGTATCCAGGAGGTGGTTTCAGAATTAAAATCTTCTGCCTCATATCCTCTGGATTGTGGTGTATCATAAAACTCAGTCTTATGCCCTCTGCTTTTTATGGCGCTTATATATCTGTGAGGGAACCTCATCAAAGAAAGATTAGTATACCACTGCTATGGTGATGATTACTTCTCCTTCCCTCAGGCAAAATGATGAGTGTGTATTCCATTTCCAATGATTTTGAGGCCATTAACCAATGGCTAGTTATTAAATGGATGAAACACAACACTTCCCAAAACTGAGGTCATGGAAGGTCATGCTACTTGGATACATCAGTCTGCTTTGCCACTTCCATCCTTCATCGTTTACAGTGGCAACATTATTGAGTTTATGACTAAACTACATTATCTGTGCACGATCCTGGATAACTGGTTGACATTATCGGATCAGGTGTGGCCATAGATCTATCTTGTCAGTAATTCAAAAACAACCACCAAGCCACCCATTCAATACATCTTGTTTCCATTTCAAAAATATTTCCAGGATCAAGCATGTTACACTTCAAGAGAATCTCTCATTATCTCATGTTCTAGTCTCATCACCACTTGACTGCCATAATATACTTCACCTGCGACTTCCTGTCATTGAGACTGAAGATCTGCAGCTACTGAAAAACTCTCTGGCCATGCTATAGACTAGTATGTCATATTAGCAATGCATTATGTCTGTGTTGTGAAATTTGTACTGCCCACTAGTCTGTTACAGCATTGTTCTTAAAATCTTTGTCTTGATTTATTTGTCCATACATGTTAGTGGCACCACTTATCTAAGGGAACTTATGGGGCTGCTTTTGCTCCCCAGTGAATGCTACTTGTTCCCCAAATGCATCTGAAAAGATCCATTTACTGCTGCTTTCCTTGCTAAGGTCTGCAGCTGTGGAAACTATTACCACAGCGACACTGGGAAAGATCTACTTTGGCCTGCTTTCACAGATATCATAAGATCTGTTTATATGGGTTGGCATTTATTGTCTGCTTTGGACTTGTCTCAGGACTTCTTTAATGGCCCTGGCTCATAACTCTGTCTTTCTGTTGCTACATTGCTATTTATTCTTGCTTGTTTTTATTTATGTATTCTGCAATCTTTATTATGTTACTATGTACTTTCTATGTAGCAGAGCCAGAGCAGAAATGGTGCCTTAAGTGAAGGATCCCATGGTGACCCCCTGCTGTCCTTTGCTATTTGCTACACATATCCCAGTACCCCCTGCCATTTCCCCCATCTTGACCTTCCCACATCATCCAGTTTACTTTTTTTCTGCTTTTTATCACATTTTATCTTACTTTTTAGCTTTTTGCTGCACCCGTCAATACATTTGAATGGGGCCAAACTGCATTGTAATAACTAGAGAAAATAACTTAATTAAGCTGGGGGTGTGGTAGCTGCTATGCCATCAAAAGCTATGTGGGCTTTAGATATTCTGAAGTCCATTTTTGAGATTTTCCCCCCAACCGTTTGATTCAATGATAGCTTTAATATAAAAAAAAGAAAAACATGAACAAGGAAAGAAATTCAGTATTATTTTTTTCCTTTTAAGGGCGTTATAAGCTGTGTCTGCTAAAATGGCAGACCATAATAAAGTGAGATGACAGATGCTTGTGAAGATATATAAATCATATTTGGGAACACTGCCTTCCTCCATAGCCTCTCAAAAAAGATACTCACCTTCTGTGTATCCTTCTGGTATTAGACTGGGATGAGGGTACAAGTGGCTCCAGTGATATATTCCAAGTGCTGCTGTCAAACATATCTACAGTATGGCTTCTCAACCTTAATTCCAAAAGACAGCCATCTTCAATGTACCACTCTGATGTCAGACTGGGACAAATTTTAAAGTAGAAGTAGAACAATTGGGCATATTTCAACCTGTTGCTGTTGCACATATATAAACAGCATTATCCCTACCCTAAAATCATTTTTCCCTTGTATTTGCTTCTGAGGTGTGATTATCAGGAAAGTAAATTATTTATATATATATATATATATATATATATATATATATATATATATATATATATATATATATATATATATATATAAAATAAAATCACAGTAATATATTTCAACTTGTTTATCTCAAACAGTACACTAATCCTAGTCAAGCTATAATGATATTCTTTACATACCTCTGAGGTTTGTTAAAGAAATAATGGTTACATTGTCCCCAGCCCTAACACAAGCCATAGTGACCTTCTGTATACACCTCTAAGGTGTGAGAGGAAAGTTAAAGAAATAATGAACACACTGTCCACAGCCCCGCCACAGGCTACAGCAACCCTCTCTCCACACCTTTGAGGTGTGATTATAAGGAAAATTAGTAAAGTAATAATCACACCATCCTTAGTCCCCACAAAAGCTATAGTCACTTTCTGTGGACACTTCTGCACAAGGGTATTTTTGACTATGTTATGTTTGGAGCAGAGGCTCCTACTAGGCCCTCCCTTTAGCTGGTCTCAATCACATTGCTGCTTGCTCAATCCTTGCTCACCTCAAGGACCTACAGAGCTTACAGTATAGGAGTGAATACCCATTTTAATCTAATGTATGTGTCTTCCTATGATAATTCATGGGAATATATTATATTTTATATGCACTGTACCACCTGTAACAAGTGGTATGCACACTCTCATGGACATCAGGCAATTGCAGCCTTCCCTTTTCCACTCCTAGCCTTGCTAACATTCTGCCACTAGGTGGCAATAAAATGTTCCTAGAGACTATCCTAATACTAACAAGGCATACTCAAGCCATTTTACTCACGGAGACTCTAACTAAATCACTATCTCCCAGCTTAAAGTGCTGCTTACAAGGCATATCATTCTGAAACAAAACATCCCTGGAAATTAGTAACACAGCACTCACTTACCTTATCACAGATTTAAAACCAACTCTCACTGATAGTTTTTTCCTAGCAGCTGTTGGGCTGACTCTGCCCAATCTGTTTGCCCTTCAGGCTTACTCTGCTCCCCTACCCTACCCCCTTTCCCACCCCCACACACCTCACATTTATACTTATTGGAAACTCCACCCCCTCCATAGAGATACCACCCACCCACACAATCCATTTTGAAATGTATCCACCCACTTCACTAGCCTCCTCCCCTCTTTTCTCCCAATCTCCACCCATAACATTACATCCCACACACCAAAAATGTTTCTAAACGCATTCTACAATTATGGCACTCACTACATATTCCACTCTCCCCAATCTGCTTCTAACTCTTGCCCTCAGTCTACTAATTCTTATTACTGCCCCCAAATCTATACTTCAACCTACAGCTATTACATCTACAACTTCTTCCCTAAGCAGTGGCAAACCATTAAACAGTTTTCATAATATATCACCCAGCCTACTTGAATACCATGTCATTCATTTTTCAGAAGTAAAAATCTTGCTCTATACCACCATAAATAAAATTACCTGTCACTATCTAACAACTTATAACAAAAAATTCTTCCAAAGCACTCTCTTTACATCCAAAACAGAATATCCCTTTGTGGAGACATTCACCCCAACCCAGAACCCTCAGGCATAACTACACTCAACAAAACTTCCCCTCCTAAAGACCTCCTCTTAGCAACATAGACATTTGTAGTATCTGTAACAAAATTGCAGAGTTCCATGCTTGGCTAACACAAAACACCTCTGATATACTAGCAGTCTCCAAAACCTGACTAAAACCCCAAATCCAAGATATCGAAATAACACCCTCAGGTTATAATATATTAAGGAATGATAGAACCAACAAAAAAGGAGGTGGGGTATCCCTATTCTATGCTGATTCTTTCACAGTACTACCCTTCCAGAAAACACTGCCGTCTTTTTCAAATGCTGAAATCCTAATAAGAACCCTACAAATTAATAAATATAAACAGCTATGCATAGTTAGTCTGTATATCCCACCAGGATGTAACATCCAAACCCTTGAGGACATCCTCACCTGGATGTCAGAAAATATCTGCAATTAGACTATTATTATGGGAGATATGAACATCAATTGGCCAGAATTAATAACTGACTTCCCAACAAACAACAAACACCTCTACAAGTTCACCCAACACATCACCAATCCTACCAAAATGCTCAACAGCAATACCCCAGAAGCCACCCTTGACTGGATCTTATTCTCAGATCCACTTAAATTCTCAAATCCTAAGACCCTACCCAATATACTCAGCAACCACTTGCCCATTTTTACTTACAGATCCACTCCACAAATGTCCAAACCTCAAAACTACAAAACCATTAGAAATCTAAAACATTTTGATCAACAAGAATGTATCAACATTCTAAAACTCTCAGATTGGCACCCACTAAAATTTCTCCAATTGGATGATGCCATATAATATTTTAACAAGATATTTTTAGACACTCTCAACAACCTAGCCCCTCCCTTACTAAAAGAGTGAAATCTAACCGTGCTCCCTGGCCAACAAAGGCCACTAAACAACTGTTACAAAACAGGGACAAGGCCTGGGAAGAATAGCATAACAACAAAAATGAATGTAACCTACTTAGATACAAACATTTACAAAACAAAGCTAAAAAGCTAGCATGTTCTGACAAAAAAAAATGTTTTTCCAACCAACTGAATACTATAGAACCAACCTAAAACAATTGTGGAAAAGTATCACTAATCTCCTTACCCCTGGCAGCAAACAAAACCCATCATTATGCCCAGATGAAACACCCCTGCAAATAGTCACTATGCTCAATTCATATTTTATAAATACCATATGCAAATTAACAGACTCCACTTCCTCTACCCTCATCTTAGCAAATTCCACTCCCCCTCTACCTTTATCCCACAAAAGCAGTTCTCATTTAGAAAGATCCTGTCCTCCCCTCATCCCTCATAGACAAATCTTCTCCCCTTCACCAAAGTAATACTACACCATCTACCCCCTTCTCACTGCAACCAATACCCACCATAGAATTTCAGAAACTCCTCAAAGAATTAAAACCATGCTCTCTCTCCTCTGATGACCTCCCTCCAGAACACTTAAAACTCACTGCTGAGGTCATAACATATCCTGTTAGCATTCTGATCAGCTGCATGCTATGCCCCCCACCTCTGGAAAAAACTCCATCATCACTCCACTTCACAAAGGAAGTAACTCCAATGAACCCTCTTACTACTGTCCAGTCTCTATCCTCTCCCCACTATCCAAACTCCTCGAAAAATGCATTCATAAACAACTACTTCACCATCTCACACACAACAGCCTACTCACCCCCACCCAACATGGCTTTTGCCCATCACACAGTACAAGCACCGTAGTTATCGCCTTCATGGACACTTTCAAAAATCCATCAACTCTGGTAAAACCACATCTGTACTAATACTAAATCTGTTGAAGGCTTTTGATACAGCATCATACAAAAAACTTCAACACCTTTCTAATATCGGCTGCACCCCTCTGTTGCTTTCATGTGTCTGGGACATGAATATAGAGTCTTTGTGGGTTCTGTGCAAGCAGCTTTATTTCATACAAGCACATTACATCTGTTGGCTATTGACTTTAACTTAAGTAACTTATATACAAACTAACAACTATGATTATGCATGCTCACTCCCTGGCTGCTCCTTCAAAATAGCACTAGGGGTTTGCATACGGATGAGTTATATATGTGCACATACAGCCTTGCATGCTTCTTAAAGCTATAGCAGACACTTTACACTATGATCTACATCCTGTCTCTTTGAGAAAAAGCTCATGCAATTGTTATGAGACTGTTTGGCATGCAGAAATCACAGGTTGCCCGTAGTCATGCATTATACAATATTAAATATACATGTATGTACAATCAAGTCCACGTTGCTGCATATTTCACACTTGGTTTAGATACTCACCCATATCATGTGTCATAAAACTGGGTATTACATTTAGCAAATGGAACAGTTTCTGCAAAATGGTTGACCTGTGGAATGTTCAAATCACTTTCTGGAATGTAGTCAGAATTTTGAACACATTCTGGTCTGGAAACAGTGTCTGACTCACTCTTCGATTTAGAGCCCACATCACAGACACAATGTTGTAATTGCAATGATTATAATGATTCTGGTACAGGAAGAAGATGTTTGTGATTCCTCCTATACTCCATTCCTTTGTAATTTAGCAAGTAAGATCTTAGCTTGGCACAGATGCCTGTAATCTGTCCTATACAATCAAAATCTTTTGTTGTCTGGATTCATATCGTCTCTCCTTCCCTCAATGAATGAAGTAATCTTCTTGATCAGTCGTAACTATGCAACTAGATTTCTGGATATTACGCTTCTTAAACAATTGAGCCTCAATGGTTTTAGTGTTCTTAGATTTAGGCTGCAACAGACTTGAAGAAATAGGTAGTATAGTTCTAGTTTGCCTGGAAAGTAGTCTATGAGCAGGTGAGCCAAGAATATCATCACGGGGTATGTTTCTGAGAATAAGTAAATTCAAGAATACATCGGTATTGTCATGCTTTGACCTTTCAAGTAATTGCTTTCCACTCTGCACTGCTTGTTCAGCTAAACCATTGGACTGAGGATATTCAGGACTACTAGTGACATGAATTATCTTCTGCTTCTCCTCTCTCCATTTCCTTTACAAAAAAAAACTTTGCTAGAATCTCCCTGTGTTCTGCTTAACTGTAACAAAAAATACACTTGTTTCCTGCCTTTCCTGTAACTAGTCTAATCCAGATACAGATTTGCTATATCCAAGACTGTTTGTAAGCTTCTTAGCCCCCCAAGCCTGTCTGTGTTGGAGGGAAGCCTGATAGCTTATCAGTGGGAGTGGTAAGTACTAGGTAACCTATCTACCACATAAGGAGTGGTTTCTGGCCCAGAAATTGTAGTTATTGGTCGTTTGGGCAGTTTTTCCATCTCTCTCAACTTCCTGATTTAAAAACCCGCATTTGCACTTGTTTCCCCCTTTCCTGTAACTAGTCTAGTCCAGATACAGATTTGCTGTATCCAGTACTGTTTGTAAGCTCCTGAGGCCCCCAAGCCTTTCTGTGTTGGAGGGAAGCCTGCTAGCTTATCAGTGGGAGTGGTAAGCACTAGGCAACCTATCTACCATATAAGGAGTGGTTTCTGGCCCCAAAATTGTAGTTATTGGCTGTTTGGGCAATTTTTCAATCTCTCTCAACTTTCTGATTTAAAAGCCCACATTTACACTTATTTTTTTCCTGTACCTAGTCTAGTTCATAGGTTCATAGGTTCATAGGTAGGTAATAGGCTATTGGCCCTGGGGTCTATATAAGACTAGCCAAAAAGGTACCCTGGCTTTCGTCACCCAAGAAAATTATTTTCCTCTACCCCTGTCGAGCAGAGCCACAGAATTGTTCCCTGGGGTGAATTTCCTGTCTCCCATCCAATCATCAATATTTTTCTTGAAGAGTGCTAATGAGGAGCTTTGTTTGATATAGATAGGTAGTTTGTTCCAGAGTATGGGAAGCCTCTGGGACAGGAATCCATCCCTCCAGCATGTTCTGTTTATTGTTGTGACAAGGTTTAGGTTCCCTAGAGCATGTAGCTAGGAGGGATTGGGATTTCTTTAAGTGGAACATGTCCAACAGCTCTGGGTTTGACATAGCTTTGTATATTAGGCAGAGATCGTCTCTGAGTAGGCGATATGCAATGGAGTAAAGCTGGAGTTTTTTGAGATGGTCTGTGTAGGGCATCTGTTTGAGACTGGTAATCCTTTGTGCGGTATTTCTGCGGCATTTTCAGTTGTTGTAGATGTCTAGTGAGATACATACCAAAAGGGGCACTGTATTCTATAATGAGTCTAATGAGTGATGAGTAGAGGGGAACAATGACTTATTTTTTTCCTGGATGAGAAACCTTTTGTGATGAGGTGTGCTATGTAGAAGGATTTCCTGACTACTGTGGTGATGTGATTATCAAAGGAGAGACTACTGTCCACCTGTGTCCCAAGGTCTCTTATCACACTTTCGGTGTTAAGTAGACTACCACCTATGTGGTAATTCATGAGTACAGAGTTTTTACCAAAAGGGATGACAATGCACTTTTTGGCACTGAGCTTCAGGACATGGCTTTGACACCAGGCATCTGTCTCAGTGAGGCCCTTTTGTAGATGTCCACATTGTTAGGGGTTTCGATTATGGCTCCTAGTTTTCAGTCATCTGCGAATTTCATTAGCCAAAGACCTTCTGTGTTAGCCTGTACTTCAGAGAAGTAGATACCAAACAGGAGAGGGCCCAGGACTGAACCCTGTGTTACTCCACTTGTCACTGGTCTGAAGTCAGATTTGGTGTCTGCTACTTTCACAGTGTGGGTTCTATCAGTGAGCCAGTTGGCAACCCATCTTGTGACATAGGGATTTATACCTAGTTTAGTAAGTTTAGCTATAATTCCAGAAAGGGGGATGGTGTCAAAAGCCTTGGTGAGGTCAGGATAGGCTGTGTGAACCACCTTACCCTCATCTACGGCTTTGGTGACTGCTTGCAAGAAGTCTATCAGGTTTAGGAGACATGATCTGCCTTTTACAAACCCAAACTGGGTGGGGTCCAGAGTTTGGAGATTACCAATGTCATTGTTTATAAGTTCCATGATGATACGTTCCATGGCCTTGCAGACCAGGCTAATGGGGTGTTAGTTCCTGGGGTCCATGGTGGCTCCCCCTTTGTGGAGTGGGATGACTGTCGCTGTGTGCCATTCAGTGGGCACAAAGCCTGAGATAAGGCTATGATTGAACATGGTACTTAGGTGTTGTGCCAGTTCGTTCTGTAGTTCATGTAGAACACAACCTGGGATGTTGTCAGGTCCCATGGATGTTGTGTTCTTGGCTTTGGAGAGTGTGTTTTTTACCTGTGCAGTCATGATTACAGGAAATTTGCATTCTTCTGGTATAGAGATGGGCCCTTTAGGGGATGAGAGGGGGGTAAAGCTAGCAGTGAACCTATCTGCCAGGATGTTGGCAATATCAGTTGGTTCTGTATATTTAGTGCCATTGTGCTGTAACTCAGAACAGATCTGAGTGTTGCCATTGAGATTCTTGACATAGCTATAGAATGCTTTGTGGTTGTCTTTAGAATCAGTGGCGATTTTGTTTTCATAACTAGCTTTGGAGGATTTTATAAGGGATCTCAGCTTCTTACTGAGGCTGACCAGAGAGTTCCTCAAATCATGGGATTTTACTCTTTTTTACAACAGTTTCTTTCTTCTGTTGTAGAGTTTGTTTATGGCAGGGGACCACCATATTGGCTTCCTTTTTTGGGAGGATAGCATATTGCTTCTGTTAGGGATTGCATGATCCATGCACTTGTGTAAGTGCTTATAAAGTGCATTTGTGTAGGATTCAGCAGTTGTACCTCTATTGTCCGTCTGCATGGGTGTCGTGAAGTTTGACACTTCTGTCTTAAGAAGCGTGAGGTTGGCTTTGGAGAAGTTTTTTACAGTGGTTTCCCTAATGGGGGGTGGGATGTGGATGTCTAGGGTGATTAGCTTGTGGTTGGATCTGACCAATGAGGAACTGACTTCTGGTGTGGAACACCAGTTGCCCATGTTGGTAATGCCCTGGTCTAGGATATTGCTGCCCCTGGTGGGGGTGTGGATAAGTTAATCCAAGGCGATGGAATTTATGAATTCCAAAAAACGTTGAGCAAAAGAGTTGGTACATGAGTAGTTTTCCCAGTTAATGGTGGGGTAGTTGAAATTGCCCAGTATTAGGGTGTTAGGTTGTACCCTAATATTTTCCAGTATATCAAGAAATGAGGAGTGGGAATGCTGTGGCATGTTGTGGGATCTGTAGCAAGCTACAGTTTGGATTGCAGTCTTGCCCAGAGTTACTTGCACTTGGATAATCTCGGATGCATTATGCTGAGCAACTAGCTTGGAGGTGTGGATATACTTAATGAATATGAACACATCTCTGCCTTTAGTATTTCGGTCCAGGTTAGGTGGCTGAAAGGTGTGGTATAAATTATAGCCTGGTAATGCAGGGGTGTTCTCTGGAGCCTTGAACCAGGTCTCTGTCACTGCACAGATGTCGATGTTCTCCATTTTAAGGAGTGCCTCGCGTGAGTGCATTTTGAGGTTTAGACTTCTAGCATTGAATAGAATTACTCTCAGATTTTGCTTGCTTGTACATGTTACGGTGGTGAATTTGTCATTTGAACCTCGCCTACAAAAGGCACTATAGGGGTGGCAAGAGCCTTAGCCAGTATCCAGAAATCCAAGGGTGACAGATGCAGGACATCTCTGGCAAAGCATCGTGGTCTGTCGATCATGTCATCTCAGGCAGACAGATACTGGATCCCTTAGAATGACACCAGAAACTTAGCCAATTGTTTAAGTCAATCATTTTGTCCTTGTATTATGGTATCATTCTGGGTGATGGCAGGATGCTACTCAGTGCTAGGGTCATACCTGCCTGGGCTGCAAGATCAGAGAGCTCTTCCATGTCTCTTTTCATGTAGTCCAGGGAGGTATGTTTCAGGTCATTCACACCAACATGGACAATGACATAGTCATATTTGTACTTGATGTGGAGTGACCTGAGTGCGTGCATTATGTGGTGGATCCTGGCACCCGACAGGCAGCTGACAGCAACTTTCTCCTTGTTTAGCCTGGTGAGTGGAACATCAGTGTGCCTGACTATAGAGTCACCTATGACTAGAGTGTTGGGTATGTTGTCATGCCTTATCGGCTGTGGTTGAGTGGCACACAGTTTGTGGGCTATGTTTCTTTTGGGTTGTGTTGAGGGGGGTGGAGGTTGCTTGCGTTTCTGCTTTGGAGGTCCCTGTTGCTTGGGCATATTTTTATTGAGAGCCTCCACAAATGTAGGTGTGTGTTTTGTGTTTCTATGTGTGTGTTTTGGTGGTGCAGGTTTTGAGGGAGTATGTGATGAATGTGGTGTGGTGCAAGTGTTTACCTTCTCCTCTTGACTGTCTAGTCCAGCCTTGGGTGAAGAGAGCTTTGCTTCCAGTTTGGCTATGTAAATGCATCTCTCACAGTTTGTAGTGTTGGGTGGTAGGAGAAGAGAGTTGTCTGTGTACATGAGGCAATTGCTGCTTTGCCCCAAGATGCCCAGATTCATCAGGTAGACAGGAGAAAACATTAGGAGCTGACCCTTAGACATGCCTGGATAGGTGCTTATTTATTATGTACTAAAAACTGTTTTCCTCTAGACAAGCAAGGAAAGTTGAGTGATGTAGTAATTTGTAGCTTATTTAGTGCTTACAATGAGGTTCAGATACAGATTCTTAGTTTTAGCACTTGAACTTGCTTATTCATGCTCAGTAATTGCTCAGAACTCGTTGTAAGCACTAAATAAGCTACAAATTACTACAGCACTCAACCTTCCTCATTTTCTAGAGGAAAACAGCTTTTGTACTTACTTTCCTCACTTGGTTTGAGAAAAACAGCTCTTGTCCCCACTTTCCTCACTTGTCTAGAGGAAAATTTTTTTTATTCAGGCATGTCCAAGAGTCAGCTCCCAGTGTTCTCTCCTTTCTATTTGATGAATCTTGGCATCTTGGAGTAATGTAGAAATTGCCTCATGTACACAGACAACCCTCTCCTCCTACCACCCAACACTACAACCTGTGAGAGATGCACTTATCCAGCCAAACTGGAGGTAAAGCTTTCTCCAATCAGGACTGAACTTGACAGGCAAGAGGAGAAGGTAAACACTTGCACTACACCACACTCATCACGTAGTCCTAACCTACACCACCAAACTCCACACATAGAAACACAAAAACATTCATGGAGGCTCTCAATAATAATCTGCTCAAGCAACAGAGACGTCCAAAGCAGAAATGCAAGCACCCTCCACTCCCCAACACAACCCAAATGACACATACCCCACAGACTCAGTGTGCCACTTAACCACAGCCCATAAGGCAAAACAATGTACCGAACACACTAGTCATAGGTGACTCTATAGTCAGGCACACTGATGTCTCCCTCACCAGGCCAAACAAGGAGAAGGTTACTGTCAGCTGCCTGTCAGGTGCCAGGATCCGCCACATAACCCACACACTCAGGTCACTCCACAAGTACAAATATGACTCTGTCATTGTCCATGTTAGTGTGAATGACCTGAGATGTACCTCCCTGGATTACATAAAAAGAGACATGGAAGAGTTCTCTGATTTTGCAGCCTAGGCAGGTATGACCCTAGCTCTGAGTAGCATCCTGCCATCTCCCAGAATGATACCACAGTACAAGGACAAAATGATTGACTTCAACAAATGGCTAAGCTTCTGGTGTCATTCTAAGGGGATCCAGTATCTGTCTGCCTGGGACGACATGGTCGACAGACCAGAATGCTTTGCCAGAGATGGACTGCACCTGTCACCCCTGGGATTCAGGATGCTGGCTAAGGCTCTTGCTGTCTCTATAGTGCCTTTTTTAGGCAAGGTTCAAATGACAAATTCACCATCGTAACAGGAACAGGGAAGCAAAAACTGAGGGTAATGCTACTCAATATTAGAAGTCTAAATCTCAAAATGCACTCCCTCGAGGCACTCCTTAAAATGGAGAACATCAATATTTGTGCAGTGACTGAGACCTGGTTCAGGGCTCCAGAGAGCACTCCTGCATTACCAGGCTATAATTCATACCACACTTTTCAGCCATCTAACCTGGACCAGAACACCAAAGGTGGAGGCATGTTCATATTCATTAAGGATATCCACACCTCCAGGCTAGTTGCTCAGCATAATGCATCCAAGATTATCCAAGTGCAACTAACTCTGGGCAAAACTGCAATTCAAATTGTAGCTTGATACAGATCCCCCACCATGCCCCAGGATTCCCACTCCTCTTTTCTTGATATACTGGAAACTTTTAAGGTTCAACCAAGCACCCTAATAATGGGCTATTTCAACTACCCCACCATAAACTGGGAAAACTACTCTTGTACCAACTCCTCCCTCAACGCTTTCTGGAATTCATAAATTCCAATGCTCTAGATCAACTTAGCCACACCCCCACCAGGAGCAACAATATCCTAGACCTAGTCATTGCCAACATGAGTGACCAGTGTTCCACACCTGAAGTCAACTCCTCGTTTGTCAGATCCAACCATAAGCTAATCATCCAAGATATCCGCGTCCCGCCCCCTCCCACCATTAAGGAATCTACGGTAAAAATTTTCTCCAAAGCCAACTTCATACTTCTTAAGACAGAAGTGGCGAATTTCATCACACCCATGCAGATGGACAATATAGTTACGACTGCTGAATCCTACACAAATGCACTCTATAAGCACTTGCATGAATGCATGGAACATGCTATCCCAAACAGAGCCAAGATGCTATCCTCAACAAAAAGGAAGCCAATCTGGTGGTCCCCTGCCATAAACAAACTCTACAACAAAAGGAGGAAACTGTTGCAAAAGAGAGTAAAATCCCATGAGTGGAAGAGCTTCCTGGTCAGCCTCAGTAAGAAGCTGATATCCCTTATAAGATCCTCCAAAGCTAGCTACGAAAACAAACTCGCCACTGATTCTAGCGACATCCACAAAGCATTCTATAGCTATGTCAAGAATCTCAATGGCAACACCCAGATCTGCTCTAAGTTACAGCACAGTGGCATGAAAATTACAGAACCAACTGATATTGCCAATATCCTGGCAGATAGGTTCAGTGCTAACTTTACCCCCCTCTCTCACCCCCCTAAAGGGCCCATATCTATACAGGAAGAATGCAGAGTCCCTGTAATCACAACTACACATGTAAAAGCTGCACTCTCTAAAGCCAAAAACACAGCATCCATGGGACCGGACAACATCCCAGGCTGCGTTTTACACGAACTTCAGAACGAACTGGCTCCCCACCTAAGCACCATGTTCAATCATAGCCTCACATCAGGCTTTGTGCCCACTGAATGGTGCACAGCAACAGTTATCCCACTCCACAAAGGGGGAACCACCACTGATCCCAGAAACTATCACCCTATTAGCCTGATGAGCCTGGTCTGTAAGGCCATGGAAGGTATCATCATGGAACTCATAAACAAAGACATTGGTCACCTCCAAACTCTGGACCCCACCCAGTTTGGGTTTGTAAAAGGCAGATCATGCCTCCTGAACCTGATCGACTTCTTTGAGGCAGTCACCAAAGCCATAGACGAGGGTAAGGTGGTTCACACAGCTTATCTTGACCTCGCCAAAGCTTTCAACACCATCCCTCATTCTGGAATTATCGCTAAACTCACTAAACTAGGTATAAATCCCTATGTCACAAGATGGGTTGCCAAGTGGCTCACTGACAGAACCCACACTATAAAATTTGCGGACTCCAAATCTGACTTCATACCAGTGACAAGTGGAGTACCACAGGGTGCAGTCCTGGGACATCTTCTGTTTGGTATTCACTCTCTGAAGTACAGGCTAACACAGAAGGCCTTTGGCTAATGAAAATTTCGCAGATGACTGCAAACTTGGAGCCATAGTTGAGTACGCAAATGATGTGGACATCCTACAGAAGGGCCTCACTGAGGCAGATGCCTGGTATCAAAGCCATGGTCTCAAGCTCAATGCCAAAAAGTGCATTGTCATCCCCTTTGGTAAAAACTCTGTACCCTTGAACTACCACATAGGCAGCAGTCTATTTAACGCCGAATGTGTGATGAGACCTTGGGACCCAGGTGGACAGTAGTCTCTCCTTTGATAATCACATCACCACAGTAGTCAAGAAATCCTTCTATGTGGTACACCTCATCACAAAAGGGTTCTCAGCCAGGAAAAAAGAGGTCATTATTCACCTCTACTCTGCACTCACTAGACCCATTATAGAGTACAATGCCCCTTTTGGAATGTACCATACAAGACATCTGCAAAAGCTGGAAAGGCCACAGAAGTACCTCACAAAGAGGATTACTGGCCTCAAATTGATGCCCTACACTGGCCATCTCAAAAAACTCCAGCTTTACTCCGTAGCATATCGCCTGCTCCGAGGTGATCTCTGCCTAACATATAAAGCTATGTCAAACCCAGAGCTGTTGGACATGCTAAACCTAAAGAAATCCCAGTCCCTCTGAGCTACACACACTAGGGACCTAAACCTTGTCACCACTATAAACAGGACATGCTGGAGGGATAGATTCCTGTCCCAAAGATTTCCCATACTCTGGAACAAGCTACCCATCTATGTCAAGCAAAGTTCCTCATTAGAACTCTTCAAGAAAAATCTTGATGAGTGGATGGGAAATAGAAAATACACCCCAGGGATCACTTCTGTGGCTCTGCTCAACAGAGGCACAGGAAAATAACTTTCTTGGGTGGCGTAAACCAGGGAACCTTGTTGGCTAGGCTTACTTAAGCCCTTCAGCCAATAGTCTAGTACCACCTATAAACCTATGTACAAAGTCCCATTCTTTTGCAAATTTCTGAAACAACTAGCTAGTAAATTGAGTACCATTGTCAGAAAAAAGTTTGTGTGGACTACCATGAACTGAGAAATAATGTTTCAACTTAGTAATAACAGCAGATGAAGTTAACTTAGGTAGTAGATCAATTTTGAACCAATTCGAGTAAGGGCCTACCAGACCTAAGTAGTGGTTATTGTTCCACTCAAAGATATCTATTGCTACAGTAGACCAGGGTTGTTGAGGAATTGGACTTAGCTGAAGTGGTTCTCTTTGCAAATGCGATTTGGTATTATTGCATACTGAACAAGAAGAAAAAACTCTATCAATGTCTTTTGGTAATGAAGGCCATAATACTAATTCTATTACTCTTCTCTTAGTGGGTGTGGACCCTGGATAACCACGATGCAAAATCTGGATATATTCTTGTTGTAAGGAAGTGGGAACAACAATTTTAGGACCTTTGAAAATAATGCCATCTTCCATGAACAATTCATCTCTGTAAGGAAAATAAGTTTGCACTTCAAGTGATACACTAGATTGCTTTGACGGTCATCCAACATTAATATAGTGATTGAGCTTCTGCAAAATTAGATCAGTCTGAGTGTGATCTCTTAACTCATCAAGTCTAGTGGTGGAAAAATTATGCACTGACATCACATCAAAGTCAAAAGTTTCTGCGTTAAGCTGTTAAGTTGTAATTCTGGGAGATCTGGATAAAGTATCAGTCAGATAGAGCAATTTGCCTTTAGTGTAGACCATTTTGAAATTGTTCTTTTGCAATCTGAGCATCATTCTTTGTAATCTCACTGGACTGGAATGCATAGGCTTCTTTAGAATAGTAACTACAGGCTGATGATCAGTTTCAGTCTGAATAGCTCAACCATAAATATAATTATGAAACCTGGAGCATGCAGATTATATTGTCAAAAGTTCCTTTTCAATTTGAGCATACTGCATCTCAGTCTGGGTTAGTGTTTTAGATGCATAGGCTATTGGTCTGCCCTCTTGAAAGCTTGCACATTATCTGGTGCTGACATTTCAAGAATAGCTGCTTGCTTGGACGGGTCTGGTCTCAGACCTGTGCTTGTAAACAAATGTCCTATGTTCATAACTTCTTTAAGGCTGAATTTGCACTTCAGAGGATTGAGCTTCAAGTTTACTTCACGTGCTCTGTCTAGAACTTTCTTGAGGTTTCTGTCATGCATTGCTTCACCATTGCCTCCAACCAATAGATAATCTACTATTATGGCACAGGGATAAACCAAAAAAATTGTTCCATTGCATACTGGAAGACTTCACTTGCAGAATTTATTCCAAATGGCATACTTAAGAATCTGTATCTGCCAAATGGAGTACCAAAACTTGTTAGAAATGAGGATTTGCGATCCAGCATCACTTGCTAAAATGATCTTTGCATCCAAAACAGAAAATACAGTGGCATTCAATATTAGAGCTGCAACCTCTTCGACTATGTGCATTGGATGATACAGTCTTTTTAATGCTTTGTTCAAATCTCTTGGGTTAATACATATTCTGATTTTGTCTGAGCCTTTTTTGTGAGGGGCTACCATGGACGAAACCCATTCAGTTGGTTCTGTGTCTGGAGAAATCACACCTTGCTGCACCATTTTATCCAACTGAATCTTAACTTTATCTTGCATAGCTATCAGAACTCTTCTTGCTGGTCTGACTACTGAAGTGACCTCTGGGTCTAACTTCATGGAATACACAACTGAAAGTTTGCCTAACTTGTCATCAAAAACATCAGCATACTCTGAGAAAAGGACTTCTGAAAAATTAGAACTCGGAAATGCACTTATGTGATGAACTACTTTAGCAAAAATAAGCAGATTCATCCTTAAACTATCTTTGAGACCCAATAAAGATTGCACTAGTCTTTGGACTACATAGAATAACAAGTTGTAACAGTTCTTGGCCAAATAACATGAAAGTATCACTTAACCTTCAGTTTGAATTTCTTCACCTCCATAAGCAACAAGTCTTGCACTGCTGGTTACATTGAGTTGTTCATTAGTTCTCACTCTAGCAAATGTGTCTGCTGATATAACATTACACTTTGACCCAGTGTCTATCATATAAACACATACCAGTGAAGGGTTTTGCAAATAAGCACAAACATACACACATGCACATATACCAGAACTAATGCCAGCAATTGTCCAGTGCCTTTGTACTCTGAATTTATTCCTTTGTTGGGCTTTTCAGAATTATGCGAATAAACAAACTCGTAGTACTTTTGAATAACTGGACTTTATAAAATAAACTTCTTGGGCTTTTGGTACTTTTGTAATGTCGTGGTAAGGGTGAAAATGCTAAAGTAATTTATCATCATGTGCTAAAGTAATTTACCATAATTTTAAGAAACATTTGAGAACTTTACAATGTGACTGAATAATTTACGAGCACTGTAATACTCTTGTAATGTCATCTTTTGTAAGAAACCACCGCTTATCATTGTAAGAAACATGTAAAGTAACTGCACAATGCAAATACGTCGAACATCTTTTGCCTTAAACTCAATAATGTTTTGAAGTAATTGCACTTTGTGAATAACTGCATACAGCACACTGAAATGTCCCCAAAATGGCTGTACCTTGCTAGACAACTCTCTACAGTATGAGAAACACTCTGAAAATGGTGACACTTTGTGAATAGACACACCCCCTGCAGAAGAAACCTTTTGAAATGGCTATACTTTGACTGCATTACACAAAATAGTTGCACTTTGCACACAATAAACTCGTTGAAATACATGCACAGTAATAAGCACACACTGTAAGCACTTTTGCACACTTTGAGATACTTCAAATAACTCTAGTTATGCCCTTGATACAATACGAAGTTGTAGTTATGCCCAAATACAGCACATTGCCAAAACACATACAGTTGCCTTGCTTTATTTTGCTTAATGTGCCCCTTTTCTTTTCTTATTATATTCATTTAAGCCCTTTTCATGCCCAATATACTTTTTCGTGCTTATTTTCCTCCAAATATGCCCAACTTTGCCTTGAACACACTTCTTTTGCTTTAAGCATGCTCGTTTTTTGCTTTAAACATACTCGTTTGGCTTTACTGTTAATTGATTCATCGAATACTTTTATCTTAAACATTTTCTTTAGTTAACAAACTTTTTGTACTTTCCGCTTGTCTGATAATGTGGTTTGTGCCCTTGTAATGTCCCTTTATTGTCTTTCGTATCGAATAAATAGTTTGAGTTTTTTTTCATTACCTTTGATTTTTTTCTGGCTCTGTTTGTGCTCTTTTTGCTCAGTTTTACCTTCACTGTCATCTTTGCACCTCATGGCTCTGAATATTCTTCTCTCTTCCATCCTGGTTCTGACACCTGATGACAAAATAAGAGACATGTAGTTGAACAGCCCAG
The DNA here is from genome assembly GCF_019279795.1 of Protopterus annectens. Classification (NCBI taxonomy): domain Eukaryota; kingdom Metazoa; phylum Chordata; order Ceratodontiformes; family Protopteridae; genus Protopterus; species Protopterus annectens. Next base: position 985,850,421 of record NC_056747.1, read on the forward strand.
ATTCCTATACAAGAATAAGAAGAATTTGAAACATCTCATTTGTAACAGAGATGGTTTTGAAAGAACTAGGCCCAATTCAAACAGAACGGGCACCTTCAAGTGCCTGCGATGTAAAGCTTGTAACTCCATCGATAGCTCCAATGTTTTTGTACATCCATACTCCAGGCAACAATATAATTTTAATGTCTATGCTGATTGTACTAGTTCCCACATCATATACTTAGCAACTTGCTGCCAATGTAGTGCTTTCTATGTTGGCAAGACAGATCAACGTCTTAAGGAACGTATCCTTAAGACATTTGAGGGACATCAAACAGAAAGATCCTAACAATGCTTTAGCAGCCCATGTAGCTCAGCATCCTTCTCATTACTTTGTATTCAAGGCCATAGAGGCAGTCTGCCAGACCACAAGAGGAGGCGATGTTCACAATCGCACAGAGTTAAGGGAAACATGCTGGATAATTAATTTAAGAGCAAATAGATTACCAGGCTTGAATACCATTGTGCCATTAAAACCTGCACTTAAGAATAGAAGGAATATGATTAGTAAGCTCACTTGAATTTCGTTTTATTCACACAATATATTTACATTTGTAGTTTTCCTATATACAGTTTTATAGTAAAGAGATGCATTTCCCCTTTAATTTATACTTCTCTGCTAGCTGGCCTCCTTTTGGTTTGCAATAAGGGCGTGTCACAGAACTAAATGATGAATGGCTGTTATGCCTTACAAATACAAAAGCTGAACAGTCCTTTTTACACGACCTGAGGAAGGCTTATTTGCCGAAAGCGCTTTTCGGAAGACTGAGAACTGCTTGTTTTATGACACATATTCTTTTTATTAAAGTTTTGATTTTATTATTAAGTTTTGCTGCCATGGTGGACATCAGGAGTTTTCAGTAGTGTTTGCCTTTTTTCTTCCTCATTGGTGTCCTTCACAGTGTAAGAAAGTTTTTTACCTGGTTCTGACACCATGTCACTTTTGTGTCTGGGACATGAATAAAGAGTCTTCGTGGGTTCTGTTCAAGCAGCTTTATTTCATACAAGCACATTACTACAGTTGGCTATTGACTTTAACTTAAGTTATATACAAACTAACAACTATGATCATGCATGCTCACTCCCTGGCTGCTCCTTCAAAATGGCACTATGAGTTTGCATGCGTGTGGGTTATATACGTGCATGTACAGCCTCAAATGCTATATAGCACACACTTTACACTATGATATACACCCACCTACACATCAGTGGTTTAATAGCTACTTCACAAACAGGCAACAATGTGTAAAATCACAAAATACTGTATTAGAATACCAAACTAACTAAACTGTAGTACCACAAGGGTCCATACTTGGACCTTTACTCTTTAACATTTTTACAAACAACCTTCACATTACTTTTCCTCTAAGGTCTATTATCCAATTTGCAGATGATTCTACCATAATCTCTACCTCAAATAACCTACAACACCTCCAGCAAATAACACAAGATACCTTTACTGCAATTGAAGCCTGGATAATCAAATCACAACTACTCCTTAATGCCAAAAAAAAAAAGCTTCTACTCAGCAGTAAAACCCCTCTCATCCGACTTTCATATTTTGCATTTTAGCATTGCAAATTAGGAGCTCTATACATACATAAACATTTCATGGACAGCACCACCAGGAAAGCTCTCGCCAACATTTACTTGCTCCTCTCCCTAGTATACAGTGCCCCCATTTTCACCAACCTGCACTCATCTCTACGAAATAAGCTCCAGTCCTACTACCATAAGATCACCAAATTTGCCACAGGCAGCTCCTACTGCTCACACCACTGCCAAGCATTAAGAGAATTAAACTGGCTGGAATTTCCACATTACCTTAACCTCCTTCAACTGACCATAGCACATAAAATTGTCTATAACCCAAACAACTGCCCTGCTCTTAAGAACATTGTAATACCCTACAGCCCCACCAGAACCCTTTGCTCTGAAAATAAACAACTCATAACTGTCTATGTACCAAACAAAAGAGCTGGGCACTGCCTTTACTTTTACACTGTCACTAAACTCTGGAACTTACTTCCAACCAGCATAAACACAATTGGCTGCTTCAACAAATTTAAACTCACCCTAAAGAACTATCTACTAAATATTCATATCTGCCCTTGCATCTATCCGAATAGATAAACCATCTTACTCTCTTTGAGTTTACCCTCTAACTTACTTCAGTTTTTACCCCTCAAAACCAGTAGGAAACTCTTTTGATCTATAAGTTAAATTAAACAACTATGTTCTTACTATTAATCTTTTTAACCTTAACTATCATTCTAACCGTCACCTCTTTAAAATTACCCCTCTTTTGATTTTCCCTTTCTTACCTTTAAACTTATTCAGTATTTACAAAAAAAAAGATCTTGTAAATTACTCTGTTTCTCTCTGATACTGTAATCCCACAATTTATAACTTCTTTTAGTATGTTATATTGTACTGTATTGTACTGTAAATTCTTGTAAAATACTTATTATTTCTGTGCATACATAATGGGGGAATTCAATAAAGCCTACACGGAGTATTTTTCCATGTAGGTATAGTGGCTTGGCCACAACACGGAAACCCGGCAGCCAAGCGATCCAGTAAACAGAGCAGAGGGGTGTGCACGAGCATGCGGACACGGAAGTGTCCATGGAATGCAAATCACCTCATAATCGGGTGAAATCCATGCAAACGAGTGTGATTTGTGATCCAGTAAGCAGAAAGGTACCCATGTAGGAGCCTTGTTGGTGTCAGAAATGTACATGGAAAATAGCCATGTACAGAAATGTAAAAATTAAACAGTGGCTGTAAAAGCCAAAAAAGAAGGTTGGATATTGAAATGTAGGCATGGAAATGCCCAAAACAAAGCAATGCAAATCATTACAAAATATATATACATTTTTAATACACATATTACGCTGCGCAGCCAGCAGCAACATGCAAACATGCAATTATGCAAAAAAAAATATATATTAAAATGTTGAAAAACTGAAAATAAGAGATTTGCAAAAATAATGCAATATAGTGCCCTATATAACTATAAGTTAAATTAAACAACTATGTTCTTACTATTAATCTTTTTAACCTTAACTATCATTCTAACCGTCACCTCTTTAAAATTACCCCTCTTTTGATTTTCCCTTTCTTACCTTTAAACTTATTCAGTATTTACAAAAAAAAAGATCTTGTAAATTACTCTGTTTCTCTCTGATACTGTAATCCCACAATTTATAACTTCTTTTAGTATGTTATATTGTACTGTATTGTACTGTAAATTCTTGTAAAATACTTATTATTTCTGTGCATACATAATGGGGGAATTCAATAAAGCCTACACGGAGTATTTTTCCATGTAGGTATAGTGGCTTGGCCCCAACACGGAAACCCGGCAGCCAAGCGATCCAGTAAACAGAGCAGAGGGGTGTGCACGAGCATGCGGACACGGAAGTGTCCATGGAATGCAAATCACCTCATAATCGGGTGAAATCCATGCAAACGAGTGTGATTTGTGATCCAGTAAGCAGAAAGGTACCCATGTAGGAGCCTTGTTGGTGTCAGAAATGTACATGGAAAATAGCCATATACAGAAATGTAAAAATTAAACAGTGGCTGTAAAAGCCCAAAAAGAAGGTTGGATATTGGAATGTAGGCATGGAAATGCCCAAAACAAAGCAATGCAAATCATTACAAAATATATATACATTTTTAATACACATATTACGCTGCGCAGCCAGCAGCAACATGCAAACATGCAATTATGCAAAAAAAAAATATATATTAAAATGTTGAAAAACTGAAAATAAGAGATTTGCAAAAATAATGTAATATAGTGCCCTACATGCAGACTGTACAAAGGCAGGTTTCAGTGGTTGCTAAGGAGGCAGACCCTGGAGTAGTAAAGTATCCAGGGTATATGCAAGGATCTGTATGCAAATGAGCTGGGGTTACTGAATAGCGAATATGGGCCACTGTGTCTGCAGATAAAACCCATGTAGGGCCAGAACCATGTTGGTGTTAGTAGAACAGGTAGCTGACATCAAAAGGGTGTGTGTCACTCTGTGTTTAAATGGATTGGAGCTCAGCTGCACCCGTTTGCAGTCAGCTAAGCATGACTAAGCAGAGGTGTGTGTCTAGTGCTGCTAAGCTGTGTTTAGCCCCACTGTGCGTGTTTTAGCTGGTTTAAAATAAGGTGAGCACGCTCATGCATGGGGCTGTGTCTAAAATGCTAAGCACTGATTAAAGTAGCACTACAGGTTTGCTCACCATGTCATAGTGCTTAGCAGGGAAAGGAATTAAAAAAAAAGGCAATAGCCTGGGAAAGCCAATCAAGTATAAATGACTGATAATCCCTGTTCCACTGACACTGGGTCATTCAAAACCTTCAATGAAAACCTGGCAGGTGGAATGCACCATAGTCAGTCAATCACACAGGCTGGATTTGCAGCACACCACTATAAAGTATGTATATGCCCTTCAATCTGATTTTTCCCACATATTCTGCACCACTGGAGTACAGACTTGGGAATTTTAACTGACAAAATAATAGGGGCTGCTGTTGCTACATCTGTATGTGCTAGAGGCTGAGGTCAGTGCTGGAGCTGATGCTGACAATAGGCCTAGACTGTGAAGGAGAAGAATGTTCAGGCCCAGGGTAACCTTCCAGGAGCTACATGAGCTGGATGGGTGGACAGGGACATACTACAAGAACTCACCAAGCTTTGCTGCCCTCAACTCAGACCCAGAGCAAACAGAGGGGAACCCATCCCAGTGGAAACAAAGGTATGTGTAGCCCTTAGAATACTAGCTACATGTACTTTTCAAAGAGCTACTGGGGACATAATGGGTGTCTCACAGGCATCTGCATCCAGGGTACTCCACCAATTCCTGGCTGTCATGCAAACACATGCCAGTGAGAGCATATATTTTCCCTATACACCCGAGGAGAGGGTCAGCAATATGCATCTCTTCCACTGTGTACCACACTACCCTGAGGTACTGGGTGCCATAGACTGCATTCATGTGCACATCATAGCCCCACCTGGTGAGGAGGGTAGCGTCTACATCAATCACAAGGGGTATTACTCCATCAACTGTCATGTCATGTACAATGCCCAAGGCATTATCATGAATGTGTGTGGTGGCAGCTCTGGCAGTTATCACAACTCCCATATCTGGCATGCATCACAGCTGTGCCAGACATTTGCCAAGGGGAACTTCCCGTATGGCCATCTGCTGGGGGATGCTGGGTACACACTGAAACCGTGGATAATGACACCCCTCAGAAATGCACACACACCTACTGAAGAACACTATAATGAGGCACATGCATAAACTAGGAACATCATAGAGCATGTGGGGCTGCTCAAGTCATGGTTCTACTCATACCTCTCAACTGTACAGATTTTTGCCTCATAATTTTGGTCTATTTTTCATAAAATTGCAGTTTTCTGGCAAATCATTAATGATAGAAGTTAGAAAATAATGACAGAAAATTGAGTTTCAGACTTCATACCCTTAAATGGAGAACACTCTGTGTTACCTTGAACTTAAGGTAAGAGCCCAGTACCTTACCTTCGGATGAATAATTGGTGGTGCTATGGCCCAAGAACAGGCCTGCTCAAGGAATCATGGTGGTCAGTCCTGTGCTGGTGTCATCTTAGTCCTGATAAGGACTTTTTTGGTGGTGCTACAGTCCAAAATGAGGGTTGAGTTAGCAGGTCTGTCGAGCTGCGAACATGCAAGGCTGAGTAATTGTTGCAGTCAGCTCTGAATAGAGGTCCCCTTAGTCCATACAGACCTTTTTAGGAAAGTACTTATCAGGACTAAGAGGACCCCAGCACAGGACTGACAGCCACGATTCCTCAAGTGGGCCCATTCTCAGGTCATAACACCATCAATTATTCAGTCGAAGGTAAGGTACTGGGCCCTTACCTTAAGTCCAAGGTAATGCAGAGTGTTCTCCATTTTAGTTTTGTACCTACCCTTGAAAGGTAGGCAACACTCTCTGAGGTGGTGACTCCGATCTCTAGTCAGACTTCATACCCTTCAAAAAATTCATATTAATGCAAAACCTGTTATTCTATCAACTTTCTATGTTTGTAATAGCAATATTTAAAAAGTGTCCCTACTTTTTGGCCTTTGTCCCACTTTTATTTATGGCTTTGTCCAGATTTCTTTCTCTAAGAGGTTGGGAGGCATGGTTCCACTGCCTCGATATATCTGGTGGAGCCCTGCAGTACTCTCCAGCCACATGTGCACACATGTTCACAGTATGTGTCTTGCTACACAATACGATCCTGTGGAAACAGCTGTGGCAGGAAGATCATAGGGAAGAGATACACAGCCCCCCACCAGCGCCAAGGTCCCCACAGGCACAGGGGGACTCGGAGGATGAACCCCCTGAGCCTGTCCTTGTGGTAGATGTAGGCATGTCCAGTATGTTCTGGTCTTGGCAAAGAGGCAACGGATAGCACATGCACTGACAACCTAGGGACCTAGGGACTGACACCTCATTCCAACTCGCATACATAGTAAAAAGGATGACAGCTACACCACACAACCTGTACCTTACCATGTATTGGCCGTGTACTGCGTGCATTGACAGAGTCAGCCCTGAAGCACTGTTATCTCAACTGCTGCAGGCACAAGGTAAGTCACTCTTCTTTACAACAAATGCATGGTGTACTAGACTATGGTAGCAGATGTATGGACCTGCCGCATGTATGCAAGGGAATAGGGTGGGCTACTAGGATACCTGCAGACAACTGACAGCTATGTGGGACAACAGGAACTCTCTGCCCAATACTGGCCACCCCATAATATGCAGTAGGCCCCAAAGGCAGCAAAATCCATTGCACTATGTGAGGGAAATGACAAACAGTGGGGTCATAGGACAGATGCATGACTGTCAATGCTAGAGTCCCCTACCTCCAACACACCCGTGTTCCCATACAACTGCAGTACCATTATGTTTGCAAGGTAAGAGCAGCAAACCACACAATCCCAGGGCTGTCCCACTCAAACTGGTGACATGTCCCATTTCCGCAATATGCAGGTCTCAATGTGCTATGCATGTCTGTGGTTGATAGTGTCAGGAATTAAACTGCACTGTCTGGTGGCTGTTGTGGCTTAGTGGGCTAAGTATATTACTATGATTGATGGTGCTCATGGTTTGAGACTGGATACACCTACTATTTTGCATGTGAGCTACACCTATGGTAGGAGATCTACAGACTGTCCATATGTCACTATTTGTTACTGCAGAGAAAGCTGGACAAAGCCAAAGACAATTGAGGAACAGGGGTCCACAGATATGGACAGTAGACAGCTCTGAGTAATCTAGATGGCAGCTAGTAGAACAGCAGGTTGTAAGTCAGAGTAGCAGCAGGATGCAAGGGATGTTACGTAACTATGTCAGTACTTACAATAAGTCAGTGGGCACCATCATACCTCTCAAATGTACAGAGTTTCACAGAATGTTCGGATTTTTGCCTCATATTTCTGGTACAGTTTTCATAACATTGCAGTTCATAGGTTCATAGGTTGGTACTAGGCTATCAGCCCTAGGGCCTATACAAGCCAGCCATAACAATTCCCTGGATATTTCTTCCCACAATATTTACTTCCCTGGATCCCTGTCTAGCAGGGCGACTGACATGATCCCCGGGGTGAATTTCCTATCTCTCATCCAATCATCAAGGTTCATTTTGAAGAGGGCCAAGGAGGTGCTCTGCTTGACATGTATGGGCAGTCTATTCCAGAGTATGGGGAGTCTCTGGGTCAGGAATCTATCCCTCCAGCATGTTTTGTTCATTGTGATGACAAGGTTTAGATCCCTGGAGTGTGTGGCTCTGAGGGATTGAGTTTTATGGCAAACTAGTGGCAAATCATTAAAGATTGACGTTAGAAAATAACGACAGAGATTTGAGATGCAGACTTCATAACCTTCAGAAAATTCATGCTAATAGAAAACCTGTTATTCTTCCCAACTAAGTTTGTAAGAGCAATATTTAAAAAATTGTCCCTATTTTTGAGCTTGTGTCCCACTTTTATATATGGCTTTGTCCAGATTTCATGCTCTAAGAGGTTGTGATGTATGGGCACCATGTAATATCATAATACCAATACAACACAAACTGTCTGAGGACCAGAGCAGACATATGAGGTGCAATGATGGACATCCTGCAAAACAGGTACAGTCAGCGGTGTGAAGTCTGTAACCCTGTGTGTGGTGTTACATCTTGTACCCCAGTCACAGCATACCTACAACTACACAGAGCAGCAAGTGTGGACAAAGTCAGGAACAGGAGTGGGTCAAAGGCCCACATATAAGGAGAAGGATGAACTACTGGTCAGACAAATGTAGAAAGTGCAGAGTAGAACAGGTGATGCAGTAGCATGGGTTCCCTGCTGTGTATGGAGTCAGTAACTCAAATGTCTGCCAGCAGTTCCTCATGTCAATCTATAATGATCTGCCACCGAAGTTCCAGGAAATCACATTGCTATGTAAAATGTACCAGACATATGATGAAAAACGTCTTCAGTCTAATACAATCTGTACACACCCTAAGTATGAGTCAGATATTACGGCCAGCACACAGCTGGTGAATCTCTTGGGAATGATATCAGGGAGGTGCTGGACTGTTTAATTAAGTGCAGCAGCCAAATGGTTGTACCACACACAATCCCAGACTGGAGTACAGGCTGGTCTGGACTGGATTCCCCTTGTAAATACTGACAGTTACACTGGACATGCTCCTACACTTAGCTAATTTCAGCCCATGTCTGAAGCCTCATATGCCTATAGAATTGAGATGCTAATATATCTCTGTGCATATAGGCAGCAATGTATACCTAACTGTCTTTCCCTATCCCCATCAGACATAATTACCCTTATCTATCAGTATGTGGCACATATAACATATATATGTATCTGTAGAGCTTTAGATAGACACACACACACACACACACACACACACACACATATATATATATATATATATATATATATATATATATATACATATATATATATATATATATATATATATACGACATAAATATTGGGTCTACTTTGTTTCACTGAAAATTCATTTCACTGAATTTTAGTTTACCCTCACCAAATTGCTGACAGCTCAAATAACTGAAACCTCATTTCACAGAATCTCATTTCACTGAAATGAAGTACTGGCACTGTGTAGAGTACTGTAAGGCAAGTAAAAGGTATATGCCCTTTTCTCCACTGTAGTGCAATGCTGGAGTTAGTATATATGGTTGGGGGTGTGTGGAGGGCATAGCCCTCCACCTAGTTTGGTTTTATATTATATTCCACCAAAAGTTTACAATGCTGAATTTCAAAATACTGCATTTTAAACCATAGACATGCACACTTACAACACCAATGACTAACTCTTTCCAGAAGACAATATAAACCCTAACTAGGTGGGGGGGGGGGGGGGCTACGTTTTCAGTGAAACAAAATGGACCCATATATATTATATAGAGAGGGACAGAGGGGGGGGGTGAGAGACACAGAAAGGTATAGAGTGATGTAGTGCTGCAGCCACTTGCAAACTAATTATTACCAGTGGAGCGTGCAACTAGTATGGTGAAATGCAGTGTGTATTAGTAGGCAGGTTGGGGTTCTAATCTCACATCAGCTACTGTATGTGTGTGTGTGTAGATATTCCACATACAGCAGTATACACACGCCTGTTGGGCATGTGTATACAGCAGTATACGCATGCCCAACAGGCGTATGGCTGTGCAATGGTCAATCATTTTATGGCCCTGTGACTAGTGTCCTCCACAACAGTGGCCTCCCTGTCAACAGCTGCTGATGTCATCCATCCCAAAAGCAGTGGCAGACACTCTTCAAGCACATAAGCTTAGTGATGCATGCTGTACGTTTGTAGCGCTATGTAATGTACAACTATACAGGTAAGGGTTTTACTCTCAACAAGGGCAGTTCATAAGTGTGTGTGTGTGTGTGTGTGTGTGTGTGTGTGTGTGTGTGCGTAAATGTCCCAAGAGTGTAGAACAACAAACATTTCCTACATTTTTCTAATAGTTGCATAAAACAGTCATTTTATATCAAACACCTAAATGTAATGTGAATAGCATAATCTAGGCAAATGTTACAAATATAAGCTGTTATACTGGCAAAAAAAGTGAAGTTCTGTCCGTTGCACTCACCTTGGGTATGGTTTGCCCTGCCAACTCTTATGTTATACAAAAAGTGTCCCACATTGGGGATTTGATAAGGTGGTAACCCTGGTCTGTCTTGCCTATGTTTGTGTAATATTTATACATTTTGTGGCCCTGTGAGTAGCTGCTGCCCCTAAATAACCCACATGTATCTAGGCATGAAAGCTACCTACCACCATGTATATTTGTAGGTACTGACCAAGTTTGTGGACAACTGTAAGATGGGTGCTGTCTGTCACTGACACCCCAAATGATGTTAACATACTGCAAGAGGATCTTGCATCAGCTATGGACTCCCATAGTGACAGTACCACCAGCACTACAGAAGGAGGGTGCTGTCCACACCACAACATGGCAGGCTATAGGTACTTGGTCCTGGGTGGCCCTGTGAGGGATACGGACCCAGCAGACACCAGTCACCATCAACAAGTAGTACCACATCTGACCCTCTGCATGGTGGTGCCAGTGCCACTCCTGGCAAATCCAGTTCCCGTGTTTGTGGCCAGAGAATGTGAACTGTACATTCTGCCATGTATGGTCTACAGTTGTCCAACATTTCCTTGTGTAGGGCTAGCACATGGCTTGACTATGTACACGCAGACACTCACACACCACTGTCACATGCAGGTCACCAACAGGCACACACAGCTCCTCTCCATGGCCCAGCTGACCAGCACCCCTCCAGACACACACACATGATATCAGCTGTGTGGCACAGCCTAGACCTTTGGCAACCCCACACCATGCCCTGTCCATGTGATGATGCCTGTGCCACATCCCTGTCATCCATACCATCAATACAGGGACATGCAAATATGTGTCTGATGCACAGGGTGATTATAGTACATTTAATGACAGTTTGTAGTACAGTAGTGTTATGCCCTGTAAGGTGCTGTCTGCTGGCATGTGTCATGAGTACACATCAAAGTGTATGTACCTTTGTTCCATGATGCAGCATTGGCATTAGTATTGCTGACTGACTGTTGTTTCCCACACCTTTTTCTGTTTCTCTTCCAGGGGTCTGTGTGTCTACTACATGGAGAGCTGGTGCCAATACAGAGGCTCAGGATGGCATAGTGGCAACACAGAAATGTGACTTCACCAAGTTACAGCTGTATATGTGCATGGTTACCTAGGTGCACATGTGTAGAAGAGTGTGTCAGGGACAATGGGGTCAGACAACGTATTCTTGCATGCATACCCCATGACACAACATGCTACTTTTGATGCACGTCACTTGGGAGTTCAGTATGATCATAGGTTCATAGGAGGTTACTAGATTAATGGTACTGGGGCCCTTACAAGCCTAGACATTAGTTTATTCCCAGAAAGAAACATCAGTCACACCTGTTGCTCCCATCAATGAGATTTACCGGTGGGACTCCTGAGACAGATTTGTGGTTTCCCATCCACTCATCATGGTTGCGCTTGAAAAGGGTCAGCATGATACTCTGTTTGATGTGTATGGGAAGTGTATTCCTGAGACAGGGCAGCCTCTGGGAGACAAACCTGTCTCTCCAGCAGGTTGTGTTGATGTCACATATCAGATTCAGGCCTGTCGTGCAGGTAATGCGCAAGGAGTTAGACTTATGGATATGGGACAGCTGTAGTAGGACATGGTCCAACATTTCCTTGTAGGTGTGATGTAGTCCACCTCTGAGCAACCTGTCTGATACTGAGTGGAGCAATAGTGATTTGAGCCTGTCTGCATGGGACAGGTGTTGGAGGCCATGGATTACCTTTGTGAGGTATTTCTGTGGCCTTTCCAGTTGGTACAGATGTCTGCATAGGTACATACCAAACAGAGCAGTGTAATAAAATATTAATCTATGGAGTGAGGACTATAAAGAGGTGATGACCACCTTTATTCTGGATGCACTCTCTTTACCTATGAGATGAACCACTTACAAGGTTTATCTGACCACTGCCACTACATGATGGTTGAATGTGAAATTATCAACCTGAGTACCCAGGTTTCTCAACACAGGCTGTGTGTTTAGGGAGTTGCCATTCAGGTGGTAAACAGTGGGAGCATGTCTTTGCCCAATGGCATGATGATACAGTTTTTTGCGTGACTCTCAGCTGATGTTGGTGCTGACTTACGTCCATATGTCCGATGCCCTGCTCCCACCACATGTTCCAGCACAGACAATGTGCGGTCAAGGACTGACAGTGTCTCACCCCATCTGCCCACTACATCGGCAAAATGATGCATGGCATCACCAATGTTGTGGATGGAGTCATGGATGCCAGACTTTGTGCATCCATGATCCTGAGCATCCATCTAGTCTTTCATTCAGAATGTGCCTGTACCTCCATGATGGGCCGAAACATGCATCAAGTGTTGCATAGGACCTCACCAACTCACTGGCTATAGCCAGTATCTACAGTCACAGATGCCATAGTCACCACACTCTCCTGTTCAATGCCACTACCCTCGGACTGTCCAAAGTCTATGGCCACATGGGACTGGGTATGTGTGGGCATACTGACTGTGTGTGGGGAAACTGGGGGAGGAAGTGGGATGTCAACCCATGGGATAGATTCAGCCCCCAGAAGCTCCACCTCTGCCACACTATGGTCACCATTATCATCGGAGTCCAAGGAGACATTGACATCAGGCTGTGAGGGGGACAGACTCCAACCTCCATGATCACCTGTGAGGAGGAAGACAACTTGACTACATTAATACATGCACTATTATGTCTGCTGAGCCACTGATACACAGACACACACACACACACACACACACACACACACACACACACACACACACACACACACACACACACACACACAAACACACACGAGATGCCACAACTGCATTATACATACCACACCTTATTACTGATCCCATGCACAACACACAAGCAGACCACAACAGACACAGGCAAGACAGGCCCTTAACAACATGCAGTGCAGCTACATCTGGTTAATGTTACCAGTACTATACACCTGTGAGATAAGCGACATGTTAGTGTATGTGATAGACCTTCACCCAAAACACAGTTCACCCATCTCCACCATACTGTTGTCCCCTGTATAGTAGACTGCATACACCTTCACAAACATATGTACAAATATGTTACAGCTCCTGCAAATATGCTACTGTGATTACCAGTTCAGTGCACTGCAGTGAACCTCTCCGCAACTGAACATACAAGTATTGTACTATGGTTAAGATTAACAGTTGTGTCCATGGCAAACTGGTAGACCTTAACATTCCTAGGGTATAGATGAGCCATAACAAAACAGGTTCATACTCACCGGCTGCGGGATGTTGGACTCCGCCCTCACCAGATGTATTTATGGAATTGTGGGGGAGAGGTATTGTCAGGAAACACAAATGTGGCATTGGTACAGGATAATATGTGCATATATCAGCATGTAGAGTACAAACTGTGATACTGCCCACTTTGCTGACATTCTGAACATGTGTGCACACGTGTGCATTACAACCCCCCCCCCCCCGAATGCAGAGTGACCTGACATCCGTGTACAGGTATGCAGAGGCTGCCACTATGACTGCTACAGTATTAAAGTGATGACCACAGGAGGCTTACCTGGATACTCCTCTGCTGTGGAAGCTGTGTCACCCACCCCCACAATGTATGGGGTGATGGATGCTTAAGAGCTGGTGGCTGAACCCAGGTTTGGTAGAAACTCATCTGTGGCTGAGAGTGGTTGTTGTGTTGCAGGCTCTCCACTGGTGCAAGCATGGTCCCTGGCCACAGCTGTTGCTCTTTGCCATGCAGCATTTATCATGTCTGTGAACCGGTGTTCGACCTGCTCATAGCTTCTTTCTCATAGCCCTACATGATTTACTGATGCTATGAGGTCTGCCCAAAGTGCAGCACATTGTTCCTGATTCTGGTGACTCCTTAATAGCAGGATGTTGTGATGCAGTCTGAAGCCGTTAACTATAACTTCATTCTTAAATGAGCAAACAAACTTGTAAAAATGTGTAGAAACAGGCAACCTGATGTCCAGATAGTCAATACTAACCACAGGAAACAAAGTCCAAGTTTCTTCTTCGAAAAGAAGAAACTTGGACTTTGTTTCCTGTGGTTAGTATTGACTATCTGGACATCAGGTTGCCTGTTTCTACACATTTTTATAACTTCATTCTTGGCTGCAGAAAAAAGTGGGTTCCTCCATCTGTACATCACTCCAAAAGACAAGAAGAGGGGAACACATCACAGGACCACATACATTGCTCTCCATTATGTACACACCCTGCACATCCACATTTGCCAGCACTATTCTCTGCTAACTCCCACATCATACTCGGCATCTATCACCACAGTATGTGTGTGGCTATCAGCAACATAGTGGCAATACATCATGCATTTCCCTTCTCATCCTGCTGTTTCCTGTTACTTGCTGCATGTTCTCTAAGGTGTTCAACTGCATCTTTTCTGTTGCACCTATTACTGCTTGTTTATAGTATGTCTACATTGTATGCTGTACTGTAAGCCTTCTACATTTGTTTTAAGCACCTGGGATGTAGGCCCACCCATTCAGTGTCCCTGGCCTTCCTCCCTCATATTCTGATAAATATGGCTGGACAATGTCCTACAGTTTCCTATGCCAGTCTGGCTGATATGGGCATCCTGACACAGTGTAGCAACTGCCTCATGTACATGGACAACCATCTACAAACACCACCAAGGAACACAATTTGTGAGAGATGCAATGACATTTGGAACCTGCATTCCATGCTCTCTCCCTCTCAAGCCCAATTATCTGCCACCAAAAAGGTTGTCAACACAATCAGTACCTCACACACCACCCACACCTACACAAGACACACCCAAATATGCGGAGGACCTCATCATAAACATCCCCAAACAAAGGAGACCTCTGAGGCAAAAACACATGCAAAATCCACAGCCCTCCAAACCACATACCATGCATAGCCACACACTTATGTCTCACAGCCACTAAGGGGTCACCATATATCAAACATATTAGTCATAGGAAAAAAACAGAAAAAATGGCAAATGGAGTAGTGAAGTACTGAAAAGTTTAGTTTAATAAAATAAAATAAAATAAATAAAATAATCCACAAAGATTTCAAAAGCGCTTTAAGTCCAGTGCTGTGACTGGACTTCTTCAGATACTGGTACATAATTAGTAATAGTGTTAAATACTTGTTCCACTTAGTCACATGACTAATGCATCAGTGCATTGCAATTAATTAGTTAATAAACTAAGTAGGTAATTACTCCCAAAAAAAATTGATGTGTCCTAGAACTAATTGAACTCAAAATAAACCTTAGTGTTGAACAATGCATAAATAAGTTTTTTTAAAAATACATATGTAATACTACTTACACTTAGGGCCGGATTCACGAAGGCTTGCATGGAGTCTAAGAGTAGTGTAAGACTCCATGCAGCCAACATGCCCGCCGAGCGATCCAGGAAGAGCCGGTAGGGGCGTGTAACAGAGCTCCTTAAACTAGTCCTACACAGACAGGGCTTGGATATGCAAATTACCTCAATTGCAGGTGAAAGCTATGCAAATGAGGTAAATTTGCAATCCAGGAAACCCAAACCTGTCCGAGTAGGAGTAGTGTTATTTGTAGAAAAGTACTCAGTTGATAACTGAGTACGATTCTGCAAATAGCAAAACAGAGCCGTGACAGCTGTAAAAAAAGCATGCATTTACAGGAGGAAGCATGCCAATGAACAAAAATACAGCCATTGGCAATGGGAAGTGATTCAAAATAGAAATAAAATAACTTTTTTTTTTCATCTTGATCTCCGGGGTTTAACCGTAGCGCAGCGCCGAGCAAACGCGCTGCACCCTAAAAACCAGAAAATTAATAATTAAGATCCACAAATGTGGATTTTATACCTAAAATGAATTTACAATGCAAGTGAATGGCAGGCTGAAGACAACATGGCCACCGAGTAGAGGTTGCTAAGGGGGGAAGCTCAGTCTAAGAGATGTAACCAAGCATTAGTAGGCAATCCTATGCAAATGAGAGTTAGGATAGTGAATCGCAAGTTTACATAGGAAATGAGCACAGTCAGTGGAGTGTAGGAGTAAGATAAGGGGAGTAACAGAGTAGAAGATAGGTGACATCATGAGAGGGGTATGTATGTATGAAAGGAGTGAAGCTCATTGGAGCAAAGTGTCATGTGTCAGCCGACAATTACATATTATTGAAAGAGGTGTGTCAACAGGTAGGCCTGGCAAAGTCAAGAAATGGAAGGTGTATGCCGTGGAGAACACCAAAGTTTCTTGCTGAGCATGCATGCGCGTGTGCACGTGCCAGTAAACCCGAGTAAGACAGTATGCGCGCGTGTAAGCGTGTGTGCACGCATGTAAGCTTGAGTAAGCATATGTAAGGCTGTGTAAACAGTTGTAAGTGCGTTTGCGCTGGTGTGCGCGTGTTTTAACAAGAATAAGCAGGTTTTAGTCCGTGTAAGCATGTGTGCGTGCATGTTAGCTGCTGTGCACATGTTTGCTCTTGTGTGCGTGGCGCTCCCCCTCAGGAAACAGAAAGGAAAAAGGAAGCACATCAAATAGTAGGGAAGTTACCAGGGAGTACTAGCAGAGCTAGCAGGTGAAAACAATCAGAATCCGGCAATTACCCAGGCAGAACACTAGCCCAGCCCAGCCCAGCACTTAAAACACTGCAAACAACAGTTCATTATGTTTCTCTCAAGAGACACTGCAACACTGCAGTAAGCTAATAGCAGTGAAAACTGAAAAAGCTGTACTAAGGCAAAAAATGTTAGGGGCTGCCATTGCTGTTATAAGGTGACATATGCAACATGCTGAGGGTGGTGATGATGCAAATGCTGCTGGACAGCCCACAGTGAGGAGAAGAGTGTACAGGCCCAGGGTGACTTACCAGGGGCTACATGAGCTGGAGATAGTGGAGCACTATAGAGTGGACAGAGACCTCTTGCAGCAAATTGTTGAGCTGTGTGGACCATGCCTCATACACAGAACCAACAGAGGGGAACCCATCCCAGTGGAAACTAAGGTATGTGCTGGCCTAAGAATATTAGCAACAGGTACCTTCCAGAGACCAACTGGTGATATGATGGTAATATCACAGGCATCAGCATCCAGGGTACTGCACCAGTTCCTGGATGCCATGTCAGCACATGTCAATGATCATGTATACTTCCCCAATTCCCATGAGGTATTGGCCAGCAATATATAGCAGAATACCCTGAGGTAGTGGGTGCAATAGACTGCACGCACATATGCATCAAAGCACCAGCCGGTGAGCGGGGTAGGGTCTACTTCAACCGCAAGGGCTTCCCCTCCATCAACTGCCAGGTCATGTGTGATGCCCAGGGCATAATACTGAATGTTTGTGCTGGCTGCCCTGGAAGCTACCATGATTCCCATATCTGGCATTTGATGTAGCTGTACCAGACATTTGCTAATGGGGACATCCCACATGGACACCTAGTGAGGGATGCTGGCTATGCACTGGAGCCGTGGGTAATGACACCCATTAGAAACGCACACACACCTGAACAGGAACGCCATAATGAGGCACATGCACAAATACGAAATGTAATCGAGCGTGTGGTTGGGCTGCTCAAGTCATGGTTCCGGTGCCTGGACACATCTGGTGGAGCCTTGCAGTACTCACCAACTACATGCACCCAAATTGTCATGGTATGTGCTATGCTACATAATATGATCCTGCAAAAACAGCTGCAGCAGGACTAGCATAGGCCTGGGCCAAACAGCCCCCCACCATTGCCAGGGCCATCACAGGCAGAGCGTGACTCGGAGGAGGAACAACCTGAGCCTGCCCCAGTAGGCAGAAGGAAGCGTGCCCAGTATGCCTTGGCCTTGGCAAAGAGGCAATGCATAGCACATACACTTGCTCAGTAGGAACTCTGGAAATGATACCTCTCTCTGACCCGCACATATAGTAAAAGGGATGCCTACATTGACACTACCTGCAGTCAAACATGTATAGGGAGTGTAGTATGTGCATCCGACATAGATGTAGAATATGTAAACCAAATCGCACACATCAACTAGTACAAATGTGGTCAATGCTGAGTAATATTGGCCAATGTCCAGCAATGATGGTTAACAGCAATGTTGGACAAGCTGGGTCTAAGTAGGGCATAGCTGAACAAAAGCCAACATGCTCATAGTTGCTCTACTGGCCCTTAAGCAGTCTGGTCTGCTCAGTATGAAAATATAAGCGGTGATGGTCTTCGAACGCAGGATACTGTGCACTATAGTCATAGTACTGAACCACTAAACCATGACAGTATTGCAGTGGTTAACCTGTATGAAGAAATGTTGATAAGTCTATGCAAAGTATTCCATGGAAACCCTGCAGGTACAACATAATCCCTGTTGAGTTATGACACAAAGGTGAGTCCTGCAGTAAGAATAGAACCTGACTTTCAAAACCCACAGTACAAATGTTAATATTGGACATGTACACATACATCAACAAATGTAGTGGACCTCAGACAGCAACGTACAGAAAGGTCACACTGGGCATGCTCACACACTTGAATACATGAGACAAATGTCAGGCAACAGAACACTGACAATCTGAACTGGGCATGCTCACACACTTAGGCCATGTTGGAGTACAGCAGTGGGCCACACATATCAAGCAGTTGCATGTGTTAACCCAGGAACCTCTCACTATCCTGCAATCTGCCCTGTGCACACACTTATATGATAACAGATACGTATATAATATAGTGGAACCCTGTCATAATCAAATATGTTCTGCAGATACCAAAGCGGTTCATAGAAAGTGGGAAAGCAAAGATGATAAAAACCTGCAAACAGTATCAGCAATAAACATTGTGCATCATGAACATTGTCATAGGTTCAGAGGTTGATACTAGGATAGCTTCCCTAGGGCATGTTCAAGCATAGCCAGAGTGTGTTTGGCTGCTGCTACCCAGTCAAATCAGAACACTGTGCCTGTGAATAGTAGGTCACACAAGATAGCCCATTTACGTTTAGTGTATTGTGCCTCTGTCTAGCAGGGACCCAGAAGATATCCCATGGGTACACATACGATCACCCATCCACTTGTCTAGATGTCATCTGTAGGTGGTCAGTGGGTGGCTCTGCTTATGCAAAACTGGGACTACACTCTGCAGTGAGTGGAGCCTTATGGATAATAATCTGTCCCCCCAGCATGTCCTATCAACATCTGTGCTGAGGTATATGTCTCTGGAGTGTGTAGCTCCAAGGAGGTTAGATATCCTGAGGTGGAGCATGTCCATTAATTCTGGGTCAGATATTGCCTTAAACCACAGGCACACAACACATCTGTGTAGGTGGTAAGTGACTGAGTAGAGCTGGAGTTACTGTATCTGAACTGTGCAGGGCATCCGTGTGAGTCCCTACATCTGCTTGATGAGTAACATTTGTGGCCATTACAGTTGCTGCAGGTGTTGGGTAAGGTACAACGCAAATGTGGCATAGTAACCAAGCATGGTTTTGATGAGTATAGGGGCACAATGACCACACATGATCAACATGTGAAACCATGTGGGATATGGTGGGCTATGTAGAAGTACTGTCTAATCACTTTGGCAATGTGATTGTCAAAGGTGAGAGTACGAACAGGTCATGTCCCCAAACCCATAACAACTACAACCGTATGCAATGGATTACTTCCTATGTGGTAATGTGTGGGAATGTTGTCATTCTCAAAAGGGATGACTATGCAACTAATGGCATGTAGCCGTAGGCCATGGCTCAGGCATCAGTCATCCTATCTCTGTGAGACCCTGTATGAGTATGCATGTGCCAGCTGGAGAGTTGATTATGGCACCCAGTTTGCAGTCATCTGCGAACATGGGCAGCCATATCCCTCCTGTGATAGCCTGTACATCACACAAATATATACTGAACAAGAGAGGTCCCAGGACTGAGCCTTGTGGGATGCCAAGTGTAACTGGTGTATAGTCAGACATGGCACCTGCAACACTGAGCATGTGGGTGCTATCCCTGATCCAGTTAGCAATCCATCATGTGAGATATGTGTCGATATTGATGCCGGTGAGCCTATGCATAATGGCCGTGTGGGGTATTGTTTTGAAGGTTTGTGCAAGGTCCAGGCAGGCTGTGTGGACAACCGTCCCAACACTGATGGACCTGGTAACTGTTTAAAGAATACAAACAGGTCCAACAGGCAAGATCTGCCCACAACAATGCTGTTATGTGTAGGACCCAGTGTCTGTAGATTTCCCATGTCTATGTGCATGAGTCCCATTACAATACACTCCATAGCTTTGCAGAACAGGCTAGTTAGCCCTATAGGCCGATATTGTCTGTGGTCTGTTATGGCAGTATTCAGTGGAGCAGGACCACTTTCACTGTACGCCATTCCATGGGTACGAATCCTGCAGTAACCCTGATATTGAACAGTGACGTAATGTGAGGGTTACGTCTGTAATGAAGGCCCTGTACAACACAGGCCGGGACACTGTGTGGTCCCATTGATGCTGTGTTGTCCGCTGTGGGGAGGGCAGCACTCACCTATTTATTCGTGATGTCAGGGAAGTTACACTCTGTTGGGATGGACAGTACCTCCTTAGGGGGGATGGGGGGAGACATCTGCATTGAACCTGTTTGCCAGGATGTAGTATGTTCAGGCAGTATGCAGTAACACACAGCATATCAGTGAGTGTCCAGCCAGGTACCTGAATTAACTGAAGAAGGCCTTGTGAGTGTCCAATGTGTCTGGTGCAATTGTCCGTTAGAAGCGGCCCTGACATAAATACATGAGTGATTGTAGCTGTCTGCTAGTACAGATCACAGATGCCTTCCCTGTCTGGGATTGTGCTCCATCATGTAGTAGCTTCCTCCTTTTGTTGTATAGTGCATTAATGGCTGGGGTTCACCAGACAGGTCCCCTGCCATTGGAGTAGTGAGTCCAGGTGTTATTTTGGATAACATGATCCATGCAGTCCACTAGGTGTCCATAGACTGTGTATGTAAAGGATTCAGCAGTCTGAGCCATACTTACCACTAACCCAGGGTCTCTGAAGGATACCACCGTGGTATGGAGAAGTGTGATGTTTGCTTTTGAGAAGTTCACCAAGATTACCCATGATGGTTGTGGGGACGGGATATGGATGTCCAGTGAGATAACGTATGTTCTGTCCTTACCAATGAGGGGTATATCGCAGGTGTGGAAAATAGAGTCCCCATGTTGGTGATGATCGTGTTCAATATGTTGTCCCATCTTGTGGGTGTGGTGACCAGTTGTGCCATAGCATATGAGTTTACAAATTGTAGCAACTGTTGGGTGAGGGTGTTGTGGCCTGAGTACTATCCCCAGTCAATGTGTGTGTATTTGACGTCACCCAATATAATGGTGTTTGGGGAGACCGTCATATTGTCCAGTGTTCCCCGGAAAGACAAGTGTGGTTGCTGAGTTTGTGAGTGTGGTCTGTAGCAGGCAACAAACCAAAAGGAAGATTTGCACAATGTTAGGTGCATATGTATGGTCTGTGATGCTTTGTGCAGTGCTATCAACCCGGAGGTATGTGTATCTGTGATATATATGGATACTCCCCCTATTTGTGTTGGCCATTCTGAGTTATGTGGTCAGAAAGCATGGTACGAAATATAACACAGTAGTGCTGGTGTGCATGTGGAGCCTGAAGCATGTATCTGTTAGTGCACAGATATTGCTATTCTCCATACTGAGGAGATTCCTGAGTGTGGTCAATGTGAGGGTAATACATCTGATGTTGAGCAGCATTACCCTCAGTGTCATGTACTCTGTAATGTCTATGGAGGTGGGTCTGTCTGTTGAGCCCCACTTAAATAAGGCAGTATGGTGGCAGCAAGTGTCTTAGCCAGTATTCAAATGTCCAAGGGTGACAGGTGAAAGCTGTCCATAGGGAAGCTATGTGGCATGTCGAGCATGTCACCCCAGGCTGACAGACCAATATGTTAGCCAACTGTTAAACGTGATCAGTTTGTTGGTATACTGAGACATCATACTTGGTGAGTGTAAGATGCTAGACAAGGTCAGGGTCATACCGGCCTGGGCTACATGATCAGAGAGTTCCTCTATGTATCATGTCATGTGGTCCAGGGAGGAACGTCTGAGGTTGTACGCACCAGCATGGACAATGATGGAGCCTGTCCTGGACTTGCTTTGGAGTGACCTGAGTGCATGTGTTATGTGGTGGATCCTGGCACCTGAGAGCCAGCTCAAAGTGACTATTCCCTTGTTTGGCCTTTCAGTGTGTCTCACATTAAGTGTCACCCATTACATGTGTATCAGGTGTGTTGTTTAGCCCGAAGGGCAATGACTGTGTGGCACACTGGCATTGTGAACTATGTGATATGTGGGTATTGTAGTGGGGTAGCAATTGTTTGTGTGTCTGCTTTGACTTCCTGTCAGACAGGCCCATATATACATAACCACCTCCCACTGACGATAGTCCCTGACATCATACCAGGAGATATCACATGTAGAATGTCTGACCAGCTCCCCCCAAAGCCAAAAGCATGGCAGCAATTGGATTACAATGTTTCCCAATATGCATCATGCATGCACTACAGAACAAACAGACCCTGCACCTGAACAGTCTGTTGAGCCTCACCCACTCCACAGGGTCTGGAACCGTTGAATGTGTTACAGCAACATATAGCACTCCCCACAAGTGTGGGTGCACAACACACCATGGGAAATATAGTCCAGTAAGCCTATAAAGTCTGATCTGCAAGGCCATGGAGTGCATCATTGGTGAAGTCATAAACAGAGCTAATGGAAGCTGACAAACACACAACCCTACCAACTGTGGTATGTTCATGTGCAGATCATGGTTCCCAAACATGCTACACCATTTGCAAGGCAGCCACCCAGGACATACCTCACTGAACAGAGCACATGTCCCACATAGACTTTGCATAGCTCTTCATCAACATCACAGACACATGTCGTACCCACAAAACCAACAATCTGTAGATATGTGTTGACATATGAAGGGATGTCAATTTGTCCACCAATAGATTACACAAGGTGTGACTCACAGGGTCCTGTTCAAGCTGTTGATACCTGCCGACCTACATGGATCATTCCTGGGATTGCATAAAAGAAAGTGCACACACATTCCCATGTCCAGCCTGATGATGTCAGCATCCTACAAATATACCAGGAGAACAAAAATCACCCAATAAAGCATATAGCGCATCATGTTAATGTGTATCTCTCCAGTATCATAACATAGTTAGGTAGGGATTTGAATCCTGCAAGCACTGACAGTGTGTGGGAGGGGATGTGTGTGAGTTCCTTTGAGAGGAGTAGCCTTTTTGGAGACTGGGAAAACACATTGAAAGAGGCACATCCCTCTTTGGAATGTCTGATGATGTCAGCATCCTACAAATATATCAGGTGAATAGAAACCACCCAATAAAGTATATAGCACGCTGTGTGAATGTGTATCTCTCTAGTATCATAACATAATTAGGTAGGGGTTTGAATCTTGCAAGCACTGACAGTGTTTGTGGGGGGATGTGTGAGTTCCTTTGAGAGGAGTAACGTTTTTGGAGACTGGGAAAACACATTAAAAGAGGCACATCCCTCTTTGGAATGTCTGATGATGTCAGCATCCTACAAATATATCAGGTGAACAAAAACCACCCAGTAAAGCATGTAGCGCACTGTGTTAATGCATATTTCTCTAGTATCATAACATAGTTAGATAGGGGTTTGAATCCTGCAAGCGCTGACAGTGTATGTGTGTGATTTCCTTTGAGAGGAGTAGCCTTTTTTGAGACTGGGAAAACACATTAAAAGAGGTACATTCCTCTTTGGAATGTCTGCTGATGTCAGCATCCTACAAATATTCATGGAGAACAAAAAACACACAATAAAGCATGTAGTGCACCGTGTTAACGTGTATCTGTGTAAAATCATAACATAGGTAGGGGTTTGAATCCTGCAAATGCTGACTGTGTGTGAGGGGGTGGATGTGATTTCCTTTGCGAGGAGTAGCCTTTTTTGGAGACTGGGAAAACACAATAAAAGAGGTACATCCCTCTTTGGAATGTCTGATGATGTCAGCATCCTACAAATATATCCGGAGAACAGAAACCACGCAGGAAAGCATATAGAGCACTGTGTTAATGCGTGTTTCTCTAGTATCATAACATAGTTAGGTAGGGGTTTGAATCCTACAAATGCTTAGTATGTGTGTGTGCCACAGGTGGTCAATGCAGTGTGGGTTTTGCTTTTACTACGGTATGACATATGATTAAAACAGTATGTGCATTGCACACGTTGGGTATCTACGTGGCTAATGAATATGTGTACATGTGACCTCAATCAGTACATAGGTGTAAAGCCTGCATACTACATGAATACATTTGTTTCCTTCGACAGATTGTGCCACTGCTTCTCAGATCATAGGTCACATATGTATGTATGCAACAAGCCCGGCCACTGTAGTGATCCGTGGCCAAGGTCATCTGTGCCACACACACCCATGACATGTACTGTAGAGTACTGTGAGTGAAGGTAATTGCCTGGGGTATGTGTCACACATGTTCATGCACAACAATGACTGGCAGTAATGGACAGTCATTATAGGTGTACAACAGCCCTGTGGATATGCATACAGGCCTCTAATGTGTTATGTGAAACACCAATGGAAACCACAATACCTATGGATATGTGGATACCAAGGGACATTGAGATAACACGTGTCTGTCTGTACACATTGGTACCCAACATACATGTTGAGGGCTATCACCTATGTGGTACTGTCGGGATAGTATGTCTAGTAAATGTGGGTGACTATGCCATAGTCGGCTTACGACTATACAGCATGTATTGGACAACAGGTATCTGTCTGTATGATACCCTTGTGCAGGAAATGCGTCCCATGAAGGGAATGCAGTGTCGGCCAATGCATGCATTTCCAGATGTGGATGGACATATCCCTAGTGTGTTTGCATGTACCTAAGAGGGCTATATGCCACACAGATGTGGTCCCAGGAATGTGTGGTGGTCAATACCACTGGTTACTGTTATAGTATAGTACCGGACTGATCCAACTGTTACTGAGTTTCCTACAACTGTGTGTCATTTGTCAGGACATCATCTAATGATTGGTTATAGTCATGCTGTTGAGGTGGTGTATACTACAAGACTGCAGATCATTGACAGATATCAACAGTATCACCCACAGCATAGTGTCAACCCATGTCATACACACATGTGTACCCATGTTAGTACATATCTGTAGTAGAATGCATACTGGCCATCGAAAGATACCATGAGATGCTAACAATGTGTACAACAGGGTATGTTGCACATCCCACATGTCCACTATGCACGTACATGCAGACAGTGTGCACACACCATGTTCACAGATGTACACCTGCTAATTTGTAATGCACACATCAAACACATACTGTCCACTCACTAGCACATGCTGTCAACACTGTACATTTCAGCCAAGTGGCACATGGGTGGACAATACAGACTCAGACCTAACACTGGTGTAAACAATGCTACAATGACTATCAGAGCTGTGATGCATAATGCCTGCTCAGATATACCTACAAGGATATCAGTACACTTTCCTGTTGGCAACGTGCTACTATTGCTACACTGCTATAATGTCACCCTGTGCATCAGAACCATGTTAGCCTATTCCTGCATCAATGTGACAGATGGCAGGAGGTGGCACAGGTGTCATCATATGCAAAGGGTGTGTTGTTGGGTTGCCAGAGCCTGACATTGACCCATCCAATCGACATGTTTTTGTGTGTGTGTGTGTGTGTGTGTGTGTGTGTGTGTGTGTGTGTGTGTGTGTGGGACAGCAGTACAGCATGGGCCAATGTTGCTGTAATGTGTGTGTGTGTGTGTGTGTGTGTGTGTGTGTGTGTGTGTGTGTGTGTGTGTGTGTGTATGTGTGAGCCCTAGTTGCTTGGTTAATGCGTGTTGGTTTGCATGCACACAACTCCACCATGGGGCTGCCTTATATGGGCAGTTGTGGGACAGCCACAGACTGTACCTGCTAGGCCATACAGATCACTGTCTCTGGCCATGAACATGGTACTTGTGCCTGGTAGGGGTGCTATGGGCAGTATCGGGTACCAACCCTGACAGGGTGCTGTCATCAGAGGCAGAGGTATGATGACTGGACCCATGTCCCTGCTGGGGCTGGCCAGTGCCTCGTGCACGTGGTCTAGTAGGACAGTCAATGGACAGGCCAGCCCCAGCATTGCTGGGGCTGCTACTGCCACTATGGGGGCAGCTGTGATCCATGGTCCATCTGTGATGACTGCAGGCTGATGCTGTTGCTGGAATGCGTCCTCATCGGCTTCCCATCCATCCCGCACAGTCCTGGTGCATGGCTAACACATTGTGGAGGACATCTAATGTCTCCCTCCAATGGCTATCAATGACCTTGGTGTAATTCCAGATGACACCGGCAAGGTCACGGATGCTGTCATTGATAGCAGTGTAATGGGCCCTCTGCGCCCTTAGTCCCTGTCGGGTGTACTGTTCCATACGTGCCTGTGACTGCATTACAGCCCGGAACATACTGGAGGTTGTAATACCTCTGGGGGCACGTCTTCCAGGGGCAATATGTCCAGTGGTGCTCCCCCGAGAACCCCTGAACATCTGCCTATGTGGTACCATTCCAGTAATCCGGCTATGGCTGCTGTGAGGGGATGCATGTGCCATGGGTACCACATTCTCCTGGTCAATGCCGACTGTATGCTGTCCCTCAGCTAAGGGCATTGGTGATGAGGGATGTATTGGCAGTATGAGTGTGCACATAGATGGGGTTAAATGCTGTGTACTGTTGATTGTTGGACCAATGACAGACCCTGACAGACCTTCCTGTACCACAATACATGTATCATCATCTCCACTATTAGTGGCAGTGACATCAGGTTCCCTGCTGAATACAGACACCCCTAACTCAGCACCTATGGAAGGAAGACAGGAAACACACTTCACAATCTGTACATGATGTTAGCACACATGCACACATGAGCACATGCACACATGAGCACATGCACACATGAGCACATGCACACATGCACACATGAGCACATGCACACATGCACACATGCACAAATGAGCACATGCACACATGAGCACATGCACACATGCACACATGAACACAAATACACTGCTCACCACAGCACATACACACACACCAGCAATCCAACACATACACAATAGTGGGTGAAGCTGGGTAACAGTATCACAGGGCAAACAGTCACCTCACACATGTCAGCATGCAGAATATGTGTTGCTCAAGATCATGTAGTGCAAGTGTTGACGTCCCTATTTAATGATATTATACATGGCTGTGATGCATGTCTGTAGTTGTTCAGTGATTGACTACACCCTGGAACACAATGTGTACATGGACACCTCATTGCTGTGCAAGTATTATCTGCTCTGCAATGTCCTGTGCACCATCATTCAATGGTATACATACCATGGCTGCATATGTTATCTGTGTGACACACAGATTGCCATGTCTGCTTACAGTGTCTGCGTCCATAGCGAATAATAGTGGGCACAGGTGTAGCCAATGCATGCAATGTACAGACATGGGATGAGTGGTGCATGTAGACATGAAGGAATCCCAATGCTCAACATGGCCATTGTACAGTGGTTATGGTGAGTGTGGGACATATTGTAGATATGTCGGTGCCAGCCATGACATGGCATGCTACACGACTGCAACATTAAACACCACACATACCCAATGTGTGCCATGTGACCTATACACCCAATAGCATTCCACGGCATATATGTGACTCTTTGTACAGATGGCGACAGCTGTGCATATTGTGTATACTGGCATATGTAAGTGCACACACAACATGCTATGCATATTGTGTATAGGTGCAGAAGTTTGCACACACACAACAATGAGGTGCAAAGCAAAGACCGCTATGTGTAGTACTGTGGTCACTGTAACTGGATGGGGTGTACTACCATGTACCATCATCATCATCATCATGCAAGTTGTGGTCACTCATGGCTACTACTGTGTGACAGACCACCACCTAGCATGCTGTACCTGAACTGCAGTGCCATGGCTATGTTCACTATTACACAGCCACTTTGTACATGGGTGTATGAGGTGCCCAATAGGGAGCATTGCCTAACATGACTGTGTTATGTGTTGAAGAGTGTTGCACAGCCCCATGATAGGCCTCTACCCCTGAGGTACATCATGTGTGTGTGGATGACATGTGGGATGCAGAGGTGTGACCTTACAGCAGGTGTGTGTTTATGCCATATGTAGCATGTCTTTGCGTGCTGCGCATGATAAACGTGTTATGTTGTGTACAGGTGTTGCAACTATGCCTATCCAATGTGCAGTACGGGGTTGACACACTGTTTGTGACACATTGCACAACCTCAAGGCAGGGGTGCACACATGCACACATGAACACAAATACACTGCTCACCACAGCACATACACACACACCAGCAATCCAACACATACACAATAGTGGGTGAAGCTGGGTAACAGTATCACAGGGCAAGCAGTCACCCCACACATGTCAGCATGCAGAATATGTGTTGCTCAAGATCATGTAGTGCAAGTGTTGACGTCCCTATTTAATGATATTATACATGGCTGTGATGCATGTCTGTAGTTGTTCAGTGATTGACTACACCCTGGAACACAATGTGTACATGGACACCTCATTGCTGTGCAAGTATTATCTGCTCTGCAATGTCCTGTGCACCATCACTCAATGGTATACATACCATGGCTGCATATGTTATCTGTGTGACACACAGATTGCCATGTCTGCTTAC
Source organism: Protopterus annectens (assembly GCF_019279795.1). Classification (NCBI taxonomy): domain Eukaryota; kingdom Metazoa; phylum Chordata; order Ceratodontiformes; family Protopteridae; genus Protopterus; species Protopterus annectens. The sequence continues at coordinate 985,879,448 of NC_056747.1, forward strand.
AGTGTCTGCGTCCATAGCAAATAATAGTGGGCACAGGTGTAGCAAATGCATGCAATGTACAGACATGGGATGAGTGGTGCATGTAGACGTGAAGTAATCCCAGTGCTCGACATGGCCACTGTACAGTGGGTATGGTGCATGTGGAACATATTGCAGATATGTCGGGGCCAGCCATGACATGGCATGCTACACGACTGCAACATTAAACACCACACATACCCAATGTGTGTCATGTGACCTATACACCCAATAGCATTCCAGGACATATATGTGACTCTTTGTACAGATGGCAACAGCTGTGCATATTGTGTATACTGGCATATGTAAGCACACACACAACATGCTATGCATATTGTGTATAGGTGCATATGTTTGCACACACACAACAATGAGGTGCAAAGCAAAGACCACTATGTGTAGTACTGTGGTCACTGTAACTGGATGGGGTGTACTACCATGTGCCATCATCATCATCATCATGCAAGTTGTGGTCACTCATGGCTACTACTGTGTGACAGACCACTGCCTAGCATGCTGTACCTGAACTGCAGTGCCATGGCTATGTTCACTATTACACAGCCACTTTGTACATGGGTGTATGAGGTGCCCAATAGGGAGCATTGCCTAACATGACTGTGTTATGTGTTGAAGAGTGTTGCACAGCCCCATGATAGGCCTCTACCCCTGAGGTACATCATGTGTGTGTGGATGACATGTGGGATACAGAGGTGTGACCTTACAGCAGGTGTGTTGTTATGCCATATGTAGCATGTCTTTGCGTGCTGCGCATGATAAACGTGTTATGTTGTGTACAGGTGTTGCAACTATGCCTATCCAATGTGCAGTAAGGGGTTGCCACAACTGTGTCTTATGCTCTGTGTATGAAATGTCAGTGAGGCAGCTACTGACATTACTGAGCTGTGCAACATCTTACAGCAAACATGCATGGCATGCATTTTGCGTATGTGTGTTATGTGTACATGGCCTACACCTCACCTATGACATGCATATTTCATTACCAACATTGCAGATATAACACACTCACCAGCATGGATCGGCTGCCCTGCTGTCACACCAGAGGGACCTACGAGAATATGAGAGAGTTAGCCAGCGGCCACAAATGTGGAATTGCTACAGTGGGTATGCTAAACTGCAGTATAACAACAGTCAACAGTCACAGGTGTAGAGATATTCAAAATATCAGTATTGCACAACACTAGGCAGCAAAACTGCTAAACACACAGTACACATCTCACATAGACATAATCTAACAGTACAGTTAACTGTCGTCTACAGATAGGGCATGTTACCTGCTTACTCTGGGTGGACGTGCTGGGTGGCTCCGGCCCCCATGACAACACATGTCAGAGGTTGATGTTGCTGTTGTCCAGTGGCCACCATGGTTCGGAGCAGCTCCTCCACTCTTTTGAGGGGGGGAATGAATGGCTACCCCACCACCTGTGGCATGCTGTTGTCTTTGGATATCAGACGCACACTGCCGGACATGTCTAATTAAATCACTGCAGTGATGGCATACCTGCTCATATGTCCAGTTATGTATGCCTATGTCATTTACCCGACGAACAAGTTCCTGCCACAGTGCACTCTGATCCTGCTGGTGCTGGCTGCTTCTGGAGAACAGTATTGTGTACTGCTGCAATAGACTTTGTAGTATCACCTGTTCCTCATCCGCTGTGTATGATGGATTGCGCTGGTGGGCCATCTGCCTGAAAAAGATATGAACAATATGTGTGAGCGAGTCCTGTGGCACACTTTACACCTTTAACCACAGATATCACTTTACTGATATATATGCCATCCTATTGTCTGTCAGAGGTTACACACGTTCAATACCACTTATTGGTTCTCAGGCCACAACTAACTAACGGTGCCTGGCACACTCTATATATCACACAACTATACAACAGTACCCGACACACTGTTTGTGACACATTGCACAACCTCAAGACAGGGGTGTATATCACACCAATGCACGAACAAAGATGTCATCCATTGCAATGGATGTAAAGTACAGGTACATTAGTACCAGTCAACCACCCTAGTCATTGATGCCATAGCCCTGCCTAACAGATGGGTACAGTTGTTACTATAGGTGGCATACTGCTGTAACAGAGTATATATGTTAATAGACCAGTAGCACAAAAGCAAGAATGGACAACTGACCGTAGGTTCCACTATTTATTATGACAAGAAAATGGTAAGCACTTTTGGCTGTGTTACTGGTCTGATGAAGGCTGGAGTAACACAGCCAAACGAGCTTACCATTTTCTTATCATAATAAATAGTGGAACCTACGGTCAGTTGTCCGTTCTTGCTTTTGTGCTACTGGTCTATTTTCATATAGTTTGTGGTCTGTTTCATGGTTTAGAGTATATATGTTGCTGGATACACACATATACCCTGTAACACACATATGATTGCAGCCATTGTACAGGCATGATTACACACACATCAGACAAGCATACAACACACCACTGTATGCCAACACAGATGAGCATTACCTGCGTACCATACAGTACTGTGTGCCACTACTTACACACCCTTATGCCTGAGTTTTGTCCTCTGTGCAGACTACAGGAAACATAGATGACAGTGTTTCCAAGCAATGTGAACACACACCATACTGTGCTGTTTAGGCCTACAGCTTCTGGTAGTACTACAGTTCATATGGGAGTTGGATTCACCAGCAGTACCACTCACTAAGCATACATGTATTGCTTTAGCCTACAATGAGACACCACATTTGTCAACAAGGAACTACGTCACATCATATGCCGTACTACTATGTCTGCCTAACAGTATATTACACATCATTTGCTGTCCTCACAGCTAGGGTAGACACTACCATGTCAGATACAACTTCACACTAAGCTATCACACCTTTACAGACCTTGCACACATTCAGCGTTACACTTATTCAACCTCACATAGCAGGTATTGCATTGAGTACATGTGTGAGTGCATAGTGTCATGGGTAGGTAATATGCTGTTGGCCCTAGGGCCTATGGCACCCTAGCCATATGCTACCCTGGCCTTTGACACACATGTACTTTGATTTCACTTGCCCCTGCCAACCAGAACCACAGAGGTGTTTCCTGGGGTGTATTACCAATCTCCAACACAATCATCAGGGGTATTTATGACAACTGCAAAGAAGGAGCCTTGTTTGCTATTGCTAGGTGGTCTATTCCGGTGTATGGCATATCTCTGAGATAGGAACCTATCCCTCCTGCATGTGCTGTTTAGTGAGATGACAAGGTTTAGGGCCCTAGAGCGTGTATCCTGGAGGGATTGTGATATGTTGCCATGGTGGTTGTCACTCAGCTATGGGTGTGACATACCTCTGTATCCAGTATGCAATACAGTGTAGATGTGTTTTTTTGAGTCAGTCTGCATAGGGCATCTGTTTGTGACCAGTGTTACCCTTTGGGAGGTATGGCTGTGGCGTTTTCACCTGGTGTAGTTGTCATGTGAGGTACATACCACACAGGCATTGTGATGGGTAGAGGGGAACACTGCCCTATATTTCTATAGATGACACACCTATTGTCATGACACATAACACACAGACTGATTACAGGTGTAGTGTGGCACTGTCTTCATCAAAGCGGAGGCTACTGTCCACCTGTGTCCCATGTTCCCTTATCACACCTTCACTGTTAGGTAGATCTCTACCTATGTGGTAGTTAATGGGTACAGTGTTTTGGAAAGGAGGAATGGCACTGCAGTATCAATACTTGTCTACAGTCCATGCCTTGGTCACCACACACCTGTTGCAGTACATATGACCCCGTGTCACTCTGTCTCTCCCTCTCTCTCTATATGGCTATATATATTTCTATATATCTATCTATATATATAGACCGCTGACTGATCGAACGCTGATTGATTGAACTTACTTTCATGAAACTGCAAAATATTGAAGCAGCAGAAACTCAAATTTTTCCTAGGGAAAGAATTCGGTTGTCCGTTTCTGTTGCTTCGGTATTTTCAGTGTTATGGTGGAAAGTTACCGGTCGGATTCAGGTAAGTATGCGATTGTGTGGATGTGAGTGTTAGGGTGATTTAGGTGAGTTAGGGTTAGGGCTCGGGTTAGGTCTGTGTGCGACTGAGTGGACATGAGGGTTAAGGCGGATTTAAGTGAGTTAGGGTTAGGGAGTGGGTGAGGTGAGTGTGCAATAGTGATGGACCTTAGGGTTAGGGTTTGGGTTAAGGTAAGTGGGTAGTTAGTGGTGTGTGCATAGTTTAGTGTACAGTTAGGTATCAGATTTTAGGTGTATGTGTGTGGATTTCTGTTTGTTTGGTGTGCTTGTGTTGTGTGTATGTGTTTTGGATCAGCGATTTTTTTCCCTGGGAGAAAAAAATCGCTGATCTGACAGTTCGAGATTGTAAGCTTTTGCTTAAATTAGGTCGATCAATCAGTGTTTGCTTTTTTAAGCATTCGATTATATAATATAGACCCAAATACATATATATATATATATATATATATATATATATATATATATGTATATATATATATATATATATATATATATAGATATATATATATATTATATATATATATATGAATATCTATACACATACATGTACACATCCATTGCTGTACGCATGGATGTACATATAGGCACATGTACAGTCCACCTTTCGTGGTGGGGATATCACTTATGCAACAGTTGAGGGATGTACAGTTATGTGATTATATTGCACAGTGTTGTGCAGAATGCATGTGGGTGTCCTCAGCCCATGTAGCATTAATGGCCTCACTGGCTGTAACACAGCAGATCTGACAAATCAGTCCCACAGCATTTAACCACCACATGACATATATCAGCACTGCATGCTGTTTTCTAGGCCACACACTATGACCTACATAGATATATGCACATATGAACCTTCAATTAGTGATATCTGTCCACCCTTCACTAACAGTTGCAGTATGTCCCTTGCCCTATGCACATGTGTGGATACAGATAGATATGTACTGCTGCTGCACATGGATGATTTGCAGTTTGTAGAGTACTCTTCAGGAACATCTACTACATGCCAACACATACATGTGAGTTACATACCTTACCTTTGTATTTCCCTGCTCCGTGTGTTACGGTTTTGTAGGTTTTTTTTTTGGTTGTTTGTTTTGGGTTTTCCCCCTCTATTTCAGTTTATGTCTCAGTTTCTCTCTCTGTTGTGTCTCTGTCTGTGTCTGTGTCCATGTCTCTCTCTCTCTCTCTCTATCTCCCAGCACCTGCAATGATAGAATTGCATGTGTGGACTTGCAGGTGCAGCCTGCTTTTCTAGGTATCTGCACTTGTGACAGCCTTTACACCAATTGCTGCCCACAATTCAGTAATTGCATGCAGCCTGCTGTGTGGTGATTGCATTACTCACTGTGATTGCAGACCACTGCTATAAAATGCTAGGTTAGGTAGGCATAGCCCTTTCAGCTGTCCAAGGTGGGGCCCATGCTTGTTTGCTCTGCACACCGTTGTGTCAGTCAGAAGGTTGGTATATGTCTCTTATCTGAAGCTAGGGTTGTAGACAGTTATATGCATGTTGTACTCAAACCTGAATGTTGCTGCTTCCAGTACACACTTCTCAGTGTAGACATGTACTCACCCCTCCAAATGCTAACACAGGATACATGGGAGTATGTACTTTATTTCTGACTTATACAATTACCTGCCATACAAATGATGTTATTGCACTGTATTCCTGTGGCCAGTATTTATCCTGGTCTGATACTGTGTGGTGTTTGTAAGGTGCTACTATAACATTATTCCCTGCTAGGATGGCTGGTTCTCCTTTCACAGTCATGTCATGCAATTCCACAACAACTGCTGGTAAAGACCCACAGAACATGATTTGTGTTATACCATTCCTGATTTCTATTTACATTCCCTCATTGTAATGCATGAGATATTTATTTCAGAACCCAGTTATTTGTATATCTGCTGTGGCTTAGTGGTAATTTATGTAGTCTATTGTGCCAATGATCTGGGGTTCGAGACTGGCAGAGGTGTTTTCTTTTGCTGCTGAGCAGAACAAGGGCCCTGCCATAGAGTGACTAAGGCACTTTTAAGCAGTTGTAAGCGGGTTTGTGTGGGTTTGCGTGATGCTTAGCGACACTTAGCTAAGCACACACATGCGCACACTCGCTTAAACCCACTTACTACTGCTTACAAGTGCTTACTCCCGCTAACCCCAGCGCTAATTTCTTTTAAAGAAAAGAAAATGGGGAGATAGGAAAGTGGTGAAAAAGGGGGCACAAAGAGGGACAGACAGTAGGTAAACAAGCTCGGGATGTGCAGGACAGGTGTAGGGAAGGTCCATAGCTGCCCATTTCTTTACCAGCAACAGTTGTGCATATGCAATAAATTTGGAGTGATATTTGAAACCTTCCACCCCTGGGAGAGGGGTGAGGACAACAAAGTATGTTGTACTGCCAATTATAATTATCAGTTTACATGTCCAATGGACATGTGTGCAAAATGGGCAGCTATGTATGGGGCATAATCTTTTTGTGGGTACAGTTTGCCCTTTTTTTTTCAGGTGAGAGTGGGAAGTGAGGTAAAGGAAGTAGGTATGTCCAGGGAGGTAGGTTGGGGAGGTAAACAGACAAGACAGACAAGACGCATACAGGGGCGGTGTATGACACATGGGGTGGGTGAACACAATTGACGGGGTCGGATGTTTGGAAGTCGCAAGCCCATGAGCCCACAGATGGTAACAGTGGAACTGAGATCCCCACCCATGGGCAGTCACCACTGCACCTTCACAGCCCCGAGGGTGGCTGTGCTGGGGGCTGCATAGGACAGGCAGGCTCACCCGTGAGACGCACCACTCTCGCCTTGAGCTGGCGTAGGGGATCAGCGACTGAATGCTGGATCTTCCTATGCACCACAACCCGGACCCTTCAAAGGGTAACAGGTGGCCTTTCTCCATCCACGTTTGCACGGGGAGGATGAGTCCCATCCCCTGCAGCGCTTCCACCCAAAGGTGGCACAGGACCAATGGAGGAAGGGAGCCCGGGCTGGGCACCAGACCTGCTGGTGCCAGGTGCACTCACCAGCTGAGGAAGGACAGGTGGGTCTGCTGGGACCGGCCTTCCCATACGTTCTGTGATTAGGTGTGTTTAATTACAACATAAACAACAGCATTCCAGATTAGTTGTAACAGCATGCAGTAGTATTCCCATTAACCCAACACACCAAGGTTCCAACAGTTGAACAGCAAGCATAACACATGTATATATTGAACCACAGTGGATATTCCAACAGCATGCAGGGATGTTTGGTAGCAACAGGCCACCATGATTGTGGTGTTTAAACAGGGCACATGCATCAATGTGAATGCAAATATTTATTGAACAATAGGACATATGTCCCAACAAATATTTAAGATTACACACACCCACTTGAGGTGTGGAATTGCATGGTTTATACACATACAGTAGGGTGTAGAAAAAAACCTCGGTAAACATCTTATAATTACCTTTTAGTCTACACTACATTCCTAGTGACTGAAGGTGTATATCCCCTACATGTATTATTACACTTGCCACCATACATTACGTTGTGTAATGGGTTTGGCTAGTTCAATATATGCCTGACCTATATCTGACATACTAACTGTCCAGGATGCAGATGTTACTGCTACATATTTCATGATTGCATTTCTTTTTCTTTATCTACATATATGGGAAGTTTTTACATGACATTTTCACTTCGATTTGTACAGAACCCTGCATTTCTTGACACACACTCACATTTCTGGGGAAAAAATAACATGCTACACGTGTGCCAGATTTACTTATGCATGCCAGCCAGTAACTGACAGTTGCGGACTGTATATATGCTTCACAGCTACTAGCACTTCCATCACCCACTTTATATGGGACTGCACAACTCTGGGTTGCCAGCACTTTTTCAAACAGTACTATTTGTATAATGCAAGGGTACAACAATATTTCAAACTCTGTGACACAGACACACTCCGGGTTTTAGACCTTTAATAATGGCAGTACACACTTTTCCACAAGCTCACTCCTTTATTTGTTTTAACGGTGCATATGGCAGACATGTTCAAGACATATTATACCTTTATTAATAGGTTAGAACACTCTTTTTTCAGGCTCACTCACTTATTTTATATGACAGTGCCTGCAGAGATATTATTCCAGACATATGCTACCTTTCTTAATGGGTTACTAAACTCCTTTTCTGCCTCTCTGAAGTTTTTATCTGACAGTACATGCAGAAGACTTATTCAGGCAAATTTTATGGCTGTATTATTGGAGTACAACACTTTCTTTCATGCTCTCTCCCATATTTTATATAACAATACATGCAGAATAATCACTATTCTGCCTGGTGGCACAGCCTTAGCAGCCTATCAGCATAGGCTTGCTGATTCACAGCACGGTCACCTGCAGCTGTAAAGTAAATGAAGGGATATTGAGACATACCTATCCGTTATACATACTCCATTATCAATTCTTACATACTGCATTCCATGGCTACATACTCAGTTGTGGGGCATTCTGCATCCCACGGGCCTCCTGTATCCATTGGTTCAGGCAGTCCTGCTTCCATCTCTTCAGGTCTGCATGGTGGTGACGGACCTGTTCACCAGTCCGAGGAATGCCTGTGGCACTGGTGAGGTCATGAGCTAACCAGTTCCAAGCCTCTGCCTTGTACTCCATCCCTTGGAACTGGCCCTGCAGGAGTCTTGACTCATGACGGTGGACAAGGAGTCAAACCATGTATTTCAACTCCTCGATGCCCCAACATTGCGCTTGGAAGCATGTTCCCTCTCTGAAACCAGCCATTCTAACTGCAGATGTGAGCTACAATCAGTTATGGCATGTATTCCCACCTATGGGGCTTAAATATGCCGCATTTCCCACACTTTTTTGTGATTGGCCATTTTTTTAAATTCTCGGCTGACTGGAGACCTGCTTAGTAATGGTTAAACTACCATTTGTAAGTATATGTCTGTTAACAGTGGCTGTTTTCCCTAAGCTATCATGGCTTAGTGGTTCTGTACTTTGCTTGTTAAGCACAGAGTCCTGGGTTCGATCCTTGTCATTCATTTTATTTTCATACTGTCCAGACAGGCTAAGGGGTGTGGTTGCATTTAACAACTTTGCTCTACATTGCTCCTTGGTGCCCTACAGTGCCCTAGTTGGCACGGTGCACACGTCCATGCAAACAGATTGCGCTGGTTAAAGCGCTATTTTGCTATGGGCACCTATATTGTGCTGGGTTAACCGTAATTAAACTATGGGCAACTCTATTGTGCTGGGTGAAGCGCTGCTTAGCTGCAGGCAATTATATATCAGGATCATTTAAAATATTTATTTTGTTCACTGTTACATTGGCCATTTCACTGCATTTTACTACTATTTACACATATTTTTGTCTGGTATTATTTCATATACTGATTTAAAAATAAATACGAAGGGGAGTGGTGGGATTCGAACAGTGAACACCTCTTCTTTGTGCGAATGCCCTACCATCACGCTGTTGCTATTTGGTGTAATTTGCATACACATTCTTTCTTATGCTCTTCCATGTCTGAATTGCTAACTCTAGCTAAGCAATGGGCACACCCTAGCACACACGTGCAAATACGGGCAGCTATTTCGGGTATTTAAAAAAATAAAATTAACTTTTTACTTTTTATAACTGTGATGGGAGTTTACAATATCAGGGAGTGTGGTGTTGGGTGCAAGGACATTTGAACGGACTCGCTCTTGTGTATTTGCTTTTACTTTTCAATCACTTGCAGAGGCGTGGACATTTAGACTGCTCGGCAGTCAGACACGCCCCCCTGCTTTCTTACACGGTCCGTGTAAGACTTACGGTTGAGTCAGCGTGCCCTCATGCATATTAATGGCATGCTGACATCATACCGTTCAACTGCAGCCTCTGAGTATTTGCTTTTACTTTTCAATCACTTGCAGGGGCGTGGACATTTAGACTGCTCGGCAGTCAGACACGCCCCCCTGCTTTCTTACACGGTCCGTGTAAGACTTACGGTTGAGTCAGCGTGCCCTCATGCATATTAATGGCATGCTGACATCATACCGTTCAACTGCAGCCTCTGAGTAAGACTTATTAAGTCTTACACGGAGGATTCGTGAATCCGGGGGTTACTGTAATAAACTCTTACATGTTTAATGTTAGATCTATAATAATAAACTTATACATTCTCTTTTACTTAATCCTAAAATTCTTATAAAAACAAGTTTAAAAAGAAAAAAATGAATGAAAAAAAATTATATGATAAAATATGTTGTTTTTTAATGTAATGAACTTTTCAATTTCAAAAAAAGGTAAAATAGTGCAAGTCTCATTAATTTCTGGAAATTGATTAGCGTTCAAGCTAATGGATTTTGTTCAGAAGTGACTTTGAACTAATGAATAAATTAGGTAATAAACCAGTTATTACAGATAGAAGGGTAAGAACTTAAAAAAGCTTATAGAGACATCATTAGTTACTTACATTGGAACACCAGGTATGTACCGATGTGAAAGTTGTAACTACTCCAGTTCTATAGCAGTGGGACAATTTTTTCACATCAACAACCAACTGTAATAGTAGGATGGTAGTGTACCTGGCCCAACTGTAGTAGTAGGATGGTAGTGTACCTGGCCCAATGCGTTCTCTGTCCAGTTTTCAGTATTGGTAAAACAGATAGAAAACTTAAGGAAAGGATTTATGAGCATTTGTATGCCATTCGGAGAGGTAAAAAAGAGAATGTACTAGCGAGTCACACTCAACATTGCCCTAAACCATAAATTCAAGTTTAGGGCCATTGATCAAATGAGTGAAAACATTCAAGGGGGACCTGCTTCATTATTTTTAGAATATCTTGAATTATTATGGCAACTATGCTTGAACACTAATCAATTTCCAGGAATTAATGAGACTTGCACTATTTTACCTTTTTTGAAATTGAAAAGTTTATTACGTTAAAAAACAACATATTTTATCATATAAATTTTTTCATTCATTTTTTTCTTTTTAAACTTGTAAACTTGTATTTTAAACTTGTATAAGAAGTTTAGGATTAAGTAAAAGAGCAAGTATAAGTTTATTATTATAGATCTACCATTTAACATGTAACAGTTTATTAGAGTAAGTGTAAGTAGTATTACATATGTATTTTTAAAAAAAACTTATTTATGCATTGTTCAACACTAAGGTTTATTTTGAATTCAATTAGTTCTAGGATACATCAGTTTTTTTGGGAGTAATTACCTACTTAGTTTACTAACTAATTAATTGCAATGCACTGATGCATTAGTCATGTGACTAAGTGGAACAAGTATTTAACACTATTACTAATTATGTACCAGTATCTGAAGAAGTCCAGTCACAGCACTGGACTAGAAGTGCTTTTGAAATCTTTGTGTATTATTTTATTTATTTTATTTTATTAAACTAAACTTTTCAGTACTTCGCTACTCCGTTTGCCATTTTTTCTATTTTTTTCAAGTTTGTGACTTCAGTTTTATGTTGATATTAGTCATAGGAGACACCATTGTGAGACACACTGATGTGCCCCATACCAGGCTGCATATGGGGGAGGTCATAGTTACTTGTCTGTCAGGTGCCAGAATCTGCCATATCACATATGCACTGCTGTCCCTCAACAACAGGTACTGTTATGACTTTGTCATAGTCCATGTTGGTGTGCCTGACCTGAGATGTACCTCCCTGGACAATATGAAGTGAGACATGACTGAGCCAGGTCTATATCACTTTGACGAAATGGCAGTTCGAGCACCATATGTTCGAACTTCTAACCACGAAGTGCAAAACCATCGAAGGCTTAGAACAGTGATTTTTTTTCCCAGGGAAAAAAATCGCTGTTCCAAGAAACACACACACAACACAAGCACACCAAAAAAACAGCAATCCACACACATACACTTAAAATCCTACATCTAACCCTACACTAAACTGTACATACACTACTATCTATCTACTTACCTTAACCCAAACCCTAACCCTAAGGTCCATCACTATCGCACACTCACATGACCCGCGCACTAACCCTAACTCACCTATCCCACCCTAACCCTAAAGTCTGTCATTATCGCACACCCACCTCACCTGCGCCCTAACCCTAACTCACCTAACCCGTGCCCTAACCCTAACGTACGCACAATCGCACACTTACCTGAACTTGACCCGTAACTTTCCACCACAGTGCTTAAAATCACAAAGCCACAGAAATGGCCCACCAAATTCTTTCCCTGGGAAAGAATTCGGTATTCCGCAGCTTTGCGGTAATCAGTTTTCAAACTTTACAGTTCAAACATATGGTGTTCGAACTGGTGATGTTTCGACGAACTGATAGGAACCCGATTGAGCCCACTGATTATGTGTCTCAGGCAGGTATGTCCCTAGCCTTAAGCAGCATTCTGCCATCTCCCAAAATGATGCCGCAATACAATCAGGAAATGACTGACCTTAATAATTGTCATGGTTTCTGGTGCCATTCCAGGGGGATCCAGTACCTGACAGCCTGGGATTATATGATCAACAGACCATGATGCTTTGCCAGAGATGGCCTCCATCTGTGTCACCTGGCCTTCAGGCTTCTGGTTATGGTTCTCGCCACCCCCATAGTACCTTTATTAGGAAAAGAGGTGACGTTAACACTAACAGCATAAAACTGTCAACAAATCACAAATTGAAGGCCATGCTGCTAAACGCTAGGAGTCTAAACATGAATCTGCACTCATTGTAAGCAGTCTTAGTCCTGGAAAATGCTGAAATCTGTGTGGCCACAGACACATGGTTCAAAGCTGCAGAGAGCACCCCAGCATTACATGGTCACCCATCTTATCATACAGTCAGACCTCAATGTGTCTTGAGTAAATCCAAGGGATGTGAGGTTTCATTATATATGAAATACATACACACCTCCAGGCTGGTCATACAGTAAGACTCACAAGAAACACTCCAGGTGCAGTTAACCATTGCCAAGACCCCTGTTCAAATCATAGCTAGCTACCAGCCCCCACATGTGACCAGGAAGCCCATTCTGGCTATATGGACCTGTTCAACTCTATCAGGATTCTACTCTGTACTCTGATCCTGGGTGACTTTAACTACCCAAACATAGATTGGAAGAACTACTCATGCCAGCACACAAATGTCATGGAATTTAGCAAAGCAAACACCTTGGAACAGCTAGTTGCTACCCCGCATGAGGTGAAGATCTCTTGGAGCTGATATTAAAAAACATGGGTAACCACTGCAGCATCCCTACAGTATCATCCTCAGTGGTAAAACCAACCATAAAGTGGTCATGTTTGCAGTCACCATCTCCCACAATACCTATCTAGCTAGGGTCAGACACACAAACATCTCCAAAGTTGATAACAGCCTCCTGAGGGATGGTATAAACAGCTTCACAGCCCCCTCCCCCTCTGTAGGAACTGGCACCAATATCCACAAATACACCAAAGCACTATACGTGCATTTGTATAGATGCATGGAGGCAGGTATACCCAACAGGGCTACATCATCCTCTGCAAGGATAAGTAAACCTGTCTGGTGGACATCTGCAATAAATAGTGAAATATTGCTGTCCAAGGCCAAGAAGGAGCAGGTGCCCAATTTGAATCAATGTCTCCTTAGCCTGAAGAAAGAGTACTACTGAAATCCTGCAAAGCAAACTCCAAGCCCACATTGGCGACATCCACTACAGTCAGTCATATATTCTTCTTCACATATGTTTGCAACCTCAAAGGAAGCACCCAGATCTGCTCAGAAGTGGTGGTCAATGACACCAGATATACAAGTGCTGTAGATATAACAAACTTGCTGCCTGACAGAGTCAGTGAAAGCTTCACCCCCTGTCCCCCATTAGTACATCAGGACATCCCCAGTATCTGCCCGTTCCCATTAAACCTAGCAAATAAATAACCACCAACACAAACCAAATGTTCAAGCCAGAATAAACATTCAATGTAAAAGAAAAGACCAGCAGGACAACCACAGAAGCTGACTTCACTTTAATAAAACTTGTAAAATAAATGAAGGACAAGTGGTTTTGCGTATTACTACACTTCTTCAGGTCCTGATACAATAGTTTAAAACACACATCATATATTATACAACAGCCTATCAGTATAAAAATTACAATTATTCAATCAACCAATTATCTGAGCATCTTTGTGCTAACAGGCTTTATAATGACACTTCTATTTATGCCAGGATAGAAATGTGCCTGTAGTCTTAAAATCCACCTTAACTCTTTCTGTTCTAAAAAATTATTATTGTCCCCACCTCTTATGTTTTTATGAACCTTTTGTAAAACTCTGAAACTAAAGCTATGTCCTGGTAGCTCTAAAATATGTCTTGCTAGAGCATTCTTCATATTCTTATTCGTAATCTCATACAGGTGTCTACTGGTTCTGTCCTTTAGTCGCTGTATGGTCTTCCCTACATAGAAAAAAGTGCAGATGTCACATGTAGCTAAGTATATTAAATTAACAATATTACAGTATTACAGTCTACATAGAACCTAGGTTTGAATTCAAATGGTATACAGGGATGGATAAATTCTTGTTTCTTGGTTATAACACTAAAAATCTTACAATTCCTACAAGGGTAGGTGCCCCTCCTTCCTTCCATTGAATATTTCTGTTTACCAATGCATAGTAGTTGTTTCAAATTGCAGCTATTTCTATAGATAAAACTAGGTATATCCCCTACTACTTTGGCTGTGGGTCTGTCCATAGTAAGCACACTCCAATGCTTGTTAATGATATCCCTTACCAATCTATTATTACTTGTATATTTAGCGACAAAGGAGACTTTTTCCATTTTATCTGTTTCTCTATTGCCAGCATTCCTGGGAGTATTCTTCTCTGTATTATTAGGGGGTATGTTATGTCTGCTTGTAACTACCATTGTTTTTATAGTATTTACTGTGTGTTTATTGTAGCCTCTGTCCTCAAATAATTTCCCTAATGTGTTAGCTTCTTTTAATAGTTATTGTTCAGTATTACAAATCTTACTGACTCTCAGATACTGACTTTTTACTATATTAGGGAAACCGTGCTTGGGGTGCATGCTAACATTAGATAGCAGGCCATTACGCCAGCAGAGTTTGTGAAACAAGGTTGTAGTGATTTTCCCCTTCTACATCTCTTAAAAGAGAAATGTCTAAAAAGTCAATGTTGGAATATGAACTTGAGACCGTGAACTTCAAAAATTCTGTGGTAGATTCAAGATAAGTGATGAACTCATGTAGAGATTCTTCTCCTCCTTCCCGTAATATAAAAACATCATCTACAAAACACCTATATAGTTTGATGTTGTCACTAAGTACATGATTATGAAGATGTAAACATTCCCAGAAATGCATCACTAAATTGGCATAAGAATTTGCATATTGGGTGCCCATGGTGACACCCCATTTTTGCAAATACAACTGTTTCTCAAACAGGAAAATGTTATTATATAAAATCAAATCCAGAGATGTACAAATCATAGCTATGGTGTCATTGGCAGACACCTTTCTCTGTCAAGATACTCCTTATGGCTTCAATACCATAGTCATTTGGTATACACGTAAATAAATTCTTAATGTTACCATTAAACAGGTTGTCATCTCATTAGTCACATTATATTCATTCAAATCACTCAATAATTGGGAAATATCCCTTAAAATAGTAGGAATACCTAAAATAATGTGTTTTAGTTTACTTTCTACATATATAGAAAAAGGCTCAGCTACTCATCCTTCCCCAGCCACTATGGGTCTCATTGGAGCTTCTATCAAAGATTTATGTATTTTGGGTAGACCTTCAAAAAGTGGTACAGTCGGATGAGTGACATTCAGAAAAGTATACATAGATTCATCAATCTGTCTACTCATTAGTAAATCATAAAGACAGTCACTAATATTGGTAGTAATACTCCAATTGCAGCCATGTTATTTTACAATACGTATTGCAATCTTCCGAAAGTACTTTCATGGCATTCAAATAATCTGATTTATTCATTAAGATGATCGCACTACCATTATCTGCAGGTCTTATAGATATGTCAGATATATTTTGGGGGCTGTCTAGTGCATGTAAGTGCATTTTTATAGATGCATGGAGTCCAGTATACTCGACAGGGCTGCATCATCCTCTGCAAGGATAAGTAAACCTGTCTGGTGGACATCTGCAATAAACAGACTCTATAACAGGAGTGAAATATTGCTGTCCAAGGCCAAGAAGGAGCAGGTACCCAATTTGAAGCAATGTCTCCTTAGCCTGAACAAATAAAAAAGAACACTAGTGAAATCCTGCAAAGCAAACTCCGAGCCCACATTGGCAACATCCACTACAGACAGTCATATTTTCTTCTTGGGTTCCTATCGCTTGATCAAAAATTGTAAACAGTGAACGCGTATTGAGCGAACCCCAGTTGGTCGAAACGTTGCGCTCCTAACACGGAAATTGCCGTAGGGAATATTTTCCCTTTATTTCAATGCAGTGCGATCTCGAAGTAGGAATATTTAAGTAGTGGGGGTGTGGGGGGTGCAGCCCCCCACATGGGGGGTGCAGGGGGGCTTGCCCCCCCTGCCTACAGCATTTAGGTAAGTATAGTTTTTTATTTTTATTTTTTTATTATATTTTTGAAATTTCAAACATCGCTCATATGGTATCGACCATATGGTGTTCAGAATGTTTAGATTTCTATGTAACCACATCCATAAGTGTCAATTATTTGCAATGTGGAGCTTTTCTCCCTGGGCCTCCGCTGAAAATGGACATGTATCCAGTCGGACTATCCCAGTTAACAAATGTAAAATAAATAAATCAATAAATAAATGAATACCACCAAGTGGAGGACACCCACTATCATCCCTTTACACTAAGGTGGAATATACAAAAATCTGGCACATTATAGACCCATCAGCCTAACTAGCCTGATCTGCAAGGCCACAGAACAGATTATCATGAACCTCAATAACAAGGGCATTGGTGACCTCCACACACTCGATCACACACAGTTTGACTTTGTCAAAGGGGGATTATGTCTGTTACATTTGGTTGACTTCTTTGACAGAATCACTAAAGCCATGGAATGTTGGAAGACACTACACACTGCCTATTTGACCTGGCCAAAGACTTTGACAGTATTCCCCACTTGGCCATAATAGATATATGCTCTCAAGTAGGCAACAGTCCATATGTTACCAAATGGATAGCACAGTGGTGCACTGACAGTACCCACCTAGTCAATAAAGAGGAATCACCTCAAGCGGTAGACCTGTGACTAGCGACATAACCCAGTGTTCTGTCCTGGGGCCTCTATGTGTGATTTACTCTTCTGAGGTGCAGGGCACAACCAGTGGGCTATGGCCAACTATAATTGCATAAGACTGGATGCTGGGTGCTGTCACCAAATCCCCTAGTGATGTGGACATCATTCAAGAGGGTCTCACACAGACACATGAGTGGTCCCAGACACACGGCCTCAGGCTGCATACCACAAAATGCAGCATCATCCCCTTTGGGAAGAGTTTCGTCCCCACAAATTATCACATTACTAACAATGTCCTAAGCACGCAATCAGTGTGAGGGATTTGGGCACACAGGTTGATAGCACCATGACATTTGACCACCATGTTGCTTCTGTTGTAAGGAAAGCCTTCTACATGGCCCACCTCATACATACGGGTATCTAATCCAGGGACATGGGGGTCATAACATCCCTGTATTCCTCCCTAATAAGGCCCATTATTGAGTTTAATTCCCCTTTCATCATGTACCTTGCAAAGCACATGCAGCAGCTGGGGAGACCACAGAGGTTCCTCACCAGGGAATACCAGGGCCTCAAACATCTACCATACACAGATAGGCTAAAAGCCTTATCCCACTGCCCAGTTTTATACAGTCTCCTCAGAGGTGACCTGTGTCTGGCATACAAGGCAGTTACAGACTCCACCTTGATGGGACTGCTGCACATCCGCAAGTCACGCTCCACTTGAGTAACCTGCACACATGCTCTCAGTCTGGTCTGTGACATCAACAGAACTTGTTAGCAGGTCAGATGTGTGTCCCAGACACTCACCCAGCTATGGAATGGACACCCTTTCCACATCAGGCAAAGTACCTCTTTACCCCTTTTTAAGCGAAACTTGGATAACTGGATGGTAAACAGGACATACACCCTTGGTATACCACCTGTGTCCCTGCTTGACTGGGGCATTGGGTGCTGACTTGCATAAACATGGGCTAAACTCTGGGCTAGGCTTATGAGGCCCTGATGGCCAGTAGCTAATCTCCTATGATACTGGTTATGGCCCTGTGTGCTGTGACAGACTGTGTTGGTATGTCTCCACACCCATCACTGCCATCTACTGTGGTGTGTCCCCTATGGGTGACATTCCAGTACCATGTCATACAGCCACCATCCGGCAAATAGGTGAGTGGTACTACAAGTGTTTGGGAACAGTCCAGCAACATCTGTGTGACCTAATGACAGATAGCACTGCAAACGTGCTGTAAGGTATCTTCCCTGAAGGTGTCTGACATGCCCAGTACACAGATATTTGCAGAATGTGTACATGTGCCTGATATATGTGGACCCCTGCCAAACAAATGTGGATGTCTGGCAAACAGTTGGACAATACATAATGGTTGTTCTCAGACTGTGGGGAATCTGGCTGTCACATGCCAGACCCCTCAGAAAACAGTTATGGTACATTAATATCTGGTACTGTATTCATTCCCTTCCATTGTATGCTTGATATGTACACTCTGTTGCTGAGGCTGGGCCTGTGTTCCCCCATTACATTGGCTATAACCTGCTGTCCTGCTGCAGGGGTTCAACAGATATGCTAGCCATAGCTCTCAATCAATGACATATGGGTGTGGAGTGCACAGTGACCTAGACAGAGTACATCAGGAACAGTCAGGGAAACCTGGGAAAATTTTGAACTATGCCTGTGTGACATTCACAGACTGGGAGGAGCTGACTGACAATACATCATGTGATATGCCAGCTGTATCCACCAGTACTTACTGTCACTATTGTCTAAAACACAATCCAGTAGCATTCATATATGAGCCGACCATTGTTGGAGGGTCTCAGAGGGCCAGAGCTGTGACGTATCTCACAGCAGACAGAGGTTAAAGGGAAGCCTGTAGGTGCTGAACAGCTGAATAACAGCAACATGTCATTCCAAGGTATGTACTACAGACATACTCTTGCAATCCCTATTTCCCATAACTGTTCTATTACATACCTGGTATAGTGCTGTACTCCTTTATGTGCAGAAATCTTGCAGTATAATGCTTATAATTTCACAATCTGCCTTTGTAAAGAAAGTCACAGTCCTGTTTACTATAGGCAGCAGCTTGCCTTTTTTAGGTATTGCTTATGAACAGGTGATTGCCTGCACACCAATCTGTGAGTCACACTTGCTAATTGCATCCAGAACAGCTGGATTGCATTTTCATTAGCCAAATGGCATGGCACCACAGTGCTATATTTAAGGCCTTCATGTAGGCCTTGGCCCTTTTCCTGTCCTGTGAGATGGACATTATCGAGGTGTGGGGACTACAGTATCACAGATGGTAGGTAAAAATACTGTCCACTGTCCAGATTTATGTGGTATGTCCACAGTTTTGCATGCTGTGTTTGGCCATTGTGAACAGACTTTCTGATTATGTGGCAGTTTACGGTTTAACAATGTAGGTTGAGGTTAGTAAAGAGACAGACAGATGTATCATACATCATTTGCATCAGAATATGCATGCTGCTGCAGTAGGTGCTGGTCTATCAGCTGTGTATATTTGTAGGGGAAGACTGTGACACATGCCCCTGTCACTTGACCATTCCCCCCACTCCTTTATGTATGGGTGTTGTGTGGATCCCCTGTTCTAGGTGGATGGGAGGTATGGTAGGTCTGTAGCAGGTAGCTGAACATACTGCTGCATATGTTTCAGGTTGCAGCTGCTGCATTCTGCCCAGGAGTCACACTGGGAAATGTGAACACATTAGGGAACAGTAAGCTGTATATGTCAGTGAGGGAGTAGTGTCAGCTCTGTTGTCACAGCATAGCCAAGGTGAGGGTACCCATAACAGTCCAGGTGAGGCATGTGCCTTAGGTACATATGTTATGTAATAGTGCCATCCAGAGAGTGGTGTGTGACATTTAGGACACCTATACATATTTGTGAAGCTTGTGCCAATCTACAGGCCTTTGCAGTACTAATATGGGTGGCAGTGACTGCAGTAGCAGCAAGTTCTGCTTAAAATTGCACAGCTCAGTCATTTATTTGTTGTTTTAGCAGGCATGTACTTGACATGCAACAGCCTGGAATGGAAGCCAGGACTGTGGGTGGCAAAATGTAAAGCATGCTAGGAATGTAACAGATTGAGCTACTGAGTCAGTACTATAGCAGGTGCATTTGCAAGACATATGTGCATGCATACAGTCTGTTACACAGGATTCGCATGAACATGTGTGTTCAGATGGGTATGACGTGTGACACTGAAGTGTCTGTCATGCTTTTCTAATCTCAATCTTTACTGACTTGCCAGTACTTCAGCACACAGAACCGGTTTTGTGACAACCATGCCAAAAGTAGGTGGCACAACTTAGGACATTCTGTAACAGTCTGCGCAGTTGTTAGCTCTACCTAATACCCTGGGCCTCACATACATTCATTAACATTTATTTGGCCTTGTACTGGTTTGGTGTCTGCATCACAGTCCAAAGTACGCTGTCATTTTTCCCATTATATATACAAGCAGTGTGTCGCTGGCAATCAGGATATGTATATGGAAACACCTGTTGTGCTTTAGAGCTGAGTGGCCTAGTGGGCTAATGCACTATGCTGTAGTTAGGGTTTCAGGTTCAAGATGTGGTAGGGGTGAATTTTTGCTGGTGTGTCTAACAGTGTCAGAAACACAGAAGGTGATTAAGGCAATTTTAAGCAGTTTTAAGTGGGTTTGTGTGCCAGCTTAGCTCTGCTTAAACCCACGCTTATTTAAAAAAAAAAGAAAAAAGGGGTGATAGGAAAGTGGTGAAATGGTGGCAAGCAGGGGGAAACACATCCTGAAAGGCAGGTAGGGATATGCAGGACAGGTGTAGGAAAGTACCATAGCTCTCCATTTCTTCTACAGCAACAGTTGTGCAGGTTCCAGACAATTTGAAATTTGGAGCCTCTGAGGGTATCATAAACGTGTTGATTGATGCATGTAATGATTAAAGTGTGTCCAGCAGACACAGTGGAGCTACATATGGGGTGATATTTTTTTTGTGGGACAGATGCCCATTTTTTTAAGGAGAGAGTGGAATGTTGGGGAAGGGATATAGGTACATGTGGGGAGGTAAGTCGGGTAAGAGAGGTAGCATTTGCAAACAGACAAGACATCATACAGGGGTGGTGTTTGACACATGGGGAATAAACTCCTTGGATGGGGAGGTTGTTGTGGAATCGGAGAACCTTGTGCCCCAGATGGCATCAGTGAGACTATGCTCCCCACCCACTGGCAGTCACCAATGCTCTTTCACTGCCCTGAAGGTTGCTGTGCTGGGGGTTGGGTGCCAGGGCCAGCCTGCCCCTCCAGGTTGGCCAGTCTGCCTTCAGTCTGGCACAGACAATCGCCGAACCCATGGTGCACAATCCTGCACACCATCCCTGCTAGCTGCCACTGGGTGACAGCTCTCTCACTACACCCACTCCCTGGCGGATGGGCCTTGTTCCCTGAGGCGGATCCACCCATAGGCTGTGCAGGACCAGTGGAAGGGTCAGCACCAGGTTGGGTCCCAGACATGCTGGGACCCAGTGCCATGGACGGCTGGCTATGGTGTTGAGGTTTTTCACAGTGTATAGTTAATAATGAACAGAACACTTAAATGTTAGTTATAACAGCATGCCAGGATGTTGCAAATAACCCAGTAAGATAACATTGCATAGCATATGGAACACAACAATAAGTGGGATAACAGTCAGTATTGTAACAGCATGCCAGTAACAATTACAGCATAAAGCCAACATCATAGGTAATTCAACAAGATATGTTAGTATGCAACCATTGTAATATATAACAATAATAAAACACAAGCCCCGACATAACATTTTGTGAACAACATATGTTAAATGTAAACCATACTCGATGTATAACAATAATGAATTATGATGCAAATAAGGGGTGGGGGGGGGGAGTAGAACATTCCATTACTACCAGTATAGGCTATATTGTTTGCAACAGTACTCTTATATACTGATCAGGTCTGCCCTTACTTTATGTATGCAAGTGCCCTATAGCTTCTGTAGCACCTACATACCTCTCAAGCTATCTGCATGGAACAGTATGGGCCAAGCTGTAACACCTACAGGTACACAACTACAGGGGACCATTACATGTCAGTGGAACATATGTGACTACCAAGGTGTACTGTGGACTAATGTAGTGTGACTGTGCTATTGAGAGAAATGAAGTGGATGTTTAATCTGTGTCTAAGGGATTTGGCAACAGTGATCACAGTCCGTGACAGCGTGATACATGAGAGACATGTATAATGCACAGTACAGAGTTTACACTTATCATGTCGTTCTTGGCAGGTATGGGCTTAGACTGTCAGCAGACATTCACAGACACACCAGGCATACAGGCATGCCAAGATTAAACAGTTTTATTTGTTTTATTAACTTGTATTAGTATTGTACTTGTTGACCTTTTATTTACTGAAGACTTATCACCTTGCTGAGCAATGCTGTTAATACTCTGGTACATCTGGACACACAAATTAGTAACCCATATGAACAGCTACTGCAGCAATTTATTTACCTGTAATTCCTGTGGGGAGAACATCTGTTAACAATACATAATTGTTTCTATAAATATTTAGTAGTACTTGTCCCTGGATTCGAACCCCGGTCTTTGTGTGACAAAATGCAGATCATACCTAGAATGTATCAAACTGAGTGAGCTACTGCTGAATATTTATTGAGTGATATATGTCCAGAGCTCACCTGGTAACAAACTATCACCTGGTAATAGAGGTAGAGTGTTATACAAGACTGCAGTGACACTTGAACACACATGCATGAGATTCATGTATGACAGAGATAGTAGGTGAACTGTGCATTCGTGCATGGAATGCAGGTGTAGACAATTAACCTTTAGTGGGTGGAAACATGTGTGATGTGTACAGGCCATATCAGAGTGCTGGGTTGGCTACTTGACCCATATACAGTTGCAGATGGTATATTTTCAGTCTACAGCTATTACAGTTTCATACTTGCCTGCAGCAGCGTAACTAAGTTCAGGAATGCATATAGCTGAAATGCAATGGTTAACACAAGACAATCCTGAGATTAACACACTATTATACCTTAGCTGTTGCTATTCTAGGTTCAGATCTTAATGCAGAACAAATATCATAATGCATTATATCCTGTAGTACAGCTCCACATCTACACTTTAGCAAAACAGTTTTTATCAGCTAACCTTCAGTCACTTTGTGGTATTATTCCTGTGTTTACTTCACAGCACTTGTAATACTCAATTTCTTGACCAACAGCCCAAAATACACACATTTTGTACAACACAGCTTTATTAGGGGTGACATCATGCAGTGATTTGTATACATCTAACAGTCTTTACTGATGAACACCTCAGATAATGCAGGTGTTGCAAGACAGCTGTAATTCCACAATTAATGCCATAGTAACTTTATTTCCTTAAAATTATGAATGCAGTTGAACTTTATTTCCTTAATATTGTGAATGCAGTTGAATGTTATTTTCTTAACATTATGAATGAAGTTGAACTTTATTTCCTTAACATCATTAATGCAGTAGAAACTTTTATTTCCTTAACATTATTAGTGCAGTAGTTACTTTATTTCCTTAACATTAGCAGGTTTCATGCTTTCATCTTTATTGAACTGTACCTGACATTACCCACTTATATCAGTCCAGGTCTATGACCACATTCATTATAGTACACTCAAAACATAGCATACCTACTGTCAGGTACTACTGTACTCTTTCTTGATTATATGACTATAGATTGCAAGATACATCTGTACTCACCACACTCACAGCACAACCTGGCCAGGCACCCTGCATGGGCCTCCAGGTTGCGAGTTCTCTCCTCTGCAGATGTGGGGTGAGAACACACCATTATGCGTACCTGTCTATCACACATGTAGATTAGTTATTGGTAAAACAATGCTAACAATACTTACAAACTTGTGGGGCATTGTCACCCCAGGCATCTTGGATCCAAGTGGCCAAGAGATCCCCCTTCCTATGCTTCAGGTCATCAAAATGGTGATGCACCTCCTCACCCTGTGTGGGTGATACCAGTTGCACTGGTGAGATCACATGCTAGCTGGTCCCTGGCCACTGATTTGTATTCTGACCCATGGTACTGACCCTGCAGCAGCCAGATGTCATGGTCTTTTACAAGGAGTCCAACCATGACCCTGGACTCCAGAATGCCCCACCGTTGCACCCGGCAGAACTCACCCACTCCAACTCCTACCATAGTTCTTGCAACTGTCAAACTCCAACAGGTTCTGACTTTATTCCTGCCTGTTCAACTTAAATAACACTGTTTTCCCACCTTTTTCTGCCATTGGGACATTTTTAAAAGTGCAGTGCTTTGCTTAGCACTGCCCAAACCTGCTGAGTTCAGCTGAGCTGGGCTTAAACTGGCAATTCTTATTGCCGTGCAAACCAGCTTAGCTGGACTGAGCAATGCTTAAATGGGCATTGCTTAGCAGGGCTTCTCATGGCTTAGCAATCTGCAAACCAGCCAAGCACTGCTAGTGGCTCCTTTAGCTGTTTAAAACTTTCATTTAAAGGCTCACTGCTGCTTTTCAGCTGTGAGTAACATTTCTGCAGTTTGTTCTAAGTAGTGGGGATATTTGTAGCATTTCTATATTCAGGCTTGTATTTGGGCCTAGTGTTTGTGGAGGCTGTGTGTCTGAGCACATAATTCAGGGACATCTTGTTTTAGCCAAAGCCATCAGGCATTTCAGTGAGAGAAAATTGTTTGAGGTCATTGGCTGACTGAGGTCTCCTGGACTACAGCTTAGACTAAGCACCTCATTGGTTCTTTTGAGATTTCTTTCTTAAAAGCTGTCTCAGGTTTCAACTTTCTGTTACCTAAGAAGCTCAGTTGTGAGTGTTCAGCCATTTTACAGTGAGCTAATCGAAGAAAGGGCACTCAGCAAACTCGGAGCTACAATATATAACATTAAGTATCCTGTTTTTTGTTTATTTTGTTCTTTATTTCTTTGTTGTTTGTAGCACTTTGTGTACTGTGTATTTTTTCTAGCTAGTTTCACTGTGTGTGAGGTATTAACTGGAAATTGTCCACTCTTATTAAGCATCTGTTGGGTTGTTTGTTTATGATAACTTGTTGCAGTTAAACTCTTTTTTCTAGTGGCTCCTTTAGCTGTTTAAAACTTTCATTTAAAGGCTCACTGCTGCTTTTCAGCTGTGAGTAACATTTCTGCAGTTTGTTTCCCACCCTCCCTCCGTGTTGGTAAAGTGTTTTTATAGTTGGTGGCTTTGCAGTTGCCCGCCCCTAGTGTAAATTTGATCTGGGACCACCCAATCTAGTGTCATTACCTCATTCTACCCAGTACAGGGAGAGCATTTGAGAAGGCCAATCAGCTTAGGTTCTGCTACTCCTTTCTCTCTTCCCAAAAAAAAAAAGAAAAAAAAAAAATGTTATCTGCTTTTACTGTATTTGTGTTTTTTCCTACTTTATTTTGCTTTTGTGTCATCTTAAAAGTACTCAATTGTATTTATTACTGCTTGGTGTAACTCATCGTAAGCCTTTTAGTTTAAGCACCTGGGCTTCAGACCAGTTTTACATTAGGAAGGTTTGTGGTCTGCACTGTAGTGGCAGAACAGGTAGCTTACATCCTTCTAAGTTGGGAACTGCTAATTGAGGGCTCATTGTCTGTTATTCTAAAAGTGTATTAATTCTGGTTTAAGCACTTGGGCTTGAGGCCAGTTATTTTACATTAAGAGGGTTCGTGTTCTGCACTCTTGTGGGAGGAGAGGCTGGACTCTGTCCTTCTGAGCTGGGAATTTCTGGTTAAAGCTTATAGTGCCTGCATATTTGAACTGCTTCTTACTGAAATTGGTACACCTCGTTTGCTGTAGCATAGACTACATCCAGGCCTGCTGAATCTAGCTTTGTTTGTATAACTTGAGCACTAATCCAGGCATTCTTTAAAGTATTCAGTTGTATTTATTACTGCTGGTAGTAACTTGATTAAAGTGTAGCTATCATTTCTAAGTCTTTTGGATTAAGCACTTGGGCTTCAGACCAGTTGTTTTACATTAGGAAGGTTTGTGGCCTGCACTGTGGTGGCAGGACAGGTAGCTTACATCCTTCTAAGTTGGGAACTGCTGATTGAGAGCTCAGTGTCTGTTATTCTAAAAGTGTATTAGTTCTGGTTTAAGCACTTGGGCTTCAGGCCAGTTATTTTACGTTAAGAAGGATTGCGGTCTGCACTCTTGTGGGAGGAGAGGCTGGACTCTGCCCTTCTGAGCAGGGAATTTCTGGTTAGAGGCTTATAGTGCCTGCATATTCTAACTGTTTCTTACTAAAATTGGTACACCTTGTTTGCTGTAGCATAGACTAGATCCAGGCCTGCTGATTCTAGCTTTATTTGTATGCTTGTTGTTTGTTTATTTCCCTGAAATGCTAATTCCCCCTAAAACGCGGCCTTTTAGCACTTCTGTGGATCCCTAGTGATATTTGCATTGCTTACTGTACTTATTTCCTTGTTTCACTTGAAAGAAAGTTACTGTTTGTCGTTTTTGCATTTAAGTTACCTGTAACACATTGCATTTAAGTTACCTGGCACTTGCTCACTAAAGCAATTATATAAGTCAGCTCTAAAAAATTAAAAGCACTACACCCTCACAAACTCCCCTTGAGTACCTTGTTCCCCATTGGCCCTTTTTTTCAATTATAAAGGAATTCCCAATACTATTCTAGCATGTCCAAAGGTCAGTTGTCAATCTCCTCTCCGGTCCAGCTGGTGAATCTGGGAATCTTGAGGCAATGTTACAACTGCCTCATGTACACAGACAACCCTCTCCTCCTCCCAACAAATTCCAACACATGTGAAAGATGCAACCATATAGCCAAACTGGAGGCTAAGCTCTCTCAATTTAGTACTGGTGCAACCAGTCAGGAGGAGAAGGAAACTACACTCACTACAATTCCAGTCTCACATAGACCTACCACGACAACAAGCCAAACACATAAACACACAAAAACATACTCGGAGGCTCTAAATAAAAATCTGCCTAAGCAGCAGAGACCTCCAAAGCAGACACCCAAGCAACCGCTACCCCAAAACAAAACACGTGCAACACATAGCTCACAAAGTCAGTGTGCTGAACAGTCACAGCCCTTAAGGCTAAACAACACACCTGATACACTTGTAATAGGTGACTCTACCGTCAGGCACACTGACGTCCCGCTCACCAGGCTGAACAAGGAGAAGGTCACGGTGAGCTGCCTGTCGGGCGCTAGGATCCGCCACATAACACAAGCACTCAGGTCACTCCAAGGCAAGTACAAATATGACTCAGTCATTGTCCATGCTGGTGTGAATGACCTGAGACGTACCTCCCTGGACTACATGAAAAGAGACATAGAGGAGCTCTCTGAGCATGTAGCCCAGGCGGTATGACCCTGACCTTGAGTAGCATCTTACCCTCACCAAGAATGATGCCACAATATGAAGACAAGATGATCAATTTCAACAATTGGCTTAAGTGTTGGTGTCATTCAAAGGGGATCCAATGCCTGTCAGCCTGGGATGACATGCTCGACAAGCCACGATGCTTCACTAGGGACGGCTTGCACCTGTCACCCTGGGCTTTCGGATATTGGCAAAGGCTCTTGCTACCCCATAGTGCCTTTTTTAGGCAAGGCTCAAAAGACAAACCCACCTCCATAGGTATCACAAGGGATAAGAAACTAAGAGTAATGCTACTCAATGCCAGAAGTCTAAACCTCAAGATGCATGCACTCGAAACTCTCCATAGCATGGAGAACATCGATATCTGTGCAGTAACAGAAACCTGGTTCAAGGCTCCCGAGAGCACCCCAGCACTACCAGGTTATACCTCATACCATGCTTTTCGGCCCCAAAACTTGGACCAAACCACAAAAGGAGGGGGAGTATCAATATTCGTCAAAGATACACACACCTCCAGGTTGGTGGCACAGCACGAAGCATCAGAGACTATCCATGTGCAACTAACTGTGGGTAAAACTGCCTTCCAGTTTTTAGCCTGCTACAGACCACCCTCCCAAACACAGGAACCCCACTTGGCCTTCCTGAGAATACTGGAAAATATGAAGGTCTCTCCAAACACCATTATACTGGGCGACTTCAACTACCCAAACATAGACTGGGAGCATTACTCTAGCTCCAACACCTAGCCCAAAGGTTCCTAGAATTTATAAACTCAAATGCTATGGAACAACTTGTTACCACTCCCACAAGAGGGGAAAACATACTGGACCCGATCATCACCAACATGGGGACACTATGCTCCAGACCAGAAGTGTATCCCTCACTGGTAAGATCAGACCATAAACTAATCTCACTGGATATTCACATCCCGACCCCACCCCTGCCCAGAAAACCACAGTGAAAAACTTCTCTAAAGCAAATTTCACACGCCTCAAAACCAAGGCGAAATCCTTCAAAGCCCGGGCCTGTGGAAAATCTGACCCAGACCGCAGAATCCTTTATAAACGCATTCTATGAACACCTTCAGGAATGCATGGATCATGCAATCCCAAATAAAACCAAGACCCAATACTCCAAAGGCAGGCGTCCTGTTGGGTGGACCCCAGCCATAAACAAACTATACAATAGAAGGAGGAAGCTACTACATGATAGAGCAAAATCCCAAAAGGGAAGGCATCTCTGATCAGTATTAACAAAAAACTACGGGCACTCATAAAATCGTCTAAGGCCAGCTTCGAGAGAAAAGTTGCACAGGACACTAAGGATAATCACAAGGCTTTCTTTAGTTATGTTAGGAACCTGGGTGGGAATTCCCAGATATGCTCAGAATTAGTCCAAAATGACAAAAAATACACCGAGCCCACAGACATTGCCAACATCCTAGCTGACAGGTTCAGTGCAAACTTCTCCCCCCTCTCCCCACCAAAAGGGTAAATATCTATCCCAACAGAGTGCTGCCCCTCTGACATCTCAGATGCTCAGGTAAGAGCCGCCCTCTCCAAAGCAAAAAACACAGCATCAATGGGACCAGATGGTGTCACAGGCTGCGTCCTACATGAACTCCAAGAACAGCTAAACCCAAACATAAAACTACTGTTCAATCTTAGCCTTACTACAGGATATGTACCCAAAGAGTGGCGTACAGCAACAGTGGTCCCTCTCCACAAAGGTGGTGCCTCAACGGATCCTGGAAACTATCGCCCCATAAGCCTGACTAGCTTGGTCTGCAAAGCTATGGAAAGGATCATCATGGACCTCATAAATAAAGATATTGGGGACCTACAGACACTGGATCCTACCCAGTTTGGCTTTGTTAAGGGCAGATCCTGCCTCTTAAACCTGGTCAATTTCTTTGAAACAGTCACCAAGGCCATTGACGAGGGGAAGGTGGTCCACACAGCCAACCTGGACCTCACAAAAGCCTTCGATACAATACCCCACTCGGGCATTATAGATAAGCTCACCAGCTTAAATATAAACCCTTATGTCACTAGATGGGTTGCAAACTGGCTCAAGGACAGAACCCACATGGTTAGAATTGCTGGAGCCATGTCAGACTCCAAACCAGTTACAAGTGGCATCCCATAAGGCTCAGTCCTGGGACCTCTCTTGTTCGGTATATATTTCTCGGCGGTACAGGCCAACATGGAAGGACTGTGGCTGACCAAGTTCGCAGATGACTGCAAACTGGGCCATAATCAACTCTCCAGCCGACACAAGCATCCTCCAAAAGGGCCTCATAGAAACAGACAACTGGTGCCAAAGCCATGGCCTCAAGCTAAATGCCAAAAAGTGTATAGTCATCCCCTTTGGCAAAAACAAAGTTCCCACAAATTACCACATAGGTGGTAATCCATTAAGTACAGAAGAAGTCATTAGGGACCTGGGGACCCAAGTTGATAGCAATCTCTCATTTGACAACCACGTGGCCAAAGTGGTTAGAAAAACATTTTATATAGCCCACCTAATCATGAAGGGATTCACATCTAGATCAGGGGAGGTCATCGTACCTCTTTACTCATCCCTCATCACGCCCATAATTGAGTACAATGCCCCTTTTGGGATGTACCTTACCAGACACCTGCAGCAACTGGAAAGACCCCAAAAGTACCTCACCAAGAGGATCAAAGGGCTGAAGCAGATGCCATATGCTGCCCGGTTAAAGAAACTCCAGCTCTACTCAGTGGCATACCACCTGCTCAGAGGTGATCTGTGCCTGACGTATAAAGCCATGTCCAACCCAGAATTAATGGACATGCTGCACCTCAGAAAATCCAAATCCCATCGAGCTACGCGCTCGAGAGACTTGAACCTCAGCACTGAAATAAATAGGACATGCTGGAGGGACAGATTCATAACCCAGAGGCTCCCTTCACTCTGGAATAAAATCCCAGTCCAGGTTAGGCAGAGTCCCACATTGACTCTCTTCAAGAGGAATCTCGATGAGTGGATGGGAGATCGTAGGTTTACCCCGGCTATCACTTCTGTGTCACTGTTAGACAGAGGCACAGTATACTAACCTCAAAAAAAGGCATAGCAAAATTAATTTAAAATGGGTGGCAAAAGCCAAACACACTCTGGCTAGGCTTATAAATGCCCTAGGGCAGATAGCCTAGTATGAACCTATGAACCTATGAACCTATAAAACATTCCCAGGCTATGCAGTGCTTGGCTATGCTTAGCTGTGCTTAGTGGAGCTTAGCTGAGTGCAGCACTGCAGGATTTAATAATATATTTCATAATTGTTGTCTTGCAAAATGAATGTTTAATAACATGTCTGTGTACATCTCATAAATGTGTATTTGCAAAATAATATTAATAGCCTGTCTGTGTAATCACACAATATTTCATCAGGACTTAAAATAATTCTCAGAATGTGTATTTACAAAATAACCTGTACCTACGGCTGTTATTCTAACCATTCGGCTACATTGCCGTATGAAATACTGTTGTACTTCTCCATATATATCTCCACTACATTTAAGTACTGCTGAGCATCACAGTGTGCCATGCAAACATGCTTAGCTATGTTTAAATTTGACCTTTGGTTTCATAATTAAATGTATCCAGTTTCTATTTTTAGATGTCTGGTACATGTGCGCAGCTAAGTGCCACACCTCACAAACACACACACAAAAAAAATTAAGTTTTTTATTACATTGCCATACACTGAATATATGGCAATTTCACAGTGCAGGGGGTGTGTTACTCATCTCTGGCCACTGTAACACACCCCTTACACCGATTCTGTAACTGTGTTACACAGCTCTCCCTCAGTACCACACCTTCATTAATATGCAAAGCTCACTGCCGAGAGGGAGCCACAGTACCTTTCATGTAGGACCTCCACTATTCCTACACAGATTTTATTAAATCCCCAGGAATGTCTTGTGGAGCTTTTCTCTCCAGACCTTCATTGAAAATGGGTTCCTGACCCAGTCAGACATTCCCAGTCAGCAAATGTCTATAAATAAATAATAAATACATAAACTATATTTATACAACCTTGGGTGTGAAGGCCATTTGGTCTGCAAAAGCTCAGTACATATAACTGCTCTGTTATGCATTTTATGCCTTATCTTTGGAAGGCATTGACTTTTAACCCTTTTATTGCTATCCAGAAGAGTTATGTGAATGTGATTTTAGTAAAGAACTGAACTTGGAATAAGAGAATATTTCTTTAATTTCTGGTAGAGGGACTGGACTTCCACAGTTTGGGCTTGAGAATTGTGAATGCATTGTCAGATATATGTAGCTTCAACTATGGAAATTGTGTTTTAGGGCCTGAGTGGTTCAAAGTTCTTAGACTGCATATGGGGGTGTGTCTTATTACTTTTGAGGTTAAAGGAGTGAGAGTGTGTTCATGTAGGAGTTTGAACAGTTGTGAACCTAGAAGCAGGTCTGCTGTTTGGTTAACTGGGAGTCATTTTGGCTTTGTAGTGTTATACAGTGGTGTTCATTTCTTGTGGAGTGTATGAGCTTTAGGGTTGGGGTTAGCACCCACTACTATGGTGGTGCAGGTATACCCTCTAAAAGAAGCAACTATAACTGATGTGCATGTGTGCATGTGTCCACATAGAGGTATAATTGGTGGGCATGTGCGTGTGTGTGTGTGTGTGTGTGTGTGTGTGTGTGTGTGTGTGTGTGTGTGTGTGTGTGTGTGTGTTTGTTGCAGTGTGATACACTCAATGTGTTTGGCAAAAGCAAACTGAAATGTATTGCTACAGCCATTATTTATTCACTTACTCATTTAATCACAGACATCTCTGGTGTGCACAGTTAAAGTAACAGTAATTGCTGAACACTTCTGTGAGTGTGTGTGTTTGTGTGTGTGTGTGTGTGTGCATGTGCACGTGTGCATGTGTGTGTGTGTGTGTGTGTGTGTGTGTGTGTGTGTGTGTGTGTGTGTGTGTGTGTGTGTGTGTGCGTGCACGCGCATGCAATTATGTATACATGCTTGCAAGGTGGGGTTAAAATATGTTGCACTATCTTCTGATAGCAATGACCTGAAAAATTTTGCTGTTGCCATTATTTATTAATTCACTGATGTGATCATCACAATCAGACACCTGAGCTTTACACAAAAGATAAACTGTCACTGATGTGTCATCTGTCTTTGTGTGCATGTATATGTGTCTGTGTTTGCAGAGGTTATAATGTGTTACATTGCAGTCTGACAGCAATGAGTCAAAATGCATTACAGTGGATAATATTTATTTATTTTTTTCTTTATTCACTTGATCACATTCAGATGCCTGAGGTATGTGTAGCCAAAAAGTAGATATGGCTGTAACTGCTCGGTACAGAAGAAATCTATGGATGAAACTGATTGACATGTACTGTCATATGATCACAGTTAAATAGTTGTTGATTTTCCTTGAAAGACCTAGGGTAAGTTTGCATAAATGAAGTTGAAATACATTACTGTGACAATTGCTTTCATTTAGTCTTTACAGTCTGTTTAATTTTGCTTACAAATAAATACAATAAACTTATTGTGGAATCTTACTGATGCCTGGAATTTACACTTAAGAATCATGAGCATAATTCCTTGAAAATAAGTCATGTGCTAGATTTCATGGTGTTATGGTGGAATTGTTCAAATATGTTTTATGTCTAAAAGGAACTCATACTTGGTCCAGTATGTATTCTGAAGAGGAAGATTTCTGCTGGAAGACTATTTAGAATGTTTGCTAGGATATGACCTGTAATTTATGTAAAGTTGTAACCATGTCCAAAGATGCCCTGTCGTAACACAGCCCTACCCCATTTGAATTAGCCCCACCCATTCAGTTGCATAAATAGCCCCCACTTGGTATGAAATTGCCAACCACTACTTGTTAATCGATTTTCCCCAACAAATTATATGTCAGTTGGCATTTAATGTGTTTTATTTGTCGGTTATTTTATTTTGTTTTGTTATATGAATTAGGTTTCTGTATCATCTGTTAAATGCCATTCCATACCTTTTCAAACCCTACTACATTAATGCTCCTTTAAAATTCAGAAGTTGAGAGGAATGTAGTTTTATACAAATGCATGACATCCACTAACCAAACCAATGTTTTTTGTAGGGGGCAAGCCCTGTTACACTTCTACACCCCTTTATATCATTATTCTTAGTCCAAGATCATTGCAGTTTGGAACACAACAGACATTATAAAAAAAATAATAATACCCCAGGCATTCTTAGAGGTTCCTTGGTCTTGGTCTTCATATATCACTGCAGTATGGAGTGAGCAATTTGACACAGGCAAACACAGCATCAAATAGCCATGCTTGAACAAACACAAATCAAGTATTGTAGGCTAAAGCACCTAAAATGAACCATGTGGAATAGTAATAACTGCATTAACAAGGCTAAAAAGTGATGATCTGGTAGACTGAGCCCTAATCTTCACAGATAATTCTTTTGTTGAACTCATCATAATACAAAATTATTTGGTTAGCTAACCACTTGGAAAAGGTGTGTGATTACTTTATGACCCAGCTCCTTACTTTTAAGTAAAGCAACCAGTCAGTCTGGCTAATTGGAAAACCACTGTGCCCAGATGCAGTATCCAACTTCTGGTTAAAAGTATTCATATCTTTCCACAAAGATTTAGCCCTGAATAAGAGCTATTTATAAGCATATCCTGAACAGACACTAACCTGGTTAACAATGGGAAAAATGATCTTCCTCCTTAAGAGTAAACATGCAAACTATCCTAAAAGCTATAGACCAATAACTTGCCTTCCATCAATGTATAAACTATAGACTGGAACTGATGCTGACAGAGTTTATAGTCATTTAGAAGAAAACTCAATCATGGCAATAGAACAAATGGGTAATAAAAGTAAGTCATATAAAGCAAAGGATCATTAGTTGTTAAAGTCATAATAGTGAATTGTAAAAAGGGAAAGAATCTAAGTATGGCATGGACAGACTACAAAAAAGCATTTGGCAGCATTCCACATTCTAGGCCACCAATATTAACCTTTCATGTTGTTGTTGTGTCTTTTGGCTTTTCCCAGTTAGGGGTCGCCACAGCGGAACTCCGGTCTGCTAATGATTGGCAGTAGATTTTTTACGTGCCGAGTTGCCAGCCCTGATGCACAACCTTCAATGAAGGTACGCTCATTCACGCATGTCTCCACACAGAAGACGCTTTAGCTGAGAATCGAACAGGACGACGTGTTACTGTGAGGCGACAATGCTACCGCAGCACCACCACATCTTTTAGTTTAAATTCATCTCTCCTTAACCATTGACCTCTCTTTAACCATTCCTGTTTCAGATCCTGATTGATGCAGGGTTGTTCCAGGAGTTTTTTTTGTACTTGCAACTATATTTATGCCTTACAGATGTATAAGATATACCCTATATTGATTAATTACATCACAGTGACCATGAAACAGTGGCAAACTACTTTGCAGTTAAGCCATGATAAAGGACAAATTATTATCTCAGGGATAACAATTCAAAGGGGGATATTCCAGGGTGACTCTTTGTCACAGCTGCTCTTTTGTCTTGTGCTTAACATATTAAACTGTCTCCTTAACAGATTAGGTCATGGTTACAATTTGGCTCCCAGAAAAAAAAAAACTAGCTGTAAAGACTTCTCATCTTCTTTTTGTGGATGATTTAAAACTGTATAATTCATCAGATGAGGAACTGAAAATGCAACTGGAAGTGGTCAAACTTTTCTCCGATGGTATAAAAATGTCATTTGGCATTGATAAATGTACAAAAGCAACATTTAAATCAGGAAAACTGCATCGCCAAGAAACCATCCGTCTGGGACAGAAATGTAATATAAAACAACATGAGCGGGAGGGAGTATATATATATATATATATATATATATATATATGGGAATTGATGAAGGCTCAACAATAAAACATGAACAAATACAAAGAAAACTCATTAAGGATGATTTTAGAAGACTAAAATTAATATGGAAAACAGCCCTGGCATCTAGGAATAAAGTCCAAGCTATAAACCAGTTTGTTCTTCCTATTCTCACTTACAGTCTTGGGGTGATTGACTGGCCCCAAAAGGTATTGCATCAATTAGACAGGAAAATAAGAAAAATGCTTCAAACTTATCAAATTATATATAAAAATCAGTGTATACCAAGATTATATATTCCTTGTTCTGAAGGAGGTATGGGCTTCCTTGAAATTAATTATATGTATAGATCTGCATACATATCTGCTGGCTTCACCAGATCTAAACGCAGTAAAGTTTTGAAACATGACGAGGAAAAATCTAAGATGACTTCCCTGCTTAATTTAGCAGAAGCTTATCAATGTTAAGCAGGAATGGAAATTAAACCAGAAGAGGACAAAAATCAGGCAGCAACTGAATGTGCCAAAGAGCAAAAGAAAGAATATAAGAAGGATCACACGAGAAGGCAAGAAATTTTGAAAAGGCATAAATTTAGTTGCAAGTACAAAAAAACTCCTAGAATAGCCTCATATCGATCAGGATCTGATGCAAGAATGGTTAAGGAGAGGTGAATTTAAACCAAAAGATGAAAGGTTGATATTGGAGGCCCAGGTTAGTGGACTATGTACATTTTGGTTTACAAAGTCCATTGAACATGTTGGAGAAACAGACAAATGCAGGTTCTGTAAAACAGAACTGGAAACAATCACACATCTTGTTGCTGGGTGTGATACACTAATGGCAGAGGGCCTGTATACTGAAAGGCATAATAATGTGGCAAGACTGTTGCATTGGGGATTGTGCAAACATTACAATACTGAAGTAGTAGAGAAGCATTGGAAACATGAGTCAAAAAGCATTATACAGAATGTTGAAGTTTATGTCACATGGGATCATTCATTACCAGCAGTTCAAAAAACAGAAGTGAGAAAACCAAATAAAGTAGTTCATGAAAAAACGACAAAAGTACTATTGATCACTGAAATTGTTACACACAGTGATTACTTTGTCTTATGTACAGAGACACAAAGGCATAAAATACTAGGATTTGCAGGTGGAAATGAAGGCAGTGTGGAAGAAGGATACCCAGACAATTCCAATAGTAGTAGGAATAATGAGCCTCATGGAAAATAATTTACAGTCTTATTTAGATATGCCATTAATACATGTAACTCTATATGAGTTGCAGAAGGAGTCAGTCCTGGGCACATTGCAGATGCTGCGAAGACCATTTTTGGCTAATATCAAAGAGCAAAACAATACTAATTTCAATTTACTCTAATCATATTTTGACTTAGGAATGTGGTGCATTCCTGTCATGGTATTAGAAACCCAAAAGACTTGGAGAAACAAAACCAGGAGTGAACAACTAAACACAGGCAAACACAGCATCAAGTAGTCATGCTTGAGCAAACAAAATTAAAAACATGTAGGATAAAGCACCTAAAAGGAACCACATAGAATAATAATAACTGCATTAGCAAGGTTAAAAAGTGATGATCTGGTGGAGTGAACCCTAATCTTCACAGTTTATCTTTTGTTGAACTCACCATAATACAAAACCATTTGGTTAGCTAACCACTTGGAGAAGGTGTGTGATTACTGGATGTCCTAGCTCCTTATTTTTAATAAAGCAACCAGTCAGTCTGGCTAATTGGTTCTGTCCTCTACCCTAGAACCCTGTTTATATCTATGAAATACAGAATTTGGCATAAAAAACTGTATACAGAACAGACTGTCTGGGGTAAATTCAGAATTAAGCTTAGGTATAGGAGAGGGTTGTTCTTGGAAACATAATTTCCTTATGGAAGACTGTGCGAGGCTTATTTCACATTAAACTCAATAGTTTAAAAAATACATATTTCAAAAGTAACTACAACTGTAAACTATCTTCCAATAAAAATGTTTCAAATCAGTTGTATTATTTGGCTTAAACAGGACTTAAGGATAACTTCTGGAGAACATGATTTAGATCCCAGTCTTTAACAGCTGAATGTCTAAAGTATCTTTAGTATAAAATGCCCTGCACAGGAAAACAGTTAGAAGTGACTGAATGATATATTTTCATAAATAAATAAGCTAAAGCTGTTTCAAACAGATACACCCAATGCAATAAGTGCTGTGGAGTAGAAGAATAAAGCCCTGACTATGCCCCAGGTGACCCAAATTCAATTAACACCTCATGCGTTTTTGGTGCTGACAGGAGAAGGATGGCTATGCCAAAAGAGAGAGTGAGCAGTCAGACATACCTTATGGTCAATCCCTATTAAAGGCTGGGGATGCACAGAAGAGCCATTGTCGAAGTGGAACTCGTCAGGAGGGCATTAGCTGAGCCTGTGGATATGAGATGATACACCAATGCATTTTTATGTCATTTTTATTCCCTAGACATACAAGAGCACATAGAGGATGGGTTAGGACATGAGGAAAACATTTCTCAGCAGCAGCGTGGTTCTTCCCCAGGTGCCTTGATCCCTTCACTTGACCCCCAACATGAGTAGGAGCAATCTAGTGGAGATAAGAGAGCCTCAAAGACATAATGAATGAGGAGAGGTCCAGGGATAGCAGACCATCAGCTACAAGTAAAAAAAAATAAATAAATAAAAGATACACCAGGTACTGTAATAGATGTGGTAACTTGCATTCTGGCTATATTGATGGACTATTCTGGCACCAGAATGAAGAGCAAATCCAGGTAGAGAGCAGAACTTTCTATTATTTGGCATTTTAGCATTAATTAAATTGGAGAAAATGACTGGGATTAATATGAGATCCTCCAGGTCATTAGACAGAGAGCTGTGACAAAGGGGCCCAGGCCCTCAAGGTCATTAGACTGACATCTCTGATAAAGAGACTGAGCACTTTCCTTCCCTGGTGAGAGAGTAGCCGGTTGTTGAACAGTACTATCGAGAGCTTTTCTGTTGATATCTGAGTTGGCATTGTTATCCATTGTTGCCTTGCTCAAAAGGCAGTAATTTGAAACGTGTGCTTTTCCTCCTTTTACCTTTCAAAGCAGTTTTGTTGTCAGACATAACAGAGGGAATGCAAACAGAAGAACCTAATTCCACAGAAGTAAGAGATTTATTGTAATTACCAGGACTTGAGAAAAATGGGAAAAAGAATGAGATCTGGCTGTTCAGGTATGAAACAAAGAGATATATCTGTGGATAGCCTCACTTCCTTACTATGTCTAGAAACATACTTCTGCCCTGACATCTTTTATGAGAAATTGTCATTTTCTTGTTTAGAGTATCTGTAACTCTATTTTGTTGGCTTGGGAAGCAAACTACTTGCCTTTTCCTGAATCACCACTGCTAGCTTGTGCAATTAGTAAGAATAAGAGGCCCCTCACTTGTTTAAATTCCGTATCACTGTAGCATTGTCTTTGATAATCTGTAGAGCCCTGGCTGAAGAACTGCCTGGAAGGATTTCAGACACAGAAAAATAGTTAATATCTCATTTACATGTAGATGCTTCTTCTTCTGGGATAAAGGCCATGTCCCCTGCATGTGTAGCCTTTGGAAATTTACTTTTCATGTGTAGTCTGAGATGTCAGTGGTTACATTTTGATTTGAGAGAGGAGATAGCGTTGGATCACTCAGATTCAAGGACAGGCACTGAATCTACCACTGTTACATACTCGTTAATGATAGCAGAAGAGATTGGTTCTTCCAGTTTCAAAAGCTGCTCACTTAATTTTTTTAATCACTTAATTGCTGATCTCTGGATTTTTCTCATGTGGAGACTTGCATAAAGAATCATTAGAATAAAAGAAGACTTGATCCTCAGTTGCTACAGGAGAAGTCTGGGACTGTCTGGCTATTGAACAACTTTTTTTCATTGCTGGAATGTAAGATTCCATTTTAATCCATTTTATTGTAGAGACAGTATAAGGAGTTATATTTAAAGTGTCAAAAATCTCTTTGAGAATGCAGTCAAACTATCTTCTGTATATTTGGAACTATGCCTGGGTGCTTATACATATGAAAACATGTTAAAGAGCAGAATGCAAGGTCCACAGGGATTCTACTTGAGTCAAACAATCATTGAAGCAAAGCAAAATGTATGCCATTCATTTAATGACACATCACTAAAAAATAGAATTAGGTACTGTGTGAAAATTCAGGATGCAGCAGAAAAGCCAAAAGGTAAGACCATAAACCAAAAATGGGGGTTATACACCTGAACATTAGAAATCTCTTGTGAAACTTCAAGGCAATGATGTAAAGGCTTGCATCTAGCATACTCCAAGTCACTTGAAAGTTATTTTGCTGCAGGAGAAGTAATAGAATCTTTGGGTCTAGCATCTTTAACTGTTTCTATAAACTTGTTCACATTGGACATGTCTAAGACTGGTCTCCACTGAGTCTTTTTCTGTGGAAACATCAAAAATCTTGAATAAACTTCTGCCCTTCTTTCTACTTTTGAAACTAGGTCTATTGTTTAAATGTCCAGATATATTTTTTTCAGAACAGAGATTGTCAGGAAAAAATGATGTTTTGGGTTAGAAAACATGCAACATGGATCTGTTTGTTCATTAAATTCATTCATTCATTTTTTTTTTGTTAATACTTAATCAACCTAAGACTTATAGAGGAGGCAATGGCAAAGCCCATCCAGCCACTCAATGGGCACAAGAGAGATATAATCATCTTGGACAGGGTGCTAGTCCATTTCAGGAACCTGTGTAGCTGGGATTAAATTTTCACAAATCTGTGCAGTGAACCCCTTTGAAATTACCCCTCTGACTAACTGGTCTGATAGTAACTGATCTCAATAAATTTTACAAAAAAAGAAAGCATGTCTGCTTTTTGCACTACATGGGGAAGAACAACATCACCTTCTTGAAGTCAAAGCCACCCTGCATGCTTCTGGCCTGCACTAGGAATCACCCATTAGGTACATCTAGGTGCAAGCCTTGGCCCTCCTAGGAACAACACACCTGTCCTCTCTGCCTGCACTGTTAAGTGCCTGAGTCACTATTTGAACTTGGGTGGCTGGGCCATAGTCAATAATGTATCCCTCTGACTCTTTCACAGGATATGAGAAGGGCAGGGGACAATTAGTGATGGATATTCTTCTCATAGCTGTGTAGAAAATGACTTGTCCTAATATAAAAGAGAAGCGCAGTTCACTTCCTGTGTTCTTTTTCTCCAAACCTGCTGATTCTTTTGAAATTGTTTCATGTTTTGAATAAGTTGTTGCCTGGTCTGTTTTCTGTAAAATGTCCATTTTTTTAAATTGTATTTTTTCTATCCTTTACTCTATTATCTTCAATATTTCTGCCCATCCAATAAGCCCAACCACCTTCCATCTGAGGGCTCATCTTAGGCATTCTTTTTCACTCAGTGGAGGTGCGGGATGAACGTAAGGAGTCCTACTGTCATTCATGGGGTATGGGGATTTTTGCTGGCCTATTTCCCTTTCCCTTTCCCTATAGGCCTAGCACACACTATGACTGGCTGGACATGGGAAGCTATGGTTTGCTCCACCATTCCTAAGGTCATACACTGAACTATCTATCCCACCCTCCAGCTTGACATCCATTCTCTCTGGTTCCAGCCTTCACTAGAACACCACTGGAGAGATGTCAGCATATACCCTCCCCCAGGATAGGAATGCCTCATCCTCCCAGCCAACTCTGTCAAGCACCTGAGCCAGTAATTGAACCTGCATAGTCTGGGTCATACTCAGGGCTTTATCTCTCTATACCACCACAGTGGCAATTTTTTTAAATTGTTTTTTGTTTTGAAGTAGTTTCTGTTGATCTGTTTCCTGTAAAATGTCATTTTTTTGTCTGGCAATATATATGATAGCTGCTATTTTAGTCAACTGTCATCATTAAGGTAGACTTCTGTTTTACTGAGACACGTAGGTCGACAACCGGACTGGTCCATTGTTGTACAAGATCATTATATTACTGGGCTTGGAGAATAGCCCTTTTCCCTGGTATTGTACGATCTCAGAGTTAGAACATATAAGTAGCATGGGATGTGTGTGTAGTGGGTGCAGGTTGATTAAAGATTGTTTTAAAATTCATGCTCTGCTCTTATTTATCAGAGTATGCACATTGCAGTTTGGATGTTATTTTCTGTCATAATTCACAACATTGAAATTTTTTAAGTACAGCTCTATATATATATATATGGGTCTATCTGAGTTCATCGACATGTTAAAATGTCGAAAACGAATTAACCGACACGAGAATGTCGAAAGTCACGTCACCGACGCCAGAAGATCGACGAGGCAGAAGACCGACGGAAGAAGACACCGACGCTGAGAAGCTGCGATGGGGAAAGGATATGTAAGTCTGCGGTAGTGACGGACGATAGGGTGCGAGTAAGGTAAGTGTGCGATGCTGGTGTTTAGTAGGGGTAGGGGTGGGATAAGTGAGTTAGGGTTAGGGGGGGTTAGGTGAGTGTGGGAGTAAGGTAAGTGTGGGATGTTGGTGTTTTGTAGGGGTAGGGGTGGGATAAGTGAGTTAGGGTTAGAAGCGGGTTAGGTGAGTGTCTGAGTAAGGTAAGTGTGCAATGTTGGTGTTTTGTAGGGGTAGGGGTGGGATAAGTGAGTTAGGGTTAGGGCGCGGGTTAGGTGAGTGTGCGATAGTGACGGACCTTAGGGTAAGGGTTTGGGTCAGGGTTGTGGATAGTTGTGTATGTATGGGTTAGTGTTTGTTTGTAAGGATTTTGGTGTGCTTGTGTTGTGTGTGTGAGTGTTGGATAGGGGATGTGTTTTGTTTGTTGGTATGTTGTGTCGGGTGTATGCGATGTCGTGTTTGTGAACTGTCGATCTTCTGGCGTCGGTTATATGAGTTTCGCTGTTTTGGTGTCGGTTATTTCGTTTTCGGTATTTTAAAATGTCGATGAACTCAGATAGATCCATATATATATATATATATATATATATGTGTGTATATATATATATATATATATATATATATATATATATATATATATATATATATATATATATATCTATATGAAAACAGCCAATGTTGACTGCTAAAACATCGATCTGATATAAGGCCAAAAATACCACTGTCAACATGCCAGTATTTGTGCATCGAGACACAGTCTTGGCACATGCAAAATCTTCTTTTCAAAAAACACAAGCAAACATTTTTTTTCAGGGGCAACCCCATATTTCCCCCACACCACCTGGTAATTATATATACTAATGCCAAGACTGCACAAAAATAAGGGTAATGGCATATTGCTCAACACCAGGAATTGTACAATTTCTCAAACCGGTTGGCCATCTGCTAAGCTGACCATATGCAGTCAAATCTGCACTCTAGTCATAGGTGACTCTATAGTCAGGCACACTGATGTTCCACTCACCAGGTTAAACAAGGAGAAAGTTACTGTCAGCTGCTTGTCAGGCTCCAGGATCTGCCACATAATGCATGCACTCAGGTCACTCCACAACAAGTACAAATATGACTCTGTGATTGTCCATGTTGGTGTGAATGACCTGAGATGTACCTTCCTGGACTACATGAAAAGAGACTTGGAGGAGCTGTCTGATCTTGTAGCCCAGGCAGGTATGACCCTAGCCCTGAGTAGCATCCTACCATCTCCCAGAATGATACCACAGTACAAGGACAAAATGATTGACTTCAACAATTGGATAAGCTTCTGGTGTCATTCTAAGTGGATCCAGTATCTGTCTGCCTGGGATGACATGATCGACAAACCACGATGCGTTGCCAGAGATGTCCTGCACCTGTCGCCCTTGGGATTCTGGATACTGGCTAAGGTTCTTGCCACCCCTATAGTGCCTTTTTTAGGCAAGATTCAAATGACAAATTCACCACCACAACAGGTACAAGCAAGAAAAATCTGAGGGTAATGCTACTTAATGCTAGAAGTCTAAACCTCAAAATGCACTCATTCGAGGCACTCCTTAAAATGGAGAACATCGACATCTGTGCAGTGACAGAGACCTGGTTCAAGGCTCCAGAGAGCACCCCTGCATTACCAGGCTGTAATTCATACAACACCTTTCGGCCACCTAACCTGGACTGAAGCACTAAAGGCAGAGGCGTGTCCATATTCATTAAGGATATCTTCACCTCCAGGCTAGTTGCTCAGCATAATGCATCCGAGATTATCCAAGTGCAACTAACTCTGGGCAAAACTGCAATCCGAATTGTAGCTTGCTACAGATCCCCCACTATGCCCCATGATTCCCACTCCTCATTTCTTGATACACTGGAAAATATTAGGGTACAACCTAACACCCTAATAATGCACAATTTCAATTACCCCACCATTAACTGGGAAAACTACTCATGTACCAACTATTGTGCTCAACGTTTTCTGGAATTCATAAATTCCAATGCCTTGGATCAACTTATCCACACCCCCACCAGGGGCAGCAATATCCTAGACCTGGTCATAACCAACATGTGCAACTGGTGTTCTACACTAGAGGTCAATTCCTCATAGGTCAGATCCAACCACAAGCAAATTACCCTAGACATCCACATCCCACTCCCACCCCCCCATTAGGGAAACCACTGTAAAAAATGTCTCCAAAACCAACTTCACGCTTCTTAAGACAGAAGTGGCAAACTTCACGATACCCATGCTGATGGACAATAGAAGTATGACTGCTGAATCCTATACAATTGCACTTTATAAGCACTTTCATGAGTGCATGGATCATGCAATCCTAACAGAACCAATATGCTATCCTCCAAAAAAAGGAAGCCAATCTGGTGGTCCCCTGCCATAAACAAACTCTACAACAGAAGAAAGAAACTGTTGCAAAAAAGAGTAAAAATCCCATGATTGGAGGAACTCCGTGGTCAGCCTCAGTAGGAAGCTGAGATCCCTCATAAAGTCCTCCAAAGCTAGTTATGAAAACAAAAT
Source organism: Protopterus annectens (assembly GCF_019279795.1). NCBI lineage: Eukaryota > Metazoa > Chordata > Ceratodontiformes > Protopteridae > Protopterus > Protopterus annectens. The sequence continues at coordinate 985,924,068 of NC_056747.1, forward strand.
CACCACTGATTCTAAAGACAACCACAAAGCATTCTATAGCTATGTTAAGAATCTCAATGGCAACACTCAGATCTGCTCTGAGTTACAGCACAATGGCACTAAATATACAGAACCAACTGATATTACCAACATCCTGGCAGATAGGTTCAGTGCTAACTTTGCCCCTCTCTCATCCCCTAAAGGGCTCATCTCTATACTGGAAGAATGCAAAGTTTCTGTAATCACAACTGCACAGGTAAAAAACACACTCTCCAAAGCCAAGAACACAACATCCATGGGACCTGACAACATCCCAGGCTGCGTTCTACATGAACTACAGAATGAACTGGCCCCCCACCTAAGTATCATGTTCAGTCATAGCCTCCCCTCAAGCTTTGTGCCCACTGAATAGTGCACAGCAACGGTTATCCCACTCCGCAAAGGGCGAGCCACCACGGATGCCGAGAACTACTGCCCCATTAGCCTGACGAGCCTGGTCTGCAAGGCTATGGAACGTATCATCATGGAAGTTATAAACAATGACATTGGTAATCTCCAAACTCTGGACCCTACCCAGTTTGGGTTTGTAAAAGGCATATCATGCCTCCTAAACCTGATAGACCTCTTTGAAGAGGTCACTAAAGCCGTAGATGAGGGTAAGGTGGTTCACATAGCTTATCTAGATCTCGCCAAGGCTTTTGACACCATCCCCCACTCTGGAATTATAGATAAACTCACTAAACTAGGTATAAATCCCTATGTCACAAGATGGGTTGCCAAATGGCTCACTGACAGAACCCACACTGTGAAAGTAGCAGACTCTAAATCCAACTTCAGACCAGTGACAAGTGGAGTACCACAGGGTTCAGTCTTAGGTCCTCTCCTGTTTGGTATCTACTTCTCTGAAGTACAGGCTAACACAGAAGGTATTTGGCTAACAAAGTTTGCAGATGACTGCAAACTAGGAGCCATAATCAAAACTCCTAATGATGTGGACATCCCACAAAAGGGCTTCACTGAGACAGATGCCTGGTGTCAAAGCCATGGCCTCAAGCTCAATGCCAAAAAGTGCATTGTCATCCCTTTTGGTAAAAACTCTGTACCCATGAACTACCACATAGGCGGTAGTCTACTTAACACCAAAAGTGTGATAAGAGACCTTGGGATACAGGTGGACAGTAGTCTCTCCTTTGATAATCACATCGCCACAGTAGTCAGGAAATCCTTCTACATGGCACACCTCATCACAAAAGGTTTCTCATCCAGGAAAAAAGAAGTCATTGTTCCCCTCTACTCATCACTCATTAGACCCATTATAGAGTACAACACCCCTTTTGGTATGTACCTCACAAGACATCTACAACTGGAAAGGCCACAGAAATACCTCACAAAGAGGATTACCAGCCTCAGACAGATGCCCTACGCAGTCCGTCTCAAAAAACTCCAGCTTTACTCTGTCACATATCGCCTACTCAGAGGCGATCTCTGCCTAACATACAAAGCTATGTCAAACCCAGAGCTGTTGGACATGCTTCACTTAAAGAAATCCCAATCCCTGTGAGATACATACTCTAGGGACCTAAACCTTGTTACCACAATAAACAGAATATGCTGGAGGGATAGATTCCTGTCCCAGGGACTTCCCATACTCTGGAACAAGCTACCTATCTATATCAAACAAAGCTCTTCATTAGCACTCTTCAAGAAAAATCTTGATGCTTGGATGGGAGATAGGAAATTCATCCCGGGGATCACTTCTGTGGCTCTGCTTGACAGGGGCACAGGAAAATAATTTTCTTGGGTGGCAAAAGACAGGGTACCGTTTGGCTAGGCTTATATAGGTCCAAGGGCCAATAGCCTAGTATCTACCTATGAACCTATGAACCTATGAAATAAACAGCTGTTGAACATGCACATATTGTGTGTGTGTGTATGCGTGTGTGCGTGTGCGTGTATGCGCGTGTGTGTGTGTGTGTGTGTGTGTGTGTGTGTGTGTGTGTGTGTGTGTGTGTGTGTGTGTGTGTTTGTGTGTGTGTGTGTGCGCGCGTCTGTAATATATATTTTTTGCTCCAGTCTCCATCTGACCGTCAAGACTCTCTCCTGCCTGCTTTATCAACCCATTCATTCACCAGGGGCGAATGCTCTGTGGCCCATTTGTAACCTTAGCAGCAAGAGGTGAGCACGGTGGGTGCACTCCTGTTATATGCACAGGGAATTGTTCTTTTTTGCCTTATACCATGATGTTTCCCTTGCATATTCTAAGTAAGCATTCCTGGGGGAAGTGCAACTGGTTTAGGTGGGACTGTCATTTACATCTGCAGATATCCCTGTCCCCTGGAAATCAGTACCACTGCAGGGTATCCAATGTCTATTTAGGAACTTTACAGTGTATGTATTCTCAGACATAAGCCTCCACCCACCAGGAGAGGAATGAAGACACAGCACCTTCACTCTTCTTCTATCCTGTTCAGCTCCTCTGTTGGCAGGGTTGCTAGTCAAATCCTGTTTATCTAGGTCATAGTCAGGGCTTTGTATCTCTATTTTATAGAGTTAACCTATAATTTCTGGAAAATTTTAGAAATGGAGTATAAAGTATTTGTTTAACATCCTGCATAGTCTCTCCCTTTTCTTCTTACTGCTGAAAAAAACTTTATTGGGAATAGATTCAAAAATGATAAGGCCTTGTCAGGAGAAACATTCAAAAGTTTGGCTTTTATATCTGTGGGAAAGGCTGAGTTCTGAGTCATGCATTGCTGCTCAATACCGAACCAGAAGAAGCAGACTTTATGTAGGTATTTACTGCATTCTGTCCTCTTTTCACCATGTGTGACCCCACCTTGTTGTCAACTGTTTATGCTAACTTTCTTGTCTCTGAGGGATGCCTCTGAATCTTCTCTGGTGAGATCAGCAGTTTAATATATCAGTGATTCTTTGCTACACATGTGTAATTATTAAAAGTCCTAGCACTGAAACTGGCTGCAGTCTAAACCCTTTCCCCAAATCTGTCAAGCATTCTGCTTTCTTTGACTGATCATAGAGTTGTTTAATGCTCATCTTTTTTTTTTATATTTGAATTCTATAGGAGCAGAGCTAGTCAGTGAGTCTCTTTATAAATAGCTATGATGCTTCAAAATCTTGTAAGATATATCTGTTTTATTTTGAGATAGTAACATAACATCAGATTCTTGTCTAGCTTTATGAACCAGGTCATGATATAAATTAATGAATATTAGAATGGCTTAGAAGCTTAGGCTGATATGCTTAGGGAATGAAAGTGTTTTTTTTTTTTTGTATGAATCCATGGTCGTGCAGCGGTAGCGTTGTTGCCTCACAGCAAGAGGTTCTCCCATTCGTTTCTCGGCTGGAGTGCAGGGAGTGCCTTCTGTGTGGAGTCTGCATGTCCTCCCTGCGGTTGGGTGGGCATTTGAAAGACATGCGTAAATGGGAATGCCTTTGTTGAAGGTTGAACGTCGAGCTGGCACCTCGGCATTCATGAAAATCTACTGCCAATCAATAGCGGACCGGAGTTCCACTGTGGCGACCCCTAACCGGGAAAAGCCAAAAGACAAACAACAACAACAACTACTTAAGGTGCTATTTCATTAAGTTAGTAGTATTACCAAAACATACACCCTGTGTAAGGGAACTCGGATATAATAAACCCTCCTCCTCATTATTATCGGTAGCACAAGTCATAAAACATTTTATCTGAGTAGGCTTATTTAATGATCCTTTTTCTCCTCTTCGGAATCTGATGATGGATGCGTGAGTTTCTTTTTCAGGTAAATCCCCAAAAAACCAAGGAAATACGAAAATCTTTTCAAATCTTTTCGTATTTCCTTGTTTTTTTTTGGGATTTACATGGCAATCTTGTTTGACTACTTTTTGCTTTCCCAATTTTCTGGTTTGTCGTGTGAGTTTCTTTTTCCTCATTTTCTGTGAATCTTCCTCAGACAAAGGTAGTTTGCATGTATTTGTAAAATCAGCTGCATCTTTCTGCATAAGGTCAAAATATTAAAATTTTTGTCTTTCTATAATTTATAAACGCAGTATCTTTTGATGTCCAGGGGCCTGTTTCTTTGTTTCATATGTCTGATCACAGATTTCCAGGAAATAGATATCCACTATTCATATGTTTAACTGGCCAATATCTTCCCCCAGTATACCTACCATAATTGTAGGAGATTCAAACAGAAATTACAGAAATATTGGAGGTCTCGGGAGCCAAATGAATAGCATACTTGTTATCTGATCTGTGTGTCTGAGGACTGATATATGGGATATAGTATTTTCTGTGGATCATAGACACCTGAGGAGGCCTCATCTTGGTGACTGGGTGGTTTTATTTTAACTTCAACATCTAGTGAGAGGGGGGTGGTGTCTTTTGGACAAACACAGCAAGGTGTACTCATGTCCTACCTCTTAAAAGGCTCAAGTGACTTCATCTTTTAATAGATCATAGCAGACGTACAATGGCAATAAGATTCCATAACAACAAAATATATGGAATTAACACTGATCCAAGCCAGATTCAAAAGCCCATAAGACAGACTTTATGACTTGACAATCCCAGGAACATCTTAGTAAGTGGTGACTATATTGTAAATAAAAGACATATACACAACTGCACTTTTTTAAGGAACTTGTGGTAGGGTCCCACCTGCCTGGGGTCAAAATTAGGAACACCTTAACTATGTTATAAAAGATTAAAGCTAAATATGAGATGGTCATTGTGCTGGACTAAACAATGTAAGAGACCCTTCTTATGAGATGATCATTAATGTATGCTGCACTGAACAATGTTAGAAGGCCCTCTGTAATAGTTATGCGGTGCTGCATGATATGGTGGGATTACTGAACATCTTAGCAGCAGGTATGGGAAGAACAAATCTGTTTAGTAAAAACCTTCCATCTTCTCATATGAAGCCTAAATATAACAATAAAATATTAGTCTTTAATCAATGGATAAGGACAGAGGGTTATATACAGATACCGAGTATCAAAGCACTGAAAAAAGGCCACAATTACAGGAGATGAGTGAATATTGAATATTGTTGTTATCTTTACTTTTTTTTTTTTTTTTTTTGCATGGGGCTGTACCCATTCACACCTCCTTTTATACACCAGCTCTGAGACTAACATACCTCAGAGAAAAGAGAATATTCTGAGAAATAGCAATCTTGGACTTGGTATATATAAGTTCAGATTTTAAGTCATTCAGTGTCCACATTCCAGGTCTCTGCATTGTGAATCCCAACATTTTAAATGGCTACCATTAGTGCTTCTTCGGCTTGACTGTACTATGTGAACAGCTAGAGTGACTTGCCACTAATTGGTTTCAGTTCTCTTCTCAAGGAGTAAAAGTACTGAATGGGAAATTTTCCATTCTCAAATTGTTTTTAGCTCTCTTCCAATTGCAAGACAAAAAGAAATTAAAAAAAAAATACACAAAATGAAAAATCATTGGTGAATGTGGCTTCATTACATGCCAGATGTCTCAACAATCAAACTGGTGACATAGAAACTTTTCTCTGTTTGGAGGATTTAGGTATCTTTACCATTAATGAAACATGTTTAAAGACTCAAAATGCATATTGTGGATTATAGAGTGTAGTTGTTTTCTTTCTTTCAGATCTAATAGGACAGGGACCAGTGACACAGTTTTTGTAAAAGAACACATGAAAGCTGAAGCCAAGAACACATTTTAGAAGTAAAAATTGCTCAAATAATTCTTAACATCAGTGCCATTAAATAATACAATATTATAGGAATTTATTGCACACAGACCATTGCCTGACTAAATTCTAGGATATAAAAATCCAGAGGTGTCGCTATTGCCAAATATTAATTGAATATGTGAATCAAAACAATTTGCACCAAATAGTGCAAAATACAATGGAGGATGTGACTATTTTGATATTATACTGATGAACCAAGGAGCTTTCTGCTCCCCACCCTTGGTTATATTCACTGTAATTAACATAGATCACTAACCTGCCATCTTTAACTTAAGTGTAAAAGTAAAAATTAAACTGAGTCATAAATAAATAACACCCCCTAGACTTTACCAACAAAAACTGTGATGCAATAAATTACATGATACTCATGAACACAGACTGTGATGCGACCCTTAATGACCCAAATAAATCTGTTCAGAATCCTTGGTTCCAAAGCAGACATCCAAGCAACCTCCGCCCTCAAACAACAAGCACATATCACATACTTCACAAAGTCAGTGTGCCACGCAACTACAGCCCTTAAGGCTTAACAACACACCCAATACACTAGTAGTAGGTGACTTAATTGTCAGGCACACTGATGTTCCACTCACTAGACTGAACAAGGAGAAGGTTACTGTAAGCTGCCTGTCGGGTGCCAGGATCCGCCACATAACATAAGCACTCAGGTCACTCCAAAGCAAGTACAAATATGACTCTGTCATTATCCATGCTGGTGTGAATGACCTGAGACGTACCTCCCTGGACTACATGAAAAGAGACATAGAGGAGCTCTCTGATCATGTAACCCAGGCCGGTATGACCCTGGCCCTGAGTAGCATCTTGCCTTGACCAAGAATGATGCCACAGTATAAAGATAAAATGATCAGTTTTAACAGTTGGCTAAGCTAATGGTGTCGTTCAAAGGGGATCCAGTGTCTGTTTGCCTGGGATGACATGCTTGACAAGCCATGCTGCTTCACTAGAGATGGCTTGCACCTGTCACCCTTAGGCTTTTGAATATTGGCCAAGGCTCTTGCCACCCCCATAGTGCCTTTTTTAGGCAAGGCTCAAAAGACAAACCCACCTCCATAAACAACACAAGTAACCAAAAACTGAGGGTAATGCTGCTCAATGCCAGAAGTCTGAACCTCAAAATGCACTCACTCGAGGCACTCCTCAGCATGGAAAAATCAATATATGTGCAGTAACAGAAACCTGGTTCAAGGCTCCAGAGAGCACCCCAGCACTACCAGGCTACAACTCATACCATACCTTTCGGCCCTAGAATGCGGACCAGAATACAAAAGGAGAGGGTGTATCCATTTTCATAAAGGATACCCACACCTCCAGGTTAATAGCACAGCACGAGGCCTCGGAGACCATCCATGTGCAACTAACAGTGGGCAAAGCTGATTTTCAGATCGTAGCTTGCTACAGATCACCCATCTTGTCTCAGGACCCCTACTCAGTATTCCTGAGAACATTGGAAAATATGAAGGTCCTACCTAACACCATGATATTGGGTGATTTCAACTACCCAAACATTGACTGGGAAAACTACTCAAGTACAAACTCCTTTGCCCAGTACTTCCTAGAATTTATAAACTCAAATTCCCTGGAACAGCTGGTCACCACGCCCACAAGAGGTGAAAACATATTGGACCTGATCATCACCAACATGGGGGATCAGTGCTCCACATCGGAGGTAAACCCCTCGCTGGTAAGATCAGACCATAAACTAATCACACTGGACATCCACATCCCGACCCCACCCCCAGTCAAGGAATCCACTGTGAAAAACTTTTCAAAAGCCAACTTCACACTTCTCAAGACTGAGGTGGAAAGTTTCAAAGCCCCCTTGCTGAAGGATAATGTTGCCCAAACTGCAGAATCCTTCACAAATGCATTCTATGAGCACCTACAGGAATGCATGGATCGAGCCATCCCAAGTAAAACCAAGACTCACTCCTCCAAAAAGAGGAAACCAGTCTGGTGGTCTCCGGCCATAAATAAGCTATACAACAGAAGGAGGAAACTATTACATGGTAGAACAAAATCCCAAAAAGCAAAGGCATCCCTGATCAGTATTAGCAAGAAACTACAATCCCTCATAAAATCATCCAAGGCCAGTTTCGAAAGAAAAATTGCCAAAGACTCTAAAGATAATCACAAAGCCTTCTTTAGCTATGTCAAGAATCTAGGTGGCAACTCTCAGATATGCTTTGAGCTAGTGCAAAATGGCAAAAAATACAATGAACCAAATGACACTGCCAACATCCTGGCTGACAGGTTCAGTGCAAACTTTACCCCCTCCCCCTCACCCCCAAAAGGACCCGTGTCCATCTCAGAAGAATCTAGAGCCCTAGACATCACAGACATGCAGGTGAAAACAGCCCTCTCCAAAGCTAAAAAACACAACATCAATGGAACTGGATGGTATTCCAGACTGCATCTTACACAAGCTCCAAAATGAACTAAACCCTCACCTAAATTCACTGTTCAAACTCAGCCTTACCACAGGCTATGTACCCAAAGAATGGCATACAGCAACAGTCATCCTGCTCCACAAAGGTGGTGCCACAATAGATCGTGGGAACTATCGACCTATAAGCCTGACTAGCCTGGTCTGCAGAGCTATGGAGTGCATCATCATGGAACTCATAAACAGAAACATTGGGAACCTCCAGACACTGGACCCAACCCAATTCGGCTTTGTTAAAGGCAGATCCTGCCTCCTTAACCTAGATGACTTCTTTGAAACAGTTACCAAGGCCATAGATGAGGGAAAGGTAGTCCACACAGCCTACCTGGACCTCGCTAAGGCCTTTCACACCATTCCCCACTCTGGCATCATAGATAAGCTCACCAGCTTGAACATTAACCCCTATGTCATGAGATGGGTTGCCAACTGACTCACAGATAGAACTCACATGGTCAGAATTGCGGGTGCCATATCCGACTCTAAATCAGTTACAAGTGGCGTCCCACAGGGCTCAGTCCTGGGACCTCTCCTGTTCAGTATATACTTCTCTAAGGTACAGGCAAGCAAGGGAGGACTATGGCTGACCAAGTTTGCAGATGACTGCAAACTGGGGGCCATAATCGACTCTCAGGCTGACACAGACATCCTCCAGAAGGGTCTCACGGAGACAGATACCTGGTGTCAGAACCATGGCCTCAAGCTAAATGCCAAAATGTGCATAGTCATACCCTTTGAGAAAAACAAAGTGCCCATGAATTATCACATAGGTGGTAATCCACTAAGTACGGAAGATGTAATTAGGGATCTGGGGACCCAGGTAGATAGAAACCTCTCCTTTGATAATCACATTGCCAAAGTGGTTAGAAAATCCTTCTATGTAGCCCACCTAATCATGAAAAGGTTCACATCTAGATCTAGAGAGGTCATTGTGCCCCTCTACTCATCACTCATTAGGCCCATAATAGAGTACAATGCCCCATTTGGAATGTACCTTACTCGACACCTACAATAGCTGGAAAGACCACAGAAGTACCTCACCAAGAGGATCATGGGCCTCAAACAGATGCCTTATGCAGCTTGACTAAAGAAACTCCAGCTCTACTCGGTTGCTTACCGCTTGCTCAGAGGTGATCTCTGCCTGACATACAAGGCCATGTCCAACCCGGAATTAATGGACATGCTCTACCTCAAGAAAACCAAATCTGTTAGAGCCACACGCTCCATTGAGTTAAACCTCAGCACAACAATAAACAGGACATGCTGGAGGGATAGATTCCTGTCCCAGAGACTTCCCTCACTCTGGAATAGAATCCCAATTTATGTTAGGCAAAGCCCCTCACTGACTCTCTTCAAGAGAAATCTTGACTAGTGGATGGGAAATCGTAAATTTACCCCTGGGATCACTTCAATGGCCCTCTTAGACAGAGGCCCAGAAAACTAATTTAAAAGGGAGGTGAAAGCCATCACATTCTGGCTAGGCTTATAAATGCCCTTAGGCAGATAGCCTAGTACTTACCTATGAACCTATGAACCTATACTGTCTGTGTCAGTTGTATGATTAATTCTTACATTCATTAATGTATAACAGTAAGACGATAAGATACAGGTGAAGTAAAAAAAATGAGGAATAATTAATATCATATACAACAGAAAAGAGAGATACTACTTAGCTTAAAAATGCCTAGTCAGTGGTACGTGTGACCCAGTTGGAATATGAATGTTTTTAATTTAATTCAAGTAGTAATATATCAGAAGGTGCTGTCACTAAGGATGTACTCTTAAAAAACAAGCACAGGTAGAAATACTGTATTCCTCTCCAAATGCAGTGTAATATAACACTTATTATACAACGACCCCCCATTAATATTCAAAAACGTACACGCTGATTGGTCAGCCTGCACATTGTAAATCAGAGTTATAGTAATGGAAAAAGGTCCGGTCGCCCGGACTTTTTCCATTACTATAACTCTTTTTTTGCAGCATCGGAGAATGCAAGATCTCCGTTGCTTCACACTGTCTCGCTATGTTAAATGAGTTTAACATAGCGAGACAGTTTGTAAAAAGCAACGGAGATCTTGCTTTCTCCGTTGCTTTTTTCAAAACTGTCTCGCTATGTTAAATGGGTTTAACATAGCGAGACAACTTTAAAAACAGCGGAATCTCTGTTGCTTTTTAAAGCTGTCATATGTTAAACCCATTTAACATAGCGAAACAGTTTGTAAAAAGCAACGGAGATCTTGCTTTCTCCGTTGCATTTTTCAAAACTGTCTCACCATGTTAAATGGGTTTAACATAGCAAGACAGCTTTAAAAAGCAACAGAATCTCCGTTGCTTTTTTTAAAGCTGTCTCGCTATGTTAAACCCATTTAACATAGCAAAACAGTTTGTAAAAAGCAACAGAGATCTTGCTTTCTCCATTGCTTTTGCCCACAGCTCTAATGTACTGCGTAAGCATATGCATGCGCAGTACATCAGAACTGCCACAGAATACCAGACAGCTGCGGAAGGGCAGCAAGGAGGCATTATACAATGCCATTATTTAAGAAAAGTAATTATTTTTTTTCTTAAATAATGTCATTGTATAATAGCCATAACCCACTTCTGGGTGTGGGTAATGCTGGATTTACACACGGTTGGTTTTGTTTGGCCACTCGGGCTTCGTCTTCATGACCAAACCACACCAACCATGGGTAAATCCAGCATTACCCATGCCCAGGAATGGGTTATTGCTATAATAATCAATATACTGGAACTAACTACTGCTTTAGTTGCTACCAAGAACTGGCAAACATGTGCAAAGAAAGGCGACCTCTTACAAAGTAGAACCAAAACTCTTTATTTCCACATAAAACACACAGATCTGTAAGAGTTCACCTTTCTATAGCACTATAGTACTGTGGTATTGGAGGACAACCTTTATTGTGCCAAACAGTGGACTTGCATTTTTGTGTTGGTATAAGTGCTTTGCTGCTACGTGTTCATGTGGCTTGTGGTTACTAAACATGTGCAAAGAACAAATCCTATATAAATTCTGTATGGCTAATATAATAACTTATAATACTAATAATGATGATAACAACATTGATAATGCTTGTTTTCAGCATGCAGCCTTCTGCTTGAGAGTTTAAAAAAATCACCTAATTTCCAAAACAATTTTGTGTAAAAGCCACACTTTATGTTGCCATGTATCATTGAAATGCTCTGAATTACACTAGAGCAGCTTATCATAAATTGTTGGATTTATCTTGTATGATCTAGTTTTGGAAGGGTATTACAGAGTTACTTTTGATTCATTTACAGTAGTGCACTTTCTGCTATTCTTCAGTTTTGTTACATCAGAAAATTAAATATCTGACTATGCTAACTCCCAGATTTTCTCATGAATAACTACTGGCTTATATGAAATATATTTTTTAAAATACTGAGAAAAATGCTGGTGGCATTTAGCTTAGCAGCTTTAAGAACATACTTTCTGTTTTTAGAATACCCATCTGAACTGTAATTGCCGGCTGTTACAGGTACAGAACTTCTTTAAGGAATGTAAAGTAGTCATTCAAAATATTCCAAAAACCGGGATGGAAGAAATTGTGAAATGTCTTTATTGAACATTTATCTCATAGACTCATCTTTACAATATACCTCTTCAGAAGTTGCCACAAACACCTAGTTATCTACATATGGGCATGGGGTGCCTCAGTTTGTAAAGGATGTGCATGTACCTTACGATCACCACGAAAACTTCAGAGAATACTCTGGAAGCCAGAACCACTCCAAAGGGCAAAGACCTTTATTTAGAATACTCTGCCAGTGGAAGAAATAGAGAAGAACTGTATGCTGTTTGATCTTCTGTCAGGAGAAAATGTGTGTCTTTGTGAAATATATATATATATATATATATATATATATATATATATATATATATATATATATATATATATGTTTGATTTGTGTATAGAAGGGTATGTTTTCCAAAAAAAAAAAAAAAAATCACTGTTTTAGTCTTTCAAATAAAACCCCTTTTCAAGTGTGCACTGTTACCATTTCCCACCCAAGTATTTTAGCTGCTGTATTATATAATATTTACTCTGAATTGTGACATTTACCTTTCAGTGACTTCCCTACCTTTGACTGCATATGAGCTAGAAGACATTTGAACTCAAGTACACTTTGCTGAACTGAATTCCTTGACTGTTTTTTTTCCTACCGAGGGTTACCACTGTTGTGGTTTCTCTTAGTACAGGGGTCTGCAACCTTCACTACCTCCCACCAAATAAAATTAATCTGGAGCCACAAAACCTATATGTCCCCTAAAATGAAGATAGCACATACACAGAGTACAAAGTTTTATATATAGTTATTATACTATGTATAAAAGAACTTTAGTTTTGTTGCATTTATGAAATTATAGAACTACAAAAAAGAAAACTATTGACATTTTTTGCTGTTTTTACCTGTTATAGCAAAGGAAAACACCAAACACTTATGAAGAGAAGGAAAAAAACACTGTTATGTGTAGGCTTACTTTGAAGAAAAACAAAGAACTATGCAGGCCTGTCTGAGTCCTTCCCTTATTTGTGGAAAATTAATCAAATAAAAAGTAGCCCGCTTTGAAATAAATAAAACATATAGCTGCTGCCTAATAGCTTTAAAAAAAATAAACATAAAAACAAGTCACTTTGTTATGACTTTCATTTCAGTGTGCAGTCATCTTCTTCTGCTTTTTTCCTCAGCCATGTACAGTAATCAACCTTCAAGCCTGAACATGAAACACAACTACATCAGCTCATGGTCCAAAATAAATATTTTTTTGCAAAACAATAGCCTATTAAATGATAGTATTCTCACCTGTTTAATGTGATTTCTTTTTCTGAACATCACTGCAGAGCTTCTCTATTTCAGGGCTGTAAGATGTGACTTTGATCTTCACACAAGACTGCAAGCTGTAATCCATGAGACACGAGCAATATTTGTATTTTATTTAGTTCAGGCTTGAGAAAACCTGCATGCATAAGTATGTCGATCCAAAGATGGACAGGACTCTAAATGCACACTTCTTCATGTTCATATAGGTGTCAGAATAGCATTCCATGTTTCAAACACAAGTTTATCAGGTTTGGGGCGGTTTTCAATATCGCTCCATTCGTGCTTTTGAGCGAAAATGGCCTTCTGACAGGCAACATCTTTGAGACCAACTGTCAGACTTTTAAACTTAGACACCCATAAGTCTTTATCACCTATGTCAGCCAGTTCAATTTCAAGATCAGGTTGACTTACTCCTGTAAATATGGATATGTTCAGCAGGGATGGGTCGATGTCCAGGGGTGACAACGGGAAGAATGTGTTTTTTCGTTTCTGAACTCACAGAATCTTTCCCCAAATGCAATTTGTATTACAATGATTGCATGCTGTAAATATGCACAATTTATGTGACTGTGTGCTTCTTTGAACTCTCATAGGGAGGGAAAGTAAGAGAGTGTACCCCTCTATACATCTCTGGCAAGCACTGTCATCTTGCACACAAATGCCAAAACACCCTCCAGTATCTACAGGGCAGTGCTTCCTTTTCCCTGAAGACTTTTGGTCAGCGTGTTGAGGTACACTGTCATATTGACCATGAAGTGCAGCTTATCCAGCCAATCTGGATGTTTCAGTTTGGGATAGGTGAGTCCCTTGCTTTCCAGGAAAGTTTTCACATGTTCCTGACATGCAGCGAACTGTTTCAGCACCTCTCCCCTGGACAGCCATTGGATATTGCTGTGCAGCAGGAGATCCAAATATGTGCTGTTGAATTCATCTAACAATGAACAGAATTGTCGGTGGTATCAACTCAATGGTTTCTTCCTGCAGCCCATCAGAGTTCATATATCTGCATAACAGCACTGTCTGCTCAATATTATTTACATCTTTTGACTCATCACAGGCGATTGAGTATGCTGGATCTGAATTAATGTCCTCAGTTTGTTGACTGGTGATGTTTGCTGCCATCTTAATGGTCCTGTCTTTGACGGTCTTTGCAGAGGGAGGCATATCTCTAATTTTCTAACAATTTCATGTTTGTTTTGAAGTTTGAGAATAGATGCCCTAATATTTTAATGAATTATTCTTTCATGTATTCTCTTTCTGTGAATGGCTTTCTGTGCTTTACTATCCCCTGAGTTGCCACAAAACTAGCAGCAGTAGTTGAGTTTACAGACCTGATCCACTTCTTGAAAGTATATTTGCTCTGATCAGCTTTCCAGAGTAGTTCCAAAATCACTGTTTTTCATTTATCTCCAGCTTGGTACATTTCAGCAAATGCTGTGTGTTTGTTCTGGAAATGTCTTTCAACATTAAATTTTTTATTGTTTGCTAATTTTTCATCACATATCAAGCATACAGGTAAGCCAGCATCATTGACAGTAAAAGCAAATTAATCTGTCCATGCAGAATTAAACTCCCTATTTTCTTCTGAGTTTTTTTATTTTTTTGGATTTATCCATGGTTCGCTTACAGGGGGTCAAAAACACAAGATTAGCCACCTGCAGTTGGCAGGGAAAGGCAGCGGGCTGTAGACATTGTAGGATGTGATGAATATTTTGGTTGACAAAATATTAAAACACTTTTTTTATTTCAGTGTTACAGTATCACCTCAATCTCTAAAATAAGTGGTGTTCACTTTGAAAGAAAAAATAAAAATAAAACAAAAATAGCCATTATTCATTTTCATGTTATTATGTTTTTTCAAAGTTACAGGGAGCCACCTCAGAGGGGTGACGGGTTGCCTACCCCTGTCTTAGTACATCAGCAGTGAGTGAAGGTTTTGAGGTAGTGGAGTATTTACCATGAGTGAATGTCTGTGAAGTTATATGTAAATAATGGGGTGCTGGGAGCAGCCTCCTACTAAACATACTTTCTTTCTGTGTTTGCCATCTGTTTGCAGTTTAAACAAGTTTATTTTATTTGCTTAAACATTTGAGCAGCTGCAGCTCTAGAAACATAGTGGAACCACTTTCAACCATACATTTTTGTCTTACTAATCTATTGCATTAGTGCAGTCACCTAGAATGTTTCATCCACAGTAACATTTAAACCCAGAAACACTTTAAAATGCAAATAGACATAACATGAATGGTTGGGTTTAAACATGGACAAGTTGCTTTTATATACATGACAGAGTCACTATGTTATCAAATGCAAAACAAGACAATATCTACAAGTTAGGAATGCCTCTCTCCATGGCATGTGTGACTCCTCACCACTGGCACAGTAATCAAGGAGCCTCAATCCTCACCATCTCTGCTTGACTTACAGAGCCATGTCTGACCCAGCTCTGTTAGAACTGCTATATCTAAAGAAATCCCAATCCCTCCGCAGTACACACTCTGGAGACCTCAACCTCATTACCACAATCAACAGAACATGCTAGATGGGGCAGGTTCATAACCCAGAGACTGGCCATGCTATGGAATAGACTTCCCATCCATGTCAAGCAGAGCACCTCACTGGCCCTCTTCAACAGAAATCTTGATGAGTGGATGGGAAATAGAAAATTCACCCCAAGGATCACTCCATTGGCTCTACTCGACAGAGGCACTAGGAAATAAGGTCGAGGTGGCATGATGCCAGGGTAATCCTATGGGCTAGGCTTGTAAAGGCTCCAGGGCCAATAGCCTAGTACACACCTATGAACCTATGAGCTAGCACCAGTCAGGGACATAGATTGGGAGGATGACATGTACACATGCAGTATTAACAGATGCAGCTCTCGATATCAAGTGAAATTTCCCTTAAGAGCACACAGGGACCACAGTCAGTCTGGGGCTGGTTTCTCCCTCTTTCTCCAGATCCCCAATATGACTCCCCACTGGCACAGCTATAAAGTTGAGATCTCAGCTGAGTGTCCAAGCCAAGACCTCCAACATTCTCTCTGTCCAGTGCTTTGTGTCCCTGCCCAAGTAGCTGACACACACACACACTTTCTGAGGTTTGATTTACACACACACACACACACACACACACACACACACACACACACACACACACACACACACACACACACACACACATACACACACACACACACCTGGGAAAGGCTAGCACAAGTATACTCACTAATCCCCCTTTTGCCCAGACTATAGGGCAGTTATCACTGTCACCAGTCAACTCCTTATCAGCTACTTTAAGGCCCTTATCAAAGGGTGTTCAATCTTACTGTGTAATGTTACTGTTAATACAAATGGTAGCTTGACCAAGAGCAAGGCTATTAGGAGTGGCCTATACAGTATCACCAAATAAATATGCAAGTACTGTCAGAAATTAAATATGTCTCACAAAGATCAACCAAAATGAAATGTTTAAATATGTTTAATAATAAATATTAAAAGAACAAGAAAATACTCAGTATATATTTACAGTGATATCAGAGTTCAAAATCACAGGAAATATTTTAAACAACATTGCAGGGCAGTCTCAAACAAATAAAGAAAAATATCTAAACTAAGCTTTGTTATATTCCTGACTATATCTACAAGAATTATACTTTTCCCTAGTAACTTACTTAATTAGAGCAGCAGGGCAGATATGGTTAGTGGATCTTGATGTTGTCAAGTCAAAGGCAATACAGAATACAAAGTCTCTCTCAGAGATTTATCAAATTAAGATCTTAAATATTACTGCTAGGATAGCTTGCAGAATGACATCATTTCTTGTCATCTGACTCTATTCCCATATAACCCCCCCAACTGCTGAAAGCTAGCAGTATTTAGTGTCTACCTGTGAAAATACATAGTCAAGGACTTTTCCACAGATCTGTGCAGCTGTTGGAAGTCATAAACCAATAAAACATTCCATGTCTCCTGCTGCACTGAAACTGAAAGATAACAGGCAGGATTCACAAAGCCTCTGTGTTAGTGTTACAAGGCTTACACTGAGGCTGCAGTTAAACGGTGTGACGTCAGCATGTCATGCATATGCATGAGGGCATGCTGAATCACACCTAAGGCTTACATGGTCCGTGGAAGACAGTAGGGGGCGTGTCCGTAGGCTGAGCCCTGCAAACGGACACACCCCCAGAAGAGTAAAAGTCCCAAAAATAAACCCCCATGACAGGACCCGTGTAAATGTGAATAAATACAACACAACACATGCCACCACAGACTATGAACATAAAATGTACACATGAACATCTTATAATTTTTTTTTAAATTGTAAAGATGTTTGCCCGTGAGTGCGCTCATTTGTGCAGGTGTGCCTGTAGCTTAGCCACAGTTAGCAGTCAGTGGAAAAGCATATAAGAACTAAATACGCAAAGTAAGCCAAGAAGCAATAGTGTAGCGGTAGAAATGTTGGCTGAAAAGCAGGCAGTCATGGTTCAAGCCCCCCCCAATATCAATTTTTATTTTTAGTGAAATAAGCACGAAACAAGTCCCTGACATATATGTACACATATAGGTTCATAGGTTCATAGGTTCATACTAGGCTATCTGCCCGAGGGCATTTACAAGCCTAGCCCATCGTTTTGTGGCTTATGCCACCTTTTTAGTATGGGGAACTATACCCATTATTTTGCTGTGCCTCTGTCGAGCAGTGACACTGAGGTAATCCCTGGGGTATATCTGCGATCTCCCATCCATTGGTCAAGATTTCTCTTGAACAAGGCCAGCGAGGTGCTCTGCCTCACATGTACCGGGATTTTGTTCCACAGCATAGGGAGTCTTTGGGTGATGAATCTATCCCTCCAGCACGTCCTATTAATAGCCGTGTCGAGGTTTAAGTCTCCCGCCCTTGTGGCTCTGATGGATCTAGATTTTTTGAGGTGAAGCATATTCATCAAATCTGGGTTTGACATGGCCTTGTATGTTAGGCAAAGGTCACCTCTGAGCAAGCGGTGCGACTGAATAGAGCTGGAGTTCTTTCAGTCGGGCAGCATAGGACAGATTTTGAGACCCTTTATCCTTTTGGTGAGGAACTTTTGTGGCCTCTCCAGCTGCTGCAAGTGTCGGGTCAGATACATTCGAATGGGGCATTGTACTCAATCATTGGTCTGATGAGTGATGAGTAAAGGGAGACTATGACCTCCCTTGATCTAGATGAGAATCCCTTCATGATAAGGTGGGCAATGTAGAAGGTCTTCCTAACTACTTTAGCTACATGGGTGTCGAATGACAGACTACTATCAACCTGGGTCCCCAGGTCCCTGATAACTTCTTCTGTGCTCAGTGGATTGCCACCTATTTGGTAGCTAGGGGTAACCTTGTTTTTCCCGAAGGGTATGACTATGCATTTTTGGCATTTAACTTTAGGCCGTGGCTCTGGCACCAGTTATCCGTTTCTGTGAGACCCTTCTGAAGGATATCTGTGTCAGATGTGTTTTCTACTATGGCCCAGTTTGCAGTCATCTGCAAACTTTGTCAGCCATAACCCTCCTGTGTTTGCTTGTACTTGGAAAAGTAGATGCCAAACAAGAGTGGGCCCTGGACTGAGCCCTGTGGGACACCACTTGTGACAGGCTTTGAGTCTGACATGGCGCCAGCAACTCTGACCCTGTGGGTTCTGTCACTCAGCCAGTTTGCAACCCATCTTGTGATGTATGGGTTAACATTTAAGCTGATGAGTTTTTCAATGATACCCGAGTGGGGTATTGTATCGAAGGCCTTAGCCAGATCGAGGTAGGCTGTATGGACTGCCTTTCCCTCATCAATGGCTTTGGTGACTGTTTCAAAAAGTCAACCAAGTTTAAAAGGCATGATCTGCCTTTGACAAAGCCAAACTGGGTTGGATCCAAAGTCTGCAAATTCCTATGTCTTTATTTATGAGGTCCATTATGATCCTCTCCATGGCTTTGCAGATAAGGCTTGTCAAGCTAATGGGCCAGTAATTTCCAGGGTCGGTGGAGGCACCGCCTTTGTGAAGTGGGACCACAGTTGCAGTGCGCCACTCCTGGGTGCGTATCCAGAGGTAAGACTTTGATTAAACAGCTGTCCTAGCTGTGGGTTTAATTCCTCATTGAGTTCGTGGAGCACACAGCCGGGGACACATCAGGTCCCATGGATGCTGTGTTTTTTGCTTTGGAGAGAGCAGTTCTCACTTGGGCGCTGGAGATGTTTGGGGGGCTGCAATCGTTTGGTATAGATATCTCTCCTTTGGGGAGGGGAGAAGTTTGCACTGAACCTGTCAGCCAGTATGTTGGCAATGTCTGTAGGATCAGTAATCTTCACATCATTTTGAACTAGTTCTGAGCATATCTGGGAGTTTCCTCCTAGGTTTCTAACATAGCTAAAGAAGGCCTTATGATTGTCTTTTGAGTCTTTAGCTATTTTCTCTCGAAATTTGCTTTGGATGATTTTATGAGAGCTCTTAGTTTTTACTTATAGTGATCAAGGGTGTCTTACCTTTTAAGGATTTTGCTCTATCTTGTAGTAGCTTCCTCCTTTTGTTGTAGAGTTTGTTTATGGCTGGGGTCCACCAGACTGGACGCTTGCCTTTGGTACAAAGAGTCTTTGTTTTGCTTGGGATTGCCTTATCCATGCAGTCCTGCAGGTGTTGGTAGAAGGCATTTGTAAGTGATTCAGCGGCTTGAGTACTGTTTTCCGCCGGCTCGGGGGCCTTAAAGGAGACCACACTAGTCTTTAGAAGTGTGAAGTCGGCTTTTGAAAAGTTCTTTCCTGTGGTCTTTTTTTTTTCGGGTGGGGGTGGGATGAGGACCTCCAGCGAGATTAGTTTGTGATCTGATCTCACCAGTGAGGGGTATACTTCCGGTGTTGAACGTTGTGCTCCCATGTTCGTGATGATGAGATCAAGTATGTTATCTCCTCTTGTGGGGATGGTGACTAGTTGTTCCATGGCATTTGAGTTTATGAATTCCAGGAACTTTTGGGCTAGGGTGTTTGGGCTTGAGTAGTGTTCCCAGTCTATATTAGGGTAATTGAAGTCACCTAGTATGATGGTGTTTGGTGATACATTTATCCCCTCTAGTGTTTTCAGGAAGGCCATGTGAGGTTCCTGAGTTTGTGAGGGTGGCCTGTAACATGCTACAATTTGCAGAGCAGTCTTGCCTATGGTTAATTGCACCTGGATGGTCTCCGATGCATCGTGCGTTGCCACCAGTCTTGAGGTGTGGGTGTCCTTGATGAATATGGATACCCCCCCCTCCTTTCTTGGTATTGTCCGGATTTTGGGGCCGGAACGCATGATATGAGGTAAAACCTGATAGCACTGGGGTGCTCTCAGGAGCCTTGAACCAGGTTTCTGTCGCAGCACAGACATCGATGTTCTCCATACTGAGAAGGGCCTCGAGTGCGTGCATTTTGAGATTTAGACTTCTGGCATTGAGCAGCATTACCCTTAGTTTTTTTCCTTTTTTGTATTCTAGGGTGGTCGGTTTAGAATTTGAGCCTTGCCTAAAAAAGGCACTATGGGGGTGGCAAGAGCCTTTGCCAATATCCGGAATCCCAGGGGTGACAGGTGCAAGTCGTTAAAATTATATTTTATGTAAAATGTAATGAAATGGGCCATATATTTTGAAGAAATGTGAGATAACAAAATAATAAAAAATGTCAGATGTGCCTATAGCTGAGCTACAGTTTAACAAGTTGAGTGCATCTGCTCATAGGTGAGCAGTGGTTTAACAGGTATAAAATGAGTGCCCATAGGTGAGCAGTGGTTTAACAGGTGTAAAATGAGTGCCCATAGGTGAGCAGTGGTTTGACATGCTGAAACTGTGTGCCCATGGCTGAGTTGAGCATAATATGCGTGCTGACAGCCAAATGACACGTAAACCAGCGTTACCCGTTTGCGTGGAGCTGCGCGCCACGCCACGCCAACAAGCTAACCGACGGGCAACGTTGAGCAAGCTGTAACAAAACTGCCTTTACACAGACACACCTCCTAGCCTGTGTAGACAGTCATAAAATATAAAAAGCAATGGCCAGGTTCAAACCCAGGATACCATGCACCATAGTCAAGGTACTGAACCACTAAGCCATGACAGTTGTGCTTAGAAGTGCAGTAATAGCATATATATAGGAATGAATAGAAAGAGGGGCATGACAAAGCAGGTTTTGTGAAGCTGATACAATTCCAAAATGGTCAATCACAGATAAGTGCGGGGAAAAACGGCATATATAAGCCACATAGGCAGGAATACACAGCATAACCGATTGCAGAACCGACTTGCAGCCAGAATGTCAGGTGTAGGTGAGGGTAGCTGCTTTCAAGCACAGAGGTGGGGCATTGAGGAGTCCAAATATATGGTTTGGCTCCTTGTCCACAATCATGAGGCCCAACTCATGCAGGGCCAGGTCCTGTGGGGAGCATATAGGGCTGAGGCATGGGACCGGTTGGCTCATGATCTCACCAGTGCCACAGGGATACCAAGGACTGGTGAGCAGGTCTGTCACCACCATGCGGACCTGAAGAGACGGAAGCAGGACCAACTGGACCGTTGGATCCAGGAGGCCCGGCAAATGCCCAACGCCCCACTACTGAGTAAGTTGCATGTAATGATTTATGTAAGAAATTAACCTAGCTGATATTATGGAGATGTGTATTCCAATATTACTTTATTTATATTACAGCTGCAGGTGTCCGTTCTGCGAACTGTAGAGCCTATGGCGATAGGCTGGCACGGTTGCGTCACCAGGCAGGTCAGTAATCCTCTCCCTGTAACTGTAAATAAATAAATAAGTATGACAGTTAGCAAAAGAGTGCAGTGTAGTCACTAATTAATAAAATGTGCAAGTAACAGTGTAAGAGGGTTTGCAAGTATTGCTTGATTACAAAAGTGTGATGCAGTCTGTAATCCAAACAGAAAAATGAAACAAGTCTGAAATAAAGATGTCCCACCTGTAATATAATAGTACATAACCTGCAGCAGGCTGAAAAGTACAGCTGCAGAAGCTGAGTAAAACACGTGTGAAATATATCCCTGTTGAAATACAGAAACATGACAGAAGTGAGACTGTTGGAAAGGATTGTTATAACTACAGGTAAAACATGTCAATAAAGCCTAGAATTAAGTACCATCCTGAATTGTAAAAATAAAACAAGTGAGAGAATGTGAGAAAGAGTTATGAATCCACCAATAAAGTAGTAATAAATCCTGAATAAAGTATACTGCAGTCAGTACAGAATGAAATGAATGTGACAAGCAGAACCAAACAGTAACGTGTTGAAAATGTAACCGCAGCTGGAATGTGTATCCCAAAATCTGGATATGTTGCTCAGTCTGCAATATGCAGATAGTATGGTTGTCTGAAATAACAAACATCCACAGTTGTCTATAGCTATATAAAGCAAATGTAGCAGGATGATGTAGCTGAACAGAGCCAGATATGAATGTGTATGAATCAAAATGAAAATGTATATTGATGTAGCAGTAACATTCCTATCACCAACTTGAAGTAGTTATCACATAGGAAACTGTAGGCAGAACTGTAGTGTGTATATATCTGCAGCTATTAGAAATGTACAGCATATGTATTGTTATTTGAAGTTGTTAATTCAATTTTCTTCACCCTACCCTATAACCACATATAATCCATTCCACGTGAAATTGGTATGTGCAATCACAATTAACACCCCTGGACATTTGTCCTGTTGGTTCATACATATTTGCATGCACGTTGATGCATCTGCCCTGTTCATACATCCAAACCTGATGGCCTGTTGCCATCAATCAACCCTGCATGTTGTTGGACTGTGTATTGCTATTCAAAATATGCATGTGTTATGCTTGCTGTTCAATGGTTTGAATATCTGGGTGTTTGGTTAATGGGAATACTAATGCATGCTGTTACAACTAATTGTGAATGGTATTGTATGTTACTAACCCAAACTGTCATGACATAATGCAAAACATAGGACGACAGGGAAGGCGGGTTCCAGCGGACCCACCTCTCCCTCCTCAGCTGGCGAGTGCACCTGGCAGTAGTGCCCAGGCCGGACCCTCCTCAGGTGGCCCTGTGCCACCTGCAGGTGGAAGCGCTGCAGGGGATGGGGCTCGTCCCCCTCTGCAAGTGTGGCCGGAGGAGAACATCCACTCACCCTCCATAGTGTCCGGACTGTGGTGCGTAGGGAGATCTGGGAAGCTGTTCTTGGGCCCCTACGCCAGCGTGAGGCACGGGTGGCACAACTAACGGGAGTGCCTGCTGCCCGGCCTACACAGCCCCCAGCACAGCCCCGTCCTGGGCCGTGAAGGCACAGTGGCAACTGCCCATGGGTGGGGAGATCAGTTCCACTGTTGCCATCTGTGGGCTCATGGGCTCTAGATATCCAAACATCCGTCCCCGTCAATTGTGTAACCCCTCCACATGTGTCATACACCGCCCCTGTATGCGTCTTGTTTGTCTTGTCTGTTAACCTACCCAACCTACCTCCCCAGCTATACCGACTTCCCATACCTGACATACCACTCTCACCTGAAAAAAAAAAAGGGCAGTCTGTACCCACAAAAAAATTACGCCCCATACATAGCTGCCCATTTCGCACACATGTCTGCTGGACATGGAAACTGTCAATTACAATTGGTTGTACAACAAGTATTATTGTTGTCCTTACACCTCTCTCAGGGGTGGAAGGTTTCAAATGTCACACCAAATTACAAACATATGCACAGCTGTTGCTGATGAAGAAATGGGCAGCTATGGGCCTTACCTACATCCCTCCTGCAAAACCCGAGCTTGTTTCCCTACTGTCTTACGCTCTTTGTGACCCCTTTTTCACCACTTTCCTGTCTCCCCATTTTCATTTCTTTCAAAGAAAATAGTGCGGGTGTGCAGAAGAGTAAGCACTGTTAAGCAGCTGTAAGCGGGTGTGCACAGAGCTGAACGCCAGTGTGCATGCGTGAGCTCCGCGCAAACCAGCGCTAACCAGGTTATAACTGCTTAAAAGTGCCTTAGTCACTCTGAATGACAAGGCCTGTAGTCTGCTCAAAAGCAAAATAAAATCCCACTGTCAGTCCCGAACCCAGGACCTTGGAAACAGTAGTCTGCATGACTTACCACTAAGCCATGACTACAATAAATATATCATGTAATAGTAGGAATGAATGTAAAGGGAATATAGGATGTGTAGTACACAAAGCATGTCATGTATATTTACTGTCAAATGTAGTGGATTGCTATAATAGTAGTGTGTGAACAGAAACAGCCATACTAGTTGGTAGCTAGTAGGTAATAATGTCACTGTAGCACCTTGCAAGCCACACATGCTCACAGCAGGATAATCACTGCCCATACCCCACAACCTCTTACAGGAACACATCCGGACTAAGTAATAAAAAATGTGGAGCAAAGGCCCAAAAACAGGGACACATTCCAAATAATGCTCCAACAAACTTAGACAGTTGAGAGAGTAACAGGTTCTGCCTTTTGTTGGATGTTTGGAAGGGTATGAAGTCTGAAACTGAAATGTTTGTCACTATAGTCTGACTTGAGCCCAGAGTGATTTGCCAGAAAAAGCTGTTTATGAGATATGGACCAAAATATGAGGCAAAAATGTGAACAACTTGCAAATATCTATACACTTTAGAGGTCTGACACTGCCATATTTGAATAGTTAAGAGCCTAGACATAGCAACAGTGACTGAGTTACAGGGATGCCCCACAGACTCCCTGTGAAATGTACAAATAGTAGGCAGAAAGGTGTTACAACACATGCAATGGTAACTATGAAGTACTGAAATATGCACCACTTGCATGTCGGAAATAGTGTAGTAATACATATGCTCATGCTAACCCACAGTCACAACTGCAGAATACCAGGCAATTTAATGGGTGTACCCCACTGATATGTACCATTCCATGAGGCAGATAAAAGATGCACCTGAAAGTCTCTGGGGCCTGCTCATCAGCATACTCAAATACCCTAATAGATGTCAAGGCCCACACCATGGCCAGACCACACTGCATGCAGTAATACCCTAGCAGATATAGCAAGCATTCCAAGGTGTGAATGTACATGGAAATTAGGAAAGCCACAGCAACACCCTACAATCAAGACACCTAGCAGGCATACAAGTAGTGAATGTAAAGGGCAAATATTGAAGCCATAGCAACAAAGTGCAAGAGCCACTGCTATATACCAGTTACACCACATGTCCAACAGGAAAGCACACACACCCACATTAACAGTAGTAGTAGTCTTAGGTGTCAGTGTACATACACACTTAGTACAGGAAACTGGAGAAATGAATGGAGAAATGTTAATCTACAACACAACCAGAAATATGAGAGAGATACTAACCTTTACACTCACAGAACAGTGTCCACAGCATACCAGCATAGTCCCTGCCCTTAAACTCTGAAAGGGCTATGCCTATCTCACATACCTTTTTATAGCACTGTCCTGGAATCACAGTGAGAACTGCAATCAGTACATAACTGGCTGCATGCAATTAGCAAATGCTGGCTAACAACTGGTGCAGAGGCCATCAGATGGACATATGCAGATACCTACAAAAGCATGCTGTACTCCCAGTCCACACATGCAAAACTTTCATTGCACCCTATGGAGGTAGGGAGAGACAGAGAGAGAGAGAGAGAGAGAGAAAGAGAGAAAAAAAAGAACATACACAAACAAAACCAGTCATCACAACCCACTCGAAAGCTGCCAACTGGAGCAGTAGGACACCAAACCAAATGGCAACGCAAGCAGCTGTGACAAACACAGGTAATGTAAAGTAATACTTTAAAAGTCTACATACTGTGAACCCACCATATGTGTCATTGGTCTGTATCCATATGTATATGAAAATGTGCATAGGGCAGGGGACATACAGCAACTATCAGTGAAGGCTGTACATACATATGTATGTGAGGGTATCTATGTGCACATATCAATGTAGGTTGAATGTAGGTTGTAGTACAATGTACAAAGTAGGTTTCACAGTTATGTATGTTTAGCAGTATGTTAGTGTGTGTATACAGTTTTGTAAACAGACATGTTGATATACCTATCTATCATATGGATACGTATGTATGTCAATATATGTATGTATGTATATATATGTATATATGTATATATGTATATATATATATATATATATATATATATATATATATATAATATGCATATATGTATACATACATAGAGAGGGATGTAGGAATACATAGACAGATGTAGATAGATAGAATATGTAGAAACATATATATGTAATGCACACATACAGATATAGATATATGTAGATACATATACATAGACAGACAGATCTGACTATCTATAGATATGACTGTATATGACGATCTCACACTCCCTCTGTCCCACCCCCCTCTGTCACTCTCACCCCCTCTCTGTCACACCCCCCCTCTCCATATCTATAGCAATATATGTACATCGATATATATATATATATGTGTATATGTATACAGACATATATATATATATATACATATATATATATATATATATATATATATATATATATATATATATATATATATATATATATATACATATATATATATATATATATATATATATAGAGAGAGAGAGAGAGATGTATATATATTCTGCGTGAGGCACATGTGTACACATGTATTGCAACAGGTGCCTGGTGACAAAGGCATGGAGTGAACACCAGTGTCGAAACTGGAGTACCATACCCCATTTCAAATCGCCTACACCAGTAACCACCAGATATGTGATTGGCTGCCCACCACTGCATGTGTCAGGGGTGAACAGAGTCATAAATGTGTACAATAGTCCCCCCAATGATAGTCACAGTGGCACACCATTCCTGGAATACCTGCACATGGTATGTGTCAGCAGACATGGTGTGTCAGCTATGGACATGTAGTTCAGTGTACCCCTCCACACCACACAATGGCTGCCACGGTATGTAACTCACATGACAGCTACAGATATGGAGAAGGATACAGTGACATGTACAACACTGTGACAATGCACTCAAACACATTACCAATGCACAGTGACTGACAACACCACAGAGTACACACATACAATCCACATAGAGGTTACCACTCCTGGATTTACATACTTAAGTCACACCCATGACAGATGTCCAACAACCATAGTAACATCTCACACCATCCACAACCTAAATGACTGCTGTGTGTCGTCCGTGACACCGCAGTAGAGAGCACATGGCGGAGGTACAGGTTCCTACCCACAGATAAGACATACCCAGCAATAAACCACACAGCATTAAGAAGCAAGACTCCCCATGAGTACATGTCACACATACTCCTGCTGAATGTTAGTCAGATAGGTAATATGCCATATGAGTCACCCTGTGAAACTGTTTGACAGGAGCAGGTACCATCACATCACATGTGTCACAATGGTCAGGGTAGCAGAGCAGTATGCTGCTGTAGTCCCAGGGGCAATAGCATATTATATTGTATTGTATTGCAATGTATTGTATTGTGTTGTATTGTATTGGTATGTAGAGGTGCCTCCTTCGTGGAGTGGAACCACTGCTACTGTACGCCAGTATACAGGTACATATCCTGTAGTCAGGCTAGTGTTACATAGCACTTCTATATGTGTATTTAGCTCCTCTTGGAGTTCATGTAGCATGCAACTGGGGATACCATCAGGTCCCATTGATGCTGTGTTTTCTGCTTTTCTGAGGGCGGCTCTCACCTGGACATCTGTGATGACAGGGAGGTTACAGTCAGCTGGGATAAGTATGTCTTAGTTTGGGGGAGAGGGAGGGGGGAAACATGCACTGAACCTGTCTGCCACAATGTTGCCAATATCTGTGGGTTCAGTGAATTATTTGTTGTTGTGTACTAACTCTGAGCATATTGGATGGTTTCTAACCAGGTTTCTAACATAACTGAAGAAGGCCTTGTGGTTATCTGTAGTGTCCCCGTTGATTTCCCTCTCAAAGTTGCCCATGGATGTTTGTATGTGAGAAAATAGCTCTTTACTAGTGCTGATCAGACATGCCTTCCCTTTATGGAATTATGCTCTGTCTTGCAGTAGCTTCCATCTTTTGTTATACAATCTGTCTATGGCTGGGGTCCACCAGACAGGATGCTTTCCCTATGTGGAGAGTGTCTTGGTCTTATATGGGATTGCATGATCCATGCATTCTTGGAGATGTCCGTAGAAATCATTTGTGAAGGAGTCAGCATTGTGGGTGGTGTCTTCCACTGGCCCAGTGGGCTTAAAGGATACCATGCCAGTGTTACGAAGTGTAAAGTTTGCATTTGAAATGTTATTCACTGTAGTCATTTGTGCTGGTGGTGGAGGTGGGATATGTATATCCAGGGCAATTAGTTTGTGGTCAGCTCACAGTAGTTGATGATGTACCCCATACAGTACCTCGATACAAACCCCCAGAGTGAGGAGGTGCTTTTGACCTGAATCAGTGTTCTGACTGCTGGAGTTTGGTAGTATGTCGTATGGAGTGTGCCAGGTACTGTTGCACAGTTGTTGGCTGAGCACTGATACCTGGCCATTTACATGTGTATCCATCAATAGACAGACAGATGCTATATATGTGAGATATGTTGTATCACAACAGTCGAGTAGCATGTGTAGTATGTGTGCCAAATTCTGCTGACATATTTTGCTGATATCATGTTATTTCCTTTTTCAGGACCATGGCTCACCAGTGCAATCCAGCGTACTCTGCAGCTGAGGATGAGGAAATACACCAGAGCCTGGTGCAGGATTATGCAATACTCTTTTCCCGCACCAGCCAGAATCAGCAGGAGAGGGCTGCACTGTGGCAAGACCTGGTCCATCGGGTAAATGACATAGGCACGCATAATAGGACATATGAGCAGGTACGACATCACTGCAGTGATTTAATCAGAAATGTCCGTCAGCATGCGTCAGATATCCACAGGCAACAGGTTGCCACAGGTGGTGGGATGGCTACACATCCCCCACTCACCAGACTGGAGGGACTACTCATAAGTGTTGTGGCTCCAGCCTGCCAACAACAACAACAGCAGCAGACCTGCATTATGATGGAGGCTGGAGCCACACAGCACCAAGACTACGAGCGTGCAGGTAATATGCCATATGTATAGTTGACTGTTGTGTACACTGGTAGTTAATGCATGTGTGAGGTGTGTCCTTGGTTTGTAGCTGTCATCATAGTATTAATGTGCAATGTGTGTATTAACAATACCTATAATAGTCTTGATAGTAATAGTAATATTAGGCTCACTTAGTAGTGCTCTGTGTATGCATGCAGGTGTGTCTGTGTCTGTGTCTGTGTGTTGATATCTCACATACTGAGTAGTGTGCAAGTGTGCAAATGTGTGCAAGTGTGCAATTGTGTGCAAGAGTGCATGTGTGCATGTGTGCAAGTGTGCATGTGTGCATGTGTGCATGTGTGCACGTGTGCACCTGTGCATGTGTGCATGTGTGCACCTGTGCATGTGTGCATGTGTGCACCTGTGCATGTGTGCATGTGTGCATCACTGGTAACATTGTGTAGACATTGTAAACTGTGTTTTCTGTTTCCCTCCCTCAGGTTCTGGTGCTGCTCTGGTGTCATGCAGCAGGGAACCTGAATCAGGTGCCATGGGTACTGATAATGATGACATCTGTGTAATGGCACAGGAAGGTATGCCAGGGTCCATCATTGGTCAGCCAATTGACAGTACACAGCTGTCAACCCCATCAATGTGCACAGTCATCCTGCCAATACACCCTTTGTCACCAATGTCCCTAGGTGATAGACAGGATACAGTGAGCATTGACCAGGGCAATGTGGTATCTGTGGCACATGCTTCCCCACACAGCAGCCATGGGCATGGCCCTGAGATGGTACTACACAGACAGATGTCCAGGGGTTCTCGTGGGAGCATCCGTGGGCATACTGCCCCTGTCAGATGTGCCCACAGAGGTCTTACAACCTCAGCTATGTTTCGGGCTGTCATGCGGGCACAGTCACGTATGGAACGGTACACCAGACAGGGTCTGAGGGAGCTGACAGCATGTCGCACAGCCATGACTGACAGTATGCGTGACATTGCTGCTGCCATCCGTAATTTCACCAATGTCATAGACAGACATTGTGGGGACATATTAGATCGGTTCCACAACTACATGTCCATGAGCCAGGGCAATGGTGGACGGTTGAGGCTTCGACATGGGCGTATGCCAGCAACATCAGCAGCTGGCAGTTGTCGCGGACGACAACAGGGCCGCGGCCACCCTCATAGTGCCAGCAGCCCCAGCAATGCTGGGTCTGTGCTGTCATCAGACCGCCCCAGGAGACCACGTGCATGTGGCTCTGGACAGGCCCGACAGGGACCTGTGTCCAGTCAATGAACACCTGCTTCTGATGACAGTACCAAGTCTGGATTGGTACTGGATACGGTCCATAGCACCCCTGCAAGGCACAGGTACCGTGTCCATGGCCAGAGACACTGATCTGTATGACCTGGCAGGTACAGTCTGTGGCTGTCCACAAACACTGGTATATGGCAGCCATGAGGTGGAACTGTGTGCATCCATACACACATGTGAATTGACAACACCTAGGGCTACTGCATACATGAACACACTGCATCAACATTGCCCCACCTTGTACTGCTGTCCCTCACCAACACACATACACATACATGTCAACTGGTGGTATCAGTGGCAGACTCAGGCATACCAAGTTCACACCCTGTGCATATGATGAAACTGTGCCACCTCCTGAAATCTGTAACATCAGTGCAGGTACAGGTTAACATGTTGCTGATGCACAGGGTGACTACATAGACGTGTAGTAATAGTATCATGTTGTTAACAGTACTGTGTGCTGATATAATTGTGGGTATATCCCAGCATGCCTGATGCAGTAAGGGTATGATTGTCATGTACTGTTGTCTACACCCATGGTAAGTACCATAGTGTGTCATCTGCACATGTTGGCATACTGGTGGTAAGGATGTCAACAGAAGGCTACATACATAGGTAGCACAGGGGATAAGGTAATGAAAGTATTAATACGCAATGATGGACATGTAAACTGCAAGTGGCATGTTGCCCACACTGGACTCTGCAATATGGATGTTTGAGGATGTTGATATGTGTATAGTACTACACGACTGGTACAGGACACACAGGAGCACCCTAGCACTGCAAGCTCACATCTCATACCATGCTAGACAGCCCCAACACACAAAACTAACTTTCACAGGAGGGAGAGTCCCCATAAATGTCAGGGATACTGTGGTGGCAGGACAGGTAGCATACATCCTACTAAGTATGGAACCACTGAGTGAAGGCTCAGTGTCTGTTATCTGACATGTGTATTACTGCAGCTATGAGCACCTGGGTTTCCATCCAGTTATTGTACATCCTGATGGTACATGGTCTGTACACATGTGTGCGCTGAGACTGGACCCTAGCCATCTGACCTGTGTATTTCCATGTACATGCGTATAGTGCCTGCATATTTGCACTGTTACCTACTGGAAGTGGTACAGCTTGTTTGTTGTACAATGGACTACATGCAGCCCTGCTTACTGTAGCTTTGTTTGCATGCATGTTTGCTTGCAGTTACCCTGGAACACTGATCCCACCTGCAATGCAGATTTACAGAGCTTCTGTGGACTCCTAGTGACATCTGCATAGCTTACTATATGTATGTCCATGTCTCACTTGACAGAACGTCACTGTTTGTCCTGTTCACATGTACGTTGTCTGTGACACATTGCATATGACTTACCTGTCATTTGAACACGTGAGCAGTCATATATGCCAGTGCTAACTAATCACAGGCACTACACCCTCACATGCTCATCTTCTGTACCTTGTTCCCCATTGGCCCTATGTGCTGTTAATCACCATGGCAATCACAATACTATGGTAGCATGTGCCAAGGTCACTTGTCAGTCACCTCTATGGTACAGTTGTGGAATATGTGGGTCATGTGGCAATGTCACAGCTGCCACATGTACACAGTCAACCCTCTCCCCTACACATGGACGTACAACACATGTATGAGATGCAACCACATAGCCAAACTGGGGACTAAGCACTCTGAACCCAGTACTGGCATAACCTGTCAGGTGGCATGAAATACTACAGTGACTACAATACCAGTCTGATGTAGACCTACACTGACAGCAATACAAACACATGAACACACTGGGCCATTCGTGGAGCCTGCTACAGTTGTGTTAGGTACCTTTATTGTCTGGTACAGTGAGGTCCTGCTCACCAGGCTGGACAAGGTGAAGGTCACAGTGATATGCCCATGGGGCACTATGGTCCACCACATAACACAAGCATACAGGTCAGTCAGAGGCATGGACACATATGACTCAGTCATTGTCCATGCCACTATGGCTGACCTGTGATGTACCTCTCTGGACTACATGATAGGGAACATAGAAGGGCTCTCTGAGCATGTGGGACAGGCTTGTATGACCCTGACCTTGGTTGGCATCATACCCTCACCAAGAATGCTGAAGTATTTCTGAATGCTGATGAATTACTGTAGCTACAACACCCTAGCTGAAAGGTTCCTAGCATGTAGTCACTGCATTGCTATGGAACAACTTGTTACCACTCCCACAACAGGTGAAAACATGCAGCACCTGTTCATCAACAACATGTAGACTATATGCCCCAGACCAGATGTGTATCCCACGCTGCTAGGATGATACCATATACAACTCACACTGTATATACACATACCACATGAGGCACCTGCACAGAAGACCACAGTCATAATGTTATCCAGTGCAAATACCATGTATTCACATGTGGCAGGCGTCAGACATGGTAACTATTGAAGGTCACAGGTACATATGTGTATTTGGCACACACATACATCATCTGTGTCCATTGCCATTACTGGTTTAATCGATGTCATGCATTATTGTGAACAACAACCCACACACATGGGCATTCTGTGTGACAAAAATACACGTGGCATGTGTGGAGTTCAAAGCCATAACTAACTGTGCTATGACAGTAGTGAGAGATGCAGTAGCAGAGCGTGCTATTTGCATTACTGGGAGATTTGCCCTCTTCTGCTGTACTTGTAGGGTGCTGACATCATATCTGTGTAGAGATTGGAATATGCACCAGCTGGTGTGTTGTACTGGTTGCCAAAAGGGTCAGTTCTCTCACACATGTAATTGCACACACCCTGTGTGCACTGGGCAGATTGCTGTAATGTGGTTGGTTCCTGGAATAACATGTACAAATACCAGATATGTGTGGCCAACTGCTAAACTGAGATTTGGCCTAAGTGTGTGAGCATGCCCAGTTCAGGCTTTCCATGGCATGTTGTCTGACATATGTCTCATTTATCAAAGTGTGCGAGCATGCCCAGTGTGAGCTTTCCATATGTTGAACTCTGCAGCCCACCACATTTGTGGATGAGTGTGAACTTCAACAATATCTCACATTTATGGTTGTGTGTTGTGTGTCATGTTGTGTACTTACTGTCCAACTGCTTTGTGTCTGAACACAACAGGGATTATACTGCGCCTGCAGAGTTTGCATGGGATACTTTGCATACAGTTGTCAACATCCTTTCATACTGACCTAACACTGTAGTACCGTATAGTGTACTGGTTCAGTACTTTCACTGTGGTGGACAGTATCCTGGGCTTTAGTCCTATCACTGCTTTGCATTTTCATAGTGAGCACAACAGACTGGTTAGGGGCCAGTTGTGCACATCTGACCATGTTGCATTATGTTCAGATATGAACTACTTAAACCAGGCTTGTCCAACATTGGTAGTGTATTCCACAACATAGGTGTACATTGGCAAACACTAGCGATGTGCCCTAGGCCATTTATAATGCTAGTCGGAGAGTGTGTTTGCCCTTCGACACACATTGTAACTGGAGTTTGCCATGACATATGTCATGGTTAGTATACTGTGCCTCCGTCTACCCGTGACATAACAGTGATACCCAGGGTAAACCTACCATCTCCCATCCACTCATCAAGATTCCTCTTGAGGAGAGTCGATGAGTGACTCTCTGGCTAACCTGTACTGGGAGTTTACTCAAGAGTAGGGGTGGCTTCTGTGTTATGGATCATTCAGTACAGCTTGACCTATGTATGTCAGTGCTGGGGTTCAGGTCTCTCATGTGCATAGCTCACTGCCATTCAGATTGTACAAGGTGCAGCATGTTCATTGATTCTAGCTTGGACATGGCTTTATACATCAGGCACAGCTTGCCTCTGGGTGGGCAGTATGGCAGTGTGTGGAGCTGCAGTTTGTTTAATCAGGCAACACATGGCATCTGTTCAAGCTCTTTGATACTCCTGGTGAGGTACTTTTGGGGACTTTCCAGTTGATGGAGGTGTCTGCTGAGGTACATCCCACAGGAGCTATTGTAGTCAATTGTAACGCTGATGAAGGATGACTGCAGAGCCACAATGACCTCCCCTGATCTAGATCTGACAACCTTCATGATTAGGTGGGTATATCGTATGTTTCTGTAACCACTACAGCCACATGCTTGTCCAATGCAGGATATCTATCAACTTGTGTCCCCAGGTCTCTCATTACATGTTAAGTACTTAATGGGTTAACAGCTATGTGGTAATTGGTGGGCACTTACTGTATATCCACAGGGGTTGACTATACACTTTTCTGCAATTAGCTTGCTAACATGGCTATGGCACCAGTTGTCTGTTTCTATGTGGCCCTTTTGTGGGATGCTTGTGTCGGCTGGAGGGTCAGATATGGTGGCCAGTTTGTAGTCCTTTGCAAACTTGATCAGACACAGTCCTTCCATGTTGGCCTGTACCTATGGGACATATATACCAAATGAGGGAGGTCCCAGGGCCAAGCCTTGTGGGATGCCATTTATATCTGGTTTGTAGTCTGACATGGCTGCAGCATTTCTGACCATGTCAGTTCTGTCCTTGGTCTGGTTTGCAACTCCTCTACTGACATAGGGGTTTATATTTAAGCTGGTGAGCTTATCTATAATGAACACGTGGGGTATTGTATGGAAGCCTTTGCAAGGTCCAGCTACGCTGTGTGGACCACATTCCCCTCATCAGTGACCTTAATGACTGTTTCAAATGAGTCAAACATGTTTAAGGGGCAGGATCTGCACTTAAGAAAGCCACACTGGGTAGGGTCCAGTGTCAGTAGGTCCCCAATATCTTTATGTCTGCGGTACATGCTGATCCTTTCCATAGCTTTGCAGACCAAGCATGTTAGGATTCTGGGGTGGTAGTTTGCAGTATCCATTCAGGCAACACCTTTGTTGAGAAGGACCACTGTTGTTGTACACTGCTCTTTGGGTACATATCCTGTGGTAAGGCTGACATTGAGCAGTAGTGTTCTTTGGCATTCCATTCTTCTTGGAGTCCATGTTGGACTCAGCCCAGGACACCATCTCATACCATTGATGCTGTGTGTTTTGCTTTGTAGATGCTGGCTGTTATCTCAGCATCTGCAATGTCAGGGGGCCAGCACTCTGCTGGGATAGATATTTTGCATTTTGGGTGTGGGGGGTTTGCACTGCACCTGTCAGGTTGGATGTTGGCAGTATGTGTGTGTTTGGTATGTTGTTTGTAATATTTGAGTGATTCAGAGCATATCTGTGAATTCACAACAAGGTTCCTACCATCAGTTAAGAAAGCCTTGTGATTATCCTTAGTGTCCTGTACAATTTGTATCTTCATAGGTTCATAGGTTCATACTAGGCTATCCACCGTAGGGCATTTATAAGCCTAGCCAGAGTGTGTGTGGCTTTCGCCACCCCTTGCTATGTGAATATTATGGCCATTTATCATTTACTTTACTGTGCCTCTGTCTGGACGTGACACAGTGAAGACCCCCAGTGTACATCTACGATCATACTCAGTTGTCAACTGAGTACATTTCTGCAGCTAAAACGGCTCTTACACGGGCTGCTTTGGGCTTCCTGGATCGCTAATCTACCTCATTTGCATGCCTTTCGGCTGCAAGTGAGATGATTAGCATATCCACACCCACTCCGTGTAAGAGACGTTTTAGCTGGTCTCTTACATGGAATTTCGGGCTGTTCCTGGATCGCGAGGGCTGCATGGAGTCTTAGACTCTGTGCAAGCTTTTGTGAATGCTGCCCAACATTCTTGTATTGGGTAGCCATAAAGTAATTTAGTTTCAGCTATTTTTCTGAAGTTAACCTCCTGTGTTCCAGTTTCCATTGCTAAAATATATACATCACAGTTACAATAGTGCAGGTACATTTCTGTTCTATTCCAGTATGGCATGCTGTGGTTACATCATTAAGCTCAGTGCTTTATAAACCCTTTTCAATGTACACCTCTGTAGAAATAAGTGATATATACACATAACACACAGTTCTAATACAGTTGTAACACAAGTACCTTATATGAATCATGTTGATATTCACAAATGACATATAATTATTTACAAAATTCCAGCTAGCTGTGCTGACAGTATCTCCTTTGCCACAGCATGTACTGTGTAGTTCTGGTCAAATATCATATTTCAGCTCAGAAATAAAAAATATGACCTCTGATACTGTGATAATTTTTCAAATCAGAAACCAGAACCAGAAAACAGTGTGTGTGATTCTTGTGAAGAATATGACCTCTAATAGTCTACCATCTGAAGTGCAACATCCATTAGGGAGAGTTCATTCTGGAAACTGTGTGTTATAGGGTAACAACAACAATACCCAGTTTGACAATATCTGTAGACATTGTTAGCCAGTGGAAGTCTAGGCATCTATTCTGTAAACAAAAAGCACCTAAGGAAGGTAACAGTAAAATGTTTCACAAGAATGAAGTTTAAACCATTTAATAAATGGAGTGCAAGTGTTTGGGTATAAATTGAAATGCTGCAGCTTCACTGCACATATGCCCGGTCAACAATTGGCTACTAGCTTGCTGACGGCACCTTTGCAACTTGCAGGGGTGTGGAAAGTGATCTAGTAAATAAACAAAGTTGAGGTCAGCAGAGAAAAACAACCATGCCTATTTGGGGACAATATCTTTTTTTCCTTCTTTCACCAACCGTCACCCATTGGATCTGATTACTATTGCTGATTGAATCATAGCAGTTTGATCTGGCTAATCTACAGCCACAGATGTGGTACTGACCACCTGGCAGCATTGATGCCCCCCCTGCAAGCATAGGCAGGGCCTAAAGTAAGTGCATTTGTTCATAGCTAGTGTCCTTTTATTAAAACTTGCACACTAAACATATTTTATAGTGCATGATTCATGTCTCACAAAAAAATAGTGGCAATTTATTCTTAGTAGAAACAGAAACACTGAACTCATGACCTGAAGAAGGAAATATTACCAAATTTAGATAGAACCCTGAGATCCAAGGCTTCAAATGCTTCAGTGACACTGTAGTGTTGTTTGGAGTGACTGTTTAGTTCAAGCAGTAAAATAGAACAGAGGGAGAAGCATATCTGTTGCCATTCTGGATAACTTCACTATCCCCTAAGAGCTGTGCTTCAAGACTGCAGCCTTGCCCTTCCGGGATGTCCAACTATGGAAATGATCTGGTCAAAACCTTATACTCGACTGTGGCTTATTTCCAAGCAGGTGGGGGGGTTGGCATACTCTGTAAGGTTTTTTTCCTCACAACCAAGAGATACAGGATTTGATTTTCACCAATGGAAATTGGCTAGACTTAAAATTATCCACAAGGGCAGCTAACCATGGCTATATAGATCTTACAGAGATTATCTTTATGAAGTACCTCAGTAATTACTAAGCAAATTTAGGTGAGTGTCTAAGCAGAGAAAGATTAGTAGTTTATCTGTCACTAAATGATTCTTAATGCTATTGCAGAAAACAGACTATAATTGTCCTAGGTAATGTTGCCTGTAACATTTCAACACACAAAATACCACAAAGCAGACTATAATTGGCCAATGTAGTGTTGCCTGTAATAATTCCACATACAAAATACCAAACATTTATTGCAGCTAGATAGGTGACTGAACTGAAACTGTAGTAATTCCCATGAAGTGACAGATTTTGGAGCAGCATCCTTCACTTAGAATTCTAAAAACTATAAAGTCATACGTTATTAAAGCTATCTACATTTACCCATAAGGGACAACATTGGCTTTACTGTACTACAGTTTAAATTCAATGTTTTGCCTTAGCTTTGGCTTGTTTCTTTGCTTGTGTCTGCTTATATCTACAGTGTTACCAGTATGAGGCACATAGTAAAATGCAATGCAATGCTGAGCTAGCAGAAAAGGGATTCTTTAGCAGCATGGTGTTATAAGTGAAGGGTGTGACTGTGATTAATAGATTAATGGGTATTCTAAGGCCACTGATCTCATGACTATTCTTGCCTTGCCAGTAACATCCCTCAGGCTGCACTTACTTTCTTTAAGAAGGCCAAACCGGTCAATCCTTGAGTAAATGTGTGGACAGCCATCCAGTTATGTTTAAAGGAAGACAGTGAGTCACACTGCTTAACATGCAGTGGAGTTCATTCCAGATGTTTGGGAAGTACTGGGTTTTAAGCCTGCCCCTTCACCATGTTTTATTTATCTACTGGTGACATTTTAGGTCCCTGGTTCTAGTACTGTTAGGGATACTGAACTTGCAGAGAAACAGGAGGTCCAGGACAATAGGGTCTCTAATGGCACAGTAAGTGAAATAGAGATCTCCCTTCAAAAATCTATAAGGAACTGAATAAAAGGAAAGAGCGTCCAGACTCTCTTGGTCGATCAGGGACTTTAGGACTGTGATCTTTTTGGTTAGGAGCCTCTAGGGTCTTTCTAATTGCTTGATATGTATAGTGAGATACATCCCAAAGGTGACATTGTACTCAATAAGTGGCCTAATCAATGATGTGTATAAAGGAATGTTTGCCTCTTTAGACCTTGATGATAG
Source organism: Protopterus annectens (assembly GCF_019279795.1). NCBI lineage: Eukaryota > Metazoa > Chordata > Ceratodontiformes > Protopteridae > Protopterus > Protopterus annectens. Next base: position 985,963,012 of record NC_056747.1, read on the forward strand.
TCCTTTGGCAATGAGCTGGGCTAAATAAAAGGACTTTCTGACAACTATTGTCTCATGTAGGTCCAAAGAGAGGTAGCTATCAACCCCAGTACCCAGATCTTTAACTACATTTTCATTTTGTAGAGCTGTACTGTCTAGGCAATATGATGGGACCAGCTTGTCTACCAAATGTTCTGCTGCTACATATTTAGACATTTAGTTTGAGCCCATTTTCAGTACACCAAAATTATTAGGGAGAGTTCATTCTGGACAGTTTGTGTGTTATAGGGTAACAACAACAACCAGTTTGAAAATATCTACAGACATTGTTAGCCAGAGGTCTTTACTTTCTGCTTGGAGATCTGAGAAGTAAATACCAAAAAATGAGATGGTCCAGCACAGAGTTCTGAGGGACACTACTGGTCACTTTCATGCTTTCTTATGAGGCACCTGCAACATGCAGTGCATGGGTTCTTTCTTTCAGCCAGTTTGCTATCCATCTTACCAAATATGGGTCAATTTTTAAAGCATTTAGCTTTCGTATGCTGCCAGCATCAGAAATGGTGTTGAAGGCATTGGCCAGGTCAAGATGCTCTGCATGCACTACATCACCACCATCTATAGCCTCCATAACATTTTTGTAGAAATTTACTCTATTAAGTAGACACAAAGTCAAACTGTTATGGGTCAAGTCTAACAAGACTCTTGACATCACAGTTTATGAGGTCAGTTATATGTTTCATGGCTTTGCAGGTGAAGCTTTTATGGCTGATAGAACTGTAAGTACCTGAGTTGGTTGTAAGACCACCCGTATGGAGGGTCAGGATCACTGCTGTACACCACTCATCAGGGACAAAAGCAGTAGTGAAACTTTTAACAGTTTGAGGAGTATGTTTGCAAAGGCATGTTTAACACTATTCATTAAGCAGATAAGTATATTGTCAGGTCCCATAAAGGAAGTATATTTTGTCTTGGTTAGCACTTTCAGTAAGTGATCTTTTGAGAGAATTGAGGGAGTAAATTATTTATTATTAAGTACTTATTTATTCATAGGTTCATAGGTTCATACTAGGCTATCTGCCCGAGGGCATTTACAAGCCTAGCCCATCGTTTTGTGGCTTACGCCACCCCTTTAGTATGGGGAACTATACCCATTATTTTGCTGTGCCTCTGTCGAGCAGTGACACTGAGGTTATCCCTGGGGTATATCTGTGATCTCCCATCCATTGGTCAAGATTATATATTCATATGCAACCCATGTAACTGTTATTTTTAATAACATTTGTTTACTGAGAAAGCCTTGACTGAGCAGTGCCCTTTTTCAGCAGTGGCCCAGGAAGAAAAGCTCCATTATATGGACACCATTGGCAACATTTGCATTATTTCATCATTTACAGTTAGTTTCAGTCATGAGCAACAGTTCTATTAGTCAGACTTCCTTGACAGTAATTAAATAATTTGCAGTTTTTATTAAAAATAACAGTTACATGGGTTGCATATGAATATATTTTTAATACATGGAGGCATATGCAGTGCAATATCATCAGTTTGCATAAAGTGTCAGGTTTTACATAAGAATATTTGTCACTGTAAAGAATTGTTCAAAATTTAGGATATATGAAGATTAGAACAGTCCAAAGAAATGAAGGATGGGAGGAGGCACAAGGAAGATAAAGGAGATGAGATGATAGAAGTGGGTATAGTTGTGGTAATGGTACATTACGTTTTGTGCAGCAGAGAGTTATGGCACAAATTCATGTAGCTATATTAGCACCAGTTTAACCAGGGGACGTGCAGATCCAGAGCCATTTATCTATCAGGTGTTGCTCCAGTTGGCATTTAAAGTCTTACAGGTTGCAGACTGTTCTTAAGTGGAGTGGGATGGTATTCCAGCTATAAGCAATGTAACGTGAATACAAGGAGTTCCTCCATTGTTGTTAGGTTAAGTTATGGATAGTAATGATTTGTCAGTGGAGTGCAGAGGTCTTTTAGTAGTCTTATGTTTGAATGATGGAGTGAAGAGATAGGAATTTTCCAGTCTTGTGCAGCAGTTTGAAGGTTGTAAATTAATTATGAGTTTACTAGAGAATTATTTAGTTTGAGCCAGTTTAGTTGTTTTAGAAGGAGGCAGTGATGCAATGTATACTGTTGATTGGTTGTGAATTTGGCTACTTTATTGCAGCATTGTTTTAGTTTGCCCAATCTAGAGGAGTTGAGATTGGTTAGGATAGGAGCGGTGTATAATAGGGTGGGAAGTAGAAAAGACGTGGCTATGTTTTGTCTAGAAGAATCAGTAAGGTAGTGTTTTATTCTGCAGAGACAGCCTAGCTTTTGGTGTGCCTTTTATATAGCTTGCTGAAGGTGGAAATCAAATTTCAGGTGGTCATCTATAATCACACCGAAGTAGTTTGCTGGCCTTGTTGGATGACAGTATATTAAAGGTAGTTTTTGGGAGGAGAGAGAGTTGTGGGGAATAGTAATAGCTTTTTTTCAGGATTCAGGAGGAGTTGTGACTTATTGAACCAAGCTTCTATGGAGGAGAAGGATTTCTGGGTGAATATTTGAAGCATGGGCAGTGTCCTAGTAGCATATTTTAGAGTGCATTTATCTGCATATTGCACTATGGTGGCTTCTTTGGCTGCTATGTTTAGGTCATTGATGAATAAATTAAACAGTAGTGGTCCTAGATGGAGCCTTACTGGACTCTGATGGATATAAGAAGAAAAGGGGAGACATCATCTAGCCATTTCACTGCTTGGGACCTATTAGTGAGGGCCTTGTAGTGAGTAAGGGATTCAGATATTTCAAGGCATTGAAGAGAAGTCTCAGGGGTGAAGCTGGCACTATTTTTTTCACAAGGATATTGGCAATATCAGGTGGGCTAGAATAGGAGGCCCCATTATGAATACATTTTGAGCAATGTAGGGCATCATTTTTGTAGTTTTCTAACATAGCTAAAGAAGGATTTATAATTATTGTTAGCTTCTGAGTCCAGCATAAATTCATGGACTTCTTTAGTGGACTTTTTAGTGCTTTTAATTTTTTTTGTATTGAGTTTAATATTACCCTTAAGAAGATGGGCTTTGGATTTACTAAATAATTTAAGGAGTTTCATTTCTTTTTTTTTGTTTTATAGTTTAGTTATAGTGGTTGACCACCAGGGTAGTTTGTTTTAAATTTCCCATATTACTTGGTTCTGATAGGGACTGTTGGCTATATGCATTTTTCTAAATGGGAGTAAAATTGTTTAGTGAAATTTTCTATGGTGATAAGGATAAAGGATCTTGTTTTTGAAAGCACAGTGGTGCAATGGTTTACATTACTCCTTCAGTAAGGATCACTGGGCCACTGACTGGGTGCCTTCTGCACCGAGCTTATATTGTATATCCACCTCTTGTCTGTATGTGTTTTTACCAAGTGTTTTAGATTCTTCCTACATCCTGCTTTACAAGGGATGGCCTTCATCTCCTAAAATGTGTGTGTGTGTGTGTGTGTGTGTGTGTGTGTGTGTGTGTGTGTGTGTGTGTGTGTGCGCGCGCGCCTGTGTGTGTGTGTGTGTGTGTGTGTGTAGACATCTTACTCAAAATTAGTTCTCCATCTTATATCTTTTGTTGAGATATGCTATAACCTCTTTCTTTATTTCTTTTTTGCATAAAAGGAATGAAATCACCAAATTAACAACTTCCTTAAAAACACATTCGGGAACCATGGTAGTTAAGATCGCTGCCTCACTATTCTGGGAGCTGCCAGGGTTCAGTCTTTACCTCCAGTCACTACTTAGGAGGTGCTACCTATTCTCATTCAGGATATGTTTTTTGGTGGCTTCCTTCCAAAAACATATTGTTTGATGGCTTCTTTAAACTACCCATATATCATGCATTTATTCTAGGTCATGGCTGAAAAGGGATGGAATTAGACTAGTTCAGTGGTTCACTTAACTTGATAACTAAATAAATAAATTATGACTAGAGAACGACTATTCCTTATTTTGTTTCAACAGTTTACTAGTAAAGCAATACGGAGCCAAGTCAGGAACAGTTTTGTGGGATACGTATGTGACCTGCTCTGAAGTAAAGCTACATACGGGCTTTGTATTGTTTCCTTTGAACTTCTTTTGGCATTTACTACACCCAAAGGTTTGTGTGGCTAATATTAATTGCTACTTTACCTCCCTGTATGATTATGTTGTTATTACAGAATTACTTGGTTCCTTTCTATAGAAATCACAGTAGCACCTTCTATATAACCTTTGGGTAATCTTTTCTTGTGTGTGCGTGTATGTGTATATATATATATATGTTTGATAATCTTGTACATAGCCCCCCCCTTTTTTTGTTCCCCCCTTTTGTTACAGCTTAAGTTATATAAAAGGACTGGACTACAGTATAAATGCATATATTCATGACATACCTGTTTCACTCTGTACTTAATTCTGTTTTTTCTTGATTGTATTGTCATGCCATATTGTTTCATTGTCCTTTTTTGTAAAATTCAATAAAAAGTTATTTGAAAAAAAAATAATTGCTACTTCATCTGTGAGTCATTAGCAATTATTGTTTACTGCTAAGCATTTTTAAATATGTTTTTGTATCATTTTAATACATTTTACTAGGTCAGCATTGCTGCCACATATTTGCAGTCTCATCTTATGTTGACCTCTACCTTATTATTCTCTTTGAAAAAAAAATAACAGACATAAAAAAACACTCCTTTACCAACTGTTGCTTTTGTTTATCCGCAGTTCAAGGAAAAGTCCACTAGATGTCACTATAATTCTTTCATGTGTCTTTCCAATGTGTTAAGACTAAAACTGTCTGCGCTGTTGGAATCAGAAGTTTCGGGATACCACTAATAATGCCCTGCTTTTCCTTTTCCACACTAACCTGCTGATACTTGGATTATAGTGGGGTGTTTTCCATCATTCAGTAGTAATGTCTAGCCCAGTCAGTAATCCCCTTCTTAACTTATCCTATACCTTTTCATCTACACTGGACAGTATGGTATCTCAGCCAGATGTTTCCCCTACTACAGCCAGCCTGACAGCATTAGGTATTTTGAGGCAGTGTGGTAACTGCCTCATGCTCAACAAAAAACTTTATTGTTACTTCACAATGATTTACTATTTGAGAGGTGTAAGTATTTTCTTAACTAAGTGGTTACCTTCTCATCTCAGGACACATTTGGTAAGCACAACACATATGCACACAGAGCACAGACCACTTCCACCAAACCAACCTGTGCTGAGGTTAAGAGAACACTGCCTAAGCATCCCATGCTAAAGACTAAGAAACCCCAGACATTAGTATACACAGCAACACAGCCACCTTCACACTTCACACCCACACCTAGGATGCATACCTCTAAGTCACATGAGTGCAGACTCCAAGCTCTTAAGGCCCAATGAGAATGCATCAAACCATGGCAATGCTTTAGTATTGTAAGGCATATGGGCAACATGCTCCCCATGCTGGATAAGAATAAAGTGACAACTGTCTTTCTGGAGCCAGGGTCTGGGATATAACAAGGGTTCCCTCCAGCTTGACAAATATAATTATAACCTGATAATAGTCCATGTAGGGTTGAACTACCTTAGACACTCTACCCAGAAGGACATGCAGAAGGACATGAGTGAGCTTGTTATTCAGGTATCTGTGGCAGGAAAATCACTGGTCTTGAGTGGCATTTTGCCATCACCCAGAATGATGCCGAGACTCCAAGACAGGATAATTGGCTTTAATAATTAGCTATGGCATATGGTATAATAGTTACGGGGATCCAGTATATATCAGCTTGAGATGAGATGGCTGACAAGCCTTCCTGCTTTGCCAGGGATGGCCTTCACCTCTCTTAACAAGGCTTTTGCATGCTTTTTAGGCAGAGTCACAGATGGACATTCCAACCTAGTAATCTTTAATTTGTACACATTAATGTGGCTCTACTCAATGCCAGGAGTCTTAACAACAAATGCTTGAACTTGAGGCTTTCCTGCACATTCATATATGTATATTTACTGAAACATAGCTTCAGAGGAATGAAAGCATTCCCTCTAATCCATGGGATAATGCCTATCAGGTTTTCAGACCCACTGGCAATTGTAGAGGGAGTATCAGTATTTGTCAAGGATATCATTGCCTCATGACAGATTCCTTGGGATACCACATATGAACTCATAGAAGTCCAAATCATCCTAAATAAGACTTATTATCACTCCATAGCTAGCTATAAAGACACTCTATGCCCCCCCTTCTGAGCATGATAGCTATCTTAACATATTAGCTGAAATTCTCATTAAACCCAAGGCATTTCTACTGGGGGACTTCAACTATCCATCAATAAACTGACTAACCTACATTGCCAATGGCTGGTATACCTAATGTTTCCTTGACATTATAAATGCTAAACTCTCTTTCACAGATAGCTAACTATCCTTTAAAACTTGTGGTACTTCTCCTGTAAATATCTCCATGTTTAGGGACCTCTCAAACAAACCTTCTTTAGTTACTTTATAACGTAAATTAATTCTGCTGTAACCATCCTTTGTAGGATCCTGTTGCAAAAGCTGATACCTGTGTCTCTGACTTCTACTCCAGTCTCCGACTTAAATAGTTGTATTGATAAGGCAGTCCTTTTTCACAACAAATACAATGAGAAGTTTAAACACAAACCCCTGTGGTGGAATACCAGTATAAATAAACTATATAACAAGAGAAAGAAACTACTTAATATTTGTAAGAGGTCTTGTTCTACCTATCTTATGAGCACACGTAAGCAAACTAACAAAATGCTTAAGGGAACCATTAGGAAGCCCAAAGCTGAATATGAACTTAAAATAGCCACTAAACCCCAAAATAACTGCAAATCCTTCCTTAACTCTGCCAGGAAGTTAAGAATTATCATCCAGCAGTGTTTGGAACTAGTCCACAATAATACTATTTTCTCTGACCCAAAGGAACTAGCTAATATCCTAGTTAAAACATTTAGTGCAAATTTTACTCCACCCACAGTTATAGCTATCCGACAGGTTCCACAATCCCTGCCACCCCCTTTAATTACTATGGAACAAGTTCTCTCAGACCTTTCAAGAATTAAGAATACTTCCTCTATGGACCATGACAACATACCAGATTGCCTGACCATCAGTGCCAAATATCACCTTGCCGAACCCCTTAGTAAACTCTTTGATATACACCTCTCCACTAGTTATATTCCTGAAGCCTGGAAAACAGCTACTGTAGTGCCATTTCACAAGGGTGGCCCAACCAGGGACCCTGGTAACTATAGACCCATTAGTCTCACTAGCCTCCTATGTAAAGTTATGGAGTGCATTATCTCAGAATTCATTAATTTGGATATTGAAAATCCCTCAGCCCTGTACCCTCATCAATTTGGCTTTACCAAAGGAAGGTCCTGCCTCTTCAACCACATTAATCTTTGAAAAAGTGCCAGAAGCAGTGTATAGTGGTTATGCAAAGCATACGGCATATCTAGACCTTTGACACTTTTCCACATGCAAGCATTATTTTTAGACTTGTAATTTTGAATATAAATCCACATATTGTGCAATGGGTAGCTAACTTGTTGTCTGAATGAACCCACGTGGTTAGAGTAACATGTGCCTCTTCTAAAAGCAAAACAGTTACCAGTGGTGTACCACACTGCTTAGTTTTGGGCCCTCTCCTATTTGGGATATATTTTTCAGACCTTCAGGTCAGCACTTCTGGACCATGGGTAACTAATTTTGGAGATGACTGTAAATTGGGTGTTGTTTTTCGATCTTCAACTGATTCACAATTGCTCCAACACAGTTTGACTATGTTAACAATTGGTATAGGGACAATTGTCTCAATTAAATGTAAAAAAAAATGTAACATACTTCATTTTGGTAAACAAAACAGTTTTATTTACCATATATGAGATGCACCCCACTAATCAGACACTATTATAAGAGATTTGGGTACTGTTGTTGATAATTCCTTATTATTTGACCATTATGTCTCCACAGTAGTTCAGAAAGCCTTTTATCTGGTCAGTCTAATTTCCAAAGTCATCTCCACCACATCCAAAGTAGTCTGAGCTCCAATTTATTCATATCTTATCAGTCCCTTTATTAAATATAATGCACCTTGTGGCATGTATTTATCTAAACACATCACACAACCTGAGAGACCTCAGAGATCCATAGTTAAAAGATGGGTGGCCTCAAAAAACATAGTTATCAAGAAAGACTGGCAGACCTTTCTCTGACTCAGTCTCTTACAGACCCCTCTGTGGAAATGTATGTCTAGCCTTTGTACCAGGAAAGATCCAACCATATTTGATCTCCTATTCCTTCACAGAACTAGTAGTACATCAAATAGCTAAAGGAAATAAACCTCCATCAGCAGATAAATAATACACACTTTGGGAAATTCTTATCCTAACGTATCCCTCACCTCTGGGACAAACATCACTACATGTCAAGCAGATTAGCACCCTTGTCACCTTCAAAGTAAATCTAGATAATTGGATGGGCAGCCTCAAATTCTTTTCTGGTCTGTCTTGTCTGTCCCTTCTTGAGGCTAGAGTTAAATTTTTAATAGGGTTTTTGGTTAGGCTTGAAATGGTCTGCAGACCAATTGCCTAGTAATTACCTATGAACCTAGTACTTCTAAGTTTTTTTCTTTTCCTTGCCCAGGAATCTGGAGCTCATTTCTAAGTATTATAATATCATTAACCAACTTATCTTCAGTTAAGATCTCAAAGCATCATTTTTTTTTTGCTGAAACATCAAACAACTGCAATATATATATATATATATATATTATTAATTTGTTAACCCACTAGGCACAATTACTGCTTTTCAGGTGCCATTGATTACAACTGTCTGGTTAAAGGAGTTGATGCATCAAACAGTAGGCATTTGAAGACTAAGGGAATCAAATCTGGAACTGCAAAGTGAAACTTATTTACAGCTCAGAGCCATAGTCCTCTGCACTAAACTGACAGAATAATTAGAGCCGCAGCTCAACAAAATTTTAGGATGGTGTTTTAATGTAGCAACAGTATCTTGATAATGGTCCATATTCCAAAAGAGTTGTTGTCAGTGTAAATCTGCCCTGATTTCTAAAGACTTGCTCTCAGTGTAAATGGCTTAACTCAATGTAAGACCTATCTGTAAACAGGCTTGCACTGGGGACCAGATTCCAAAAGATCTGCTTTCATTGTAAGTGGTCACTTATACTGAGAGGAAGTCTTTTGGAACTGCACCATATATGCTGTAACTATAGCATTATATTAAGGTACCAAGGACTGTTATGAACCTACATTTTGTTTTCTTCTCATACGTAAAAATGATTTGATTTTGTACTGAAGAAACTGCATGAGAGAGGAAACTGCAGTCGACTGTTTCTTTTTTTCTTTCTTTTTTTAGTGAATATATATATATATATATATGTATATGTCAATATCGGGTATTGGGCACCCAATCGAATGGGCACAATGCCAACACTCAGGAGATCAGCGTCAAAATGTTGAACGAACAAATACTGACACATTCTGTGCATGCTCTGGGGTTACCCTGGAGTGGACTAAACCAACAGCAAGTATTTTTGCAGGGGACCAAGACCTCTGCACCCTCACACCCCCTGATAATTATATCTACTAACTCCAAGATTGCACAATCTCCTGGGAAAGGGAATATTTCACTACTCAGGTACTGTTGATCTCACACACCCGTTGAACATTTGTCTGCATCAACCAAATAGTGTCGACTAAGCAGATGTCAGCATTGTGTCCGTTTGGGTGTCTGACACCCATATATATATGTGTGTGTGTGCGCACATGCGTGTATGCGCTCGCATGCGCATGTATATGTGTAAAATTTCTCAGCAGTCTATCAATGCAGAGCATATCAACAGCTATTTTTATTGTCACAAGCTATTGAATGCACTCATTATTGAGTCCAGGATCATGAGTCATATAATAGCTACTGGGATTGTACCAAAAACAGATACACATAGGTACTCATATGGCATATTACCTATCTGCATAACATTCAAAAGGGGTATGTCTGACATCTACTAATGGGGAGCCTTGCTTTTTAATGCTGGGTGGTTTACTCCAGGGTATGGCTTATTTGTGGTTAGGAACCTGTACCTCCACCATGTGCTCTTTACTGCGGTGCCAAGGATGACAGACATAGGTCATTCATGCTGGGGATATTGTGAGGTGTTACAATGGTTGTTGGACAACTGTTATGGGTGTGACTTAACTATGTATATCCAGCAGTGGTAACCTCTGTGTAGGTAGTATGAAAGGCACTCTATATGTGGTTTTGTCAGTCACTCTGCATAGGTAATGTGTTTGAGGGCATTATCACTGTTAGGTATGACTGTGTCCTTCTCTCTTTCTGTAGTTGTCATGGGAGGTACATACCGTGTAGGACATTGTGAGGTGTAGAGGGGTACAGTGACCTACATTTCCCTAGCTGACACACCATTTCTGCTGACACGTACCATGCACAGGTATTACAAGACTAGTGTGCCACTGTGAATATCAAAGGGGAGGCTATTGTACACTTGTTTCCATGTTCCCTCCTGACACATCCAGTAGTAGGCAGGCAATCACATATGTGGTGGTTAGTGGTGTAAGTGTTTTGGAATGGGGTATGGTACTCCAGTATCCACACTGGTGTTCAGTCCATGCCTTTGTCACCAGGCACCTGTTGCAATACATCTGCACACATGTGCCTCTCTTAGTATATATATATATATATATATATATATATATAGAGAGAGAGAGATGGAGAGAGAGAGAGAGAGAGAGAGAGAGAGATGGCGAGAGAGAGAGAGAGAGAGAGAGAGATTCATATACATACATATCTGTAGACATTCATATCTGTCTGTATATGTGTATGTATCTATATATCTATATATGTATGTGGCTATTACATATATATGTATATACATATTCTATCTATCTATATATGTCTATCTATGTATACATATATGCATATTATATATATATATATATATATACATACATGTATAGATATACATACATATACATATAATATATATATACCTTTTTATTTACACATACGAATACACACACTAACATACTGCTAAACATCCATTACTGTACAACCTACATTGTACGTTGCACTACAACCTACACTGATATGCCCACACAGCAACCTTCACATACATATGTAAGTCCAGCCTTCACTAACAGTTGCAGTATGTCCCCTGCACTATGCACATCTTCATATATATATATAGATACAGACTGCTAACACATATGGAGGGTTCACAGTATGTAGACTATTACATTATTAGTTTACATTACCTTTGTTTGTCACTGCTGTTTGTGATGGCTTGCTGCTTGGTGGCCTGCTGCTGGTTAGCTTGCTGGTTTTTATTGTTTTTTTTTTGTTGGTGGCTCTCTCTGTGTCTCTTTTTCTCTTTTTCTGTTTTTCTGGGTTATTTTCTCTCTCTCTCTCTCTCTCTCTCTCCCTCTCTCTGTCTCTCCCTCCGGATGTTGCAATGAAATTATTGCATGTGTGGACTGGGAGTACATGCTGCTTTTGTAGGTATATGCACATGTGCATGTGATGGCCTCTGCACCAATTGTTAGCCAGCATTTACTAATTGCATGCAGCCTGCTGTGTGGTAATTGCAGTTCTCACTGTGATTTCAGGACAGTGCTATAAAATGTTAGGTTAGGTAGGCGTAGCCCTTTCAGATTTTCAGGGTGGGGACCATGCTGGTATGCTGTGGACACTGTTCTGTGAGTGTAAAGGTTAGTATGTCTCTCATATTTCAGGCTGTGTTGTAGGCACTGAAATGCATGTTGTACTGAAACCTGACTATTGCTTCCTCCAGTTTATTCTTCTCAGTGTGTATGTTAACTGACACCTAATAATACTAATACAGTTTAAATGGGAGTATGTGCTTTCCTGTGGGACTTGTGGAGTAACTGGTATACAGCAGTGGCTCTTACAATTTGTTGCTATGGCTTCACTATTTGGCCTTTACATTCACTCCTTGAATGCCTGCTAGGTGCCTTTACTGGAATGTGTTGCTATGGCTTTCCTATTTTCCATTTACATTCACTCCTTGTAATGCTTGCTATAGTTCTTTCAGCAGCAATTCCTTATATATTTGTTGTGGTTTGGTGGTACTGCATGCAGTCTGGTCTGGCCAAGGTGTGGGGCTTGACACCTACAAGGGTATTTTATTTTGCTGCTGAGCAGTAGTGGGGCCTTTTACTTTGTACTAACAGTTATGGATAGCAGGCACATGCAGTGCTTGTAAACTGCTATACTGTCCTTATTTTATTAGTTGGATACATCCTTTGATATTTGTGGGTTGTACACCTACATGTGGGTGTGCTTGTGAAAGCTATTCCACAGCTATTCACAGAGTGTGTGACAGCAGACAGAATGATATGCCTGTGAGTTTGTGACACTTGCAGGCCTCAGATACTCTCAGGTGTATCTTTTATCAGCCTCAGGGAATGGTACATATCAGTGGGATACACCAGTGATATATTTCAGATATTCTGCAGTTGTGACTGTGGGGTATTTTGAGCATATGTATTACTACACCATTTCTGACATGCAAGTAGTGCATACTTTCAGTAGTTGACAGTTACCATTACGTGGGATAAAACACCTTTCTGCCTACTGTTAGTACATTTCAGAGGGAGTCAATGGGGCACAGTTAACATTTGTTTTCAAATCAGGGACATCCCTGTAAATCAGTCACAGTTGCGAGGTTTGGCCTCTTACCTATTCAAATATGGCAGTGTTTATCCTGCTCTGATAGTGTGTGTGGTTTGCAAGGTGCTACTGTCACATTATTACCTACTAGCTACCGACTAGCATGGCTGTTTCTCTTCTCACACTAATGTTGTACAAATCCACAAGAATTGCCAGTAAAGATACAAGAAAAGCTTTGTGTAATAGCCTCCCTATATTCCCTTTACATTCAGTCCTACTATTTCATGATATATTGCTTTCAGCACAAAGTTCTTGTATATCAGTCATGGCTTAGTGGTAAGTCATGCAGACTAGTGTTTCCAAGGTCCTGGGTTCGAGACTGACAGAGGAATTTTATTTTGCTGCTGAGCAGACTACAGGCCTTGTCATTCAGAGTGACTAAGGCACTTTTAAGCAGTTGTAAGCGGGTTAGCACTGGTTTGCGTGGAGCTGACGCATGCGCACTGTAGCTTAGCTTCGCACACACACGCTTACCTAAGCGCACACAATTGCACACCCACTTACAACTGCTTAAAAGTGCTTACTCTTGCGCACACCTGCGCTAATTTCTTTGAAAGAAAAGAAAATGGGGAGATAGGAAAGTGGTGAAAAAGGGGGCACAAAGTGGGTAGGACAGCAGGAAAACAAGCTCGGGATTTGCAGAAAGGATGTAGGAAAGGCCCATAGCTGCCCATTTCTTTATCAGCAACAGCTGTGCATATGTCTGTAATTTGGTGTGAAATTTGAAACCTTCCCCACCCCTGAGAGAGGGGTGAGGACAACAAAATATGTTGTACAGCCAATTGTAATTACCAGTTCACATGTCCAGCAGACATGCCTGCAAAATGGGCAGCTATGTATGGGGCATAATTTTTTTGCGGGAACAGAGTGCCCTTTTTTATTTTTTTTTCAGGTGAGAGTGGAATGTGAGGTACAGGAAGTAGGTATATTCGGGGAGGTAGGTAGGGGAGGTTACAGACAAGACAAACAAGATGCATACAGGGGCAGAGTATGACACATGTGGGGGGAAACACAATTGACGGGGATGGATGCTTGGATATCGCAAGCCCATGAGTCCACAGATGGCAACAGTGGAACTGAGATCCCCACCCATGGGCAGTTGCCACTGTGCCTTCACAGCCCAAGATGGGGCTGTGCTGGGGGCTGTGTAGGATGGGCAGCAGGCACACCCGTGAGTTACGCCACCCGAGCCTCAAGCTGGCATATGGGTTCAAGCACAGAATGCCTGATCTTGCTACGCACCACAGACCGGACACTTTGGAGGGTGAGTGGACGGTCTCCTCCGGCCACGCTTGCAGAGGGGCGATGAGCCCCATCCCCTGCAGCGCTTCCACCTGAAGGTGGCACAGGGCCACCGGAGGAGGTTCCGGCCTGGGCACTAGTGCCAGGTGCACTCGCCAGCTGAGGTGGGAGAGGTGGGTCCGCTGGAACCCACCTTCCCTGTTGACTTATGTTTAGCAATATTTTATGGGTTAATAACAAACAATACCATTCAAAATTAGTTGTAACAGCATGCATCAGTATTCCCATTAACCAAACACCCATGAATTCCAAACATTGAACAGCAAGCATAACACATGCATATTTTGAACAACAGTACACAATCCAACAGCATGCAGGTTTGACTGATGGCAACAGGCCATCAGGTGTGGATATGTTAAAAGGGCACATGCAGCAACGTACGTGCAAATATGTTTGAACCAACAGGACAAATGTCCATAGGAATTAATTGTGAATACACATATCCAGTTTGTTGTGGAATGGCATTATTTGTGAATATAGGGTAGGGTGAAGAAATATTTCATTAACAACTTCAACTACCTATACATATGCTGTACATCTCTAGTAGCTGCAGATATATATACCCTACAGGTCTTAGTACAGTTTCCTATATGTAACCTTAGGAATGTTGGTGATGGGACTGTTACTGCTACATTAATATACATTGCATTTTTATTCATACACGTTCATATCTGGCTGTGTTCAGGTACAGCATCCTGCTACATTTGATTTATATGGCTCTAGACAACTGTGGATGTTCATTATTTCATACAACCATACTATCTCCATATTGCAAGGGTACCGCAACATATCCAAATTGTGGGACAGACACATTCCAGCTTCAGTACTTTATTTCAAACATTTCACTGTTTGGTTGTGGCTGTCTCATTCATTTCATTATGTACTGACTGCAGTATACTTTATTCAGAAGTTATAACAGCTTTCTTGGTCGATTCTTACCTCTTTCTCACACTCTCACTTGTTTTATTTTTACAATTCAAGATGGTACTTTATTCTAGGCATTATTAACATGTCATACTTGGTTATAACAATCCTTTCCAACAGACTCACTTGTTTCATATGGCAGATTTTCAAAGGGGATGTATTTGACACATGTCTATTGTCTTTAGCTTGTTTACCACTAATTTTCAGGCTGCAGCAGGTTATCTGATATTACAATACAAGTGGGAAATCTCTATTTCAGACTTATTTCATTTTTATTTCTGGATTACAGGCTGCATCACTTATCTAATCATACAGTACTAGCAGAATCTTTCTTCTAGTGTTATTTGAACTTTATTAATATGTAACTACACTGAACTCTTTTACAAGCTGTCTCACTTATATTGTATAACAATTACAGAAAAATAATTACTAACCTGCCTGGTGGCACAACTGCTCCAGCCTATCACCATAGGCTCGCAGATACGCAGAACGCACACCTGCAGCTGTAATATAAATGAAGTAATATTGGAACATACATCTCCATAATATCAGCTAGGATAATTCCTTACATACATAATTACATGGATACTTACTCAGTAGTGGGGCGTTGGGCATTTGCCGGGCCTCCTGGATCCAACAGTTCAGTTGGTCCTGCTTTCGTCTCTTCAGGTCCGCATGGTGGTGATGGACCTGTTCACCAGTTCTTGGTATGCCTGTGGCACTGGTGAGATCATGTGCCAACCGGTTCCATGCCTCTGCCTTGTATGCTCCCCACAGAACCTGGCCCTACATGAGTTGAGCCTCATGATCGTGGACTAGGA
This sequence comes from Protopterus annectens, assembly GCF_019279795.1. NCBI lineage: Eukaryota > Metazoa > Chordata > Ceratodontiformes > Protopteridae > Protopterus > Protopterus annectens. The sequence goes on from NC_056747.1 coordinate 985,978,798, forward strand.
GCCAAACCATATATTTGGACTCCTCAACACCCCACCTCTGTGCTCGGAAGCGACTACCCCCTCCTACACCTGCCTACTGACTGCAAATAGGTTCCACAATCAGTTATGCTGTGTATTCCCACCTATGGGGCTTATATATGCCATTTTCCCACACTTATCTGTGATTGGCCATTTTGGAATTGTACCAGCTTAAAAAAACCTGCTTTGTCATGCTTCTATTTCCATTCATTCCTATATATATATATGCTAATACTGCATTTTTCAGTACAGCTGTCATGGCTTAGTGGTTCAGTACTTTGACTATGATGCACAGTATCCTGGGTTTGAGCCTTGGCATTGTTTTTTTTTTTATTTTACTACTGTCTAGAAAGGCTAGGAGGTGTGTCTGTTTAAAGGCGGCTTTGATACAGGTTGCGCAACGCTGCCCACCGGTAAGCCGGTTGGCGTGCTGCGCAGCTCCGCACAAATGGGTTAGGCTGGTTAACGCGTTATTTAGCTATGAGCACGCATATTACGCTATGAGAAATGTTGCGCAACTACAGGCAGACAGTTTCAGTGTGTTAAAGCGCTGTTCAACTCTGGGCACTCATATTACACCTGTTAAACCACTGGTCACCTACGGCAAACATACTCAGCTTGTTAGAGCGCTGCTCAGCTATGGGCACTTATAAAATATTTTTTTTTTATTGTGTCAGATTTCTTCATAAAAACATGGCCCATTTCATTACATTTTACTTAAATTATAGTTTTACATATATATATATATATATATATATATATATATATATATATATATATATATATATATACACACACATATATGTCAGGGGATTGTTTCGTTCTTATTTCACTAAAAATAAAAAAATATGTTGTTGGGGCTCAAACCATGACTACCTCCTCTTTGGCCAACGTCTCTACCGCTACGCTACTGCTAGTTGGCTTAATTTGCATATTTAGATCTTATATGCTTTTTCAATGACTGCTAACTGTGGCTGAGTGAAGGGCACACCCGCGCAAATGAGCACAATTACAGGCTAACATTTTTGAAATTATAAAAAAAAAATTAAACTGTTCATTTTTATGTTTTACATTTCAGTTGGGTTTGTAGTCTGTGGGGGCATGTGTGGTGTTGTGTTTCTTGAAATATCCGCGGACTCGCTCATGGGTGTTTCCTTTCGGGACTGTGATTCTTCTGGGGGCGTGTCCCTTTGCAGGACTTGCCATGTGAACACGCCCCGTACTTTGCTACATGGACCGTGTTAGCCTAGGGTGTGATTCAGCATGTCCTCATGAATATGCATGGCATGCTGACATCACCCCGTTTAACTGCAGCCTCCATGTAAGACATGCTAACTCTTACATGGAGGCTTTGTGAATCCTGCCCTTCATTTAAATACCACAGCACTTGGGTTAATGAGTCAAAGTACATTATTTCAATATAGGCTTTAAAGATATAGTATCATTTAAACCAAAGTTCTTAACAGCTTGTAGTATTAATATCCATTTCAATTTAAAAATGTACTGCCAATCATTAGCGGACCGGAGTTCCGCTGTGGAGACCCCTAACCGGGAAAAGCCAAAAGATACAACAACAACATTTACAGAAAGTTTGGTGTGGCGATGGGCAAAATTTGTGCCAACAGCTATGCCAACATGGTGTTACCATTTTGGGAAATTAATATGGTCTTGAAAGACAATAGATTTGTAGATTTTATAAAATATTATTGAGTTGGGAAATTCTATAGAACAATTACTAGATTTTGTACAATATTTACATAATACAACAACTTTTTTAAAGTTTACACTGAAATATTCTTTTACAAATATTGATTTTTTAGATATTACTATTATTAAGACTGACAACAGTCAAATTATAACTAATATGTATAAGAAACAGTAAAAAGAATAGTTTGCTACATAGTTCTATAATGCACCCAAATCATGCTTACAAAATGTTGTGAAAGTGCAGTTTATCACAGCTTCCAGATTGAACAATGATGGAGTTTTATGTCAAGCTTTTAATGAATTATGTGATGACTTTTTGACTAGTGGCTATTCTACTCATGAAATAAGTAAAACCATAGATGAAGTTTACTCGGTTAGAAACATGAGAGCTAAGGCTTTTTTCCCCATAGTGATGGGACTGATATATCTGCTACTACACCTGCATTGAGACAAGATAATTTGAGAGTGACACTTACATATTTGAGTGATGTTAATCTAATATGTGATATTATTAAGAAAAATCGGTCAATTCTGATGGTCGATGATACCCTTAAGAAAATTGTAGGTACACAACCTAAGTTTGTTTTAAAAACAATAAATCTCTGAAGTGTCAAGTTTTTTAGACATAATAAGAAAAAGGCTATTTGTTATGAACGAATAGGCACTTTTCCATGTAATTTATGCAATGCCTGTAAATATATTCACTTCACTTTCCAGTTTATTCACCCTAATTCAGGTTTTATTTATAATTTAGAATCTTATGCTGATCGTAGGAGTGTTGGATTAGTTTAAGTGGTACAATATGACATATGCTCATGTTTTTATGCTGGCAAGACTAATCACTCCCTAAGTGATTGTATATTGGAACATATATATATATGATATTTGCAAAATGAAGCTCTCTAATGCACTAGCCAAACATATTAATGTTTTTGGCGAATCACATTCTTTTCAATTTTTTTGTATTACAACTCGTTGATTGCAATTTAAGAGGTGGTGACTATGTTACAAAAACTGAATGTATTGAATTGAGATGGATATTAACACTGCAAGCTGATAAGAACTTTGGCTTAAATGATACTATATCTTTAAAGCCTATATTGAAATCACGTGCTTTGACTCAATCCAAGTGCTCTGGTATTTAAATTATGTGTTATATATGTTTGTTAAGCATCTGAAGATGTGAAAGCCCTTACCCTTTTTTTCATTAAAAGGTTTATATTTTACCGTAGTTTGCTGCATTGGTTGGTTTGTTCTAATTCCTTACCAGTTTTATTTTATTGCTTAGACTGACTTTTATCAACATTATCTATCGGGTTATACATGTATACATTGAGTACACTACCTGACATACTTAGCAGAATAGCCCATATTTGTTGATATGCAAATATATAAATTACTAAACAATACTAAGTGTTATAACTGCACCACTACATGTTGATAGCGTTATACTTTTAGTCTCTTGTATGATTAAATTATTTTATTCCATATGAATGACATATTTATAATTGGTCTGTCTCCCAGTTATATTGTATGAGCAAGTGACATATTTTAGAGCTATATACTATACATATGCACATATATTTAGTGATGTGATATGCAGTGCTCTTCTTTTACTCTTTGTACCAAATGTTGTAAATCACTGGTGTTAAGATACCTTAAAATGAACACTTCATTTACTTGTACTGGCCTTGGGCCTTTTCTCCCTGGGCTTTCAACTGAAAATGGACTTCAGTCCTGTGAACAACCAGGTAAACAAAGCATAGATAATCAAAAGCAAACAAAAAATAAACAATAAAATAAATAGTACAGCCAATCATGCAGACCAGGTTGAGTCAAATTGTATGCCCTGGTCATGTGTGACTATAGATGCCCCAGATACAGCTTTTGTTTGCACATTTGCAGGAAGCATTTATGTAAACCTTTGTAGATTTAATGGATTTCTCCCCTCAAGGTGGGTTGCTAAATGTTCTCTAGATAAATTGTCATACTGTCCTGTTTCACCTCTACTTATCAAGAAGATTTGGCAGGATACACATATGTGCATACTAAAATTCTGAAGTTTTTTTTTTCTTCTGCCACTGTAGTGAGCACTTGGCTACATTCATATTCAAAATGGGAGGGATTCTTGTAGTTTTAGCTATGCAGCCAGTGTATGTGATGGTTTAGCAATACCTTTTTCATAGCCTACTACAGATTCTCTGATTTTTAAAACATATATAACTGCAGCCATTTCATTTTCATATAGGTTTTTTTCCAAAAAGTTACAGGCATGCCATCTTACATATTGAATCACGCCATGTTTTTTTTTCTTAAATCAAGTCCTCACACATATGTTCTTTGTAGATAGCTTCTATGAAAAATGGTTGAGCTTTTTGTGGGCTTGCGGCATTGTCAGTATAATGTATTTTATCCTTAATTTTTTTCATCAACATGTACTTTTCATTTGTACATTCCAATGCTACACTTTGAGTGTTTTAGAAATTTATGAAATCCATGGAATGTAATCACATAAGAAAAGTAATGGTATTCAGAAATTGAATTAAACCTATGTTTTTTTGTGGGGGCATAATATTTTTACAGCCTCTGTTTCATCTGCCCTGACTATGTTTCTCACTGACCATGTAGTCCAGTAGTAATGCCTGGAAATTACCTATTACTTATATGGTTAAACATTTTGTTTGTCATTTTTAAACTCTGAGCTTTTGAGTAGGGCTAATACTTGGCCCCATAGTTTGTATATTTCTTCTTTAGTTTCTGTCTGTATCAGGATGTCATTCTTATACATGTGAACAATGGGACATATTTCAAAAGAAATGGGGAAGTGTACTGAAGAGCCTCCATCATCCAGCAATGCTACCCTGGTTCTGCTTTACAATACTTCCATGGGCATGATGTCGTACTGGGGTGGGTAAAGTACGACCTAAGCATTCCCTCACAGCACCACAGTACCATATGTAGTGCAGACCAATGTATGAGGTTTAGGTAATGAGATTCTGAAACATTCTGTGCTAATGAAACTTAATTACCCATTCTTCACATAGTCTGATCACTTCTGGGCTTTCAGCAAATTTGCTAGGTCCCCTTGAGGCTGTCTGGTGCCTCAGCTCCACCTGTATGCCAGTATTTGTGCTGCAGGCACTCAGCCTGCCTGCCAGCATACTGAGGCTGACATGCAGGTGGAGCTGTACATTCCAGAGGTTGTGCTGCACTGCAAGTTTACCTATATGACAGATGTGTGAAATTATACATTACAGGTACCGTGGCTTTCACGCATGAACTGTCAGTGGCTAATCAATGGGAGGGCATGCTATGGTGTTTCTCCTTCAGATTGTACACAATTTGATGAGTTAAATATTGGAGTCAGCCACACTGAAAATCAGGAGTTACTCGCACACCACACTGCCGCATATGCACATGGTCCTCATCTGCCTTCAACTGACTCCCCTACTCTTGTAGTTTATATATGGGACATTGCAAGCAGTGTGGCTTTCCATCTTGTATGTCTTTTAGTACAACTTCCTTCTTAGTGATGGAGCTGTAGCATCATCACAACATATCATTGACTTCAATGGGTTAGTCTGATACTTCTGGATTTTACATTAGCATTCATTGCCGATTCAATAGTCTAAAATGTAGCAGCATTACAAGCCTGATTCACCTTTTAGAACTGGGAGTTTGGTTCTGCTAGTCCTCATCAAATATGCCAGCTGAGGAGTAGTCAAGCCCTAGTTTATGAAACTGGGCATCAGATGACCTCATGAGACAGAGCACTGTCCAAGTGTAAGGTCTATTGTAATTCCAGCCCTTGTAGGATTGACTCTAGTGGCTTGACTACAGTTTGAGAGGGAGTAGTTGATGAGTTTATGCAACCCCATGGCAAGTGAGTAAATACATATTGTGTGCTGTTCCATGTTTGTTTGTGTCTTTCGGCTTTTCCCAGTTAGGGGTCGCCACAGCGGAACTCCGGCCCGCTAATGATTGGTAGTGGATTTTTATGTACCGGGTTACCAGCCCTGACACACAACCTTCAACAAAGGCACGCCCCATTCACGTATACCTCCACACAGAAGATGCTCTAGCTGAGAATCGAACGGGACAACGTCTTGCTATGAGGTGACAATGCTACCGCAGCACCACCACCGCAGTACGTATGCTGTTCCATGTAAATGCTATTTGTTTACCAATTCCTCATTCACATGTATGTCCAAAGTCACTGTTCAAATCAATCTCTGTATATAATTTTGTCCCATTTTTAGCTGCTAGGCAATATCTGCAATATTTCTAACTACAAAATGCATTTACAAGTATGTTGCTTATTGAAAATTCTGTAATCTACATAGAAGTGACACTAACCATCTGTTTTTTAACTGGCAAAACATTGAAAGCAATGACTTGATAACACCTTTTTGTGTCACTGTTTTGCCCATTTGGTTGCTTTGTTTCTTTCAGAACAAAATACTGATTTTTTGTTGATAATCCCCTCCCTCAGCTTGTACAACTTTTATCCAAACACAGTCATAGTCTAGTTTATCAGTTACCGTTACACTGGTAAAGTCATCTGTTCCACTGGTAATTAAGTAATGTGTTCTTTGTCTTTGTCTACTCACAAGTTTGAATACACTACACTGCCTCAGCCAGAGTATGCAAATAAAACAAAGCAGCAACTGACAAAGGGAATGGGGGAGTTTAAGTTAATATTCTATCTGCCACATGAAACATATAATGCCATATCCCAGTGGCTTCTACATTATAACATTGAGACATAAACATGGAGACTTGTTTTATAAACATTACCTGAGTTAACTGACAAAGGAATACATATGGCAGGCCAGGTTTTGTCCATGTTTGGAATTTCAAACCTCAAAGCACAATATGAAAAGCCTTGATCCCACAATGAAGGAAATGTTGAAAAATGATCAGGACCAGGCACACAGAATTACTGCTGCACAGGTTAAAACAGCACTGTCCAAGGCCAAGAATACAGCTTCTATGGGACCTGACAGTATCCCTGGCTGTGTTCTACATGAACTACAGAATGAACTGGCACCTCACCTGTGTGTCCTGTTCAATCACAGCCTCACCTCAGGCTTTGTCCCTACCGAATGGCACACTGCTATAGTCATCCCTCTCCACAAAGGAGGAGCGACTACAGACCCTGGGGACTATCGCCCCATTAGCCTGACAAATCTGATATGTAAAGCTATGAAATGCATCATCATGGACCTAATAAACAAGAATATAGGGAATCTCCAAACTCTGGATCCCACACAGTTTGGTTTTGTGAAGGGTAGATCATGCCTGCTCAACTTGGTCGACTTCTTTGAGTCAGTCACCAGAGCTGTGGATGAAGGCAAGGTGATTCATATAGCCTACCTTGATCTGGCCAAGGCCTTTAATACCATTCCCCACTCAGGAATCATAGAAAAACTCACTAAGCTAGGCATTAACCCCATATCACTAATTGGGTTGAAAATTGGCTTACAGCTAGAACACACAGTGTGAAAGTAGCCAATTCCAAGTCAGACTGCCGACCAGTCACATGTGGAGTCCCACAGGGATTGGTCCTGGGTCCTCTCCTGTTTGGTATCTATTTCTCAGACGTCCAGTCCAACATGAAGGGACTCTGGCTGACAAAGTTCACAGATGATTGCAGGTTGGGAGCCATTATTAACTCCCCAAGTGATGTTGACATCCTACAGAAAGGCCTCACTGAGACCAACGACTGGTGTCAGAACCATGGCCTTAAGCTCAATGCCAAAAAATGTGTCGTCATCCCCTTTGGGAAAAACCCAGTTCTCATGAACTACCACATCAATGGTAGTCCACTGAACACAGAAGACGTTATAAGAGATCTGGGAACACAGGTTGCCAGCAACCTCTCTTTTTCCACCACACTGCCACTGTGGTAAGAAAGTCCTTCTGTGTGGCACATCTTATTATTAAGGGTTTTGCATCCAGGAAGAAAGAGGTCATTGTCTCCCTCTACTCTTCCCACATTAGGCCAATCATCTAGTACAATGCCCCAATTGGCATGTACCTCACTAGACACTTGCAACAACTGGAGAGGCCACACAAGTACCTCACAAAGAGGATCCTAGGCCTTCAACGCTTGTCCTATATGGACAGACACAAAAAAATCCTACTATTCTCTGTCTCATATCGCCTACTTAGAGGCGCACTCTGCTTGACTTATAAAGCCATGTCTGACACAGCTCTGTTAGAAATGCTACATCTAAAGAAATCCCAATCCCTCTGCACCACACGCTCCAGAGACCTCAACCTCACTACCACAATCAACAGAATGTGCTGGAGGGACAGGTTCATAACGCATAGACTGCCCATGCTATGGAATAGACTTCCCATACATGTGAAAAAGAGCACCTGACTGACCCTCTTCAAGAGAAATCTTGATGAGTGGATGACAAATAGAAAATTCACCCCGGAGATCACTCCAGTGGCTCTACTTGACAGAGGCACTGGAAACTAAGGTAGGGTGGCATGTTGTCAGGGTAATCCTATGGGCTAGGCTTGTAAAGGCTCCAGGGCCATTAGCCTAGTACACATCTATGAACCTATGAAAGAGAGGTGTTTGAATACTGAAAGGACTTGGTGAGAGTGTGAAAGGTCAGTTTCCTGAAAAGAACTGGACAATGTCCTACATTCAGTAGATTGTAGATTAAAATGCAGGAGAGGAAGATGGAATCCTTAGCAAGAGGTAGTCACCTCAGAGCCAGATCTAGCACTAGGTGACCTAGGCAGTTGCCTAGGGTCCACTGGGGGCTGCCCACCATTTAATTTTTTATTAAACACAAAGCAACATTTTTTTTTCTTTGACAGACTCTGCATCTGTGCCTTCATCAGACATCTCACTCTGCACGTCTGTGTGTGTCACACGTCTTTAGTATGATGCATGCATAGAGTGAGATTTAAACGCACATTGAAACTTGACTGCTTGCTTCCATCCTTCAAGAAAATTTCAAACTCAAACACACATTGGACTGCTTCTTTGGGACCAGAGTGGTACTGTATATGTGTGTGTGTGTGTGTGTGTGTGTGTGTGTGTGTGTGTGTGTGTGTGTGTGTGTGTGTGTGTGTGTGTGTGTGTGTGTGTGTGTGTGTGTGCAATGCCCTAGTTAGGGATGCCAGTTTAGCTAATTTGCTTGCTCAGGCTCAAACCATGTACCTTGGCTGCAAGAGACAAAAGCGTTAATCTTCTACACCAACTACCAGAGTGTTCAGTTAGTCATCAGAGTTGAATGAAATTTTATCTTTTATGGTTCATACATTTTTGTTTCACTGCTTAATGGAAATAAATCTTCAAAATTACAGGAGGTGCATTTTCAAGGAATGTGAGTTCAGTGCATTTTCAAGGGAAGAGAAGTTTACTGTTGCTTATGCTAAGTCTGTTTTCAATCCATGCTTGTACCAGAGAACTTGAAAGCAGTGTTAGTAGCACAACAGTATATTGGCATTTGGTGCAGAAGATTTTGGGTTCTACTCCTGCACCATCATACCACTCATCTGTCCAGAATATTGAGATTTTTTATTTGTTCCTAGGGTTACCAGCTGTCCGTTTTTTGACCGGACTGTCCGGTTTTCTAACAAATTGTCCGGTTACAAATTTCATTCAAAACTGGATACGTGTGAAGTCCGGGTTTTGTGCCACTGTGACTGCCACAATTTGTTTTTAGTATACAGCAGGGTGCAGACTGCAGTATTATTTAGCTTGCATAAATTTTTATATCCAAGACGTAAAAAAGAACAGCCCTAAATTGAAATGTAACGCCGGGTCAAAGGTGAACTATGCACAGTAAGTGCTGAAGATAAAGCCACCGTTGAGCGCTCCAAGATGATCGATAAAAACCTTTGAGAGGACGGAGAGAAAGCGGCCCGGGGGGTGAAGCTGCTACTGCTTGGTAAGGAAGTGCTAACTTTTTATTATCCTGCCCCATTTTACTTTAATCTTCGTGCAGTTAGTGGCTTGCTTCAGACAAATTTGTTGAGCCCAGTGTATTGTTACCTGCATGATTTACAACTTTATCTGTCAGGTCTCACTTCAGTTTGATTTTCTTGTGTCACTCCCCTGATGTGTTTTTCCGTGACTAAGTTGCGGTGATTGAGCCCCAGTAGTGGACCTGGTGTACTGTTAAAAGTTGAATTCACAGCAATCCCTACTGTTGTGCTAGCTTCCTGAGTGGTTATTTTCAGTGGTGAGAGTGTGTGTCTGTGACTTTGGAGCCATAAACTTAATTTTGATGTATTTGTGCTCATTAACTGGTGGCATGCGAAGTACAAGTAAAACGGAATTGCTTTTGATATGTGAAGTACTCCCTTATATTAGCAGTTTGAGACAGGATCTGGGAATAATGGTTGACATCCCAGACACTTATAATCTAAGTTTATTTTTTATCTTATTTAGAGGCTCCTAATTTTTAGCAATTTCCTTAGTTGAGAACGATTTTATTTTGAAGGTGGATAGTGCAAGTGGGTTTGATCGTATAAGTCATACCCCTCAACTGTCCATGATTTTTATCTGAAAATCTCACTGTCAATCCCTTCTAAAGCTGATGACTTTGGAGAAAAGCTGGTAAATCTTCCTTAATGAATAATGACAATGGTTATAGACTCTTTTCTTCAGTAAATATAGTTTAATTCCCATGCTCTTATTTTATCAACATTTTAAATTAATTGTACAAATAAGTATTCCCGATTGTCTCTGATTATTTCTGGATTTGCCCCTGATCTTGTTGATATTTGCCCTGGATTAGTTTGATTTAGAGCTGTGATGCAAGTGTTTAGGTCTGGGGAAGTTTATTTGGAGCGTTGTAAAAGATGTTTTGGCTCCCAATGCTCATCTAAATTGTTTTTTATCATATAGTGATTGATGAGCGTATTGTTTGTTTTACAGGTGAGTTGAGAAACTTTGAAGTTTGTGTGTGTGTGTCGGGGGTGGGTCTGGGGAGAGGGTTGATGGAGCAAGTCACTTATGCTTCCTAGTAGCCAAGGTGGTCAAGCTGCTTATTATAGAACAAACATTTCTCATTTGGATTTGTTAATGTTTAGCGAAAGACTCTGCCAGCATTTAATGTATTTGCCACTAATCTTTCTTTATCTGTTGGAATACCTTTGAATAATAGGAGAGAGTTTCATTTTGTAAGTTTATACTGTAGTCAGTAGTGGTAAGAGACAGGCCAGCAGTTTAGATTTGGCATTCATTTAAGCACAGTACTCAAGTAATGGGTTGCTGAGTATGTCTGAACATTTGAAAGCAGCAAGTAGGCACACAAACAAACATAATGTTTTGTAGAATTGCACCATTATTCTTAAAGCCCAGTGTCTGTACTTAATTGAGTGTGGCTGAGCATTGTGAAAGCTGCATCTTGCTCTTTAACAATTCCAGAATTTTGTTTTTTTCTCTGTTAACCACTTTTAAGTATTAACCGTGGGAAGTTCATTACAAATTTCATTTAAAACCAGACACTTGTGAAGTCCGGGTTTTGTGCCACTGTGACTGCCACAATTTGCTTTTAGTATACAGCAGGGTGCAGACTGCAGTATTATTTAGCTTGCGTGCATTTTTATATCCAAGACGTAAAAAAGAACAGTCCTGTGAAGTGGACATCCACAAAATTAACAGCATCAGAATCATTAGATCCAAGGATTTATTTTGCTTGTGACATAAATAGGCCATGTTGATGAGACACAAATGTGTCTCAGAGGGTCCCCATGCACTCGAACAAGCTTCCCATCCATGTGAAGCAGAATCCATCCCTAGCCCTATTTAGGCATAACTTAGACCAATAGGTGGGAAATTGGAAATCATCCCTCTTGCCTCTTATCCGTTTTTTTTTCTGGACTATCCACAAATAAAATCAATTCTCTGGTAGTCAGGAAAACACTGTACAAACTCCAGTATTCTTTATCATAAAAGGAAATAGATTATTATGCTTTTTTACAGAAAAGCATAGTAAATCGAGAAAGCAGATATCTGGAACAAAAAGAGGGCATTTCCATCAACCTTTTGTCATGGTGAAGTCACAAAATGGGTGGAATGTGGGTGGGAGAGGGGGTGGCAATGGGTGAAGTTATGGGTGATGCAAGGGGTGTGACCTTAGTCCGGTTTTACCCACAAAAAAATCTGGCAACCCTATCTGTTCCTCATAAAAAATTTGTAGTTATCTGACAAATCACTGATGACTGAAGTCACTCAATAATGTCATACATTTGAGTTTCAGACTTTGTCTCCAGAAAATGCACGCTAATGCAGATGCTGTTATTCTAGCAACTTTTAAGTTCATAAGAGCAATATTTACATTATTTTAGGCCTTGTCTAGATTTCTTGTGCTAAGAGGTTGAACGGTATGCACACCATGTAGATGGACTGCTGATATTACAGTGCATTTTAAGGGAGAGAAGGATTGCATTCCTGAGTGTGTCATCCTTTGGATGAAAAGTTAAATTGAGGCCCTGTCTGTCTGTGTTAATGGTAGGTGCTATTAAATCTTTTAAATCCACCTGAGCTATCAAAAACAGTAGGGGGAAGTTCCCCATTGCTCTGGCCAAATTCCCCCTGGTAGTACAAATACCACAAAGGACCTCCTCTGAAAAGACATTACTAGCCTAATGTGACTAATCTGGTCAACAAATGGTATTTAAATTAAAAGTTTTAAGTAGAATCCATATCTCTACCTTCATTTCAAAAGTAAAGAAGAAAATAGTATACACTCTGACAGTTTTGAACAGTGTTTACGGTAATGGGGGGAGAAAGAGAATGGCTGCTGGGGGAGGGGCCCTGGTCCATTGCCCTACCTATGGCTCCATTTGACCATGATGTAGCTCTGAGTCAACTGACACTCTAAAGTATCTGGCAGTGTCCATTTGCTAGCAAAATGGAAATTGTATGATTTTGTTTAAAAGTATTTGTGCACTCTAGGTATTGGTGGAAGTGTCTTGTGATGTTATGTAGCTTCATCTTTGATGGGACATAGTAAGACAAGTGAGCATATAAAGGTTTGTAGAATTAATTGAAATGTAAGTTTTGAATTGGTAAACAAGGTTAAGTAAGAAACATATTTATTGTCCTTGTCATAATAGTAGGATCAGTTGACAAAAAATGGGAAGGGAGAAGACTGTGGAAGCTGAAAAAAAAAATGAAACTGGCAAAAAGAGAAAAAAACACAGAGATAGACAGTCATTTCTTGGGACTGAAAACTTGGCCATTGGGAAGAGCCCTAAGATTAATACAAAGAGGCTAGTATGAAATATTTCTAGGAAAAAAAAAACAATAAATTAGATAAATAAAACAAACCAGATTAGGAGACAGGGAAGAGATGCACCAGCTAAGATGAGAGTAGTTAAGTAGATAGTTTTATTCAACTGCAAATACCTATGGACTTTACAATAGAGGAATTTCAGAAACATATAATACTAATGTCAGGATACCGCGGTGGTGGTGCTGTAGTAGCATTGTCGCCTCACAGTAAGACGTCCTGTTTGATTCTCAGCTAGAGCGTCTTCTGTGTGGAGACATGCAATAATGGGCGTACCTTCATTGAAGGTTGTGCATCAGGGCCGGCAACTTGGCATGTAAAAATCTACTGCCAATCATTAGCGGACCGGAGTTCCGCTGTGGCGACCCCTAACCGGGAAAAGCCGAAAGACACAACAACATAATACTAATGTCAGGAAAGCACTATTACATTTTAAAACATGCAGTATTTTAATTAATAGATTATGTGAAGAATAGCAAATGTGTTGTTACAGTAAGCTTAGAGCTGATGCCATTTGTCTACTGAATCAGCGCAGTACAGTTTGGGTTACAGATAAGCAGGCGGACATAATAGCATATACGTACAAATACCTCAGAATGTTATTTTCTAGTATCTAGAATACTTAACTAATAGCATAGATATTCCAATTCCTTAATTACATTTCCCTTAATCTTGTTTCCCATCTCAGATTTGCAGAGTTAATTATCAGCAACTCAGCAAAAATGCCATAGTGCTATCTTGAAACTTCTGAAGCCTGCCAGAAAGGAAAGTACAGGGGGGGTAGAGATACTATATAAGATTGACCTGCTTGGTATTTTGTCCCACTTTAATGAAATGAAAATATCATTCAAGACAACTTAACCACCAGCTTTAAACTTCAGGCAGCCTATCTCTGTCAGCCTTTAGGAGATAGCATGTAATCAGTTTATATAAATTTCAGAAGTTACATAATCTCAAAATCTCTCAAAATGAGGACGACAAGGTTGTGTAATAACAGAGCTGTTTGGCAATGCTGTACTGGCAGCTTACTTCCCAATGAGCATCTTTTTTGCCTCTCCCCTTCCAAATTATCAAGCTACTTTCTCACCCTTATGATCTGTCGACCCTTCCTAGAGTCCACACCGCCAGCTAGGTGAGAGTCATGCTGAGGCTGGCCATCTTAGATGAGTATTTCATATTTTTTATTATGTCCTACCCTCTAATGGTGTGCATCCCCATTATTTAGAGCAGGTAGCAGTGATTTTGGTGTACCTCACCCCTTTTTAATATTTATCAAAATGATCACTTATTTTTTTTGTCCATTACACTTCTCTTTGGAGTCAAAAGTTACCCGAATAGAGGATATTGTAATTCCCACCTAGAACATAGCATGCAGGTTGCAAGTTTAGGCTAATTATAGTCATATGCATAAAAGAATACAATATAATCCTTCAACAATGCAAACTAAAAGTTCAATATCCCTGCTTAAGCTTCAGTGTTTACCTCAGGCACAGAAATTTAGCTGAAGGGTTCACAAAATGCAGACCCAGCCATGTCCTAGCAGGTCCTGGTCAGAAAAAAGTAGCTATAAATTTGTATTTTTCAACCTGCTATAAACTGAGACATTTAAATTCCAGTCACACAACTTAAGTGTCTCATCAAATTATTTCCAGATGGTGACCTCAACCCAGTAATTGCGAGAAGATTGTTTTGGTGCTAGTCAAGAATTCCAGGACAATAACGAAAGCAACAGATGCTGACCTCCTTAAGGAGTGATGACTGAGACTGTTGACAATGCACAAATGTTAGTTTGTTGTTTTCACATTGAAAAAAGGACTGCAGCATTTAGCATTTTACAATGCAGTTATTATAATCTCTTTCCCATCAAGTGTTATCAGAAAGGCAATAATCAAGTGTAAATGTCAGAATTAAATAAAGGTATTAGATCTGATGAGTCCATTTCAAAACACATTTTATTTCAGAAAGAAGTGATGAAAACAGTACTAACTGATCTAGCCATTACCTGACAAAAATCATACTGCATCACAGTTCCTTTCCAAATATATGACTAATTTTAGTTAGTTAAAACAGTTAAAACTGGTTGGTCTATCCAAGTAGAATCCATTTTCAATAAAGACCAAGAAAGAAAATGTCCAGATGTAAAACATTTGTACATCAATATATAGATATATGAAATATACTGATATAAGTTTGCAGTTAGGCAATTAATGTAAAAACACATATATTCCATGTATACAAGCTCATAAGTAGTAGGCACAGACCACATAAACATCAGATATGATAAACTAATGTACAATGTGAGAAGTGAATGTTTACATAAAGATAAACAGCATCCACAGAGACAAACTGTCAAATAGAAATAATCAACAATGCTGAAAACGTGCAGTTCTTTAGCCTCAAATGTCATACTTATCATTAAGGTCAGAATCTCTGCGGATCCACAAATATCTTTGATAAATCATCTATCATATAAGATCAGAAAAGAGTAATAGGGATTTCAGATTTCATCTTGGACAGCAGTTAATCTGATTTAAATTCCTAGTACAAGCTCTTCAGCAGATTCATGTACTGCTTGTAATTAAGTGAGTGGGAGATGTAAAGGATGCTTCCTGGCTATGATGTGGGCAACTGCATCCATCCATTTATCCTTCCTTCCTAACATCCACCCATTAATTGATCCTTCCATTTTAAGTAACATTGTCCTATCAGGGTCAGGGGAGCCAAAGACAATCTCAGTAGGCAATAGGTATAAAGTCGGAAATCAGTCCTTGATGAGAAAGTCAATGCAATGCAGGACACATGTATTCCTGGAGGCACGTTTGAGCATAGCTAAAATTCACATGCCTATGTATATGCATATGTATATTTGGCAAGGTACAGAAACAGTAGAGCAAAGTATCTAGTGGGATATGGTAGTAAAAGCACAGTACATAATGCAAAGTATATGTAATTCAAAGATAATAATAATAATGCATATAAGTGATTGCACAGAAAAAAAACAGTACAAATTGCATATGTGGCAAAGTAAGCGGTACAGTAAATTATAAGCAATAAAGTACTACACTGATGGCCACAGTGACAACATACCATATATCTATAGCTATCTATCTATCTATCTATCTATCTATCTATCTATCTATCTATCTATCTATCTATCTTTCTGTATGGATCTATTTCACATGAGTGAAAACTCAAAATACTCAATTTCATTTGACTGAGACCACAATACTTAATTTTCAAAATACTGAAAACTCATTTCATTGAGTCTCATTATACTAAAATCTTACAATGGTGAATTTCAAAATATTGAATTTTAAGCCATAGACATGCACACTTACAACACCAATGACTAACTCTTTCCAAAATCTAAAAAATACTTACCCTCTTAACAGAAACTGGATGATATAAAACCAAACTGGGGGGGGGAGGCTACACCCCTCACCCCCCACACCCCATCTATATATACTAACTCCTGGATTGCACTACAGTGGGGAAAAGGGCATATACCTTTTACTTACCTTACAGCACTGTACAAACTGCTACTACTGCCAGGAGTGAACAAAACATCATCCATATTACTTTAGATTCTTCCCATAAAAATGTAGAGACATACCCACATTTAGGAACACTACAACACTACTTTCTGCACTACAATCAGTATTGTGACAGTCAGCACTTTAAGTTACAGTAATACTTGTTATCACAAGCAAGTCATGGGTGAAGGGGAACACACATCACGTCTATGGCTTAAAATTCAGTATTTTGAAATTCAGCATTGTAAGCTTTCATTATAATGAGACTCAGTCAAATGGGTTTTCAATATTTTGAAAATTAGATATTATTTATTTATTTTATTTATTTATTTAAATTTGTTGACCGGGAGTGTCCGACTGGACGTAGGTCCATTTTAAGCGGAGGCCCGGAGAGAAAAGCTACACAGTAAAATAAACAGACAGTAGTTACACTGGATTACATAGCGATTAACAATTTAACATAGCAATTACTTACAACATATTTACAGATGAAGAACATAGTACATCAGTAGACAACTAGAATCTTTATCTGTGAAGTACATAACAGACATTAACAAATGTTACAATGAGAAGAGAAAATTAGATAGTGTGGTTTTAGATGAAATTCAGTATTTTGAGTTTTTAGTCATGTGAAGTAGACCCACATATCTATATCTACATCTACATCTATATGTATATGTGTGTGTGTGTGTGTGTGTGTGTGTGTGTGTGTGTGTGTGTGTGTGTGTGTGTGTGTATAAACATAATACACAGATGTAAGACATTTAATTGAAGAGATGCATTTGAATATGGTCCCATAATGTGCAGTCATAGCTTGCTCATAGCATATAAGCAGAGGCCAGGGACAGCTACAATGACTCAGATTTGGCACATAGCTTTGTCTTCCCCAGACTCTCACACAACAGTACAGTTTAAGCAGAAATCACATTCCACAAGAAAACAGTGTGAACTGTGAAGGCACATTGTAAAATAGCCTCAAGGAACATGTGTAAGTATGAATGTAGGACAAACTGAACATTAAGCAGGATAGTTATTACAGCAAAATTATAAATAGCTATCAGATAACAAGATACTATGAAATAATATAAACACACAGAAACATCCGAAAAAGAATAAGATTACAATGCAGATGTAAGCCTGCATCAAACAACAGCATACTGTTTAAGGTGCAGAAGTAACACATTAAATGTTAGTTTCAGTGGTACATCAAAAATAAACAGATGCAAATAAATATGCACTAAATCATAGATTTAGAGCCACATAACCAGTGACTGCAAATCCAGTCAGTCAGTACATTTAGATGGATGAGTAAACCAAAATAAATCAGATTAAAGACTGTCAATCAGAATAATGGGACACAAACCTAAAGGGTAGTTAATGGGACCTTGATGCTTAAAATAATTAAGATAATGGGCAAGTCTGGAGTAGAGGAAAGGTCATAGAAGGAAAAAAGTGATTGACTGACCTGAACACAGTAATGAGAAGGCAGTTAGAATTATTTGGAGCACTAAATAAATCTTAATGAATGGTAGGCACATGAAACACAGCTGCCTGAATAGACGTTACTGGCAGCCAACATCCTGAAAATGTACTATATGACCATATAAATTCAATATACTGCATCAGAAATATTTGATTTTTTGCAGTGGGGCAACTCCTTTTCTTTGGAATTCCCATGCAGGAGATTGTGCTCTCAACAACCCCTACCACACTCAAATATTGTTGCTCCAAGGATATGCACTCTTACAGAAAAGGAAAAACATGATTTTACTTTAAAAACAATTATTTTCTTTGCCCTAATGCAAAGTCAGCAGGAAGAGTCTCTTACTTGTGACTTGGTGAATAAAGGTGGACAGCAGCTGAGATGGAGTTTGAAGATGAGGAAATTCAAAAGCATAGATGATCTAATGCTAACACGGAGCTAGTTTGCTTCAGCCAGAATAGTGGACTGGTATATATCCTGAGAGGACAAAGCTTGTTTTCTGCTGCTTGCAGGAGGGAAGACATTTGTCCAGAACATGATGCTGTTATTGAAAGTGTATATTCTAATTTTATAATCAGTACTTTTGTGGCAATAGAATTTCTAGCTCCTGAGGTACATCCCCTGTGATCGGTGATGCGGCATTTACCACGGGCTCCTATCGTTCCACTGCCAGCTGCAGACTGATAATTAAACTCAGCTGACATGGGTTTTTCACTACCTGAACCACCAATCTGCTGCTTGATTGTTGCAAATTAATTGTTTTATGAAAGCAGACAGCACTCAGTGCTGCACAATGTTGTTTAGGCCCTCTGCCATCTTAAACCTACTGGACTTGCCACCACATTTTAGAAATTGTTTTTTGTGTGTGAGGTTAATTCCAGACATTCAGAAAGCTATTGATGCACAAAATAAAAAGTTGCCTTATAGCAAAAAAGAAACAACCACCAGTATATCCAACAGATTTAATAAAACTCTTGACGTCTCGGCCAAAGCCTTCACGGAGTATAATACAAAGTAAAAAAACTTGCCCCGTATATACACATACAAATACATCAATTAAACAATCATGCAGTTAAGAGGTACTCACCAATTACATTCTTCATTTAGTCCCCTTGGAGACAGGCTGTCACATTTTAAAATGTAAGTAGATTCTTTTAAAAGCAACTGTTTCCTGATTAAAGAAACATCACATCTAGATATTTATGTTTTTTCCAAAACAGTGCCTTATATCCCTTTACTTTCTTCATCATGAAACAAACTAAAATGTTCAGCTATAGAGCTCTCTGCTTTTTTATTAGCAAAATCCCTCACATGCTCTAAAATTCTAGTTTTAAAACACCTTTTTGTTTCTCCAATAAAAAAATTGTTGCAAGGACATCTCAAGGCATATATAACGTCTTCAGTATTGCAAGTAAAATGGCCACGAGTTCTAAAAGAAACATGTTTATTCTAGGAAAAGTTTTTATTACATACTTGCAAGCCTTGCACTTGCCACAAGCAAATGTACCACACATTGTCAAACTGAATAATATATTGGGAGATGAATACTGATCTTACCTCTTACCAAAAAATTCTGTATACTTATTCCTTTTCTGTAGGAAAATGCTAGTTCTTTGTTCAACCACTCTGAATCATTCCTTAAAGATGTCAAATATTTCCAGAAATATCTAACTTGATCTATTATTTTGGGACTAAGTTAACTGTATGTTGTAACAAAAAAACATATTTTCATTTGTCTCTTTCTTATGCAAAGCCCCAGTGTGTTGTCCATCCTGGTTACTTTTCTGCTATCCATTAACTCTGTGTATAAATTTCTTCCAACTATTATGTATTGTCTTCCATCATAGCCCCTATTTTTAAACTTGTCTATAGTTTTATCTAGTTTTTGTTTGAGATACTCTTCAGTAGCTTATACAAGCGAAAAAAAAAATCACCAAAGGGAATAGCTTGTATTGTATGGGGTGGATGGCAGTTTTCACCATACAAAAATTGTGTGCCTTCACTAAATTTCCTGTGAACTGATGTTTTTAAAACATTCTCATTTGAAATATCTACTATGACATCTAAAAAAGGGACACAAGTCCCAATTTTCAGACTGTCAAATTTTAGTCCAAATCTATTATTTTTGTAAGTCAGCTATAAATTCATCAACTAATTATTTCCTTCCCTCAACCAGAAAAATGAGGTCATCAATAAATCTGTAATAAACAACATGTTTATGAAAAAAATAATTTCTATATAAATGTTCCCTTTCGAACAAGCCCATACTAAGGTGGGCATACATAGGGTCAAACCTTGTTTCTGATGGTATAACTCATTATTAAATTAAAAAAAAGTTGTTAAACAGAAATGGACAAGCTCTATAATATATTCTGTAGCAGGACTGTTTCCCAAAAAGCATCTTATTGCCTCAATACCAAAACCATGCTGGTGTATAAACTCTTTACATCTATTGTCACCCAAAACATGCTACAATTCCACTTAATAGTGCTTATTTTTTCCAGAAAATCAAACACATCACGAATATATGAAGGCAAGGTGCAAACTTTGGGAAACAAGTAACTGTGAAGAAACTGTCCTACTTTGTTTAAGAAGTAATTGCATCCTGAAACTATAGGCCTGCCTGGGGGCTGCCTAAAATTCTTATGTAACTTAGGAAGACAATAGAAATAGGCCATTTTACAATTTCCTGCATTAAACTTTTTTTTATGTTTTCCTCAGAAAAATAGCCTAGTCTATAGCCCTTGTGCAACAAATTTTCATACTCCTTTAATGCATTTTCATACGTAAGGTAATCAACTATTTTATAAACATTAGAATCCATCAAATGCTCCTGGCACATAGTTAAATACTGGATGTAAGACATGATCACCAGCTTATTGCCTTTGTCAGCTGGCTTAAATATTAAATCACTTCTGTTACTTAATGCATTCAATGACTTCCATTCTAATAATGTTAAGCTATAATTAATGTAAAACATTTCTTTTTTTAAAATGTAAATACTCATTATTCACAGCAAAATTAAGCATTTCAGATAAATGTATAATACCTTCATTTAAAAAGAGTGGAATGTATGTGCTATTGTGTTTACCATGACTTATATCAAAGAGACAGTAAACATTAGACTCAATATAAGAATCACACGAGTAGAAACTGCCATTTAAAGTGCTAGTGCTACTATCCAAAACATTTTCTTTAACCTCATTATTTACATCTCTAAAATAATATTTCAAATGTAGCTTCCTGCAGAATTTAAAAATATCGCATTTCAATTCATGCAACCGTGGAAGAAGCTTAGGTATAAATTTTAAACCCCAGTTTAACACAGGAAATTCAGTCTCAGAAAGAATTCAGAAAGCTATTAGCTATGTCCAAGAGTCTTAAGAAGTAGAACAAAACACAGCAGTAAAGGACTGGTAGCCAGTAACCATTTAGAAACAATAAGAGGACTGGCAAACAAGGACTGATGATGATTAGACAAGTAATGAGGTCATGGACTATAGAAGGAGATGTCTGTAGGAGAAGGATGGAATAAGAGTCAGTAGTAAGACAAGGGAAGAGCAATACTGCATATTTAGTAGGACGCAGTGTTGGTATAAAAAAAAAATGGTTGCCAGTCACTACTAGATCCAGCCTGATCCAATATCAATGCTTACCTTAGTATAACCATTAGTGAGTCACTGCACTAATGAAATCTAATCTACAGTGTATTTATATATATATATATATATATATATATATATATATATATATATATGTTCCATGCTCAACTGCAAGCAAATGTCCCTAAATGTTTAATCTGCAGAAGCAGAGTAAGCAGTTTTACCATCTAAAAGACATTTTGCATGCATACACTGTACCTAGTTCTTTATCTAGCATTGTTTCCTTAGACATAGTTAATGTATAAAGTAAACCAAGAACTTAGAAATGCTCACAGTATGCATTTGCTCTTGGGGTGCAATTTTGTAAAGCACAAATATAAAAGAGCATTAGCAACCACAGGAACTGAGGTAAACATGGGCAAAGAACACAGGCAGTGATGTGATAGCAGCACCATAACTTAATCTGAGAACAGAGCAACAAAAAGATTTATGGGTTAGCTCCATTTTTGTTTATTTATTTATTTTGCTAGGATCACTTTCTCACTTTCTTCCCATTTCTCAAAGAGACCTACCAATAGATGAATTGGCAATCCTTTGAATTGCTGCTAGGTGTGTGTGTGTGTGTGTGTGTGTGTGTGTGTGTGTGTGTGTGTGTGTGTGTGTGTGTATGTACACACATGCACATGATCTCACACCATAAAATAGACTGGCATCTTATCCAGGACTGAATCTCTGCTTTAAGCCCATTACTTACCAGAATAAGTTCACACTCCCTTGTGACCTTAAATATGTAAATAAGATAAAGTGAACAAATAAAAAAGCTACTAGTTAAGTGCAATTAATTTTTGGTTGCAGAGCAGAAGATCACCACTTTATTAAGTTTGGTCTCTAACTCAGCTTTTCAGTTATGCATTAAAACAGCACAGCTAGACACCACAATGCAGAAAGTCCAAGAAATGTGAAATAGATTAACATTTAGGTAGTGACAGAATGCTTCAATGTTTACTGCAGGCATGCATTTGAAAAAGAAGATATTCATCATATTGATCACTGCTCCACTAGCCTTAGCTATATGGGTTAGATCATGGCAAGGATATAACCATTGGGCAGCTTCCAAAGCTTCAGGGCACCTTCTACATGCCCAAACCATTAAGCAGCTTGAGCTGTGCTTCCTAAAAAGACACATTTTGGTAACAAGCCCTTCAGAACTTTCCTGCCACTGAAGAGAGCACTCTTCTACAGGCATTCGAGGATTAATGGTCAGCTTGTGCTGCTCCATTGCTGAGCAGATAAGTTCCCTTTGGGGGGAAAAACATTCCACATTTAAAATTTATTGTTTAAATGTACTTTCCTGGTTAGGAAAGTTAGACTTAACTGTAATTTTAAATGGGAGTACACTTAAAAAAACATTTTAAAACCACCTTTCTCAGGAAAAATCATAATTATTTTTATTTTGGGGATGGCAAAGTGTATTACTATGCTTTTTACTGTGCTTTTTTCTGGAAAAAGGTGACTTTTTAGGTTTTTGGACTTTCACTGCCTTATGCTGTTTGGTTTTCCTGGGAAAGAAGCACAATTTTCAGTTTGACTATGGAACATACTACTGGTATCAAGGTTAGTCCTTCTTCCAGCCAGAAAAAGAAAAAGTTAAGTAAACAGCTTTTTCCACCCAGGCAGTCTAGCAATTTACCTCAGATGCAGGTAGGTCACTCTGTTGTGGCCAAATCTGGTTCCCTAGACCACTATTTTTTTTACCCTGGATCACTCTAGTTTAGCACCTACAGTCACTATGGACCAGGAGTTATCCATGGCCTCTGCAACTGTTGGGGTCCTCTTAATGGGCAAGGGAGAGACACTCTTTTTGGTCTTGGGAGAAGGTAGAAAAGTCTTCCCTGTTTAGTCAGAAAGTTGTGCCCATCCCTGGCAAAGCTGCTGCTGCCATTAACAACACTGTTGGCCCTAAATTTCCTGTAAAAAAAAAAAACAGAAAACTAAACATGTATCTGTTCCTGCTCAAATTTCTCTGGATAGGAGTAGTTTATTAGGTCTTGCTCAGGGTCTTATTCAGTTATTACATCTCATCAATTTTTAAAGTCATCACCACTAAATTTCAACTTCAAATATCTGCCCTTTCCTTCAAGACAGATCCAATAGACACCTGGTCATTAAGCCCCAAGGGGGATGTTGCATTCAGTTGTAACTGCCATACTAACTCCCTTTTTAACAGCAATCTCTGCCAATCATCTTCCCTTGAGTTAATTTTTATATTTTCCAAAATGCCAAAGCTAAATTTCTTAAATTTACGGCAAACCAGTGAGTGCCATTTAAGTGCATTTGTATCCTTTTTCTTGCTCATCTCATACAAATGTTCATAAATTCTAGATTTTATTGCTCGCTCTGTCTTCCCTATGTAAAATCCTTTACAATCTTCACATTTTGCTAAATACACTAATGTCACTTTATTTTGTAAAACATTATCCAAAACTCATGTTTTCTCTTTACAAATATAGCTGCATTGGGCACAGCTTCCACATGGCACTGTGTCTTTATTATTAACCTTATTTGTACCCGATCCATTTTCTAAAATTTGCTTAAAATTTTTTCCAGTCTTGTAAACAAAGATGTACTCTGATCCTACTACTTCATTAATCTCCTTATGCACCCTAAAAATGCTCCAATTCTTCACCATTAACTTCCTAATTTCCTGGGAATATCCATTATGTTCTAAAACGAGTGCCTTTTCAAATTTCTTTTTCACCTCCATCCCTTTTTCCTTTTCAGGGTCTCGACATAAATCTAGGGAGTATCTTGTACCCCACCCTTCCTTCACTTCCCTAAAAATTCTATCTACTATTTCCAATGGGTAATCCCTTTCCAAAATCATATTCCTTAGTATCTCAAATTCATAATCTACTTCATCCTCCTTTGACATCATTCTTGCCACTTGTATGGCTTGCCCTTTCACCAGACTTTTTTTCTGGTGATGAGGATGGTTGCTACTATAGTGCAAATATGCATTGCAAAAGGTTTCTTTCCTGAATATGTTTGATTCAAACTCTCCTCTGTTTTGTGACATCCTTATGTCCAAGTAGTTAAAACTTTCTAAATTCCACGAGTGTGTGAATTTCAAATATCCACAACACCTGCTAAGATACTTCATAAACTCACCAATTTGATCGAATGTCCCATCCCACAGAATAAAGACGTCATCCAGGAACCTAACCTAAAAATGCAAGTACTTGAAAAATGGGATGGAGAACAAAATCTCCCTTTCCCATCCCAACATAACAATATTAGTAAAGCGGGGGTGCAAGTTGCCCCCATAGCAACCCCCTGGTCTGATGGTAGAATTTGCCTTGAAAATGAAGGAAGTTGTCAAGAGTTAATTCCATCAGTTCTACCACTAATTTAATTTGTTCATTGGGGAGAGAAGAGAATTGCTGTAACATGTTGTAAAAATATTCCAATCCCTCAACCTTTGGAATACTTGTGAAAAGGTCTACCACATCAGTGGTAAGGAAAATAAGTCCCTCTTTCCATAAATCCTGTTTTACCTTACCTAAAAAGTCCCATGAGTCTTTTAACAGGTGTGGTGTCCTTTGAACCACTTCTTTGGTTCATTTATCCACAAGTATGGCCATAGGGTGGGTTTTATGTCCCCTACTCGCCACGATGGGCCTCAAAGGAGGTTTTTCAATATTCTTGTGGACTTTTGGTATACCAAAAAATATTAAAGTGAGTAAAGTGTGGGTATGCCTCTGTTGATACCTCTTCCAGGGGTATGGCCACTGGTACTGCATTGAGGAGGCTTGCCTGAGTGCATTCACAGAACCTCCTAGATGAGAAAAATGATATTTTAAATTTCCTGCGCAGAGAGAGAGAGAGAGAGACAGAGAGCCTGAGAGAGAGAGAGAGAGAGAGAGAGAGAGAGAGAGAGAGAGAATGAGAGAGGTAGTTTGTGGAACCTCTGCTGCAGAGGTTATCAAAAATGTGATGAGACAGGTAATGTGATTCAGGGAACCTCTCAGATTTTTCAAATCTCCTTTTCCACATTTTAAGGGATTCTCTAACCCTTCTAGTTTTGACAAGAAACAAAATGAACAGCCTCAGCAAAATGGTGGTAAACAGACATTTAAGAAGCAATGGTAAGGGGATTCCAAAAAGAAGGCAGGAGCCTATCCAAAACAAAGGAAAGACAAACAAGTCAAAACGTCTGGCAATTGGAATAGCTCCTGTGGTACAGGGTGTGATGAAAGGAGATACTGCTAGCACAGCTAGCTGGAATTTTCTAAATAATTATATGCCATTGGTGAATATCAAAATGATTTATATAAGGTGCTTGCATTACAAATGAATTAGAACTGTATGCCATGTGTATATTAAACTGCTCTGTACAGATTTTTGTGCTGAAAGGGCATTTTGTAAAGTGCTTGGGTTTAGAATGTATCCAGAGTGTGCCTTACTGGAAGAGAACAGAAATGTACCTGCACTACTGTTACTGTTTAAAATATATGTTTAACAGAGGAAACTGGAGGGTTAACCTCAGTCCAGTAAACTTTAGGAAAAAATAACTGAAATTAAATTACTTTATAGGCTACATCATAAATATGTTTCAGTGCAGCTAGAGATACAAAGTCTGTGCCAATAAGGTTTCCGTATTATCCTTGGAGTGAACTAATTGCTACTTTTGAAGCATGAATGAATGCAATTGTTTTATGATTTCCAGCATCTGCCAAAGATCTGAGGAAAAGCCCTTGTCTGTATATTTTTACAGGTAGATGCTAAATGCTGCCAGGTTCTATCAATGGGGGTTTTGCCCTGTGAACTAGAAGTCAGTGACCAGAAATGAGGTAATTCTGCCAGCTATACCAGCAGTAATATTTTAGATATTAATTTGAGAAGTCTCTTAGTGAGACAGAGCATTCTGCAGTCTGTCTTGGAGCTGACAACAACAATAACAACTATTCACCACATCTGCCTTGCTCTAATTAAGTTTCTAGGGAATATTATAATTCTATTAGATTTAGTTAGGAATATAGTGAGGCTTAGTTTAAATATTTTTCTTTATTTGTGTGAGCCTGTACTGCAATGTTATTTTAAATATTTCCTGTGTTTTTTAACTCTGATGTCACTGTGAATATATATACTCAGCATTGTATTGTTCTTTTATTATTTATTATTAAATATATTTAAACATTTCATTGTGGCTGATCTGTGCAGAGATATTTAAGTTTTGAGAGTACTTGCATATTTATTTGGTGACACTGTGTGGGCCACTCCTTATACCCTTGCTCTTGGTCAAACTACCACTTATTTTAATATTAATATTACACAGTAAGATTGGACACCCTTTATTAAGGGCGTTAAAGTAGCTAAGGAGTGACAGGTGGCAGTGGTAACTACTTTATAGCCTGGGCAAAAGGGGGCATAGCTAGTAAACATGTGCCAGTCTTTCTCAGGTGTGTGTGTGTGTGTGTGTGTGTGTGTGTGTGTGTGTGTGTGTGTGTGTGTGTGTGTGTGTAAATGAAACCTTAAAGAGTGTGTGTGTCAGCTACTTGGGCATGGACATGAAGCACTGGTTGGACAGAGAGGGTGCTGGAGGTCTTGGCTTGAACACTCAGTTGAGATCTCAACTCTATAGTTGTGTCAGTGGGCAGTCTTACTGGGGATCTGAAGGAAGAGGGAGAAACCAGCCCCAAACTGACTGTGGTCTCTGTGTGCTTTTAGGGGAAATTGCACTCGATGCAGAGAGCTGCATCTGGAAATACTGTGTGTGTGTACTTGTCATCCTCTCAGTGAACATCCCCAACTGTTGCTAGTGCTGAGGACTGAGGCTCCTTGATTACTGGTTGGCGGTGGTGGGTTGCCACACAGGGTTGATTCTTTCAGTCCCCATTTGTGTACTGTGTGACCTTGAGCAACTCAATTACACAGTTAGTGCTCCTGAAAAAGGACTGTTAGTCCAGTGGGCCTTCCTAATTATGTCCACCCCCCCTTCTCTCTTTGGTGACAGATAGTTTCAGATGATCATTAATCTAGGTTACAAATGGCAGTGGGAGGAAATTCCTCTTTTTCAGGGAGTAATTCCTTATCCACCAGACCGGACTCATCTATTTCTCCCTATCCTTTAACATCTGTTGAGTCAGGGAGTAGTAAACCAAGTTCATCTTTCCTAATTTGGGAAAGGTTTTCAATCAAGGATATTTTTTTCATATCAAAAAAAGAAATAAAATGCCTGGAGACCAGTGCTGGATTTTTATTTCTTTCTTGAACCAATCTGTGATAGTGCCCAATTTCAAAATGCTGTCACATCACAACCTCTTACCCCTTTGTCCACATTTAAGCTTTCTAATAACACTAAATTTAAAGGAATCTTAACATTAACATCCTTATTCATCTAGATTTCAGATGTGTCTTAAGGTTTTGTGTGTATGGATCAGATTGTCAGTTCTTGTGATGACCATGCCCTGGCCCAGCAATCAAGGATCCTCAATCCTCACCACTAACACCAGGGAGGTCATCTCATAGAAGAGAAAAGGATAACTAATACACACAGCAAAGTACAATTTCCCTGAAGTGCACACAGAGATCACAGTCAGTCTGGGGCTGGCTGCTCACTTGCTCACCAGGTCCCCAATAAGACTTCCTACTGGCTCAGCTATAAGGTCCAGGTTTCAACTTAACTGGACAAGCTAAAACCTCCAGTACTTTCTCTGTCCAACCAGTGCTTCATGTCCCTGCCAAGTAGCTGACACAACACACACACACACTTTGAAATAAGTATTTATACAACTTCACAGACACTCCTGGGAAAGGCTGACACAGATTCTCCAGCTGTGCTCCTTTACCCAGACTATATGGTAGTAATTACCGCCACCACCCAGTTAATAATATCAGCTACTAAAAGGCCCTTAAAAGGGTGTCCAATTATTACTGTGCAATATTATTATCCAATGGTAATGTGACTAACAGTCAAGGCTTACTTTAAAGTGGCCTATTACAATAACCTCTATAAATATGCAATGTACACTAGAGCTTATCTCTACACAAATCAGCTACAGGTAGAATGTTTTAAAAATATTTAATAATAAATAATTAAAACACATACAAAACTACTACACCACAGAGATATCTAAGAGTTCAGAGATCACACAGAAACCTAAAACAATACAGTATGACAGGTCTGATTTCAAAGAAAAAATACCTAATTAATCTTTACTAGCTTTAACTATTCCTACAAGAAATCACAGTGCTAATACTTACATGTGAGCATAAGGTAGAGTGCTGATAAGTAGATATCCAAGATCAAAATGCTCCCAGGTCTCATGTGAGAAATAGCATTTAAACATTGCTAACAAACATGTCTCTAAGGCCCTCCCAAAATTACATAATTTTTGACGCTTAGGTTTTCCCAGTATTCATATTGCATTATCTTAACACCTGGTCAGAGTTCTCAGGCCACAAACTGCATTATTTAGCAATCTAACACCTGCACAGAAACTTACAACAATAGAAGACATTTCACATGTATATTCTAATAGAAACTAGAGCAATAAAGCACATTCCATACCTAAATTCTGGTCATAAACTTTAGCCTTAAAACAATGGGCATGGAACCTTCATCCAGCCACCCTGGGACTGAATTCTAACATGAAAGGGTACAGCATGTTTCACTGGGCCAGTAGAGTGCAATGTTGTCACATATTTTGCAGTTCCACATTTCACAGTAACTTTTACAATCAAGAAAACATGCCTGTATTTTATATTTATTTACAAATGCCAGAATTATATATCAAATTATATTTGACTAGGCTGGCAGCCTTCGTCCATCTCTCCCCAATCGTCACACTCTGCCTCACCCTTTGGACTATCCACTGTACCAAAAGTTCTCACAAAGCATCTTGCTCCAGTTATAGCTCATCGCAGGCTACAGAGTATCACATTTTTTCAATATTTAGATGACCTGTTTAACCTTGTAAAGTCTTTTTCAAAATGTGAGGAGTCTGTCTCTTGGGTGACATATCTCTTATACAAGCTGGGATGCCAGGAGAATATATAAAAGTCTTTTTAGACTCCATCACACAGGATTGTGTTCCTTAGGTGTTAGCTAGACACCTCAGTTCAAAGATCTATGTTGTTCAGGAAAAAGTAGTATTTATATCAGTTTCAATGGTTTTTCACTCAAACTTTGGTCTGTGCAAGGGAATACCCTGGGACTTTGGGTCTTATGGGATCTATGACTCTCATGATACCCCTGGTAAGGCACCACATGAGAAAGACACAATGATATCTGATGTCTCTTTGGTCCCAGCACCAAAACCCATTATTGTTTCAAATCACAGTTCTGGGGTTTGTAAGAAGAGAAGTCACTTGGTGGAAATAGCAAATATCTCTAAATCCAGGTATCCCCTCCTCCCTCAACAATCCAAAGCAGTCAATCACCACAGATGCTTCGAACTTTACTTGGGGAGCAGTGTTAAGGGGATAAAAGTGCTAGTTATCTGGAACATCAAGGATAGACATAAGCACATAAATATAAAACAAATTTTTGCCCCGATTAAGGCACTTAACTCTCTGAATCATCGTTGTCCCACGGACCTCTTCAAGTTGTTACAGACAATACCACAGTCATGTGCTACATCAACAATCAAGGGGATCCAGGTCCTAATCCCTATACAGACTAGCCATGTTAGCCTGGGGTATAGTTTTACAGCACAATCTCACTCTATAGGCATCCTACATTTCATCAGAGCAAAACTGCGTGCCAGACAAGCTGAGCAGGACAAAGGTAGACCCACATAAATTGAAACTAGATCAGGGAGTCTTACAAGATTTGAGCCATATGTAGGGAGTTCCTGAAGTTGATCTTTCTGCCTCCTCTCTGAACAATCAGCTTGCAAAATTCTGCTCCAGGACTCCATGCACAAAAGCCTGGAAGACAAATGTCTTTTGCTTTACTTGGACAGGAATCTTCCTTTATGCTTTTCTACCCTTAACACTGATATCCAGGGTACTTTTTCAGATTCAAAGGAATCCCCCAAGACCATTGTGGTAATTCTGTTCTGACCCAGACTGGTTCTCCCTTCTTTAAAATATGGACAGGAGCAATTACCACAAGCTCCCTTACAGAATTGAATTATTCAAACAAGAACAGGGGTGTTTGATGCATCCCATCTCCCTAATCAACTTCATTGGACTGACTGTAAAACAGGGTTTTAATTCCCCTTTAAGCACCTGCTTACTGAGGATGTGCAGCAGGTACTAATGGAGGCAAGAGAGCCTGCTACTAGAAAATCATGTATTAGCAAACAGAAAAGGTTTTCTAGTTTGTTCCAACAACAAAACCAACACTCATTCAGAGCTAGTGTTTTGCTGCTTTTACAATATTTGCATAAGTTACAATCCTATGGCCTTTCTTACTCCTCCATCAAGACTCATTTGTCAGCCATTTCAACAGGCCTGTCCATGGATCCCCCTCTTTAAATTCATTCTCATGTGAAAATGTTTTTGAAAGAGGTTTTGCGTAAGAGACCTCCAAGAAAACTGGTGGCTCCTTCTTGGGATCTTAATTTTGTGTTAGAGGGACTAACACTTGCTCCATTTGAACCAGCTCATCAGGCTGACTTGACGTTCTTAACATGGAAAACAGTTTTACTGATTGCTCTGTCTTCTGCAAGAAGAGTAACTGAGTTACAAGCCATTATGGTGGATCGATTCTGTCTCATTTTCCACACAGCCAGGGTTTCTCTGATAACTAATCCTTCTTTTTATGCCTAAAGTGGCATCTGCGTTTACTTTAAGACAAAGTATCTATCTCTTTATTTCCTTTCCTGAACCCACAAAATGTGGGAGAGATAGATAATCCATACCTTGGATGTCCATAGACAATTTGGCTACTATCTTGACAGAACAAACATCAACTTGGTCCTCTGTGCATACTTTTCCAAAGCATTACAAGCTTGATTCCTTCTCTATGTCAAGATCAGGTTTTGGCAGGCTTTTTCTCCAGGGGCTCCTGGACCCTTCCCCTTCTCACCCCAAATGTTGTAAGCTAGGGTAATCTCCCCATATAGCTAAGGCTGCTGCAGCAGTGATTGTTTGAACATCTACTGTTGATGGTAAGTGTATTTACATGACTCTACTTTTTTAAATGATTACTGGAACATGATCTCATAAGTCTGTGGCCATATAATTAAGGTTATCACTTTAATATGTAACGTTCAAACTTTCAATCAGGCATATCTGCATTTATAAATAAGTCAGTGTACACTTTCAGTCCAGGTTTATATTTAAGTTTTTGGTATCATAACTAATGCCCTCTTGCAGTTCAAGTTTACAGTCATTTTGTATTAGTTACCATTATAGCACTGTTGATTACTATTATCTCTCTTTGTTATCATTTTTTTGCTATTATTTCAGCTGTAAAATGAGATATGTTTACTTCTGGATTGCTAAGTTCATTCTCTGATGTTTACTTTTGGAGGTTTTCTTCCATGGACTGCACTGAAAGCGTCTGTGCTCAGTTGTGCTTTACCATTCATTAAATGTAAATCCATATTTACATGCACACATACAGGCATAAATAAATAAGTTAACTAGTCTCCTGAATGCAGGAAGAGTAAGGGGATGTAGAAACGAAACACTCCATAAAGGATAAACTGTTTCAAAGTCTACAGCAGAATGCAGGAGGAAGAGCCAAGTTAACTATTTAATAATGTGTCAAGAAAGACAAATTCCCTCATGCCTGGCAGTTTTGTAATAAAGCAAGAGAGCAGGAAATAAGAGGACAAGGACACCTACTGGATGGGCTTAGCAATCAACTTATCAACAGACAACCTAACCACAAGAGGAAACCACCTATGACATGGCTGACCAGCATGTATAGAAAAGAGAAATGGTCCTGTGTCATTCTCACAGCCTCTGGCAAGGCTGTTGCTGCATAAGAGAACAGCTGGATTATGAGTATTAATAAAATATATTGCATTTAAATTTGGGTAGCAAAAGAATATCCAGTTAAATTGGTTAAGGTGTTTTGTACATCACAGACAGCACAGATAGATAATTTTCAAAATTAATGAAGCCAAAATTAGAAAAGTCCACTGATTCATGGATGAAATGAACTGAATGAAGGAAACTAATGGCCCAATATCATTTCTGAAGTTGCAAGAATACCTGGAGCACTGAGCAGTCTTTTCTTCATAGGAAGAACTTTTTTTAAGTGATACCTTTATCTTTGGAAGACATGTAAAGAGTTCCTTCCAGTTTCCCAGCTCTTATTTTCTGCCCAGCAAATGACTTTGAATACTGGCTGTGTTTTGTAACCTCCTATGCTTTTTGAGCAATAAAAGTTCGGCTAGAGATCTCCATAAATGGCAGTGATACCCCATATGAACCAAAACACTGAAGATATACAGTCTCTCCCTGTGGGAATGAACAACCATTGCTTAAAAATCAACACCAATTAAAAAATAGTGGTTAAAATCTTATCACATCAGACATTTGACACTGTCCTTGGATGTCATATCACCACAGAAATGCAGTGGCATGGCTATTAGGTGAATTTAATTAGACTCACGTATTCTGGCCCTTTTTTCAGACATACCATATTTGCAAAGATAGAACATAAACCAAGTTACCTTTGGAAAAATAATGATACATACTTGTATAAACAGAATGCAAATGTCCCAAACACACCTCTAGTAAATACATTACATACATCTTGTGTAACAAGCAATAAGGAAAGATACAGGACAGGCCAAGGGAGAAATCTGAATATTCTTGCATTCACTGACCACACTGGATAATAACATCATATTGGTTCACAGGGGAAAGGCCTAGATTACTCGATTGTCATATCTAGTGGAAAGGTTTCTTGGTTGTGTCTCTTCCACTAATGACATCAGATTAAGTCATTAGTCTGATGACTTTCCACATTTTAATAGTTATTATGTTTGTATACTAACAGATCAGAACTACAATGTTTAGACAAATGGTAATGGGTTACCCAAATAAAAGAGGTATGCAGTCTTGTTTATGGGAAGTTATAATGACATTAAGTTAACTGCTAGTATTTCAACATATTGATGCAGTTTGATGAAAGTATTGGAGGAAATTTTTTGCACCAATCCACTCAATGAGCATGAAGTTTCCTGGTGATTAACTTTCTATCACCATTTCTCAGACATCTACAGAATAAATGGTATGTGGCTAATATATATATATCTAATATATATATATATATATATATATATATAAATAAAAATATGGGCTTCAGAACCCAAAACTGATCTAATGAAAGTTATGGGGTTGGATTCATGAATGGCTACAAATAGCACTAGAGCACTATTTTGTATTCATTAAATGGCTCTACACAAATGTGAACAACAGGGTATGATAATGTAAGCTTAAATAGCAGAATTACATGCTAATCAATCAATCCAAGATGGGGAAGCCATTCAGGAGGCTATAAAGTAATCATGCACACTTGGTGTAGGTCTTTGCCATAAACTCCAAAACCTACTGGAATATAGCCGCCATGATACTTAGAAAAAAAATACAGTGTTGGTGGATGCTGCTATCTTGCATGTGCATGTATGTTGCTGCTGCTGCTGATAGACCTCAGCCAAGGATAAAAAGGGTGTTTAGACCCTATTTAATATATCATGGACTGCAATTATTGAAATATTAGAGTGATACAGGGTTGATAGGGAAACACTACATGAACTCTGCAACCTCTACCACCCCCACCTCAGACCCAGGGAAATTGAAGAGAACTTATAACAGTGAAAACTAAGGTATATGTAGCATTAAGGAAATTACCTACTGGCATTTTCCAGAGACCCACAGGATATATACTAAGGGTGTCACAGGCCTCAACCTCCAGAATATTGCACCAATGTTTTAATGCTATGTTAGAACATGTAAGATAGGGAGTAGACCTATTTTCCTCACAGCCCAGAGGACAGAGCAAGAACAATGCAGGAAATTTATTCTATAGCACACTTCCCTGAAGTTTTGGGGGCCACAGACTGCACACACATAGAAATTAAAGACCTACATGGTGAACAGGGAAGGACACGCATCAACAGGAAGGGGTTCCACCCAGTTAACTGCTGGGTTGTCTGTAATGCCTGACAGATGATCCTCAATATGTGTGCAGGCAACCCTGGCAGTCACCATAACTCACACATATGGCACACCTCACAGCTTTACACAAGACTTGCTAAGTGTGATGTTCCACAAGCCCATCTACTGGGAAATGCAGATTATGCACTGGAACTGGGAAAAATTAGAATAGTGGTCTTTCTAGCGAACATGGTGGACTTATTAAATGAAAGCAGTACCATTTTCAAACTGTCTCTGAACCTTGATAATGACTGGACGTACCTCTTGACCACATAAAATAACAAGTCAGCTTCTCCCAGCAGAGTAACATGAAAGCACTACTGAGATTTTAATTTGAATTTATTCACCTCCATAAGCAACAAGCTTTGCACTCCTTGCCAAATCAAGCCTTTCGCCATGACACACTCTAGCAAATGTTGCTGCTGACATAAGATTGCACTTGGAACCTGTGTCAGCTTTGAGGTCTATGGGTTTTCCATTTATTCGAGCAGTACAAAATACTTCATTCTTGGCCCTTAAATCTACTGCATTGGCTGTTTCATGAAGCACTGACACATCATCCACATAAAGAGTAGGGCTGCAGCTCTCTAATTGATCAACTCATTTTTTAAAATGTTCCCTTTTAATAAAAGAAAGTGGGTCTTTTGATTTACAAAACCTTTTGAAATTATTCAATTTATTGCATTTGTGGCATTGTTGACCAAAAGCTAAACATTTTTCCCTTTTAGATTCATGATTTCCACCACTAGTTGGCAACAAAACTAGGTTGGGGCCCATGCTTTGAGTTTGCTGACTCACTGTTATACTTCACTGAGACTGTGCGAACTCTGGAATTTGCTGGAAATCTCTGAGGATTACCAGTGAGTGCTCCAGGGGTTACAGTTGCTGCCATGTGCTTGGGTCTGTTTCTCTTAACTACATGCTGCATACTACCAACACAGCTTTGTTACTGTGCCTCCTAGAGCTGTTCTCATTTGTAAGCATATTTGTGCGCTTTTCTGTGAGTTCATATATCTGACGAATCTCAGTGGCTTTGTTCAAAGTTAAATCACTGTCACAAAGCAAATCTTTCTCACAGCATCATCTTTAATACCACACACATGTCTGTCTTTTATCAGCTGATCCCTTAAATCACCAAAAATGCATGTTTTAGCTTTGTTTCTCAAGTAAGTTATATATGTCAGTTATATATCTCCCACTTCTTTCTCTCCAACCCTACTACACCTTCCTTACTCCCCCTCAATTCTTTCTATCTGACCCAGCTCTACCTTCCTAACTCCCCCTCCCTTCTCCCCCTCAAAAACCTTTCCCTACTCAGTAGAATATTCAACATACTTATGCTGCACTCTTGTCCCTCTTCTCTTTACTGCTACCCTAACACTCCCCACTGTTTTCCTTCTACTTTCATTTTCAGTCTCTCCTAGTCTACCCACCAGAACAAACATATTTAGCCATCAGTGTAGGTTAACTGTAATCTGTTTTGAAATTGCATACTCACTGTACAGTTTTCCAAAGGATGTTAACTGTTGCCAGTATTGTTATTGTATACTTGCTGTCCATTGTTAAATACTCTTCTTCATGTACTAGAAACAAATGTTCTCTTTTTTGTAAACTGTACATATTTTTGTAATCATGGAGCTTTTCTCCCTGGGTATCCACTGAAAAAGGGCCTTAGCCCAGATGGACTAACCCAATCAACAAATGTCAAACAAACAAACAAACATATGCTGCAAACATTTTACCGGGCTTTTGATCCCTTGTATAAAATAAGTACCTTCACATTGTAACATTTGTCTGGGGGTTGCACATTTCTCTAAATTTATGTTTTAAGCACTCAGATCCTCCCTTGACTCAGCCTGTACAACAATATGACAGTTTTCCCCTCTCCTGTAGAGATAGCGGGTGCATACACAAAATGAACATTCCCTTTCTATGGCTTCTGACCCAGCTAAATTAGGCAGAATAAATGCCTTTGTACAGTCATCTTTATCAGAAAATGCAGTCTGTATGAAAATGTCATACTCTTGGTCAAACACTCTCCAGTTCTCTGCAATATTACTGTCAAACACAAGTGCTTGTGGTTTTCGAAATCCATCTGCCATGCCCACAAAGTAAGTACAAACACACTGAAAATATAGCCTTTGTAATTATGTACAAACAAACTGTTCAGTGAGCTTGTAATAACATTCAAATGCGCAATAAACTCTTTGAAATACTGTATTTTGTGAAATATGCTCTGTAATGGCTGTATCCTGCAAAATAACTTTACTGCAATACTGCACAAACATGTGAACACTTTATACACTTCTGATAACTCGGATATCTTTGATTAATATGAAAAATATGTGCTTAGCAAAAAGGCAGTAATTTCTTCTTATTTATTTGTTTTATGCAATTTGGACTTTATTTCAAACATTTTTCATAGTAATTTGAATATTTTTATCAATATCAGACATATCTATTTACGTGAACATCATTTAGAACATTCTGTATGCCTCGTTTCATATTTTGTGAATAAAAAGTAGTGCTGAGCAAGTTTTAACATCTGAAATTCATTTCTGACCTGTTTTGCAAAGTATACATATTGTAGGGATGATTCACTCCTTTATAGTCCTCCAGTTTCAACTAAGTGCCTCTCAATCTCGAACTGAAAAACTTGGATCCCATCCTGGCCTCATGTCCTACAGACATGCCGCTTCTGACACCATGTTCTTTAGACATGCCACTTCTGACACCATGTTGCTTGTCCCTCTCTAAGAAACATGACAAGCAGGAGGGGTATTTCATTTAGATGCTTTAATACATAGAAACACATCAGGATGGATAGCAGCAACATAAAATATAAACAAACTGGTTAACAGACAGGCCTTACATACATACATACATACATACATACATGCTTACATCTCAACAGCTTACTACAAAATAGCAGTCAGACTTGCATGTGCTCAGTACTTATACACTTATGCAAGCCCTTGATAGCTTCTTAAAGGTACATGCACACATATTGATCTACACCATAACCATGCTTCCTCATGCAAGATGCTACATGTGAGCTCTCCAATGGACCCTTTAGATCCAATGGTCTCAGAATGTGGATCCTCAGAAGAAGCTAATGTGATTTCTCAGGCCTGTGCACATCATGTGACATGATGGAAGGATACATAAAATTTTTCCCCTCAGCAATCTATTCTATCTTTTCCTTTCCTTGACAATAGTCACCACAGAGATGTCTACTCTGGAGGGGTCTATATTACCAAGTCGATGTGCCAGAAAGCTAAACACTGTTTCATCAACACATATGTGTCGAACTCCTAGTTAACCAAACAACCAGATCACCGATTTTTTTCCTAGGGGAAAAACTCGTTAGGCCAACTACATACTCTAACCCTTCTAGTTTTGACAAGAAACAAAATGAACAGTCTCAGCAAAATGGTGGTAAACAGACATTTAAGAAGCAATGGTAAGGGGATTCCAAAAAGAAGGCAGGAGCCTAACCAAAACAAAGGAAAGACAAACAAGTCAAAACGTCTGGCAATTGGAATAGCTCCTGTGGTACAGGGTGTGATGAAAGGAGATAATGCTAGCACAGCTAGCTGGAATTTTCTAAATAATTATATGCCATTGGTGAATATCAAAATGATTTATATAAGGTGCTTGCATTACAAATGAATTAGAACTGTATGCCATGTGTATATTAAACTGCTCTGTACAGATGTTTGTGCTGAAAGGGCATTTTGTAAAGTGCTTGGGTTTAGAATGTATCCAGAGTGTGCCTTACTGGAAGAGAACAGAAATGTACCTGCACTACTGTAACTGTTTAAAATATATGTTTAACAGAGGAAACTGGAGGGTTAACCTCAGTCCAGTAAACTTTAGGAAAAAATAACTGAAATTAAATTACTTTATAGGCTACATCATAAAGATGTTTCAGTGCAGCTAGAGATACAAAGTCTGTGCTAATAAGGTTTCCGTATTATCCTTGGAGTGAACCAATTGCTACTTTTGAAGCATGAATGAATGCAATTGTTTTATGATTTCCAGCATCTGCCAAAGATCTGAGGAAAAGCCCTTGTCTGTATATTTTTACAGGTAGATGCTAAGTGCTGCCAGGTTCTACCAATGGGGGGTTTGCCCTGTGAACTAGAAGTCAGTGACCAGAAATGAGGTAATTCTGCCAGCTATACCAGCAGTAATATTTTAGATATTAATTTGAGAAGTCTCTTAGTGAGACAGAGAATTCTGCAGTCTGTCTTGGAGCTGACAACAACAATAACAACTATTCACCACATCTGCCTTGCTCTAATTAATTTTCTAGGGAATATTATAATTCTATTAGATTTAGTTAGGAATATAGTGAGGCTTAGTTTAAATATTTTTCTTTATTTGTGTGAGCCTGTACTGCAATGTTATTTTAAATATTTCCTGTGTTTTTTAACTCTGATGTCACTGTGAATATATATACTCAGCATTGTATTGTTCTTTTATTAATTATTAAATATAGTTAAACATTTCATTGTGGCTGATCTGTGCAGAGATATTTAAGTTTTGAGAGTACTTGCATATTTATTTGGTGACACTGTGTGGGCCACTCCTTATACCCTTGCTCTTGGTCAAACTACCACTTATTTTAATATTAATATTACACAGTAAGATTGGACACCCTTTATTAAGGGCATTAAAGTAGCTAAGGAGTGACAGGTGGCAGTGGTAACTACTTTATAGCCTGGGCAAAAGGGGGCATAGCTAGTAAACATGTGCCAGTCTTTCTCAGGTGTGTGTGTGTGTGTGTGTGTGTGTGTGTGTGTGTGTGTGTGTGTGTGTGTGTGTGTAAATGAAACCTCAAAGAGTGTGTGTGTCAGCTACTTGGGCATGGACATGAAGCACTGGTTGGACAGAGAGGGTGCTGGAGGTCTTGGCTTGAACACTCAGTTGAGATCTCAACTCTATAGCTGTGCCAGTGGGCAGTCTTACTGGGGATCTGAAGGAAGAGGGAGAAACCAGCCCCAAACTGACTGTGGTCTCTGTGTGCTTTTAAGGGAAATTGCACTAGATGCAGAGAGCTGCATCTGGAAATACTGTGTGTGTACTTGTCATCCTCTCAGTGAACATCCCCCACTGTTGCTAGTGCTGAGGACTGAGGCTCCTTGATTACTGGTTGGAGGTGGTGGGTTGCCACACAGGGTTGATTCTTTCAGTCCCCATTTGTGTACTGTGTGACCTTGAGCAACTCAATTACACAGTTGTTGCTCCTGAAAAGGGACTGTTAGTCCAGTGGGCCTTCCTAATTATGTCCATTCCCCTTCTCTCTTTGGTGACAGATAGTTTCAGATGATCATTAATCTAGGTTACAAATGGCAGTGGGAGGAAATACCTCCTTTTCAGGGAGTAATTCCTTATCCACCAGACCAGACTCATCTATTTCTCCCTATCCTTTAACATCTGTTGAGTCAGGGAGTAGTAAACCAAGTTCATCTTTCCTAATTTGGGAAAGGTTTTCAATCAAGGATGTTTTTTTCATATCAAAAAAAGAAATAAAATGCCTGGAGACCAGTGCTGGATCTTTATTTCTTTCTTGAACCAATCTGTGATAGTGCCCAATTTCAAAATGCTGTCACATCACAACCTCTTACCACTTTGTCCACATTTAAGCTTTCTAATAACACTAAATTTAAAGGAAGCTTAACATTAACATCCTTATTCATCCAGATTTCAGATGTGTCTTAAGGTTTTGTGTGTATGGATCAGATTGTCAGTTCTTGTGATGACCATGCCCTGGCCCAGCAATCAAGGATCCTCAATCCTCACCACTAACACCAGGGAGGTCGTTTCATAGAAGAGAATAGGATAACTAATACACACAGCAAAGTACAATTTCTCTTAAGTGCACACAGAGATCACAGTCAGTCTGGGGCTGGCTGCTCACTTGCTCACCAGGTCCCCAATAAGACTTCCTACTGGCTCAGCTATAAGGTCCAGGTTTCAGCTTAACTGGGCAAGCTAAAACCTCCAGTACCCTCTCTGTCCAACCAGTGCTTCATGTCCCTACCAAGTAGCTGACACAACACATACACACTTTGAAATAAGTATTTATACAACTTCACAGACACTCCTGGGAAAGGCTGACACAGATTCTCCAGCTGTGCTCCTTTACCCAGACTATACGGTAGTAATTACTGCACTACCCAGTTAATAATATCAGCTACTAAAAGGCCCTTAAAAGGGTGTCCAATTATTACTGTGCAATATTATTATCCAATGGTAATGTGACTAACAGTCAAGGCTTACTTTAGAGTGGCCTATTACAATAACCTCTATAAATATGCAATGTACACTAGAGCTTATCTCTACACAAATCAGCTACAGGTAGAATGTTTTAAACATATTTAATAAGAAATAGTGAAAACACATACAAAACTACTACACCACAGAGATATCTAAGAGTTCAGAGATCACACAGAAACTTAAAACAATACAGTAGGACAGGTCTGATTTCAAAGAAAAAATACCTAATTAATCTTTACTAGCTTTAACTATTCCTACAAGAAATCACAGTGCTAATACTTACATGTGAGCATAAGGCAGAGTGCTGATAAGTAGATATCCAAGATCAAAATGCTCCCAGGTCTCATGTGAGAAATAGTATTTAAACATTGCTAACAAACATGTCTCTAAGGCCCTCCCAAAATTACATAATTTTTGATGCTTAGGTTTTCCCAGTATTCATATTGCATCATCTTAACACCTGGTCAGAGTTCTCAGGCCACAAACTGCATTATTTAGCAATCTAACACCTGCACAGAAACTTACAACAATAGAAGACATTTCATATGTATATTCTAATAGAAACTAGAGCAATAAAGCACATTCCATACCTAAATTCTGGTCATAAACTTTAGCCTTAAAACAATGGGCATGGAACCTTCATCCAGCCACCCTGGGACTGAATTCTAATATGAAAGGGTACAACATGTTTCACTGGGCCAGTAGAGTGCAATGTTGTCACATATTTTGCAGTTCCACATTTCACAGTAACTTTTACAATCAAGAAAACATGCCTGTATTTTACATTTATTTACAAATGCCAGAATTATATATCA
Organism: Protopterus annectens; assembly: GCF_019279795.1. NCBI lineage: Eukaryota > Metazoa > Chordata > Ceratodontiformes > Protopteridae > Protopterus > Protopterus annectens. Next base: position 986,020,639 of record NC_056747.1, read on the forward strand.
AATTATATTTGACTAGGCTGGCAGCCTTCACCCATCTCTCCCCAATCGTCATACTCTGCCTCACCCTTTGGACTATCCACTGTACCAAAAGTTCTCACAAAGCATCTTGCTCCAGTTATAGCTCATCGCAGGCTACAGAGTATCACATTTTTTCAATATTTAGATGACATGTTTAACCTTGTAAAGTCTTTTTCAAAATGTGAGGAGTCTGTCTCTTGGGTGACAGATCTCTTATACAAGCTGGGATACCAGGAGAATATATAAAAGTCTTTTTAGACTCCATCACACAGGATTGTGTTCCTTAGGTGTTAGTTAGACACCTCAGTTCAAAGATCTTCTGTTGTTCAGGAAAAAGTAGTATTTATATCAGTTTCAATGGTTTTTCACTCAAACTTTGGTCTGTGTAAGGGAATACCCTGGGACTTTGGGTCTTATGGGATCTATGACTCTCATGATACCCCTGGTAAGGCACCACATGAGAAAGACACAATGATATCTGACGTCTCTTTGGTCCCAGCACCAAAACCCATTATTGTTTCAAATCACAGTTCTGGGGTTTGTAAGAAGAGAAGTCACTTGGTGGAAATAGCAAATATCTCTAAATCCAGGTATCCCCTCCTCCCTCAACAATCCAAAGCAGTCAGTCACCACAGATGCTTCGAACTTTACTTGGGGAGCAGTGGTAAGGGGATAAAAGTGCTAGGTATCTGGAACATCAAGGATAGACATAAGCACATAAATATAAAACAGATTTTTGCCCCGATTAAGGCACTTAACTCTCTGAATCATCGTTGTCCCACGGACCTCTTCATGTTGTTACAGACAATACCAGTCATGTGCTACATCAACAATCAAGGGGATCCAGGTTCTAATCCCTATACAGACTAGCCATGTTAGCCTGGGGTATAGTTTTACAGCACAATCTCACTCTATAGGCATCCTACATTTCATCAGAGCAAAACTGCGTGCCAGACAAGCTGAGCAGGACAAAGGTAGACCCACATAAATTGAAACTAGATCAGGGAGTCTTACAAGATTTGAGCCATATGTGGGGAGTTCCTGAAGTTGATCTTTCTGCCTCCTCTCTGAACAATCAGCTTGCAAAATTCTGCTCCAGGACTCCATGCACAAAAGCCTGGAAGACAAATGTCTTTTCCTTTACTTGGACAGGCATCTTCCTTTATGCTTTTCTACCCTTAACACTGATATCCAGGGTACTTTTTCAGATTCAAAGGAATCTCCCAAGATCATTGTGGTAATTCTGTTCTGACCCAGACTGGTTCTCCCTTCTTTAAAACATGGGCAGGAGCAATTACCACAAGCTCCCTTACAGAATTGAATTATTCAAACAAGAACAGGGGTGTTTGATGCATCCCATCTCCCTAATCAACTTCAAAGGAAGGCCCTGTTTACTGAGGATGTGCAGCAGGTACTAATGGAGGCAAGAGAGCCTGCTACTAGAAAATCATATATTAACAAATGGAAAAGGTTTTCTAGTTTGTTCCAACAACAAAACCAACACTCATTCAGAGCTAGTGTTTTGTTGCTTTTACAATATTTGCATAAGTTACAATCCTATGGCCTTTCTTACTCCTCCATCAAGGCTCATTTGTCAGCCATTTCAACAGGCCTGTCCATGGATCCCCCTCTTTAAATTCATTCTCATGTGAAAATGTTTTTGAAAGAGGTTTTGCGTAAGAGACCTCCAAGAAAACTGGTGGCTCCTTCTTGGGATCTTAATTTTGTGTTAGAGGGACTAACACTTGCTCCATTTGAACCAGCTCATCAGGCTGACTTGACGTTCTTAACATGGAAAACAGTTTTACTGATTGCTCTGTCTTCTGCAAGAAGAGTAACTGAGTTACAAGCCATTATGGTGGATCAATTCTGTCTCATTTTCCACACAGCAAGGGTTTCTCTGATAACTAATCCTTCTTTTTATGCCTAAAGTGGCATCTGCGTTTACTTTAAGACAAAGTATCTATCTCTTTATTTCCTTTCCTGAACCCACAAAATGTGGGAGAGATAGATAATCCATACCTTGGATGTCCATAGACAATTTGGCTACTATCTTGACAGAACAAACATCAACTTGTTCCTCTGTGCATACTTTTCCAAAGCATTACAAGCTTGATTCCTTCTCTATGTCAAGATCAGGTTTTGGCAGGCTTTTTCTCCAGGGGCTCCTGGACCCTTCCCCTTCTCACCCCAAATGTTGTAAGCTAGGGTAATCTCCCCATATAGCTAAGGCTGCTGCAGCAGTGATTGTTTGAACATCTACTGTTGATGGTAAGTTTATTTACATGACTGTACTTTTTTAAATGATTACTGGAACATGATCTCATAAGTCTGTGGCCATATAATTAAGGTTATCACTTTAATATGTAATGTTCAAACTTTCAATCAGGCATATCTGCATTTATAAATAAGTCAGTGTACACTTTCAGTCCAGGTTTATATTTAAGTTTTTGGTGTCATAACTAATGCCCTCTTGCAGTTCAAGTCTTAGTGATTTTGCATTAGTTACCATTATAGCACTGTTGATTACTATTATCTCTCTTTGTTATCATTTTTTTGCTATTATTTCAGCTGTAAAATGAGAAATGTTTACTTCTGGATTGCTAAGTTCATTCTCTGATGTTTACTTTTGGAGGTTTTCTTCCATGGACTGCACTGAAAGCGTCTGTGCTCAGTTGTGCTTTACCAGTCACTAAATGTAAATCCATATTTAGATGCACACATACAGGCATAAATAAATAAGTTAACTAGTCTCCTGAATGCAGGAAGAGTAAGGGGATGTAGAAACGAAACAGTCCATAAAGGATAAACTGTTTCAAAGTCTACAGCAGAATGCAGGAGGAAGAGCCAAGGTAACTATTTAATAATGTGTCAAGAAAGACAAATTCCCTCATGCCTGGCAGTTTTGTAATAAAGCAAGAGAGCAGGAAATAAGAGGAAAAGGACACCTACTGGATGGGCTTAGCAATCAACTTATCAACAGACAACCTAACCACAAGAGGAAACCACCTATGACATGGCTGACCAGCATGTATAGAAAAGAGAAATGGTCCTGTGTCATTCTCACAGCCTCTGGCAAGGCTGTTGCTGCATAAGAGAACAGCTGGATTATGAGTATTAATAAAATATATTGCATTTAAATTTGGGTAGCAAAAGAATATACAGTTAAATTGGTTAAGGTGTTTTGTACATCACAGACAGCACAGATAGATACTTTTCAAAATTAATGAAGCCAAAATTAGAAAAGTCCACTGATTCATGGATGAAATGAACTGGATGAAGGAAATGAATGGCCCAATATCATTTCTGAAGCTGAAATAATGCCTGGAGCACTAAGCAGTCTTTTCTTCATAGGAAGAACTTTTTTTAAGTGATACCTTTATCTTTGGAAGACCTGTAAAGAGTTCCTCCCAGTTTCCCAGCTCTTATTTTCTGCCCAGCAAATGACTTTGAATACTGGCTGTGTTTTGTAACCTCCTATGCTTTTTGAGCAATAAAAGTTTGGCTAGAGATCTTCATAAATGGCAGTGATACCCCATATGAACCAAAACACTGAAGATATACAGTCTCTCCCTGTGGGAATGAACAACCATTGCTTGAAAATCAACACCAATTAAAAAATAGTGGTTAAAATCTTATCACATCAGACATTTGACACTGTCCTTGGATGTTATATCACCACAGAAATGCAGCGGCATGGCTATTAGGTGAATTTAATTAGACTCACGTATTCTGGTCCTTTTTTCAGGCATACCATATTTGCAAAGATAGAACATAAACCAAGTTACCTTTGGAAAAATAATGATACATACTTGTATAAACAGAATGCAAATGTCCCAAACACACCACTAATAAATACATCACATACATCTTGTGTAACAAGCAATAAGGAGAGATACAGGACAGGCCAAGGGAGAAATCTGAATATTCTTGCATTCACTGACCACATTGGATAATAACATCATATTGGTTCACAGAGGAAAGGCCTAGGTTACTCGATTGTCATATCTAGTGGAAAGGTTTCTTGGTTGTGTCTCTTCCACTAATGACATCAGATTAAGTCATTAGTCTGATGACTTTCCGCATTTTAATAGTTATTATGTTTGTATACTAACAGATCAGAACTACAGTGTTTAGACAAATGGTAATGGGTTACCCAAATAAAAGAGGTATGCAGTCTTGTTTATGGGAAGTTATAATGACATTACGTTAACTGCTAGTATTTCAACATATTGATGCAGTTTGATGAAAGTATTGGAGGAAATTTTTTGCACCAATCCACTCAATGAGCATGAAGTTTCCTGATGATTAACTTTCTATCACCATTTCTCAGACATCTACAGAATAAATGGTATGTGGATAATATATATATATATATATATATATATATATATATATATATATATATATATATATTAAAAATAAGGGCTTCAGAATCCAAAACTGATCTAATGAAAGTTATGGGGTTGGATTCATGAATGGCTACAAATAGCACTAGAGCACTATTTTGTATTCATTAAATGGCTCTACACAAATGTGAACAACAGGGTATGCTAATGTAAGCTTAAATAGCAGAATTACATGCTAATCAATCAATCCAAGATGGTGAAGCCATTCAGGAGGCTATAAAGTAATCATGCACACTTGGTGTAGGTCTTTGCCATAAACTCCAAAACCTACTGGAATATAGCCGCCATGATACTTAGAAAAAAAAAAACAATGTTGGTGGATGCTGCTATCTTGCATGTGCATGTATGTTGCTGCTGCTGCTGATAGACCTCAGCCAAGGAGAAAAAGGGTGTTTAGACCCTATTTAATATATCATGGACTACAATTATTGAAATATTAGAGTGATACAGGGTTGATAGGGAAACACTACATGAACTCTGCAACCTCTGCCGCCCCCACCTCAGACCCAGGGAAATTGAAGAGAACTTATAACAGTGAAAACTAAGGTATATGTAGCATTAAGGAAATTACCTACTGGCATTTTCCAGAGACCCATAGGATATATACTAAGGGTGTCACAGGCCTCAACCTCCAGAATATTGCACCAATGTTTTAATGCTATGTTAGAACATGTAAGATAGGGAGTAGACCTATTTTCCTCACAGCCCAGAGGACAGAGCAAGAACAATGCAGGAAATTTATTCTATAGCACACTTCCCTGAAGTTTTGGGGGCCACAGACTGCACACACATAGAAATTAAAGACCTACATGGTGAACAGGGAAGGACACGCATCAACAGGAAGGGGTTCCACCCAGTTAACTGCTGGGTTGTCTGTAATGCCTGATGATCCTCAATATATGTGCAGGCAACCCTGGCAGTCACCATAACTCACACATATGGCACACCTCACAGCTTTACACAAGACTTGCTAAGTGTGATGTTCCACAAGCCCATCTACTGGGAAATGCAGATTATGCACTGGAACTGGGAAAAATTAGAATAGTGGTCTTTCTAGCGAACATGGTGGACTTCCTTATTAAATGAAAGCAGTACCATTTTCAAACTGTCTTTGAACCTTGATAATGACTGGACGTACCTCTTGACCACATAAAATAACAAGTCAGCTTCTCCCAGCAGAGTAACATGAAAGCACTACTGAGATTTTAATTTGAATTTATTCACCTCCATAAGCAACAAGCTTCGCACTCCTTGCCAAATCAAGCCTTTCGCCATGACACACTCTAGCAAATGTTGCTGCTGACATAAGATTGCACTTGGAACCTGTGTCAGCTTTGAGGTCTATGGGTTTTCCATTTATCCGAGCAGTACAAAATACTTCATTCTTGGCCCTTAAATCTACTGCATTGGCTGTTTCATGAAGCACTGACATCATCCACATAAAGAGTAGGGTTGCAGCTCTCTAATTGATCAACTCATTTTTTAAAATGTTCCCTTTTAATAAAAGAAAGTGGGTCTTTTGATTTACAAAACCTTTTGAAATTATTCAATTTATTGCATTTGTGGCATTGTTGACCAAAAGCTAAACATTTTTCCCTTTTAGATTCATGATTGCCAACTACATACAACACACCAGTACAAACATTATAAAGTGGGGGGCTTCACCCCTCACATCCCCCAGTGTGGGGGGCTGTCCCCCCACACCCCCCTAACTAAATATCCTAACTCCGAGACTGCACTACAGTGGGGAAAAGGGCAAATTCACAGCGACGGCCGACTGTTTTTTTTTCCATTACCTGAGAGTTTGACACATATGTGTTGGTGAAACAGTGTTTGCTTTCTGTCACATTGATTTACTAACATAGACCCGCTCTGGAGTGGGGAGGGGTATTTCAATGGGAGAAAATTTCAAGGTGTCTGGACATCATAAGGCATACCTCTTTATATCCACGCACTGGAGGTGAAAGCCTGTTGAAATTGCAATCATTCCAAGACTCTTCCCATGGGAGTTCTTACCATGCATTAAAACAACATGGCAGTTGTATGCAGACCTGTGTTGGTGTCATAGGCAATCCCCTATTTGATGCCTCCCAACAAAAGCTGAACAGCAAAACAAAAGTCCTCCATGAAGAAGCAAAAATACTGACACCTTTTTTGCAATGTCAGTCGTCCACTAACAGTGGCTGCAACCTTTAAGCCATGCTATCTCTACCTTGGTCATAAGGTATAGCAACAAGCAAGAAAGAACCTAATCATACCTCCTGATTTGAGAAGCAGTGAAATTGTGAGAATGGGCAGCACCCACAATCATTTTCTTGTTTTGATTCATATTTCTGGGGAGTTCAATTCCTTGGCAGACAAGAGTTCAGCAGCTACCCTACACATAGTACCTCAACACCATGTCACAAAGACAATTTACCATAAGCTAAGAAAACTTTGTGACCTGTTTACTTCTTGACCAGTGTTAACTGCAGGGACATCTCCCTCACTCTGGTGCCAGGAAAATTCTTGAGGGGATGATATAACCCACAAACAGCCACCTGGATTTCTCTACCAATTTTCCTCATTTTCCCTGATGAAGGATCCAGGAGTTAAAACTCCAGAAAGTCAAAGTTATCCTCAGAACTCCTTATTGGCACCAGCAGAGCTGTTTTCCTCTTCTGGCACCTCATCTTTTGAAGAAGCCTTTGTTCTTGAGTTGTACAAGACCACTGCTGACTCATCCATTGGAGATGTCTCACCCAGATGTTTATTCCATGCCACTTCCTTGTTTTTCATTTCCAGCAGTTGATAGTAGCCCCTCATTTTCTGGCAGCATGGTCAACATCTTTTGTTCTTCCTAGGACCCCAGTATAAGGAAATTTTATATGGACAAATGGATTTGTTTCCTGGTGTGAACTTATTCCAAGGGCATAGATTCCTTTACCACTCCTATCTCTGCAGTTGTGGAAAGACTAGCAGATCTAACATGATCTGGACCTTTCTATTTAAACCTGCAGGACTTGGGCCACTGATTTAAGTCAGATAATCTCATGAAACATTTCACGACTTTAGCTCTTTCCCCTTCCTCACAATGTACTTTGCTCTCCGATATTCTCTAGATTTCTAGTGTTTTGTCAGCCTTGTACAGATAAATGTCCTTAAGTTTCTTAATGTTTTTCCTGATTCAAATTTACCTTCCAGTGCATTTTGTGAGTTATTTCAGTTTTTTGACAGTACTCTTAGGTAATGACTTACTTCTTTTTGCTTTTATTTTTAGACTATATGTCAGCAGCTGTTACTACTTCAGAGGTCCCTGATGTTTCTCTACATCTGTTCTCTTTTTTCAGGTATGTACAGGATTTTTATCTATTTTTGTAAGTAGCTTTTAGCTTGACTGGTCAGCAGTTGTGGGGTTTCTGTGTGTGTGCATGTGTGTGTGTGTGTGTGTGTGTGTGTGTGTGTGTGTGTGTGTGTGTGTGTGTGTGTGTGTGTGTGTGCATATTTGCATTCACTTGTGTATCTCTTTACCTAAAGCCTTCATCAAATTAAAAAAATTCCATGTCTTTAAAAATGGAGCTTATGCAGTCATAATATTCTAACACATGACAGACATGATCTCTGTTTGGTATCTTTAGGACCTCATAATTTACAGGCTGATTGTGAAACTGTTAAAGGCTTTGGCTAGAGAATCTTAAGAGAAAGAGAGGGAGTAAGTGAGAGAGAGAGAGAGAGAGAGAGAGAGAGAGAGAGAGAGAGAGAGATAACACCTTTCACTTATAGTTAGAGAACTATAGAAAGATTCACTTCCTAGGGATTGAGGCATCTTGGTACAGAGATCTCAGGGATGGACTCCATAATCCTTGCAGCTGCCTCTAAGAGTCCAGTGGTTCATCACACTAATAAGAAGTCTAAGGCACTGGATCTCTACAGAAAGTGAACATATACATCATCTGTACTTTTTTTTCTGTTTTTAGTGCACTTAATTGCCTTCACATATACTACATTTCAACATGAGCTTGCTACTAGAATGGGTGAAATGCTGCAAACGTTGCCATATGTAATGAGATTAAGACTAAACGTTGTTTTCCTCAGGTGGCATCTATTTCCTCTTTTTCTAATCAGACCTTGTGCCTGGCACATAATGTCAAGAATGGGGCAGTGAGGGTAGAGACTACAGTATCATAGTTCACTCTCATATCCGGCTAAGCTTGACAGATTTTGCAGAAAATTTTAAGCATACTTTATTAATGCATCCTTTAATGACACCAAACTTTTCAGTCCAAAAGTATGAAAGATACTTCACCAAAGTGATAAAAATAAGACTTGTAGCTGTAGACGTCTGCTTTGAAAATTCACAATATGCTTTCACTAGGGTCCAGAAGAGTTTTTGGCAGTTTTGGTTTAAGTAAAACCAACATTCAGAAAGAAACCAGCAAGCTGGGAAGAACTGACATGGCCATGGAGCTCTTCAGAAACAGCCACTCATTCATAGGCAGAAATATACAACAAAATCATAGTTACCATTGATTCTTGCCTGGAAGGGCACATTAGCAGCAGCATCCCTGAAGATTAGTCTGACTGTCCTGTCCTGAGGATGTTGGAGGTCAATTATTCCTCTATCTATCTACATGGATGGTTATCATGCAGGGCTGATGGATGTGAGTCATTTTTATTTATTTAATTTTATTTTGTTTATTTTACATTTTTTTACTGGGGTAGTACACTGATCACAACTGAAAATTTGCAGGCACTGCCCAGAAGAAATAATTCACAAAGAAAAAAGTCAAACAGAGAGGTAAAAAGCTATACACATCAAAAATAGAGCAGAAAGTAATAAAATATAACAACTATTGCATTATATTCAGAGGATGCAAAAGTTGCTTCCATGCCTCTCTCTAGCCCCACTGTCTCTATTACTTGGGATTCTACCACAAAAGAGGATTGTAGTCAGAACCTCCTTCAAAAATGGGGCATGCAAGAGTTCCATACAGACAAGAGAGTATGCAGACATCATTCAAAACTGAGTAGTATCGTACATCTTAGAGATCTCAATGAGTTTGCCCATGAAGAACAATTCTACAAGGTCACAGTGAATCTTTCCTTGCTTGTCAAAAAGAGGTGGCTTCTGCTTTTTGGATGCTTACTTGTGCATAAAACTTGCATAGGAATCAAAGAGATTCTTATGTTTCCAGGGCAGGGACAACCATTACTGGTATACTCCTTGAAGGCTTTGCCGAAGTGCTGGAGAGTTATTAAAGTGTGTATTTTAGAAGGTTCCTGCCTGTTGTTTTTTTGCCTGCACTATTTCTTTTTTTGCGCAGTTTTATACAACCGTTACTAGTGTTAGACTCTTTGGTTTGTTCACATTCTGATACCACAGGATGTTCACCAATTTCATGGCCATGGTTACAGCACACCAGGTCATGAATGTTTTCTCCAGCTTAGGTAACAGTGTCATAAATGTGCCCTTTCTGGACAGTATTTACAACACAGCAGTCTCTACTTCTACTTTTCCATTCCGTAGGCGTTACACTGGACATTAGAAAGCCACAGGAAAGCCATTGGAGTCATAGATAAAACTCTCACAGACCATCATGTTTATTGGTTGTCTCCTAAGTGCTGTGTTGGGGAACATATCAGTAGATCAAGCATTCTTCAGCAACTTCCAATTTTACAAAACAAACTGACTGATGGAGTTTGCTGTTTACCTTTCCATTGTATGAAAATTAGAGTAGGTATATAGAAGTCAAGGGGTTTTGACATTTCCCCTCCATATGGGAGGGGTATGAGGGTCTTGCTCCCCTGAGAAAAGAACATATTGTTTTTACTGATTTGGACCCTGCTGAAAGCTTTGTTGATGTATCAGTAATTCCTTCTATTATTTCAGTCATCAGCCTTGCACTACAGAGACTCCAACCTGTTCAAAGAGCAGTTATGCCACCTTTACACCTAGACTTACCTCTGCTGTAGTGACCTTTTCCCTCAGTACCATTGGTCATGTGGCAGCCATGATTTTCTGGTTCCTCAAGCCAGACATCATATGAGAACTCTACAGTGGACCCCTAGACCTTAGTGGTATTATTTCCCAGTCACTTAAAGGATCATGTAAATATTTCTGAAGCCTCTAAGACTCATCTCTGTTGATGACTATATATCTTACCTTACTCTTGTCAATCCCTTTTAAATACCTACCTCCACATTGGCTGTCACCAAGGATGCTTCTGCTCAAGGGTGGGGGCATTCTCAAAAAGGATTGTCCAATTTGTTTAGTTACAATTGGAGGCCAGCCTGCACACCAGCATAGTAAATATTATAACAGTCTTACTCTACAGCCTATGTCTCATTCATGGTGCAGTTGCCAAGTGCATTGACATCATTGCTGAGATTTGATACACAAAGTCTGTGTTTTGATATATAAGTAAATAAACAATATGGAACTCTCTAATGCCCCCTATTTTGGGAAACTGTGAAAGACAAGGAGTTGATTAAGATGACAAATCATTTTTTGACAGCAGTCCATATTCCTGGGGAAAGTGATGCATTAGTCACCAGGATCAGCCATCATTTTTGATGCCATGGAAGTGTACTGTAAACTTAACAGTAGCATGAAAAATCTTCCATTGCTGAGGGAAACCTTTATGTGTCCTGTTTGCATTCCTAATTAGCACCAAATTCATCAACTTCTACTCCCAGATACCTTCTCTGGGGTAGTGGCTCAGGGGTGCTCCAGCACAGGATGGCCTACAACATTTCTTTGCACCTTTTACCCATTTCCCCATCTCTTCTGTCCCCAAGTTTTTCCAGAAAATGAAATTCAACAAGTTCAGAACCAATCTCAGAGCCCTGTTTTGGCCTTGAGAAGTACAGTTTCCTGTCCTGTGTCCTCATCTACTAGAGAAGCATGTGCATTTGAAGCCTGCCAGATCACTCTTAACTCCAGCAAGCCTTAACTTTGCATCTACTCCTTACATTTAACTATTTGTTTTTTCTTCTTTTGTTAATGGCCAGGTATGCTACAAGTTCATTGAAGGTCATCCAAATTATTACATCTGTTTAGAGACCTCATTCAATGAAAACTTTTAAGAGTATGCATTTTTATTTATTTATTTTACATTTGTTAACCGGGAAAGTCAACTGGATCCATATCCATTTTCAGTGGAGGCCCGGGGAGAAAAGCTCCAGAAATACAGTATATATTAAACAAATACAATTAATAAGTATAATACTAACAGCTCAAATAATAAAGAATATATACAAAGATAACAAAAGAAAAAATTGCATTAAGTTAGGAAGTAAGGAAAAGAAAGAAGTATACTATGTGGGTAGAGATGTCAGTAGAAATGAGGAGAGAAAAGAAAAAGAAAAAAAATATATATATAAGCAAGGAGCTACTTAGAGAGGTATGCTGAGGGAGATTAACCTGGGCAAGTGCAAGTACGTAACCAGTGGTTGGTGAAATAATGCTGTGCTGCAATTTTAAACTTTGTTAGAGAGGGTTCTAGGGTTAAGGCAGGAGGGAGCGAGTTCCAAGTTTTTGCTATGTAGTTGGAGAATAATGAATCACCGGCATGATTGCAGGATTTAGAGGTCTTTAACATTAATTTGTCATTAGATCTCAGTGGTCTGGTAATGGTGTGAGGGATAATTAAGGGTTGTATTCCTGGTATTCTGTCTGGTTGGTAAAGTATTCTATGGGCTAAAGTAAGCTGATTATAAAGAAGTAGATTAGGGAACTCGAGCCATTTTAGTAGTTTTAAATTTTGACAGTGATGTGTATGATAGGTAGATCCTACAGCGAATCTAGTGATATAGTTGTGGCAGACGGTTAACTTACTAAGTTCGCTTTTTGAGACGGTAGTGAGAATGGGGGTGGCATATAGGAGAGAGGAGAGTAGGTAGGTGCATGCTGTGTTGGTGGTTCTGGCTAAAGGGGTTAAGAAGAGTTTGCTTCTGTAGAGAGACCCCAATTTTTTATTGCTGTTTTTAATTATTTGGTTAACATGTAGGTCAAATTTCAGATTATTGTCAGTTAGTACCGCAAGTAGTTTGGTGTGGCTATCAGGAAATATCATGGTACTGTTGTTGGATGTGATACTGACAGTGACCTGAGATGAACAACAGGTTGGGGGGAACAGCAACAGATTTGTTTTATTAGCATTATTATAAGATGTCTGCTAGAAAACCAGTTTTCTACTAAGGTACATGTTTTCTGAGTCAGGGATTGGAGTTCTAAGAGGGAATTGGCTGAGCATACCAATGTAGAGTCATCTGCATATTGTATACAGGTAGCTTTGGGAGTAGCTGACTGTAGATCATTAACAAAGATTGAGAATAGTAGAGGACCTAATATAGAACCTTGTGGAACTCCTAATGATATAGGTAGACGGGTGGATAGTTTGTTTTTCTAGATCACTGCCTGATGTCTACCTTGGAGGTAATTCTGAAACCAGTTGATAGTTTGGTTGTGTATGGAAAGTTTACAAAGAGAGAGTAATAGTTTGTTATGACTGATCATATCGAAACTTTAGAAAGTTCTAAAAATAGTGCTGATGAGATTTTGCCATTATTCCTATTCTGGTTGATAGAGTTTGTGAATGATAGCAATGCTGTTGTGGTGCTATGATAGGGTCTAAAGCTGTGTTGTGAGTTTGTGAGAAGTTTGTTCTGAATTAAGTAGCGCATAAGTTGGCTATGAATACACTTTTCCATAATTTTGACTAATGGTGAGAGGATGGCTATAGGCCTATAATTGGATAACTCTAGAGAGTTTCTACCATTATGGAGAGGTATGACATGTGATACCTTCCAAATGCTGGGAATGGTGGCTTCTGTGATTGTCTTATTTATTAAGATGGAGACAGGGATAGCAATAACATCAGCTGCCAGTTGTAAGTATTCAGCTGGGAGCCGGTCAGCAGCCAGGGTAGTTGGTTTAAGTTTAGTCAAGAGTTTTCAAATGTAACTGGTGGGGACTGATTGTAAGCTAAAGGTAATGTTGTCATTGGTGAATATTAGGTCTAGGCCATCAGTAGAGATGTCTGTTGTTTGGCAAGGGTGAATATGGTGTCAGTGAAGTATTTATTGAAAGTGTCCGGTAGATCATCAGTTTTAGTTCATTCTGGGGTGGAGGGGGTAGGTGTGGTAACTTTACCAGGTCTTAGTATTTTATTTATTCCTGCCCAAAACTTTTGTGGTTGATTTTGATGCTTGATTAGTTGGTTATGGAAATAGTCTCTTTTGTCTTTTAGAATGGATTTCTTTGTGTTATTCCTAAGTTGCCTGTAGTTGACCTGGTTTATAACAGATGTGGTGGCTCTCCATTTGGACCAGGCTGAGTTTCTTTCTGAAATTTTTATTTTGGTATTTTTGGTAAGCCAAGGTGCTGGCTTAGGTTTGGGTCTGGGTGTATGTGGGGGAGCATGTGAGTTTAGGATGGAAAGGTAGAATTAAAGTGGTTTACAGCTTCATCTAGTGGCAGCTGGCAGAGTATAGACCAGTTACAACTAATTAGATCAGATTGGAAGCTGTAGGGGTTGAAATTATTTTTATTCCTGATTGTCTGATAAATGGGCTGATGGATTTTATAAGTTTTGGTTTTTATGATAAAGATTGGGAGGTGATCACTTAAGTCATTTGGGAGGGTTCCGGAGATGTAGTTATGAGGTTGTTGGTTAGTGAGTATCCAATCTAGGACATTTCCATTGTTTGTATTTTTATTGAGTCTAGTGGGAGATTTTATTAGTTGGGAGAACCCATATAGGTTATTGTGATTGGATGGGGATTGTGTGGAACACAGGTTCCAATTTATATTGAAATCCCCTAGAATAATAGTTTCTTGAGGATTAGAGTAAGATAGTCCATTGAGAATGGCTTCTAAGGTAGCTATATTATTACCTGGGGGAATATATCCACAGACAATATTGATATGTTTCCTGGTATTCATTTTAATTTTGGCAGTTAAGATCTCTGCATTATTGTGTGAGGGAAGATCATGGATTACTTTGGTCATGTCCAGGGTATTTTTATATATAAGCGCTACCCCTCCACCCTTTTTCAGTAAATGATCCAACCTTAGAATGCTGTAGCCTGGAGGGAGAATTTCATTGTCTGCTATGATTGGTTTTAACCAGGTTTCAGAAAGACCAAGTATGTCTGGGTTGTATGTAGCTATAAGAGCATGTAAGTCCTGTAGTTAATTTTTTATGCTTCTAATGTTCAGATGAATGACTAAGAGATTTGATAAGGATCTATGCTGGAGGTGGGTGGGGATGGGGGAATAGTTGGTCCTGCATGTGTTAATTAGTGGGCCTGGGTTAGCGTACTTGCAATTAGTTTGATAAATTTAAGAAATAAGGACAGACAGTGTTTAGATTTGGCAGAGATAGGTAAATCTTTGGCTTTATTTGTGAGACTGATAAAAGGTTTCTTGTAAAGTGAACTATTGAGGTTTAATTTATATGGGAGTGTGCAACTTGGTAGGGTAGTTGTGACATGGACTTTAGGGTAGTCACACCTGAGGAGGTATAGATCTTCATAGATGGTTTGGTAGTATGCACATACTAGGATGGGGAGGAGTAAAAGTAGTTTTTGATGGAATAGAGGGAGTTGTGAGTTAGTGGTAGAATACATTTTTAAAGTAGGATAAGTGGTCAGTGTGTAGGAGGCGTAAGGAGATAGGATGTTGGAGTTTGGGAGAGAGAATAGTTAAGTGTGGGGATTGGTTGAAAAAGTAGTGGGAGTGGTTAGTTGGATATAAATGCAGAGGTAGTGGAGGTGGGTGAGAATAAGGGCAGGGTAGGGGAGTGGAGAGAGCCCAAGCGAATAGAGCGGGGAAAAGCCGAGGACGACCACGGAGCCAGAAACAATCAATTGTCATTCAACAACAGAGGACTAAAAGACAGCAGCATGGTACAGTAACAGTGACAGAAAAAGGTCTGTCAACACTGATAAATTACTTGTATATAAGTTATATTTTCAGATATAACTTAAAATGGACAAATGAGTATCACGAGGGAAGGACTGAGTGGAGGGGGGAGGGTTCCAGTTGCGTGCTTTCCCTGCAAGTAAAAACTGTAAGAACTCAGTTAAATACAAGGGAAAAACAAATGTGTACACTGTAAACAGCTTTCTAGTGAGCCATTAAAGAAGGCTGTAAACTTTGAAGTAAAACAAGCTGTCTGAAGCTCCATAGGGTGTAAGGCACTGTAGATGCTATTTCATGAAGGTACTAATGGCATCAAGCTAAACAGTGTGTTAATGGCACCTCGGAGGTAAAGCAGTAAGGGAGAAACAAATTACCTGAAATAAAAGAGAGGCAAAAAACAGATAAGCATTACAGTGTTTAAAAATTATTCTATCATGCATTTCCAGTAACAGCAATAAAGAGACAATTGCAATACCAATCCTACAATATTACAGGACAGGTGAACAGAGACAATAACAGAAATAAACTGTACAAATGCACTATTCTGTGAGAGAAATAAAAGAACAGGTTTTAACAACAGTGTCCACTTGTAAAAATGAGATTAAACTATGACAGCTATAGCAATAATTCATAGAGCACAGTTTCTTATAAACAAAATAAGCAAACACACATGATAAACAGAGGAATTACTCTCTACTACAACCATGAATACAGATAGAACAAGTTGAGATAAATAATATCATAATATTACAGGATACAGCTAAACTATCGCCACTATAGCTTTAATTAGTAAAGCACATGTTCTATCACATACATTAGACAAAGGCTCTACTCACTAATAAACCCATAAATATGGATAGTATATATTGAGAGGAATAATATCATGAAATTATAGGATACAGCTAGTTGAAAACGTTCATGTTTCAAAAACAAAAAACAACTTACTAGGTGAACACACTACTGGAGACTCCACTGTAGTAGTATATTTTCAAAAACTTGGCTGTTTGCAGTATGATCCTTTTAACAACTATGATTAGCACTGATTGGTACAGATAGGATGAAGGCAGGGCAAGCTTACAAAATAGGTTAGCAGTATGACAGCCATATACAGTTGTCAGATTTTTAATGAGATAGAATGAGAAATAAGCGGTGTGAGACTAAGTGATATCCCATATATTTATACTGGTAAACTCAGAAAAGATAAAATAGAAGAGAGAGCAAACACAAATATAAAAGCCGAGGATGACCATGGAGCCAGAAACAATCAATTGTCATTCAACAACAGAGGACTAAAAGACAGCAGCATGGTACAGTAACAGTGACAGAAAAAGGTCTGTCAACACTGATAAATTACTTGTATATAAGTTATATTTTCAGATATAACTTAAAATGGACAAATGAGTATCACGAGGGAAGGACTGAGTGGAGGGGGGAGGGTTCCAGTAGCGTGCTTTCCCTGCAAGTAAAAACTGTAAGAGCTCAGTTAAATACAAGGGAAAAACAAATGTGTACACTGTAAACAGCTTTCTAGTGAGCCATTAAAGAAGGCTGTAAACTTTGAAGCAAAACGAGCTGTCTGAAGCTCCATAGGGTGTAAGGCACTGTAGATGCTATTTCATGAATGTACTAATGGCATCAAGCTAAACATTTTGTGTTGGCACCTTGGAGGTAAAGCAGTAAGGAAGAGACAAATTACCTGTAGATCTGATTTTCTTCCATGCCTTGGGATACTCATGGTTGGTGACTTTACTTCAGTTCCCTCTCTCACTACATTGCTACAACTGTGCTCTTAGAATTCTCAGCAGATTTCTGCTTGAGTCTTAATGTTCTGTTTCAACTCATTCACTATACAGCACTTTGTGTTGAGGCTCAGAGATGTCTTCTTTGCCCCTTAAGAAACTCTTTGGGAACAAACAGACTTGAGTACTTCGAAATATTCTCACTCTGACTCTCCTTTGAAAAAAGATTTGCAACTTGTGATGGCTTCTCTACAGGAATTATCTGTAAAAATGAATGGATGCCAGGAAAATATGGAGGTCACGCTACAGGAAGATGCCAAAACAGCAGGCAGAACAATGGGGGGCATGGGGGCATAGCCTCCCCATATATGTTAAACATTTTAAACCATACACATGTATGCTTCCAAGTTAAATAAATAACTCTTTCCAAAAGACAACTTATAACCAAACTATGTGGGAGACTATGCCCTCCCACACCCCCACACCCCATCTTACTTAATATTCTAACTCTAGGGTTGCACTACAGTGGGAAAAAGGCCATGTATAACTTTCAGCAAAATGAGTTTCAGTGAAATGAGTTTTCGATGAAGTGAGCTTTCAGTCAAGTGTGCTCGGGAAACTGACTTTTAACCAAATGTGTTTTCGACGAAAAGAAGTAGACCCATATATATACATGGTTGACATTTCAGAATGTCAAAGACCATATGGCCGAGACCATATGATCGACCTTCGAAATGTCGACTATTAAAGAAAAATAAAAACACAACTTACCTTCACACTGCTAGCACAGGGGCTACACCCCCTGTGGGGGGCTCTGCCCCCCACACCCCCCATAACTTAAATATACCAACTCCAAGATCACACTACCAAAACTTTCCATTCCACACTGTATGGAGATGCTGGTTCCGCGTGGTCACGATCATATGGTCTTGGTCATATGGTCTTTGACATTCTGAAATGTCGACCATGTGTAGGGGACCCATATATATAGATATATATATATATATATATATATATATATATATATATATATATATATATATATATATATATATATATATATACACACACATATATATATATATATATATATATATATATATATATATATATATATATATATATATATACACACACACACACATATATATACTAACTTCAAGATCACCATACCTTGGAAAAAATGGAATATTCCAGGAAATGGCCATCTTGGACTTAGCAAGTTTGATTTTTGGCCATTCAGTCTCCACATTATGGGACTTGCTATATTGGGTTCTAACATTTCAAATAGTTACCATGTAAATGTGTTTGTTTGTTTATTTAATTATGCATTTATTCCATTTTATTATTAGAATAGTCTAATTGAGCAAAATCTATTTTCAGTAGAGGTCATGGCATGAGAAAAAAATGTTCTGTGGTTAAAATCAAAAACTGCAATAAATGTACAGTAAAACATGTGAAACATTAATACAAATAATTACTATGGTAGAAAGACATGAATAATACATTATTTATATATAATTCATAGTCTGCAAGTGAATGTACTATGTAATGTCCTAGTAAGCAAAGAGATGGGAATAGAGTAATGAGATAGTGTGAAAAAGAATGATGAGGCGAGAGGCACTGCCAGACATTGGTAGTTATATATAGAATTGATGTAGAGAAAAGGAGGAAAATAGGATAAAGGAGGCGGAAGAAAGGGCGGTTAGTGAAAGAACTAATAGGACTGTAGAATACTAGAATAAACTGGAAATAACTGGAAGAAACTGGAGTGAGACTGGAATGAATGTCTTTATCGTATCTTATCCTATCATTTCATCGAACCATCACTTCAACGAACGGCATTTCGTCAGAAATGCCATTCATCGAATTCCCTTCATGTGGGGGGCTGTGCCCCCCACAACCCCCCACTAATTGTATATACCAACTTTGAGATCACACTACAGTGGGTAAACGGCAAATTTCCCAATCCTCAATGTACTGCGATGTCAGTATGAACAGTTCGACAAACAGCATGTTTGAAGTAATTGCACTGAAAATGCTGTTCAATGAACTGATTTTTAAATGAACTGATGGGGACCTCTTTTAATTACCCAGAACTGTGCTGAACAGGTGCCAGTTTGTCTTTATGTGCCAGATTTTCTTGTATCTTTCAGAATAAATATCTGCATACACTGTAGTTTGGTTAAGAATGTTTTATTATGTACAGTGTAGGTAGACGTCAACAATATCTGAATCAAATCTCACTGTCTTCAATAACAGTGCTAATAAACTGAAATAGTTTGTAGCTTCTGCACTCGTTATACTATCTGTAATTTCTGTAATCAGAAAGCTATTATGTCCATAGCTTCTGCACATGTATTCCTTTCCTCCTGAATAATATAATCAATATTCTGGAATGCTGGATATTTGACCTGACTTTTGCAATCACTCAAGTGTCTGTACCAAACTTCTGAGGACTGCAGTGCAATAACTTTCTGCGTATCAGTCCAAATGAACTAACTGTGTCTGACATATCTCCTGATAATACTAACACCCTGTAAATTTCTACACTCCTCTTTAACTTTGATTTCCAGGTCTTTTACCATCTAAACAACATTTGTTTGCACTCAATGTACTGCACATTCTGTTAGCACATTTTATTCTTATCAATATTCTTGACTGAAAGTTATTTTCACTGAGTGAAAGTACATTTACTGAAACTGCATGCAAAATATAAAGGCCTGTTTTAATAAAGCTACATTTCTAGACTCATGCAAAGAGAATACTGCATTTTTGTCTAACAAACTACATAGGGGACTTTAACATTGATTGGAGCAATTGTTCCTCTGAATCCCCTACCACCCATGTAAATCTTTATGGCTATACCCAACTCATATCTTCACCCACCAGGATAAATAAACCCAACTACAAAGGTAGTATCCTGAACTGGATACCTGTCAACAACAACCTAGACCTGCATAACGTAGGTACCCTCCCAGATAACCTAAGTGACCATCTACTCACTTACATCATCAAACATAAAGTAAATAACCACCACC
Source organism: Protopterus annectens (assembly GCF_019279795.1). NCBI lineage: Eukaryota > Metazoa > Chordata > Ceratodontiformes > Protopteridae > Protopterus > Protopterus annectens. Next base: position 986,040,752 of record NC_056747.1, read on the forward strand.
AAATTCTCTATAAAACTATCAGATCCCACAAGAACTTTAACCTCATCGCCTTTCAGAATGAACTCAAAGCATGCAATTGGGCCATCCTAAAAATCTTCCACTAGATGATGCTGTAACCTATTTTAATTCCAAATTCCTCACCATCCTAGACTCCCACACTCCTATCCGCACCCTCAGAGCCAAAGCCAAGACAGCCCCCTGGCTCACAAAGGTAACCAGAACTAAAATTTTGGCTAGAAACAAAGCATGGGATAAATGGCTTACCTCTAAAGACCCACTTGACCATATTAAATTTAAACTGTTAAGGAATGATGCCAAGAAAGCTACACTATTAGACAAAAAAACTACTACCAACACATTCAGCATAAACATCAGAACAAACCTTAAAAATTTTGGGCAGGCATTAACAAACTGCTCCACCCTGGCCAAATCACAACTCCCACCCCATCAGTTTCTAACCTAAAATCTCCAGAGGAAACTGCTAATATCTTTAACAACTTCTTTACCAAGACCATCCAGTCACTAGCTAGCCAGCTACCCCCATCAACCCCTCGCAGAATTCCTCCCCAACCACCACCCAACCACCTTTTAACTTCCAGCCTGTATCCACATCTACCATCAAATCCCTACTTACCAAGCTAAAGCCCACTACCCTAGCATCTGATCTCCTCCCACCCAAATACCTACAGAAAAGTGTAGAGTCCATTGCATACCCCATTTTGATTGTCATAAACCGCACCTTGTCTGAAACTTATTGCCCCTCTCTCTGGAAGGTCTCCCATGTCATACCCCTTCATAAGGGAGGTAACTCAGTAGACCTCTCTAACTACAGGCCAATAGCCATACTATCACCACTGGCAAAAATAATGGAAAAATGCATCCATAACCAATTAACCCACCCCCTCACCCAAAATAAACTCATGGCCAACTCTCAGCATGGCTTTAGGCCTCATCATAGCACCACTTAAGCCCTTCTATCCTTCTCTAACTCTATTAACATTAATCAAAACAATAACAAATTAACATCAGCTCTCTTCCTATATCTCTCTAAGGCCTTTGTCATGGTCAATCACCATCTTCTACTTATCCATACCCTGAAGCACCTGTCACTAAACTGCGGCCCTATTAAATGGTTCCAATCCTATCTGACTGAGAGACAACAAGCAATATTATGGAAAAATACCCTGCCAACCCTATTACTCTAGGAGTCCCCCAAGGGTCCATATTAGGACCCCTACTCTTCTCAATATTCATCAATGACCTACCCACTATCACTCCCAAGACCACCTGCATTCAATATGCTGATGACTCTACACTAATCTGCACAGCGTCCTCATTAACTGAGCTCAAAATCCTAACCCAGAATACTTTCAGTGAGGTAGAAAAATGGTTTGCTGACTGTCAGCTTCCCTTACACCCCAATAAAACCAAGCTCCTAATCTTTTCCCCCACTAGTAAAACCTCTTTGCCATTTTTTACTTTAACTTCCAACAACGGCACTACTATCTCCCCAGATACTCACACAAAACTACTGGGGATCACAGTTGACAATACCCTAAAATATGACACCCATGTCAATCAAACAATCAAATCTGTCAACAAAAAACTGGGCTCCCTCTATAGGATCAAATCTTTCCTCACCCCATTAGCAAGAACTACTATTGCCCGATCCCACTTACTATCCACCCTTCTCTATGCCTCCCCTCTTTACATTAACTTGAATAAAGCCTCTCTCACCAAACTTGGTAGCTGTTATAACCAAGTTGCCAGATTCGCCTCAGGTACACCCTCTAGGACCCACCATTGTATCAACCTAACTCAACTAGAATGGCTTGAATGGCTTAGTCTTGTCCAATATAACCAACTCATTATAGCCCACAAGGTTTTATACCAACCTGAATGCACACTTGCATTAAACAAGATCATTAAACCATATAGCAACCCGAGGTCCCTGCACACTGCTGACAAACTGCTGGTGCAAACAACTAAGAGCAAAAATGTGGCAGGGGACTCACTATTTGCCAACTCAGTAGGTAAAACCTGGAACTCACTACCTGCCATACTCACACTCCAACCCTCCCTAACCCTGTTCAAAAAAAGCCTCAAACACCACCTCCAATCGCAACGGCACTGTCCCTGCTTAAACCCTGACTAACTACTACCTGCGGTTTGTGGAAACCCTGTCTAATCATATGCTGATAGAGTCCATACTCTTAAGGGACCTAGTCCTAATATGAATGTCTTAAATATTGTAACCTTAGCAAAGTCAAACTTGTTGTCTGTACGATTGCGCCTTACTGATGAATGTATTTTATTTATATATGTACGTTTGTGCCTTACTGATTAATGTATTTTACATGTATTTCCAAATGCCTGTATTGTCCTTATGTAACTGTACTTTTCAAACAGGAGCTTTTCTCACCGGGCCTCCACTGAAAATGGACATATATCCAGTCGGACTTTGCCTGTAAACAAATGTAAAATAAAAATAAATAAAATAAATACATTTAAATGAAACCTGGTCTTGCAACTAGAGAAGCAGTTGTTAGACATGAGAATATAGGGTAATAATAAGTGAAGGGGAGAAATGTATGACCATGGATTCATGAATTTAAAGTGAATGAGATGATGAAGCAGAGTCATTTACAGACTTGTGATTTGGGTTTCTTTCAACTCAACTCCCATACTAGCCATTCTGGATTATCTTTCCCACAATGTTTGATTTGTCAGTTAAGTTAGCCTACCATTAAAGTTCATCTTTTGAAAATTTCCATCTTTCTTTAGTGCTTCCATAACACCTTTATAGCCTTTCTTAAAGTTTTTAAGGTGTTCCTCAGAGGCACTTTTCAAATCAGGCCATTTTAAGGATCCTGTTCTTCCCTGGGATCTAAATATTATATTTGAAAAACTTACTTTACCTCCCTTGGGGCTTGCATATACGGCAGACTTGAAATATATGTCCAGAAAAACTCTCATTCCAGTTGCCATTACTTTAGACAGAAGAAATCTGGAGATTCATTGGTTGGATATCCTCTATTTGATCATACACAAGGATAGACTGGTCTTGCAGGAGAACCCTATATTCATGTATAAGATAGCCACTGAGTTAAATCTGAACCAATCAATTTTCCTGTCACTTTCCCAGAACACTTCAACAGAGTATATTCTACATTGCCTGAATATACATAGGTAATTGTACTGGTTCTACTATAAGGGCTGGGCTGGAGTCCCAAGCACCCCAATACCACTATCTCAAAGCCAGGAACTTGAGCATCTTATAGCTCATACAGGCTGCTGCTTGCACTCGAACTCAACTATCATTTTGAGTAAGCAGCTGTTACGCCTTATCTAAACATGGTATCAAGGTTGAATGAAGTAAGTGCAGCAGCCATGGGGATGGAGTGGGTAGTGGTGGGAGTGTAAATTAAGGCAGCATCTGGGAAGGGGATTTAGGGTTATTGTTGTGAGAGTAGAGTTTTAGAGTTAGATAATGGGAAGGGACTTTTAGATTTAAGGAGCAGGAGAGGAGGGAATGGGATGGGAGTTTTAAGGTTAAGAAGTAGGAAGGTAGTTTTAGAGTTAGGAAGTGAGGAAAGGAGTTTTAGGGTAAGTGAGGAATTGGAGAATTTAAGTTTGGGGGGCTGGAGTTTTAGGTTTATTGATTGATCTGGGACTTTAGGGTTAGGGAGATGAAGTAGAGTTTTACAGAAAGGGAGGATGGGCTCATGTTAGGTACTGGGTGGGAGTTTGAGTGTTAGAGTTATGGCTCTGGTAGGGTATACAGTTTTCTAGGGTCAGGTGTTGGCAAGGAGATCAGGGGAGATCTGGCTAGTGGTAGTTATTGCACTTGATTTTCTCCAGCAAGTGTCAGTGAGCAGGTGTGTTATGAACTAGCAGCACACAAACACTTGTAGTAGACCAATTATATTTCTACACTGAAAGAACAAAAACCAGTTAGGAAAGATTCCCAATTGCTTGTCTCCTATGCTGCCAGAAAATTGAGCTCTAAGGTATCTAAAGTTACATTATCCAAGTTGCTTTCACAATCTGTTATAAGAAATACATAATTCAACTAGAACAGTGGCTCCCTGTTAAGCATTTCTCAGAAACACATCCTTGGATGACATTTCTGCAGCTGTGACATGAATTCCATGGCATGCATTCATAAGATTGCAAGTCAGAGGGGATCTTAAGGTTTAGGTCTTCCTGACAGCTCTGTTAGTTGGTGTACTGGGATAAAACTCTGACAATGATACAAGTGACCAATGTTTGAATAGACACCTGCTTATCTGTAGAAGCTGGCTGGAGGGGATGGAAGTGAGTGGCCACTACCAACTCATCCACCTAAGAGTAGTTTGGTAACTCTGGCACACCACAAGGATGCCACCTAAAAGAAGTACTAGATTTTACCTACTAGATGCTGAGCTTGCTGAGCCCAAGCTGTCATGGTGCATTCAAACCTAATAACTGAAGGGAACTCAGCACGCAGAGGCATTTTCCCCTTAAAAGACTGTCATGGCAGAGCTTGCAAGAGCAGCTGAGGAGGTAATCCCAGTGGCAACTCTCTGAACTACTCACAGAAAGCATAGATTTAGTTCACTGTTGATCAAACTCAGTAGTGAAAGGAGACTCAAGGAAAAGAAAGGGAAAATGTTATCATATTAACAGGCATTACAGGAAGAAATGGCTTTTGCTGACAAACAAAATCACACAACTATAGCTTGGTAATCTGGTGCTCTCTGCAGTTTCCTAAAATAGTGCCTCCCTTCTTCAAGTCTTTCTGTGCTCTCCTGTGCTTCTGTTACTGTAGAAAACCGTTACAACTGTAACAAGCAGCTTAATAAGTTACTTCCACACTTGCAGACTGAGCACTTCTTTCTTGACCACGAATGCAATATCTGCATTGATTTAAGCCATGGCTTTGTACATTTTATTTTATTTTATTTTACATCAGTTTACCAGGGTAGCACACTGATCACAAATGACGCTTTGCAGATACTGCTCAGGTGAACTAATTCACAAAGAAGGAAAAAGTGTTAACAGAGATGCAGTAAGCTATACATATCCAAAACAGAACAGAAAGTAGCAAAATATAACAAAAACTGAAGAGTAGCAATTAATTGATGTAGCAACAGTTATGACAGAAATGAACAAAATCATGTTTGTGATAAATCATTCACTAGTACTGCATTCACGAGCAGTGGTGGTGCTGCGGTAGCATTGTCACCTCATAGTAAGACGTTGTCCTGTTTGATTCTCAGCTAGAGCGTCTTCTGTGTGGAGACATGCATGAATGGGTATACCTTCGTTGAAGGTTGTGTGTCAGGGCTGGCAACTCGGCACGTAAAAATCTACTGCCAATCATTAGCGGACCGGAGTTCTGCTGTGGTGACCCCTAACCCGGGAAAAGCCGAAAGACACAACAAGTACTGCATTCACATTCTATCAGTGCCTGCAGATTGTGCAGCCTAACAGCTTGCATTTAGAGCAACTACCCCCTTGCTTCAACCTAGTTCCAGCTCTGCAACATCACCCCATGCCAGTTTTTGATAAGAAAGATTTTTTAAAAAGTACTATAACCTGTGATCAAACAATCCTCTCATTTGACTGGGTAAGCTAAGCAGGGTTGGTCCTGGTTAGTACCTTGAAATAAAACTGTCTAGGAATACTAGATTCTGTGTGAGTGTAGGCTCTCTACAGGTAACACTTCCATTTGGAATATTTTCAGATAAAAAAGTAAGATATGGGCTTTGGTTAAACAAAAAGGTCAGTGGTTGCAAACTGCATAACAATTACTTCAATAAAGGGTGCTGAAGTTTTTCTAGGATGGTCTAGAAAAAATATTTATCTGCTACTCTTGTAACAAGCTTATTTTTGATGTCAGTAAATCCAGCATTATATAACATGGTAAAGGAAACATAATTTTTAATTACAAAATACTTAAAAATAATTGGTTAAATCATAAAAAGCACCATTATTAACAATCTTGTCTTGGTAGACAATAGTCCATACATTAAATACCAACCAACCAACCAGCCTTTACACATACGGATTTAAACAACATAATCACTTCACAAAACTGTACCACAATTCATAAAAAAAAAAAATGTCAGTACACATGATCTCAGTCACAAAACGGGAATATAAAATTATATACGTATGTACTTCAAAATATCAGGGAGGCCACGGTGGTGCAGCAGTTAGCGTTGTCGCCTCACAGCAAGAGGTTCCCTGATTCAATCCTTGGCTGGGGTGCCTTCTGTGCAGAGTCTGCATGTCCTCCCTGTGGTCGCGTGGGTTTCCTCCGGGTGCTTTGGTTTCCTCCCACATCCCAAAAACATGCTGTAGGTGGGTTTGACACGCTAAATTGGCCCTAGGTGTGAGTGCGTGTGTATGTGCCTTTTGTGGAAGGTTGGGCAGTGGGCTGGCAATTCGACACCATAAAAACTCCACTGCCAATCATGAGTGGACAGGTGATCTGCTGTGGTGACCCCTAACCAGAAAAAGCCAAAAGAAGATGTACTACAAAAACATTGAACTTTAAAACATCAATCCCAAAATATTGAATGTCAAAATACTGAAAAACATGCACACACAAAAAACAGCTGACTTTTTTGCTGCATTCACCCATGCCACTTGCTAATTATATATACCAACTCTATGATTGCACAACAATGGGTAAGGGCAAATCCCAATTCCCTGTAGTTTTGTGACCTCCCATGTAGTAATGCTGACAGAGTCCAGAGCTTATATAAACAATCCTGTAATGGTTTGTGATTAACTATGCAGTAGCTTAGTAAGATAAGTTTTTATTTGAATTTATATTTTATTTTTTACCACTGTTTTTCATTGTTTGTAGGAAGAAAGGGATATCTTGTAGACAAGAAGATTTACTTTTATTGATATTTTTACCTTAATTTTCACTATTAGTTGTTAGAAAGGGATAGGTTTTAGACAGGCAAACTCTAATCATCCCAAGGGGCCTAGTCAGCTATAAATTCACACAAGCTGCAGAGAGGACAATCCAGAGCTTATCTAAACAATTCTGTTTTTGTTTGTGATTTATTGATCTTTACTGTTAAGGAGAGGTAGAGCTGTAAGTGATACTGAGTAAAGGAATTCCTGCTTTTGTGTAACTTTCACAGCTTGTACGGTCAGGTCTACAGCTTCACTGTACTTAATTTAATATTTAATTGTATATTGTTTGTGTGATTGTTTTTTTCTCATAGATGTTGATTTAAATTCACTTTCAATTCTGTGGCGACTGATTTTGATTACTCTTTCCTGCTATAATGTTTTATTTATTTACAACTGAATATGGATGCCTTAAATAGGTATGCCATTAATGATTTTCTAAAGCACAAATAGGTTGCAGAGTGTAATAAATGCTTTGCATATTTAAAGGTAACACCAGATAACATTGGAGATCTGTGATCCTCATGTCAAACGTTGAAGGATTTACTTACCATTATTAGTGGTAAATCTAGACTTACTGATGACAATTGCACTCATGCAACTGGCATAGCTTAGAGAACTGTTGTTACATATATTAATGACTAGTCTAATGAGATAAATAATCTTCTGCCAAGAGCAAATAGAGCACACTTAAGAAAGGAAGTGTCTATTATCTGTAAAGATCATTCAACTCCTATGAAATAAGATAATGCCACTAACAACACTGGAATTCTGGATACAATTATTCAGCAATCTGATGATTCAGAGCATATAGAAGAAAATAAAAAAGGAAAGAAAGGAAGCCGTTCACAACATACAGCAAGGAAGAAAAAGAAACTGATAAATATCTGTAAAACAAAGAGAGTACATACTGAAGAGGATACTGCTTTGTTATGTAACACACAGGTTACAGGGAATGATAACATCAGAAAACCTTCAGTCTACAGAAAAAGGTGTCATTTTTTCCAAAAGAGAAGGTAGAAAAAAGAGGCAAAGGGGCAGGTGAAAAGGAAGAGATCAAAACTGAATGTGGTAGGAGCAAAGAAAACTACTGTAAGGAAAAAGAGGATAAAGATAGACTTTGACAGCATTGCTCAAGCTGTAGATATGCAAAGCCAGCTGGATGTGAATTGTATCCTTGCAAAAGCAATGAAAACAGTGGGATTAATAAGACTTATGGTGAGGAAGATCATTCCTTTGTAACAACTGATAGAGCAGATATTACTAAATTAGAAGCTGAAGATTCTTCAGATTTGGTCAGAAAAGGTATTCTTGCATTTGGATATTCAGTTATTACAGGGATTGAAATTTGCATTTGCAGAGAAGATAATGAACATTGAATAGTGTTATGCTTGCCAGGAGAAAAAAAAAAAAAAAAAAGATGTGCGACAGGTGTTAGAATGGGCTAGTGTAAGGAAGTATGGATCTGTTTTTATTCATGTTGGTACAAATGATCTCATCCGTAAGGACGCTCCAATTGTTAGGGAACGTACAACCCTCTTAGATAACATAGTTTGTACAGGTGTTAGGATGTATTTTTCACAAATCAGATATAGAAAGGAGAATCAGGTCACTATGAAGGAAAATATTTGTTAGTTAAATACCTACATTAAAAAATGTCCCATTTTAAAGAATGGAAATGTGGAGAGTATCTGAGCCTAATTCTGGGCACACGTGCTCAGATTGGATGGCGTGCACCTAGCAAGATTAGGGAAGAGAATTTGTGTAGTAGATATTTTGCAATATTTGACAAACAAAAGGCAGGATTTTTGCCAGATCAAAAATTTAACAGTTCACAGATAACAACATTTGATGCATATCTGGAGGTTGTTAATGCTAGGAGCATTAATAATAAAAGTTTTGTTTATATGGAAAATTTGCTATGCTCACACAAGATTGTTGTTGCTGTTACTGTTTGTGAAACATGGTTAAAGAACAATATCTGGAAATGTGTAGCGTCAAGGTACACATTTTTTTTTACTGTAACAGACATTCTAACAAAAAATCAAGTGGAGGAGTTACGATAGGAATTAAAGATAGTTATGAGACCTATGATTATTACATGTTCAGTAATAGCACCAATACTATAGATTGCATAACTGTAACAATAAAGACAACCATAGAACATATAACAATTGGCATGTATAGACCACCAAAATCAAGTGCTGATGACCTAGAGGAATTTATACATTTCTTGCATGAAACAGAGGATAGAATAATAATAGTGGCTGGGGACATAAATTTACCAGAAAAAGACCAGAATAATATTGATTCAGCAACATTAGTGAGGAAATTATTCACAATGTATGTTCAGGAACAGCAACTGTTTCAGATTGTAAAAAATACACCAGGGAATGGAACACACTGGACATTGTTTGTGTTCCTAAAGAAATTACTGTTACTTGGTGTCAAGTTTTACCACTGTTGATGTGCAATGATCATGGGGTTACAAAAGTTAATTTGTTTTCTAGATAATTCTGCTAAACTGAAATCTAAACCAACACACAGAAGATTAATAACAGATAATATGGAAGCAAAACAGTCATTATGTAAGACCAATTGGAGTGATGCTTTCAGTGGAAAAACTGCAGAAGGAATGCGGAATGTTTCGAAAGAGAAATTGTTTGAATGCAAAAAAAAAACAAAAAACTGCTTAACATCAGAATCTAGGCAAAACTTCATGAGGATATCTTTCCATAAGAGAAACATACCTGATTAAGGTGACAGACAAAAAATATAAGAAATGGAAAAGAGGTCAAACTAGAGCTTTGAAAACTGAAATAAACAAGCTGGGCAGACAAATTAAGCATAGTGTGAGACAAGAGCAAGACAAATTTGAAGAAAATGTATATAAGGATATTGAGCATGATAGGAAACCATTTTATAGATATATAAGATGTGGAAGAAGTAACGGCATACAAACTGATAAACTGTATGTAGATTCTAAAATTTATTCTTAGATAAAACAGATTATAGATATATTTACAAAATCTTATACAAAACAATTTGGCTCCACAAAGGGGTGATAAGTTATTCTAGTGACATCCAGGAAACCTCAGATACTGAAATTAAACTAGATTATACTGAAAAGAACTATGCAAACTGGATCCAAAGGGAGGAGACAAATTACTAATAATAATCTGAGAACACTTCAGTAAGAACTTACAGTACCATTATATCTATTATTTATGAGGTCACATAAATATGGGGAGATTCCTCAAGACTGGAGGTATGCATTTATTAAACCGGTATTTAAGGGAAAGGGGAGTAGAACAAACTCAGAGTCATAAAGATCCTTAAGTCTAATTTCATGTTGTGGAAAAAAATGGAGAAGGTAATATTGGATAAGTTATTGTCAGAAATGAAAAGGTTGGGACTTGAAACCATATATCAGCATGAATATATTGAAAATAGATCTAGTACTACCTGAAACATGATGTTCTATATGTGTGCAACCCCTAACAGAACCAAGATGTTATCCTCCAAAAAAAGGAAGCCAGTCTGGTGGTCCCCTGCCATAAACAAACTCTACGACAGAAGAAAGAAACTGTTGCAAAAAAGAGTAAAATCCCATAACTGGAGGAATTCCCTGGTCAGCCTCAGTAAGAAGCTGAGATCCCTCATAAAATCCCCCAAAGCTAGTTACGAAAACAAAATCACCACAGATTCTAAAGACAACCACAAAGCATTATATAGCTATGTCAAGAATCTCAATGGCAACACTCAGATCTGCTCTGAGTTACAGCACAATGGCATTAAACATACAGAACCACCTGATATTGCCAACATCCTGGCAGATAAATTCAGTGCTACCTTTACCCCCCCCTCACCCCCTAAAGGGTCTATCTCTATACCTGAAGAATGCAAAGTTCCTGTAATCATGGCTGCACAGGTAAAATCCACACTCTCTAAAGCCAAGAACACAGCATCCATGGGACCTGACAACATCCCAGGCTGCGTTCTACATGAACTACAGAACAAATTGGCACCCCACCTAAGTACCATGTTCAATCAAAGCCTCACCTCAGGCTTTGTGCCCACTGAATGGCTCATAGCGATGGTTATCCCACTCCACAAAGGGGGAGCCACCATGGACCCCGGGAACTACCGCTCCATTAGCCTGATGAGCCTGGTCTGCAAGGCTATGGAATGTATCATTATGGAACTTATAAACAATGACATTGGCTATCTCCAAACTCTGGACCCCACCCAGTTCGGGTTTGTAAAAGACAGATCATGTCTATTAAACCTGATAGACTTCTTTGAAGTGGTCACCAAAGCCGTAGATGAGGGTTAGGTGGTTCACATAGCCTATCTAGAGCTCGCCAAAGCTTTCAACACCTTCCCCCATTCTGGAATTATAGATAAACTCACTAAACTAGGCATAAATCTCTATGTCACAAGATGGATTGCCAACTGGCTCACTGACAGAACCCACACTGTGAAAGTATCAAACTCCAAATCTGACTTCAGACCAGTGACAAGTGGAGTACCACAGAGTTCAGTCCTGGGTCCTCTCCTGTTTGGTATGTACTTCTCTGAAGTACAGGCTAATACAGAAGGTCTTTGGCTAATGAAGTTTGCAGATAACTGCAAACTAGGAGCCATAATTGAATCTCCTAATGATATGGACATCCTACAAAAGGGCCTCACTGAGACAGATGCCTGGTGTCAAAGCCATGGCCTCAAGATCAATGCCAAAAAGTGCATTGTCATCCCTTTTGGTAAAAACTCTGTACCCATGGACTACAACATAGGTGGTAGTCTACTTAACACCAAAAGTGTGATAAGAGACCTTGGGACACAGGTGGACAGTAGTCTCTCCATTGATAATCACATTGCCACAGTAGTCAGGAAATCCTTCTACGTGGCACACCTCATCACAAAAGGTTTCTCATTCAGGAAAAAAGAGGTCATTGTTCCCCTCTACTCATCACTCATTAGACCCGTTATAGACTACAGTGCCCCTTTTGGTATGTACCTCACAAGACATCTACAACAACTGGAAAGGCCACAGAAATACCTCACAAAGAGGATTACTGGCCTCAAAAAGATGCCCTATACAGACTGTCTTAAAAAACTCCAGATTTACTGTCGCATATCGCCTACTCAGAGGCGATTTCTGCCTAACATACAAAGCTATGTCAAACCCAGAGTTGTTGGACATGCTCCACTTAAAGAAATCTCAATCCCTCTTAGTTACACGCTCTAGGGACCTAAACCTTGTCACCACAATAAACAGAACATGCTGGAGGGATAGATTCCTGTCCTAGAGACTTCCCATACTCTGGAACAAACTACCTATCTATATCAAACAAAGCTCCTCATTAGCACTCTTCAAGAAAAATCTTGATGACTGGATGGGAGATAGGAAATTCACCCCGGGATCACTTCTGTGGCTCTGCTCAACAGGGGCACATGAAAATAATTTTCTTGGGAGGTGATATCCAGCCTACCTTTTTGGCTATGCTTATATAGGCCCTAGGGCCAATAGTCTAGTATCTATCTATGAACCTTCTTCTTCCTCTTTCGGCTGCTCCCGTTAGAGGTCGCCACAGCAGATCAACTGTTTCCATTTCTTCCTGTCCTCTGCATCTTGCTCTCTCACACCAACCACCTGCATGTCCTCTCTCACCACATCCTTAAACCTTATCTTAGGCCTCCCTCTTTTCCTGTTACCTGGCAGCTTCATCCTTAGCATCTTTTTCCCAATATACTCTGCATCCCTCCTCAGCACATGTCCAAACCAACGTAAACTTGCCTCTCTGGCTTTGTCTCCAAACCTTCCAACCTGGGCTGACCCTCTAATATACTTATTCCTACTCCTGTCCATCCTCGTCACACCCAGTGCAAATCTTAACATCTTCAACTCTGCCACGTCAAGCTCTGACTCCTGCCTTTTTGTCAATGCCACTGTCTCCAACCCATATAACATAGCTGGTCTCACTACTCTCTTGTAGACCTTCCCTTTCACTCTTACTGGTACTCGTCTGTCACAAATCACTCCTGACACTCTTCTCCACCCACTCCATCCTGCCTGTACTCTCTTCTTCACCTCTGTTCCACACTCACCATTACTCTAAACTGTTGATCCCAAGTACATAAACTCATCCACCTTCGCCACCTCTACTCCCTGCATCCTCACCATTCCTCTGTCCTCCCTCTCATTCACACACATATATTCTGTCTTAGCCCTGCTGACCTTTATTCCTCTTCTCTCTAGAGTATATCTCCACCTCTCCAGGGTCTCCTCCACCTGTTCCCTACTCTCACTACAGATCACAATGTCATCTGCAAACATCATAGTCCACGGGGACTCCTGTCTGATCTCGTCTGTCAACCTGTCCATCACCATTGCAAATTAGAAAGGACTCAGAGCTGATCCTTGATGGAATCCCACCTCCACCTTAAATGCATCTGTCACCTATGAACCTATGAACCTATAACAATATAATAACAGGTATGAATGAAGCAATTGTGATCTGGCGTAATTTATATGGATTTAACTTCAGGGTCAAGCACAAAACAAAGGTTAAGAAATTAGAACAACTACATGTTGATGTACTCTTGATAAGATGGATAGCTGCATGGCTTTCAAATAGGACATGGTAAGTACCATATAGCAATTGGTCAAGTGAAATTCTTGGTTACAGTCAGGGTGTCCCATAGGGCTCTGTCCTATGCCCATACTTGTTTATATTGTATCTTTCAGATCTATCTTTTTCATCTGAGGTGTTTTACATGTTGTATGCAGATGACTTGAAATTGGGTAAACTGATTAAATGTGTTACAGACAGGGCACACCTCCAAAAGAATTTGACTAAATTGACCATTTGGGCACAGGAGAATAATATGCTGACAAATAAATGAAGAACTAAGCATATAAGATTTGGGAAACATAAATTGAAAGGTGAATATTTAATACAGCACACAGTAATTGAAACTGCAGACTCATTTAAGGACCTGGGTATATGGGTAGATCCAGCTTTGAGTTTTTCTAATCACATCAACCAATTGGTTAATGATAGTTATAGAAATATAGATGGTATAAAATGATTTATTTAGTATAGGAAATCAATAATGATGAAGCTATTGTTTATTAGTTACATTAGATCCAAATTTGATATGGAATACAGAAACCTTTTAAGAAATCAAGTATGAGTAAATTGGAAAGAGAACAACAAAAATATACAAGGGCATTCATGGATGTGAAAATTTAAGTTATTATGAAATAGACTAAAATATCTGAAATTGTACAGCATCTCATACAGATATTTAAGAAGAGACCTTATTTAGGTATATAGGACATTTAGAGACAACTACTTCTGGGAATGTTTGGGGTCATCAAAAGGTATTAGAGAATCATCAGATAAGCAATGTAGAAGATTCTATTGGAATGAGAAGTGTACTAATTGGTTCTCTGAAAGAGCAACTGATGCATGAAGTAGACTACCAAACTGCATGAAATCAAGCACTAGTTTAAATATTTTTAAGAAGAGCTTGGACTCTTGTTATGGAAACAATGTTTTTGGTATATTGGCAAGATACAAGGGCAAAAATGCCCATGCTTGAAATATTTCTATGTATGTGTCTATGTAGACTTCATCATATGATTCATTGATCAATCCTGCCGGCATTACAAATGTTCAGTATTAAGAATGTTTGACTACTTAAACACTTCCATATATATATATATAATATGTATATATAATAAGCAGGGGGTGTGGTGGCTCGGTCTCCCATATGGGAGGTGTAGGGGGTCATTTCCTCCTGCGAAAAACACTGTTTTTTATTGCATGCTCCGAAGTTATATCTTGGAACATGAGCAATAATGCATCAGTTTTTTCCCCTATATTTTGGAGTTGAAATTAGCAGCATTGACACTTGGGTGTTTTGCTTATTTAAATTACACGCACACACACACACACACACACACACACACACACACACACACACACACACACACACACACACACACACACACACGCGCACACACACACACACACACACACACACACACACACACACACACACACACACACACACACACACACACACACACATATAACACTGTGATCACAAAGATGCAGTTAAATTAATGTTCAATTAAATTATTCTTGCAGGAAAATTGTTTTTTGAAAAATTACTATATTGAATATTATCACTTAATTTTATCTTATCTGACTGCACAAGTATGCTTAAGAGCAAGCTATACTTTGACCAGTTTGTATCTTTCTAAGCCAAAAAAGTATATTCAGTATCCAAATTTATTCTACAGGTGCATGTCTTCCACTTAACAGTTCACTTTTCTTAACTGTTGCTGAATACAGGACTGCGGGGCTTCATTTTGTAACTTCATGCAGACTATCTGAAATTCCATGAAAAGATGCAATAATTCATTACTAGATAAATCACAGAGGTAGAAAACTTAAAGTAATAGGCAAGTCTTCAGAATTGTTTTAATATTCTGCAATACAGAAGTCAGTCAGAAGAAATTTCTGCCTATTCTTCAGGTTTGCTGTTTTGTCCTGTTTTGCTTGAATGTCTTTGTGCGGAATATGCCAGTAGAAGGTCTGACACCAGACTGGGAAACATAAGACTAAACCTAAATATAAATAATAGAAAAAATATAATGAAAATATTAAACAATGCCTTCTAATGTTATAGGCAACTTTCTCCTTACAGTCCAAAAAAGTCTTCTGTTACCTTCTTTCAAAAACAATCTTGACAGACACCAGTTTATGAAAACTTGAAAATATCAGCTGAATTCTGGTAAGCAAGCATCTTGAAGGGCAATAGGTCTGTAAGAGCTTCAGTACATTTCTCCCAACTCCAGATCCCTGATGAGCTATTCATTGCTCCAACCGTCCGATGCCAAACTTGCTGAATACTGGTTTCTGTAAAAAAAAAACACTGCTGGTGCAAGTTCCAAGTGTGTGCCAACATGAAGTCCTTTGTCTCGGGAGACTTTTTCTTTTTTTATGTTTATGCATCTGCGGAACTGATACATATATATATATATATATATATATATATATATATATATATATATTTGTAAGTTTGGGAAGTGGGAGGAGGATTACTCTCTTACTGAGATGAATTCACAGAATAATAAATGAAGCAGTTAAGTTTGCCAAATGAAACTACATACCTGTGAATGCATATACCAGTTAGAGTGAGAAAGGGGTAGTAAAGCTGAACAGATGTTTTCAAATTCTGACTAGAGCTGTCCTTAAAGTTGCATTACATTAACAAAAGCCAACACTAATGACCTGTCTTCTCATTAGGAAGCTGACACTTTTGGTCTGTTCTGAAGTATTTTTAATTTAATAAGTGAATTAAAGTGCATTCAAGTTAGTGTAGTTTAATCTTCGAAAACGACATGCCAGTTCACTCTCTTACTAAAGAAGGATATGATTTCCTTTTAAATTATATAGTTTCTATTTAAATAAAACATCTCTTTTGTCTGGATCATAGCTGCATTAAAGATTCATGTGGGGTGTGATATGCCTTCCACAGTCAGTGTGTCTGTCTGTTTTTATATTTAATTAGTTACCTTGGTTGAGACTATAATCCCTTTTTGTAGTCTATTTTCAAAATTTCTGCTTTTAATACAAGTTTTGTGATGTAGTTTTCCTTCTAGCCACCACCTTAGCAACAAAGACACTCCTTTACTTAATCCTGATTAAGTTTAGACAATTTATACCAGCTAACAATGTAGTTGCACACTCTAAACCATCAAATGACATTAAATATGTAATGCTATTGTTGTTTGATTTAGTAGTAGGTGAATATACACCATCTGACAGCTGTCATCACCATTATTTATTCAAACTATTTAGTTTTTCTGTCAACAAGAAGAATGCACCTCACAAAGTACATTCAGTTTGACCAATATGGCAGACCTTGATTGTATTCTGCTTGGCTTTAATTTGAATTTTCAAAGGAAAACCCTTTAGTGCAGCAGCAAAGTGCAGTTAGAGCTGTAGCTTAGCTGTCTGACAGTATAATCTGTTTTTCTTTTACTGCACTCTCTCAGGAGTTGTCAAGTTGCAATAAATGGGTATACTACAGGTACTTGCATGCTTCTAGTTAACAATACGCCTGCTCATTATCACTTGCTCAAAAAAAGCAAATGCCATAAGTTGCCATACCTCTCAACTGTACAGATTTTCACAGAATGTCCAGATGTTTGACTCATATTTTTAGCCTGTTCCTCTTTTTTCCTGGCAAATCACTGGGATGCTCTCAAGATTGAAGTCACTAAATAATGACATACATTTGAGTTTCAGACTTCAGATCCTTCCGAATGTTAAAACGAACCCCGTTACTCTCTATCAACTTTCTTTTAGTTTATAAGAATGATATTTAAAATGTGTCCCTATTTGTCTCCCCAGTTTGTTGAGCTTTATCCAAATTTTTGGCATTAAGCGGTTGAGAGGTATGGCCATAACTCGCACTAGCCCAATCTCCTGTTTCTACAAAGCCCCCAACACCTGGTTCTATAAGCTACATTGCCTATTAGAACACAAACCATAAACCTAAAACTCCAACTCAGTTCTTAGCTGATACCTCTGTTGCTATACTAAATATTCACTCCCTCTCCTTACCTTAAAGTCCCTGATTGCTCCCTAAACCTAAAACTCTAACCCCCTCCCTAAAACTAAACTCTCCAATGGCTCCCTAACCCTAAAACTCCCTTCCCACTCTGTAAACTTAAAACTGCAACCTCCCACCCTAGACTTAAATTTTTCAATTACTTCCTTACCCTAAAACTCCCTTCTCACTCTTTAAACCTAAAACTCCAACCCCCCTCCCTAAACCTAAGTTCTGAGATCACTCCCTATACCCTAAATGTCTTTCCTGCTGCCTAACCCTGTAACTTCCTTCCCATTCCCTAACCATAAAATCCCCCCCTCTCCCTTTGCACAGCTGCCTGCCCAAACTCACATATGTGATCAAGTGTGAGTAGCTCGCCCTTCTCATAACTGCCTGCCCGAACTCATATATACTTAAGTAAGCTACACAATGATTGGATTCCTGGCTTTGAGACAATGGTTTTCAAGCACTTGGGACTCAAGCCCCTGTAGTAAACACACAATAAACAGTTTTATAAAATGGCCACAAAGTTCTCTCTATTCTGAGGGTTAATATGTTCTATCATTTGTGTGTTTGTAGCATGGACTGCCTTATGAACAATTGAAAAGAAAGTGGGGGAACAGCACTGACATTTAACATGTTTCCCTCTAATAGCATGTCTCAAAGTAAAGGATATGAGGAAATGCAGAAGAAAAAAAATGATGTTGATTTTTCTCTTTCTGAGAAGTAATTAAGGAGATTATGGAATCAACAGTGTGCATGAATGGGATAATGTCAGGAAAAATGAGAATAAGAGGAAAGACCAAGAAGCCATAGTTTGTTATATAAGTAGCTAAAGTGGATGAAACTTTTTTAATAGACTTAAATTTTGTTTATGGTACATATTAGAGAAATGTAAATGATAAAAAAGACATGCTAAAACAGAGTTTTACCTGTACAGGATAACAAAGGACATGGAGAATAACAACAATAAAAAGAGGGAAAGGCAGCTTCAAAGATATAAAGAGTGCAGTAATTTATATAAATCTCGCATATTAAATCAACTCTGCCTTCTCAGTAGGAACAATGGGATCAGACCACACAACACTGGTGGAAGAAATGGGGTAGGTGGCATAAAGCAGTTTTCGTTTACATCAACATTTTGCTTCTTGTAGCTTGAATATTTCTCCAACCTTCCCACCCTTTTCCAGTTGTGGTTTTAAAAGTCTGTGTTTCTGGCTTTCACCCCTTATGATAATCTGACCTCCAAAGTTCCTCCTTCCCTTCTTTCATTGCTATTGTCTGTTGTGTAAGCTTAAAGCTATTTAATTACTTTTTCTATCCATTGTTTTTCATAAATCTATAATACAGACTCCCTACTCAACAAGCCAGTATTGGTCCTGGGTAAATCTCCCTTACTACAAAATTGTCTCCTGCTCAATTTCTCAGAGCCCCCATCTGCTTCCCACCCATGCCATACTCTGACAGAGTCCTGAATTAATTCTTCTCCATACTTGGCAGATAAATTTCTTCTAGTGTTTTGCACTTCAGTTAATTGTTTTAGAGTGCTACTGCTTTATTTTGTTTTATTTGTTGATTTGACATTTTAAATTATTTTAAAGGTCAGTGATACTTTAAATCACCTTGTCCAGGTAGTTCGTTTAAGTTGTTTTGTCAGCATTATACTCTTAAACTATCTTTTTGTATTTTCACATTAAGAGGACTGGGACATCCCATCTAGTGGCTATAGGTGGTGCCCTGGTTTATCTGAGATAAGAAACACATAAGAGAGCTATGCGTGTAGTTGTTTTATTGGCCAGAGGCTTAGAAGCCAGTTTCCTGTATTTTAGGTGCCTGTATACATTTCTTGCATTTCCACTCCACTGCTCATAGTACGGTGGTGGTTAGTCACTCCACTGCTCATAGTACGGTGGTGGTTAGTCACTCCACTGCTCATAGTACGGTGGTGGTTAGTCACTCCACTGCTCATAGTACGGTGGTGGTTAGTCACTCCACTGCTCTTAGTACGGTGGTGGTTAGTCACTCCACTGCTCATAGTACGGTGGTGGTTAGTCACTCCACTGCTCTTAGTACAGTGGTGGTTAGTCACTCCACTGCTCATAGTACGGTGGTGGTTAGTCACTCCACTGCTCTTAGTACGGTGGTGGTTAGTCACTCCACTGCTCTTAGTACGGTGGTGGTTAGTCACTCCACTGCTCTTAGTACGGTGGTGGTTAGTCACTCCACTGCTCTTAGTACGGTGGTGGTTAGTCACTCCACTGCTCTTAGTACGGTGGTGGTTAGTCACTCCACTGCTCTTAGTGCGGTGGTGGTTAGTCACTCCACTGCTCTTAGTACGGTGGTGGTTAGTCACTCCACTGCTCTTAGTACGGTGGTGGTTAGTCACTCCACTGCTCTTAGTATGGTGGTGGTTAGTCACTCCACTGCTCATAGTACGGTGGTGGTTAGTCACTCCACTGCTCTTAGTACGGTGGTGGTTAGTCACTCCACTGCTCTTAGTACGGTGGTGATTAGTCACTCCACTGCTCATAGTACGGTGGTGGTTAGTCACTCCACTGCTCTTAGTACGGTGGTGGTTAGTCACTCCACTGCTCTTAGTACGGTGGTGGTTAGTCACTCCACTGCTCATAGTACGGTGGTGGTTAGTCACTCCACTTCTCTTAGTACGGTGGTGGTTAGTCACTCCACTGCTCATAGTACGGTGGTGGTTAGTCACTCCACTGCTCATAGTACGGTGGTGGTTAGTCACTCCACTGCTCTTAGTACGGTGGTGGTTAGTCACTCCACTGCTCATAGTACGGTGGTGGTTAGTCACTCCACTGCTCTTAGTACGGTGGTGGTTAGTCACTCCACTGCTCATAGTGCGGTGGTGGTTAGTCACTCCACTGCTCTTAGTACGGTGGTGGTTAGTCACTCCACTGCTCATATGCGGTGGTGGTTAGTCACTCCACTGCTCTTAGTACGGTGGTGGTTAGTCACTCCACTGCTCTTAGTACGGTGGTGGTTAGTCACTCCACTGCTCATAGTACGGTGGTGGTTAGTCACTCCACTGCTCTTAGTACGGTGGTGGTTAGTCACTCCACTGCTCATAGTACGGTGGTGGTTAGTCACTCCACTGCTCTTAGTACGGTGGTGGTTAGTCTCTCCACTGCTCATAGTACGGTGGTGGTTAGTCACTCCACTGCTCTTAGTACGGTGGTGGTTAGTCACTCCACTGCTCTTAGTACGGTGGTGGTTAGTCACTCCACTGCTCATAGTACGGTGGTGGTTAGTACTGCCTGTATAATTGCAGACATCTAGAAACCAAATTTTCTGTGTAAAACCAACTCTGAAACTGTACCAGTTAACTCCATGAGTGTAGAGCAACTACTTTGGGCATTGTGCAGCACACAGCAGCTAGTGTGAGTGCAGAGGAACACTGTTCCTTGAATATAGTATTATATAGGCTTGTCTAGTCTCTAACCCCAAAAGCAACCTTAGTCAGTCCACTATTAATCCCCTATGCACCACTCCCTTGTAGCTAACCCAATAAAGGACCTTACATCATGGATATGCACTTTCACAATTTTTCCTCCGCCAGTTTGGTGGATATGGGAATATTGAGACAATGTAACAACTGTCTCATGTTCACTGACAACCATTTAAAACTCAAAGAAACAAATACAGTATGCAATAAATGTACAGTGTCTCTGAAGGCAGAACCCTCACATACAAGCACTCATAACAACATCTGATTGTCAGAAACACACACGCTGTATCTACCAAAATTGCATCCCACACATAGACCTACTTATGCTGAGGGACATCAAATGCAATCTTCCCAAGCCCCAAAGATCTCCCAGAGATTCTACTTGCAAAAATTATCTTCAGCAAACCTGAAAGCAATTAGCAGAAACAGCACCTAGCGCTGCACATACACCCTGTGCAATTTTAACTACCAAGCCCGTAATGCAAGCCAATACACTACTCAGGACTATAGTCATAGGGAACTCCATTGTACAACATATTGATGCCTCACTCACCAGATTGAACAAGGAGAAAATAATGATCAGTTGCCTATTAATGGGCAGGATCCACAAAGTTATGCATGCACTTAAGTCACTGCACCACTGGTACCAGCATGATTCAGTCATAGTCCATGTAGATATAAATGACCCAAGATATACCTCCCTAGACTATATGAAAAGATACATTATGGAGCTCTCGGTCCTGGACTAGGTGTATATGCCTAGCATTGAGAAGCATTCTACCTTCACCAAGGATGATATCACAATATGAACAAAAGATGACTGACTTTAATAATTAGCTTAGCTTTGGTGTCATTGCAGGGGTATACAATATTTGTCAGTGTGGGTGGATGTAGTTAACAAACCAAGCAGTTTTGCCAAGGATGTTCTGCACATGTCCCCATCTAGGCTTTCGAATATTGGCTAAAACATTGTCCTTCTCCACAGAACCTTTTTTTAGGCAATGCCATATTGACAAATCTTCTAACATAGCAACATCTACCCAAGAAAATATAAAGGTGTTACTGCTCAGTGCCAGCACTCTAAGAAAGAAGCTCCACTCCCTCCAAGCTCTCCTCAATTTAGAGAATATGGACATCTGTGCAGTTACCAAGACATGGTTTAAAGACACTGAGAGTACCCCAGCAGTACAAGGCTTCAGTACCTTTCACACATTTAGACCAGCAACTGTACAGGCAGGAACTAAAGGTGGAGGTGTCTTGATCTGCATCAATAACAAATATACCTCTAGGATGGTTAAACAAGATGATGCAATGGATTTCCTCCACATCCAACTTATCTTAGACAAAGTCCCATATCATATCCTAGCAAGCTATAGCTCACCCTCTATGTCCCATGAAACCCATCGCTCGTACTTAAATCTATTTGAGACACTCACCATTAAACCAAATACCATTCTCATGAGAGACATTAATTATCCCTCTACAAAACTGGAATCCTACATGGCCCCGAATTTGTAGGTGCAGAGATTTCTAGACTTTTTAAATACATACACAATAGACCATTTACTGCATATGTCCAGTAGTGGTACAAACATATTGGACTTGCTGCTCACAAATATGGGAGAATGCTGACACTGTCATGTCCTCTCTGTTAAGTTCAGAACACAAAGCAGTCTCCATTAAAATAAGAATCAATTCTATAACCCCAGTAAACCCTGTAACAGTTAGAAACTACTCCTAGGCAAAGCTACCTTTTATTAAGAGCTAAACTACCAAAATTTCAAACCCTGCCAAACCCAGACTGCAGGGCAGACTATATGGAATGTTTCAGAGAAGCACTGTACAACCATGTTTATGATTGCACAGAGGCTGCTTTCCAGAAGTAAGCCCCAACCTAACTGAAAAACAAAATACCCTGGTGGAATCCAAAATTAAACAGGCTGTACAACAAAATAAAAAGAAGTCATAACTAAAATTAGGAAGTGTCATACCAAAAAAGATAAAAACTTGCTCATCAAACTGAGAGGGCTAATTAAGTCCAACAAATTTTGAGGTAAAATAGCATCCCAGGCCAATGACAAACATAGGACCTTCTTTAGCTATGTCCTAAACCTCAAAGGAAGCACACAATAGTGTGCCGAACTGTTGGTAAATGGAGCCATGTTCATGGAATTGGGAGATATAGCAAATCTTCTGGCTGACAAATTCACCTCCAACTTCAGCCCCCTATCACCCCAGCCACCCCCAGGAAATGCTGTCTAACATAATCTCTCCAACTATCAGTAGGAAGCAGGTCTTAGATATTCTCTCTAAGGTCAAGAATATAGCTTTGATGGGCCCCATTAATATCCCATGATGCCTCCTAAATAGCTTGAAATATGACTATCAGGGCCACTGGAGTCACTATTTATCCATAGTCTCTGCACAGGCTTTGCACAGCATAAAAGGAAGACTGCAGTGGTGTTCCCTCTGCACAAGGACAGACTACCTCTGGATCCTGGGAACTACGGACCCATTAGTCTGACTAGTCTCATATGCAAGGCAATGGAAAGAATTACAGAAATGATTAACAGTGACAAAGAAAACCTGCAGGCACTGGACCCTGCACACACTGGACCCAACCCAGTTTGGTTTTGTCAAAGCAGGTCATGCCTACTAAACCTTGTGGACTTCTCTGAAAAGGTCAACAAGGCAATGGATGAGGGCAAAATGGTGCAGACTCCCTACCTTGATCTAGCTATGGCATTTGATGCAACACCCCACTCAGGAAATATAAACAAACTCACAGAATTAGGCATAAATCCCCATGTAACTCACTGGCTGTCAGACAGGACCCAGGAAATTAGGAATGGAGAGACAACTTCCACAAAGAGAACAGTCACCAGTGGAGTCCCCCAGGGCACTGTCCTGGGTCCGATCCTGTTTGGCATCAAGTTTTTGGAAGTCAAGGTCAATGTCAGGGGTCTCAGATTTACCAAGTCTGCAGATTTCTGTAAGCTAGGAGCAATAAAGAAACTCCCCAAAATACTAAAATTTTGCAAATGACTGGTGCCAAAGCCACAGCTTAAAACTCATTGTCATGAAATGCATATTAGATTCTTTGAAGCTGGCCACCCAGGGAAAAATGCCTCATTGATAAAACATCCCTAAAAGTAGATACAGTAGTCAGGGATTTGGGGATGTATGAAGATATTAACCTGTTTTTTGACTGACGTGCCTAAGCTACTAACAAAATTATTCTGTGTCACTCAACTTATAAGTAAGGTGTAAGGGCATGGCATCTAGGTCGTGGAAAGTTATTGTATCACTGTACTTAGCCCTTATCAGATTCATCATTCAGTATAATGCTCCCTTTGATATGTACCTGACCAGGCACATGCAACAATTGGAATGTCCACAGAGGTTCCTCACACAATGAATACAGGGAGCAAACACAATGCCCTATGCAGATTTCTTCAAAGCCCAATTTCTACACTCTGTTTCCTACAGACTGTTGAGAGATGATTTATACCTGGAATACAAGGCATCCTTAGATTCCACTCTGATGGACCTTTTACAAATCCACAAAACAAACAGCATCAGAACTACTTGATCTAAGGATTTAACCTTTGCTTGCAACTTAAATAGGACATGTTGGAGGGACAGGTACATATCTCAGAGAATCCCCATTCTCTGGAAATGGCTTCCCATTCATACGAAGTACAGACCTTCCCTAACCTTATTCAAGTGCAACCTGGACCACTGAATGTGAAATCAGACATTTGCCCCTGATCTGACACCTATGTCTCTGATGGACAGGGACAGCTGTTAAATAATGCCTTAACTGCATACACTACTTAAAATAACCTCTAAGGCACAATAACTTCTGGGATACATTTTGGTTGGATGGCAGGGCTTATAAAAGCCCCAGTGGTCACAAGGGCAATTTAAGCTTCAGCTCTGAATGTGGGTAAAGACTATTTTTATGGAAAACTTTTAACTTTGATTTAGCATTATACTTGAGAGAATTAATGGAATGTGCTATACTTATTATCACACATCCCTCCTCCTGGTTTAATTTAATTCTTAACTTTATACACAAAAAAATCAGTGGTTAATTCTTAACTTTGCCATGACATCTTTTCAACTATAGGAGTGTATGACTTGCTAACAACATATTGTTACACAAGAAGGTAGCACAGTGGTGCAGTAGTTAACACTGCTGCATCGGGGATCTTTGCCTTCCATTTCAGCACCCAGAGGGGATGCCTTTTGTGTGGTGTATGCATTCTTTCCCATTTTTTTGCTGGATGCTTTATTTCTTCTACCATCCCAAAGCCATGCTGTTAAGCAGACTGGTCAATCTGTAAATTGTCTGCAGGTATGTGTATCAGAGAGTATATGCATGAGTATCCTTTCCAGGACTGGTTCTTTGTCATACATCCATAGCTTACCAGGATAAGCTCCCCCATGACCCTGAAAAGGATGAAGTGGGTATTGGAGACTGAGTGAATGAACATTATACGTGATAATTGATATTCTGCACATGCATTATCAAGCTGCATTGCTTTTGTATCACTGACTTACTTGGCATTATCATGGGTGCTCAGCTTGCTATTATTTCAGTACATTTTTTTTCTTTGCTTCAAGAAAAATTGCATTAATCAATAGTTGCAGCATTTTGTTAAAGTCAGACAGTGCAGACGTCAGGGCTATCCAGCATAATCCAGTTACACTCTCCACTGTTGCAGTTATGCTTCGCTTGTAAGACAACATCAAATACAATTTCGCTGGGTGGTCATGTCTTTCACTTTCTGAGAATATATGAGAGCGGTTGTCTTACTAGATGGATATTCTATTACCGTCTCTTTCTTTTTCTATTCCAAATGAAAACCCATCTCAGGATATTCCTATTAATCTTTTGCTGCCTAACTCTTCAACAGTCTTTCTTTGAATATTTAGATTCCATAAAAGCAGTTGGATTAAGGTGTCATAGTTGTTTTTATTTCTTTTGTTGAATCTAAGGTTGCTAAAGCATAAGTAAGCCCTTTATAACAGAGTAAGCAATGTATTATGCTTTAAATATTATGCACTGTACTGCAACCTATACAGCACTTTCACTGGCTAAATGAAAAGTTAATCTGATATATAAGCCTAGTTGTATATACAAGGATGGGAGACTGACAGACCCTAAACAGATGTCTTCATGAAAGCTAGCATGCTGTCTGTACACCCCTGTTTACATGAAACTTCACTGTATAGGTTGTTCTGAAAGTGACAGACTGTGATACGACTTAACTTTTTAGCACAGGAAATCTGGGCAAAATCCAAAATAATGTGGAGACAAGGGTCAAAAATTAGGGACAGTTTTTAATTATTATTCTTATAAAGATAGAAAGTTGCTAGAAAAAAAAAAGATTTTGCATTAACATGCATTTTTCTGAAGGATATGAAGTCTGAAACCCACATATGTCATTATTTAGTAATTTTCAGTTCTCGATTTGCCAGAAAACCACAGATTTTTTGAAGAATGGATCAAAAGTATGATGCAAAATGTGGACATTTTGTGAAAATCTGGACTGTTGAGAGGTTTACTCCCTTGTTAACATAGAACTTCATTGTACAGATTATACTGAAAGTGATGGGTGGTGTACAGGTGGACGGACATCAGCATGTGACTCCCTTATTCACATAAGACATAATTGTACAGGTTGTATTGAAAATGACAGGCTGTGTGCAGGTGGATATATATTGACATGCTGTGTAGGCACCCTCTTCACAGAGAACTTTGTTGTATAAGTTGTACTGACTGTAACAGACAATGTACAGGTGAGCAGATGTTGGCATGCTGTCTCCAATTCCCTGCTCATACAGAACTTTATTGTACAAATTGTGCTGATCATGCACATTGCTATATGTAGAATACAAAGCCGACACAATGTGACACCAAAAACTTGTAAATGATAAACCGGCTCAGCTCCTCAGACACTGCAAACTTTAATAGACCAAGAGAACGAAAAAAACACATAATATTTCTGTACATGTAAACAGATAACTTAGTGCTTTCACCCACATACATAGTCAGGCATCATCAGAGTAAAGGAGTCCTTCATCTTTGTTGCATTTAAAGCTATTAGTTACAGACACACCCCTCTAAGCAACCAACCCCAAGCAAACAGCAATGTGTAAATTAAAGTCACAGTAAAACATTACTCCTATGCTTGTTTGAAAGCACAGTTACTTATAACTAGAAAAAATGTTGTTCAACTTAAAACACGAACATTCTAAAAAGATCTACATGTTAAACATGTTTGTATAAAAGTAGTAAATAAAAATAATAAATAAAAAATCATAATGTAATGCTTAACATTCTTCAAACAAATGTAGATTTGTACTTTAAAATGCTAGAAACTGAAATGTGATCATTAATGCCTGGAGGTCTAGATGCATCCAGCCTCAACTGCCAGATGCACTCCCTCATCTCAAGTAAAACTTTTAAATCACCTCCTTTGTCATTAAATGGAATTCTGTCTATAACAAAAAACAGAAATCTCTTAAAATTAGGGCAATTCAGACTGTGCATATACAAGGCATTGTTAGTTCTTTTGTTCCTGATATCTCGTGTTAAGCATTACATTATGATTTTTTATTTATTATTTTTATTTACTACTTTTATACAAACATGTTTAACATGTAGATTTTTTAAAAATGTTCGTGTTTTAAGTTGAACAACATTTTTTCTAGTTATAAGTAACTGTGCTTTCAAACAAGCATAGGAGTAATGTGTTGCTGTTTGCTTGGGGTTGGTTGCTTAGAGGGGTGTGTCTGTAACTAATAGCTTTAAATGCAACAAAGATGAAGGACTCCTTTACTCTGATGATGCCTGACTATGTATGTGGGTGAAAGCCAAAGTTATCTGTTTACATGTACAGGAATATTATGTGTTTTTTCGTTCTCTTTGTCTATTAAAGTTTGCAGTGTCTGAGGAGCTGAGCCGGTTTATCATTTACATTGCTATATGTGTTTGCCTTTCCAGTAGACAGTGATGATTACAGTATTAAGACGTGTGACTACTGTGCTTTCTGTATTGCTATGTGATGGCTGTGCTTTTCACACATTGCATGGTGTTTACCATTCCTCTATATGCATCTGTGGTTCCATATGTACTGAGCTGTTACATGATGCCACATGACCAAGCTATGGGTTATGGACTTGTGTGCATAGTCACTGCACATCTGACACAATTTTTATTTTTTATTTATTTTACATTTGTTGACCGGGCTAGTCTAGCTGGATACATGTCCATTTTCAGTAGAGGCCCGGGGAGAAAAGCTCCATGTGCAATACAACAAGCAATATACAATGAAACAATATACAATAAGAACCAAAATTAAGTACAGACTTGAAAAAATATACAGAAAAACATTTGCAAAATACAGTCAAGAAAGAAGTACCAATAAGTTGTATACAAAGGCAGTACAGATTAGAGCAGATTTGAAAAGAATAGGGGGAAAACAGTTTATGTTTTTTTTTTTTTTTGAAATGTTAACTGCTATACTACCAATAAGCATGGTCAGAGCAGTAATCAATGATGAGATACAGGTGTATATAAGAAGAATTCAGTCAAAGATACATAATAAGCAGATCTCGTAGGGAAGGCTAGTTGAGGCAGGAGGTAATTAGTGAGAAGAAACAGCAGTTAGTCAGGGATAGAACAGGAACATAGCCAGTGTGTCATGAGATAAAGCTTGAGCTTCTTTCTGAAATGTGTATGAGAGGGGAGAGTTGTGAGTTCAGTGGGTAATAGATTCCATAGCTTACCAATGGTATTACAGAAGAGGGAGTCACCTGCTAAATTGTTGGATCTACAGGTGTTAAACAGAAGTTTATTAGAAGAGCATAAGTTTTTAGGATTGTGGTAGAGGGTAAGTAGGCTTGAAAGTATAGGAGTATTGGAGGGTTGATACAGTATTTTGTGGGCAATAGTAAGCTGTGAAAAGTGCAGATGGCGTGGAAACTCTAACCAATCAAGTTGTTTAAGATTTAGACAGTGATGGGTATGGAAAGGAGTGGCAGCAGCAAATCTGGCAATATTATTATAGGATACAGTCAATTTGTTAATGTTGGTTTTAGAAAGGTTTGTATAAATGGGTGAGGCATAGAGTAGTGTAGAGATGAGATGAGTTCTGGCTATAGCAGTCCTGGCTGCTGGAGTAAGAAAGGGTTTGATTCTATAGAGGGATCCAAGTTTCTTGTTGACTGTTTTATAGTACTGTTAATATGTGTGTCAAAGTTGAGGTTGTTGTCTATAGATATTCCTAGGAGTTTGGTAGATAGGTCTGGAGAGATAGTAGTACCATTGTTAGATGTGAGTGTAAAATGTGTAGGGGTGGACTTGTGGGTTGGGGAGAATAGTAGCAGTTTAGTTTTCTTTGGATTTAGTAGGAGGCAGCGGTTTGTAAACCATAGTTCAACAGTATTAAATGCTTTCTGGGTGATGGTCTGCAGTTCAATTTGAGAAGTGCTGAGCAGATAATAGTGGAGTCATCTGCGTATTGAATGCAGGTTGAATGTGGAATTGCTGACTGAAGATCATTAATATAGATGGAAAATAGGAGCGGCCCTAATATGGAGCCCTGAGGGACACCAAGGGAGATGGGGAGGAAATTAGAAAGATTATTGTGCCAGAGAACTGCTTGTTTTCTGTTATCAAGGTAAGAGTTGAACCATTTGATGGCTAATGGGTCTAGTGATAGAGATTTCATAATATGCAAGAGCAGCTGGTGATGAACCATGTCAAAAGCTTTGGATAAATCAATGAACACTGCAGAGGAAAGAAAGCCGTTGTTACGATTATTGTTAATACAATCTGTAAATGATAGCAGGGCTGTGGTGGTACTGTGGTGAGGTCTGAAACCATGTTGGCAGTCTGCCAGTAGCTTATTTTGGAGAAGGTGGTTTAGAAGTTGCTTCTGTATACATTTTTCCATAATTTTTGCCAGAGGAGATAGCAAGGCTATAGAACGAAAGTTCGAGAATTCATTAGAGTTTCCACGTTTGTGTAAAGGAATAATATAAGAAATTTTCCAGATGGACGGGATATTTCCTTCACTAATGGTTCTGTTGATAAGGATAGATATAGGGTAGGCAATGGATTTGGCTCCAATTTGGAGGTATTCTCCTGGGAGTTGGTCAGCAGAAGGGGTAGAAGGTTTAGGTTTTAGTAGAAGTGAGCATATACTGGAAGTAGACACTGGTTGCATTTGAAAGGATGGAGGAGGATTTAGAGATGAATTAAGCAGATTTGTGATGTCAGGTGAAAGATGGCTGGCAAGAGATTGGATGGCATTGGTAAAGAAGGAACTAAAGGAGTTGGCAGTGTGAATGGGATTATCTGGGTTGGAGCCTAGAGGGTTAGGGGTGGTTGAATGTCCTGGGTGAAGAAGTTTGTTGATACTGTTCCAAAACATTTGAGGTTTATTTTGATGGGTTTGCTGTATTTGGAGGTAAAAGTTCTGTTTATCTAGCACTATGGCTTTTTTAGTAATATTTCTTAGTTGTTTGAAAATTAAGTGATCTAATGGATTTTTAGTAGAACGCCATTTGATCCAGGCTTTGTTTCTCAAATGGATTTTATGCCTTGTAGTATTTGAGAGCCAGGGTGCTGGTTTAGCTTTGCATCTAATAGAGCGTAATGGTGCATGGTGGTTCAGGATGGTTAAGAATGTAGTATTAAAATAGGCTACAGCTTCATCAAGTGGAAGATATTTTAGTGGTGTCCAATTACATTGTTTAAGTTCTGTCAGGAATAGATCATGGTTAAATTGTTTTTTGCAATGAACAGTTCTGGCAGTGCTGGGAAGAGTGAGGTTGGTTTTAGATCTAATAAAGTAGGTTAGGGAATGGTCACTTAGATCATCTGGGAGGGTCCCTACTTTGTAGGTTTGTAGAGGATTATTATTGAGTATCCAGTCCAAGGTAGTTTCTTTGTTGTTGGGTTTGTGAGTTCTGGTAGAGGAGTTAATGGTTTGTGTAAAGCCATATAAGTTAATATGGGTGGAAGGGTGTATACTATTACAGGACTGCCAATCAATATTGACGTCTCCTAAAATTATAGTTTCTTGTGGGAGGTTGATAGTAATAAAATTCAGGATATTTTCAAGGGTATTTATATTGTTTCCTGGTGGAAGGTATAAACAGATGACATTAATAGCTTTACTAGGGTTGACCTGAAGTTTAGTGATGAGTATTTCGGCTTTATTGTCTAAAGGTGGGTTAAGGTCAATGGTGCTGACTTGTAGTTTGGTTTTGTGGAGGATAGAGACCCCTTCTCCCTTTTTAGTAGTATGTTTTTTTCTGATGATATTATATCCTGGAGGGGTTACTTCATTATCTTTGATTGAAGGTTTAAGCCAAGTTTCAGATAGGCATAGGATATTGAATTGGTGGACATCTAGGAGGGCATGTAGGTGTGGGATTTTATTATTAATGCTCCGTATATTAAGATGTGCTATAAGGAGAGAGTTAGCTGGCTTGGAAGGGGTTGTGGAGCTACTGGTAATAAGAGTACATTTATCAGTGGTAGAGGTATGGTTAGGACCAGGGTTTGGGTGTATGTCTCCATCTAGTAGGGAGTTAAGGTATGTGATGTGTTTATGGTAAAGTAACTTGTAAGAATAGTTAGGTAGTTTTTTATTATTGGGATTGGTATATTTAATGGGTTCTAGTCTATGATATTTGGGAAGTATGTAGTTGGGTGTAGATGTAATGTTTAGGGAGTTTGGAGTAGTGGCTAGTGGTAATGTAGAAGTATGTTTAGAGGGAAAGGGGGTGGAGGAGAGAAGTGGTTGTTCATAAGAAGTTAAGAGATAGGTAGTAAAAAGAGAAGGAAGTAGTGTGATTAAGAAAAGTAGTTGAATTAGGAGTAGGGTAGGAGATGTTGGCATTGTAGAGTTAATAGATGACAGTTGAATGAGGGGTGTGGTAGGTAAGTCGATGTAGTGGTGTCTATGGAGGTGGGAGTGAACAACAGAGTAATTTGGAGGTGGGCGTGGCTAAAATGGTGTTGTGAGAGGTGTGGTGTGATAATGATGTTAGCAGTGGTATTGGTGCAGTGATTAGAGGGGGTGTGGTGTAGGAGGAATAAGTGTAGGAGCAGTGGGGGTGGGTGAGAATTGGGGGCAGGGTTTGGGGAGCGGAGTGAGCCAGCAGGGCGAATGGAGCAGGATAAGACAAGGAGTCCTGTGTCAAGAAAGACAATCAGTGAAATAGAGAGGCAACAGGTGAGTATAAAGGTAGAAAGTGCAGCAGGGAGGAAGAGGCTTAGCAGTGGGAGATTTAGGATGCTTAGAGGGGTAAGTAGAGATAAGAGACACTTTAGGGCACAGTAGGATAGGAAGAGAGAGAGTTAAGCTAGTGTTAGGAATTTAGTAGGGGGTAGCCTAGTACAAGAGAAGCTTTAGTAAAGAGCAGAAGGTAAAGCTAGTAAGATGTGAAAGAAAAGTGTAAAGATGTATAGTAGACAGCGAGTAAAGAGGCGCCACCTAGTGGGTAGTCACCGTAATTTCAGAATATGTCACACCTGAGGTAATGCCAGGCTGAGGGAGATGAGGAGATGTAGGAGAGGATGCAGTATAGATATGAGCGATTCAGGAGAAAGTATTGGGAAGTAGGGTGTGAGAGAGGCTAGAAGTGGGGATATAACAGACTGCTATGGAGGGGGGATTGGTTGCTGCCTTACCTGACTCAGGAAACTTGCCTACCTTGGCAGTGTAGTAATATTTTATTATGGATACAGTCTTTCAACTGAGAATAGCAGACATACTTTCTCTTTCAGTGTTCCTGGGAAGTCTCCAGGGAGCAGGTAAGTAAACCTCTGTAAACTGAGAGTGTTTCCTTGGGAGTCAAGCCAGGCAGAATCAGGCAGTCAGGCTAAGGGATGTGCAGGAACACAGAGCTAGTGTAAAGAGAGAGAGAGAGAGAAACAGGTAGTGTGGGAAACAATACAATTGCTAGACTACACATGTAAACCTTATATATACATTCTAATATATCCAATCTCAGCAGGTAAAACAACAGTGTACATATTTGACAATTAAATAACGATAGCACATCTGCACAGAAGGGAGATACTATTAAGGATAGCGCGAATTGTTCGGTCCCCTGTGCTAGACAGTGGCAGTTAAATGCGAATGCAGCAGGAGTGATAGTACAAGTTGTTTTCCTTTCTGCTCAAGGAAAAAAAGGTTATACTCGCTGCCTTTTTATTTAATGCTAGCAGTTGAGAAGAGTTAAACAGGAGGGGTTAGCTAATTACTGATAATGAGAGAATGATCCGTTCTGGCAGTCCAGTAATCCGGCTAGTTATAATGCTCGTTGGTGGATGGCCCACGTGCAAAACGCTGATAGGTATTAGCGTGGGCAAGAGGATACCATAAAGCACGCACTGTTCGCTACTATTGATCTAAACAAATAGCGTACACATTATACATTACTGGAAGGAGAATAGGTTAAATTATGCTGGCAGTCTAATAAAGGTTGCAGTTTAGCATATGTTAAAACATACACACCCGTATGTGGAAGGCCCACGTGCACAACGCCGAAAGGAATTAGTGTAGGCAAGAGGAATTAGCAAATAGAGCTCACTGATTGCTACTGTTGGTCAATATCTAATACCCTACACAATATGCATTCCTAGTGAGTAATTAAGTTAAATTATGATTGCAGTCTGATAAAGGCTGCTGTTTAACATATGTTGTAAAATAAACCATGCCATCGCTATCGGCTTTATCAGTAGTATCAGACTATAAAGAGAGCCAGGTAAAGAGTAAAACACACATCCAGTTACAGCGTAAAACACAACTAATACTGATGAAACTAGTACAGTGCTAAGAGTTCAAGCAATACTAACAGAGTTAAAACAGCCAGATGCAGAGTAAAGCTCACATTCAGTACGAGTAAAACGCACATCCAGTTGAAGCGTAAAACACACAAGGACATTTGTATTAGACAGGTGTTAGCAGATGCATATTTATAGTAAGTAGTGCTTATCAGAAATATTCTGCATATGTCGGTGCTGTTGTTATGAAGAAAAAGGTTAGCACAAACTGCGCAGAGTTTAAAAATAGTTACAAAAGCACTGACACGTTTTTTTTATCTCTTACTTATCTCCAAACAGATGAGAGTCCACCTCCATGAGTCTGGTGGTATGACCGAGCCTGTACCATGCTCACCTTCATAGTCACCAGCAAGAGGTCATGATGACAGGGGTGTGGAGAGAATCCTTGCCTCACATGGCCTTGGTCCCAAACTAGTGCAGCTAGGTTCTTCCATATCAGTGTGCGGTACCTAACATGCTGAAGAAATTGCAGACATGATGCTAACTTCAGTGATAATATCTATGTGATACAGTGATGAGAACTTTGCAGGACCATCAGAATGGGCTGCTGATAGCCCCCTCTTTGTTTCACAAAACTATGCTGTAGGCTGTCAGTGGTCTGACTGCTAGCATCTTCCCCTTCTATAGTCAATATGTGTCTATTCTCCTCTGTCCACTTCCACTACCTGTTTCTGGTCCCAATTGCCCATCGCTTTGTGAATGCACTGTGTGTGTACATCTGTGAGTGCATTTATGCCATGGACAAGCCCTCAGGATTTAAAAAGTTCCTGGGCTGTGGGCACACACTTCCCTCCCAGGACTCTCATGATAAGTGCATGGTCTCTCTGGGTATCGCTCATCTGAGCAAGGATTGTCAGGCCTGTGCGGCTTGTGGTTCAAGGGCCTTGCAGACAGTAGGGTCAAGGTAGTCTTTAAGGGATTATTGCTTGCTTCTCCTGCCCCTTCCCTGTTTTCTCTGTCACCTCTCACCAGCAAAAAGCCAAATAAGAAGAAAGAAGGTGACTAGACTTTTTCTAAGAAACTTGAGTTTAAAGAGAAAGGCAGACAGAAAAGTCAAAGCTTAGAGAAAGAGAATCCAGGAAGCAGAAAGTAGAGTCTCCCCTCTTTTTTCACCAGATAAGAAGACCCTAAGGCCTTCAGCTGCTCCAGTGGGGTTTTCTTCTTCTTTTGAGATGGTACCACCTCTGCACCATTCTCCCTCTTTTTCAGGTCTGATACAAACCATCCCATGGATTTGACAGTTCCTGTGGTCTGGTATATTTTGAGCCCTGGCTCTCAGTGGCTCCAGTCTCAGACAGGACTTTTTCTCCTTTCACCTATTTGCTCCTTATATCACCCTTCAGGACCCAATAATTTGCTTTTTTTGGTGTCCAGAACCCAAGAAACCTTCATCTATGGCTTTGAGGAGTATTAAGGACACGGATTTGGACCAGCTTTTGAGATCCTTCCTTAAGACTCAGATAGAGTTTGAGATCATCTCCTCTCCCTCAGCTCTGGTGATGGAAGAGCTTTCACAGTCAGTTCCAACTATGTAAAGTTCAGTGCAGTTGGCTCTGATAGCCTCATTTCCTCCCTTGGACCTTCCTTCAACTCTACTGTCTTTGGATCTAGCCCAGATCTGATTCACGCCTGCATTAGTACCTACAGCATGGGTGTCTTTTTCTCCAGCTTCTGCCTTGATGGCCTGACCATGATGTTGTCAGTGCCAGAGGCATCCTGGTGCTGAGAAGTCATTGTTGAGCACTCAAGGTCAGGCATTTTGGATCCATCTCTTCCTTTGGGTCTTTGGTGTTCAATAGCTCTTCATCTGTCCAGGCTCATTTGGTGGTTGCTATGAGAGCCTCCCTGAGTTTGGAGGATTGAAGGGGCTTTCTGGTTATCCACCCAGCTTCAGCATCAGCATTTGAGGTTGCAGAAAGGCTGCTGGTTCCTTCAGAGATGGAATATATGACACTGGTTCCAGACACAGCTTGATCCCATGCTCATCTGGCATCTCAAATTCTCTTAAGCAGTCCTTCAGACAGCCTGCACCAACTAGCTTCAAACAGTCCCTACCTAAGGGCTCCTTTTCAGCTTCATTGTTCCCCCATGACACCCCAGTTTGAGAGACTCACAGAATGAGCATGTTTTAAGATGAAGTGACTGGACTACCTAGAGGAGTCTCTCACCAAGGATTCTGACCTCATTGAAGGGGTGGGGTCCCCTAGTTCTGCCACGAGGACATATCCTTTGGTGATCTCCTTGACTTTATGTGGCAGTAGGGGGAATGGACCACCGAATCTCCCTGTCTGGAGGAATTGTTATTTCTTGAGACTTTCAGTACAAACCCTTCCACTTTATGGGTAGTACCCCCTTCAGGTGCCTTCATTGACCTGGTGTCCTGAAGGTCATGGAGACAGATGGAGACAGTGTAGTCAATCCTTTGCAAAAAAGATAAAGTTTTGGCCACCTTCCTCAAAGATAGAACCTAGTGAAGCAAGATCCCTGTGGTTAATGCTACTGTTAGCACTGTGAACACTAAGAAAGACATCTTGGAAGAGACTGCTTTGATCTATCACTGAACAGGGAGTCCTGGGCTTAGGACCACTTGGGTAAGAGCACTTACATTTCAGCCATGTTTTCTCACCATGCACTGAATTATATAGCTCATCTGACAAGACACCAACATGACCTTGTTACCAAGCTGATTTTCAATGCAGCCAATGGGTCAGCCCATGCAGAAGGTACAGGCATAACTTTTCATTGCCATACCTGGATGCACTCATGCAATTACAAGAAATGCTTTAAGGGATTTCTTCTTAATGCCCGCTTTGATGGGTCCATCCTCTTTGGACCCAAAATTAAGGAGACATTGTCCAGTAGAAAAACAGAATGGGAAAATTCTTTCTGCTGTAGGAGTTCATTTCTCTTTTCTCGACCAACCTTCTCCAAATCCATTAAACTTATTAGGATAATTCTTCCATGGCAAAATGGTACCATCACGAATCTCAGTCACTGCATTTCACTTCTTAATCCTGCTGTTTGGTTATACACTGCTCATCAGTGTTATCAGCTACTCCCCCCACAGCTTGAATGGCAATGTGGGTTCTGGGATGTGAACAGGTCAGAGAGCCACAGTAGTCACTCTAGGAGATGGGGTTTGTACTGTTGTGTCCCTGCCTCTTTACATGCTGGGGTTACTTCTACAGCAGTGTCTGCAATAAGTCAGGGTCTTGGAAGCATTTTTGCCTTGGCCCTTGGACATTAATACCTTCCAAGTCTGTCCTTGTGCACAGCCCAGCAGTAACTTTCTAAGCCTTCATTTCCACTGGGACTAGAAGTGCTGAGCCTGCACTGGCATAGTGTCCCAATTATTCCCCAAAGGAAGCAAGCTCCCCAAGGCTTGTCACTCTTTCCTTCCCCTCTGCCAGCATCCAGCAAGCACCTGAACCAATAGTTGAACCCAAGTCTCCTGGTTTGTAGTTAAGGTTTCATCCTTCTATACCTTCAAGGCTGCCATCTTGGTGTGTATGTGCTGCTTCCCAGTACTTAGCCCAAACCTAGTGCTTGTAATGCCCTACACTCTGTGCTGTTTCTTCTGTGCTC
Source organism: Protopterus annectens (assembly GCF_019279795.1). Classification (NCBI taxonomy): domain Eukaryota; kingdom Metazoa; phylum Chordata; order Ceratodontiformes; family Protopteridae; genus Protopterus; species Protopterus annectens. The sequence goes on from NC_056747.1 coordinate 986,078,236, forward strand.
TTGCTTGTAGCCTATGTCATGGCTGAAAGAAGTCTGTGCTGAATCAATTTTATTCACTCTGCTATCGAACATTTAAATAAATCATGTAGTAAACATTCTTTGTATATCTCACTGAATCATTGTATCTACTACTCTATATGTAATACTTGTGGAGTTTTTCTCCCTAGGCCTCCGCTGAAAAAAGGCTATGGCTCAGTTGGACTAACCCGATCAACAATTGTCAAATAAATAAAAATAAATAAATACTTCTTGACAGTATTTCTTTTCTTGGTTCTACATTCCTCCTAATTTGAATGATATCTGAGCTACAGTTATTCTTCCCAATGATGCTATTCAGCTAAGTTGGCAGGTGTGTAGCCATATTGTTTTAGTTTGTGCTCATACCGCACATTGTTGACATCCCCATCCATCCTTCATTTAAAAATGTAGAGATCTTTCAAATGCCTCCCCTTACATACTTAAAAATGCACTCTTCATTTTCAGCTACTACCCATACATTAAGTTTTAGATGAGAATTTTTTTTTTTTATATATATGTTTTTGTGTGCAACTGTATGCTGCAGACATTACTTTAGATCAACATTTCTCAAATGGCGAAGCCAGACTTCCTGGATATGTCCAGCCTTGTTTCCCGTTAGGCGTAAGCAAGTCAGAAGTTATTGGATACTCATGACTAACTGTTTAGTATTAATTATATGTGGAAGTTTGCTAAACATAGAAGGATACTACTCAATGAATATATGTTTTGATTGGAAATAAACATTAACAACAACAATAATAATAATAATAAAATAATAGTAAATGTATTAAGCTAAATCGTAAGCTAAAGCTAAAGACTCAAAAGACAATCATAAGGTCTTCTTTAGCTATGTTAGAAACCTGGGAGGAAACTCCCAGATATGCTCAGAACTAGTTCAAAATGATGTGAAGATTACTGATCCTACAGACATTGCCAACATACTGGCTGACAGGTTCAGTGCAAACTTCTCTCCCCCCCAAAAGGAGAGATATCTATACCAAACGATTGCAGCCCCCCAAACATCTCTAATGCCCAAGTGAGAACTGCTCTCTCCAAAGCAAAAAGCACAGCATCCATGGGACCTGATGGTGTCCCCGGCTGTGTGCTCCACGAACTCAACGAGGAATTAAACCCACAGCTAGGACAGCTGTTTAATCATAGTCTCACCTCTGGATACATACCCAGGGAGTGGCGCACTGCGACAGTGGTCCCACTTCATAAAGGCGGTGCTCCACCGACCCTGGAAATTACCGGCCCATTAGCTTGACAAGCCTTATCTGCAAAGCCATGGAGAGGATCATAATGGATCTCATAAATAAAGACATAGGGAATTTGCAGACTTTGGATCCAACCCAGTTTGGCTTTGTCAAAGGCAGATCATGCCTTTTAAACTTGGTTGACTTTTTCGAAACAGTCACCAAAGCCATTGATGAGGGAAAGGCAGTCCATACAGCCTACCTCGATCTGGCGAAAGCCTTCGATACAATACCCCACTCGGGTATCATTGAAAAACTCATCAGCTTAAATGTTAACCCATACATCACAAGATGGGTTGCAAACTGGCTGAGTGACAGAACCCACAAGGTCAGAGTTGCTGGCGCCATGTCAGACTCAAAGCCTGTCACAAGTGGTGTCCCACAGGGCTCAGTCCTGGGCCCACTCTTGTTTGGCATCTACTTTTCCAAGTACAAGCAAACACAGGAGGGTTACGGCTGACAAAGTTTGCAGATGACTGCAAACTGGGCGCCGTAGTCGAAAACACATCTGACACAGATACCCTTCAGAAGGGTCTCACAGAAATGGATAACTGGTGCCAGAGCCATGGCCTAAAGTTAAATGCCAAAAAATGCATAGTCATACCCTTCGGGAAAAACAAGGTTACCCCTAGCTACCATATAGGTGGCAATCCACTGAGCACAGAAGAAGTTATCAGGGACCTGGGGACCCAGGTTGACAGTAGCCTGTCATTCGACACCCATGTAGCTAAAGTAGTTAGGAAGACCTTCTACATTGCCCACCTTATCATGAAGGGATTCACATCTAGATCAAGGGAGGTCATGGTTTCCCTATACTCATCACTCATCAGACCAATGATTGAGTACAATGCCCCATTCGGAATGTATCTGACCCGACACTTGCAGCAGCTGGAGAGGCCACAAAAGTTCCTCACCAAAAGGATAAAGGGTCTCAAAAATCTGTCCTATGCTGCCCGACTGAAAGAACTTCAGCTCTATTCAGTCGCCACCGCTTGCTCAGAGGTGACCTGTGCCTGACATACAAGGCCATGTCAAACCCAGATTTGATGAATATGCTTCACCATCCGTCAGAGCCACAAGGGTGGGAGACTTAAACCTCGACACGGCTATTAATAGGACGTGCTGGAGGGATAGATTCATCACCCAAAGACTCCCTATGCTGTGGAACAAAATCCCGGTATATGTGAGGCAGAGCACCTCGCTGGCCTTGTTCAAGAGAAATCTTGACCAATGGATGGGAGATCGCAGATATACCCCAGGGATTACCTCAGTGTCACTGCTCGACAGAGGCACAGCAAAATAATGGGTATAGTTCCCCATACTAAAGGGGTGGCGTAAGCCACAAAACTATGGGCTAGGCTTGTAAATGCCCTCGGGCAGATAGCCTAGTATAAACCTATGAACCTATGAACCTAATCATGATTATTACAATGTGTGTGTGTGTGTGTGTGTGTGTGTGTGTGTGTGTGTGTGTGTGTGTGTGTGTGTGTGTGTGTGTGTGTGTTTGTGTGTGTGCATTTGCATGCGCATGCATGTGTATGCATGTGTGGTATATGTATGATGTGAGTGATAGGAGAAATCAGTCTGATTCTATGTAGTATAGCATATGCTTATTTCTATGGTTAGCTCCAAACTACTTTTGGTATCAAAGGGAGGTTCAAGGACATTTTTGTTGTTTGATAAAGAGACAGAGTTTGAGAAAGTAAATTTTAGACAGTTCTAAATATTCTGGACTCTGTGACACATCTATCTTTGAGATTATCTGACTATGCCTTGAAGACATATACTCCTCTTTTAACTTCAACGTAAACAGCTTTTCGATAGTAAGTTATGTAGTTCTCTACACATCATTAAAGTTATTAACATCCAGTATACATTTAATTTAAAGTTTAATATCCAGTGAGATAGTGGCCACTCCAGCTGCAGAGTTTATCAAAATTTCTAATTTCTTTGTCAGTAAAAATCAATGTGACTTGCAATGCATTTTCCATGCCATCACCATTCCCAGGTTAAGTTATGTGATCTTGTTAAGGAAAAAGCCTAAGTGAATTGCTTCAAAAAGAATGAGCATTCATTTCCTCTCCCAGCATACCCCTCAACTTCTTAGCACAAGAAGTCTTGACAAAGACTAAAATAATAGGGGGACAAAGGTCCAGAAACAGGGACAGATTTTAAATATTGCTCTTATAAATTTAGAAAGTTGGTAGAATAACAGGATTTGTGTTAGCATGCATTTTCTGAAGGGTATGAAGTCTGAAAGTCAAACTGATTTGCCAGAAAACCACACATTTTATGAGGAACACACCAAAAATATGAGGCAACAATCTGGACATTCTGAGAAAATTTGGACAGTTGACAGGTATGTCTCCCAGTCATGTGCATTTTAACTTTGCATGCTGTACACTATGTTTTTAATGCTATTATGTTTTGGCTTGAACGAGGCTGTTGTCTAATTAAACAAAATGGAAATTAAAATCAAACTTAAGTAAAACAGCAGGCCAAAATTAGAGGACATTTTAAATAAGATGCAGATTAACTATGTAAGGGAAACCATCTTCATTACCATTTCTATCGCTGAGTTACTATCCTGCAGTAAATAGTCATAAAAGATGGGAAATCCATGATTCTTCTCTAAAATAATGAACAGCTCTTTGCTTGCATTTAAGCAGAGAATATGTGGGTTTACCTATGCCAAACAAATTGGAGGGTGCAGTGTAATTCGTGTATTCTACAGCTCTCCCTTCGGCAGCTGGTCCCAGAACTTTGAAGATACTATGACACCTTCTGTAGGATACTGCAAAACAAACAAATAAATAGTGGATACCAGATGGTTTCTAGAGCTGGCTGCCCTCCATTTCCAGGCCGACTGCAATCTTGCACAGGAGTTAGTGTCTCGTTTCTTTCACTGCCTGCTTTATATAACAAATGTACAACTCTCACTTCCTTCAGTTAGCTAGTCACTCTCCTAATCACTTTCCTTCACCTGTCTCCCTTTCTACTTTCGGTAATTTCATAGCTAGAATGTGTAGCTGAGATTGGTTTATGGCAAAATCTCTTTGTTCTCCTGTCACTTCTGTTCTGCTTTCCTTATATATGTTAGCTACATTTCTGTGGCTTACGCATTTATCATCTGATTTCTTTATTGCTATATAACAAGTTTGTCCTCTTGGATAATATTTTAGATACACATAGATTCATAGGTTCATAGGTGTGTACTAGGCTAATGGCCCTGGGGCCTTTACAAGCCTAGCCCATAGAAGTGCCCTGGAATTGTGCCGCCCATCGTTAGTTCCCAGTGCCTCTATCAAATAGACCCATTAGAGTGACCCCCGAGGTGAACTTTATATTACCCATCCACTCATCAACATTTCACTTGAAGAGGGCTAGTGAGGTGCTCTGCTTGACATGTATGGGAAGTCTATTCCAGAGTATGGGTAGTCTCTGGATTATGAACCTGTCCCTCCAGCATGTTCTGTTGATTGTGGTAATGAGGATGAGGGCTCTGGAGCAGTGGTGCATAGGGACTGGGATTTCTTTAGATGTAGCATTTCTAGCAGAGCCAGTTCAGACATGGCTTTGTAAGTCAAGCAGAGATTGCCTCTTAGTAGACGATATGAGACAGAGAATAGCTGGAGTTTTCTGAGTCTGTCCATGTAGGACATGTGTTTAAGGCCTATGATTCTCTTCATGAGGTACTTTGTGGCCTCTGCAACTGTTGCAGGTGTCTAGTGAGATACATGCCAAATGGGAGATGTGCCACATAGAAGGACTTTCTGACCACAGTGGCAATGTGGTGGTCGAAGGAGAGGTTTCTGTCAACCTGTGTCACCAGATCTCTTATAACGCCTTCAGTGTTCAGTGGGCTCCCATCAACGTGGTAATTAGTGGGAAATGAGTTTTTCCCAAAGGGGATGACTACGCATTTTTTGTCATTGAACTTAAGGCTATGGTTTTGACACCAGTCATTGGTCTGAGTGAGGCTTTTCTGTAGGACGTCTGCATCACTTGGGGAGCTACTAATGGCTCCCAGCTTGCAGTCATCTGCGAATGTGGTCAGCCAGAGTCCCTCCATGTTGGCCTGGACTTCTGAGAAGTAGATGCCAAACAGGACAGGACCCAGGACCGATCCCTGTTGGACTCCACTCGTGACTGGTCGGCAATCTGACTTGGAGTCTGCTACTTTCACACTGTGGGTTCTCTCTGTGAGCTAATTTGCAACCCACCTAATGATATAGGGGTTGACGCCTAGTTTGCTGAGTTTATCAATAATTCCTGAGTGAGCAATAGTATCAAAGGCAATGGTCAGATCGAGGTATGCTGCATGAACTGCCTTACCTTCATCCACTGCTCTGGTGACTGACTCAAAGAAGTCAGCCAGGTTGAGCAGGCATGATCTACCTTTCACAAAACCAAACTACGTGGGATCTAGAATTTGGAGATTCCCTATATCCTTGTTAATTAGGTCCATTATGATGCCCTCCATAACCTTACATATCAGACTCGTCAGGCTAATGGGGTGATAATTTCCAGGGTCTGTAGTCGCTCCTCCTTTATGGAGAGGGATGACTGTAGCAGTGCACCATTCGGTAGGGACAAAGCCTGAGGTGAGGCTGTGAGTGAACAGAGCACACAGATGTGTCTGCTGCAATTCTGCCTCCATAGCTGGCTTTGGAGGTTTTGATGAGGGATCTCAACTTTTTGTTGAGGCTAATAAGGGAATTTTTCCAGTCTTGGGACTTCACCTTTTTCTGCAACAGTTTATTCCTTCTGTTGTACAGTTTATTAATGGCAGGTGACCACCAGACTGGCTTTCTTTTTTTGGAGGAGAGCATCTTGGTTCTGTTGGGTATGGCTAGTTTCTTGCATTTATGTACATGTTCACACAGTGCATTGGCATATGATTCGGCAATCATGCATCTATTTTCCATTGGCATGGGTGCAGTGAAATTAGCCACCTCTGTTTTTAGGAGTCCAAAGTCAGCTTTGGAGAAGTTTTTCATGGTGGATACTTTTGCAGGGGGGTATGGGTGAGATGTGGATTTCCACGGTGATTAGTTTATGGTCAGCTCTAACCAGGGAGGAATTGACTACTGGTATAGAACAACGGTTACCCATGTTAGTAATAACCACGTCAAGGATGTTGCTTCCTCTAGTGGGGGTAAGAATGAGCTGGTCCAGGACATTGGAATTGATGAATTCCAGGAAGCTTTGGGCCAGTGCATTGGTACATGAGTAGTTTTCCCAACTGATGGAGGGGTAGTTGAAGTCGCCTAGTATGAGAGTGTTGGGTTGGATCGTAATAGTTTCCAGGGTGCTTAGGAATGTGGAGTGAGAGTCTTGGGACATGGTTGGGGACTGATAGCAGGCTACAACCTGAATCACCATTTTACCCAATGTTAGCTGTACCTGGAGTATCTCAGATGCCTTATGCTGGGCTAGTAGTCTGGAGGTGTGCATATCCTTTATGAATATAGAGACACCACCACCTTTGAAGCTTCGGTCCATGTTCTGGGGCCAAAAGGTGTAGAATGCGTTATAGCCTGGTAATGCAGGGGTGCTTTCTACTGCTTTAACTCATTACAGTCGAGAGACATATACAGGCGTTTCTGTAGTTTCCTCCTACTGCTCCTCTAGACGTCAAATATTGCCTGTTCATATTTGCATTAATAATTCCAAAACCATGCTACACACAGGGCATCAGAATATTTTATCTTGAAGCATATATGATGGCAAACACAATTGTATTGATATAAGATCTCTGGCAATAAGTATTTATTAGAACTGTAAGGTGACAACTTCGTTTTTTAAAGGCTGAAGCCACACCCACTGGGAGTTAAAGGAACACACTCAAAAGAGCTCTGCTGGAGGGAATGAGTTAAACCAGGTCTCCATTACATCACAGATGTCGATGTTCTCCATTTTGAAGAGTGCTTTGAGCGAGTGCATTTTGAGATATAAACTTCTAGCGTTGAGCAGCATGACCCTCAGACTGCATTTATTTATAGCTGTTACGGTGGTAATTTGGTCTTTGGAACACCACCTAAAAAAGGCACTATAGGGGTGGCAAGAGCCTTAGCCAGTACCTGGAAACCCAGGGGTGACAGATGCAGGCCATCTCTGGCAAAGCATCGAGGTCTGTCAGTCATGTCATCCCAAGCAGACAGACATTGGATCCCCTTAGAATGACACCAGAAACGTAGCCAATTGTTGAAGTCAATCATTTTTTGTTTGTACTGTAGTATCATTCTGGGCAATGGTAGGATGCTGCTCAGGGCTAGGGTCATACCTGCCTTGGTCACATAATCTGAGAGCTCTACCATGTCTCTTTTCATGTAGTCCAGGGAGGTGCATCTCAGGTCATTCACACCCACATGGACAATGACAAAGTCATACTTTTACTTGTTGTGGAGTGACCTGAGTGTGTGTGTGTGTTATATGTCGGATTCTGGCACCTGATAGGCAACATACAGGTAGTTACTATGTATGCACTCAAGGAGATCATTGAAGAGACCAGTTCAGTTTTCCCAGAACATTTTCTGAGTAAGTTACTTACTAAGCTCTCCTCTGTAGCATACCTCTCAACCTCTTAGCTCAAAAAATCTGGACAAAGCCTAAAATGATGGGGGGGGGGGGGGGGGGGGCGGCAAAGGCCCAAAAATAGGGACATATTTTAAACGTTGATTTTATTAATGTAGAAAATAACTAAAATAATGGAATTTGTATTAGCATGCATTTTTTAAATATTTTTATTAGCATGCATTTTCTGAAGGATATGAACTCTGAAACTCAAATGTATGTCCTTATTTAGCAACTTCAGTCTTCAGTGATTCACCAGAAAACCACTAATTTTATGAAGAATAGATCAAATATATGAAGCAAAAATCTGGACAGTTGAGAGGTACGCATTGCAGACAAAGGGAGGGCCATGGAATAAAACCCTGGCCTCCCTTTGTCTACAATGAAAGAAAGAAGCCCATGGCCTCAATTCTCTGCACCAAGTGCCAAACTCAGGCCTCTGTTTATTCTGTCTTAGTATGGACATTGCAGAACACTTCACTGTTTTATTATACTCAGTGTTCATTTGCTTTCCACAGTGTCTGTTTCCGCATATTGGTGTTATTTATTGATTGATTTATTTTTTTATATTTCAATACTGGCAGTGTGACTGGATAAAGCCCCTTATCAGTAGAGGCCCTGGGAGAAAAGCTCCACACGACATACATTTGCACAGGTAGTTAGTATGAGTTTACAATAAAAATAAACTCTACAGCACTCTATAGCACTAAGGTGTATAGAATTTAATAGGCGATCACCATGTTAAGTACAGTATGTAGTATTTACAACATGTTAAGGTCACACACATCTACAGAAGGCTGATTGTTATTTTACAGTGTATGCATATTGTCTCATTGTAATTTTAGTACACAAGACAGCAGATGAGACATATGCAGATTTCATCCAAAACAGTTATTGACTTGAGACTTGTATACAGGGAATAAAGTGCGAAACAATTATATTGATTTTTCATGAGCAGAAATGTTTTGTTGGTAGGTATGATTTCAGTAGGATTTTAAATTATAGAAGGAATAAGAGTAGAATCTTTTGCTCGGCCGTGCTTGAGAAGGATTCATTTTAAATCAGTCAGCCTACTCAATTTAATAACAAATGCATCATAAATTCCCATCCTATTATCTTTTTCCATCATCTTCAGTTTCTGCGGATAGGGTAACTTTCATTCCATTGGTGGACAACAGATCATCTGAGTGGTAACTTTCATTCGCACAATAGTATTAATTTCTATTTTGGGGACTAAAATTTTCACTTACTGGTGGGCTGTTATTAAAAATTTTAATGTCTAATGCACCTTGCTTTTTGGCTAGAAATATGTATTGTTATTAATGTCTTCTGTTTCACCACGTGAGTTCATCTTTAAACTCTTATATTCATATGTAATGTTTGTGAGTGACAGAGTGCTGTCTGAAAAGTACCACCTTCGATCAGTATATCTACTGGGTTGTCAAACATTAAGTAAAGTAAACAGACAAGTAATGAGAAGTTGTTTGCCTGTTTGCCTTACTTAATGATTGACAACCAGGTACATGTACTGATGAAATTGAAAAGCTGTGTAGTGTCAACTCTGTGGTGCAAACTGAGGAAGCCCTGCATGGCGCTAAGGAGATCTGTATTTGCCTAACAAGCTTGGCACTTGAGGTGCTGATGGGGGGGGGGGGGCAGCAGTGTTTCACAGGCTTGCCTATCCCTGGAAGGGGCCATAAGTTGGGATGGCAGTGCTGGTGGTAATACCAGTGGTATGTCTCATGCATGCAAATACCTGGGCATGCACTGACAGACATTCTTGATCATAAATGACCTTACATTCCTGCAGGTCATTGGGGGGTGAGGACATAGTCATGGCATATAAATAAAAATTCCTGTGGTCGCAAGTGTGATACTGCCCTGAGATAACTCATTCTTGGTAATCCATTTGAAATGTCAGGACTTGCTGTGCAAGGAAACTGAATGGCCAAAAAAATGGACTTAGTATATATACTAAGTCCAAGACGGTCATTTCCTAGAATATTCCCTTTTCACCAAGGTATGGTGATCTCAGAGGTGACATATATAAGATCTAGGGGTGGGAGGGGCTTGCCTCTCACATTGGGAGGTGCAGAAAAAGAAGAGTGATGTTCAAGATTCCTCTTCTGATTTTTAATTTTTTTTTCATTCTTTTGGCACTTAGCATTATGAGCAGCAACATTTCAATAGGGAACCCTCATTCTCGTATCCGGCAATAGGAGGATTTTGGATTAGGTCCCAGCATCCAAGATTGAGGAGAAAGGCACTAGAGCCAGCCAACAGTCTGCAAAAATAATAAAATGAAAAGAAATTTAAAGATGACAGTGCACAATGTATTGGACACACAGTCATATGTGGTATGTATATCTGTATATGCAGCAGCTGGATGTGGTTAACTGAAAACTAAGAGACCTAGGGTTGAATCCATTCTTCTCTGATCAACATTTTATGCAAGCCACAATTCAAGCCACTTAAACTCCTGGTGGTCAGGTGTTGTCTTGCCACAGGCACTCTTGTCACAGTGGGTTTACTAGTCATCAGACTGAACAAATAATATATTGGCATGTTATATAGTTACTAGATGAAATATTTAACTAGCTGCTTCAGGTATATACGGATAAGATAAACTAGACAGCTAGGTTGAAACAAGGCCAGAACTTATAGTGAAATGTAAAACAAATGCATGTGATTTCACTTCTTTTCTACTTAAATAATTTGTGTCAACTCACATATTCAAAGTGTAGAGAGCATACAGTGAAATATACCATCTGATCTACTGTGTAGCAAACTCTAAACTGAATTACAGTCTATAAGGTGACCAAAAATCCAAAGACATCTTATAGAAGTGAGCAAATATAAGTATTTCAATGTAAATGTCATGATAGCCTTTAGAGACTGTATGGCTGAGGAAAAGCATCTGGACAGAAGCAGAATATAACTAGACAAAATATGAAATGCATTCAGAAAAAAATGTTTTCTCTGTGTGGTAATACATGTTCCACTTACTCTAGAGTTGGAAATGGGAATAGCTTCCTGCAGCAGGGAGAAAGTAGGGTGTCCACATTTTGAATTTTTTGAATTCACTCTCCCCCATACCTGTGCAGCCTCAAGATTCCCTGCTCACTCATCCCTGTATCTCCCAGTTGCTCCTTTCCAGGTATCCCAGACATAATTCTTCACAGAGTGGGTTCCTCAACTCAAAGGATTACTTCAATGCAAACTCTCTACTAGGCCTAAAGAATGAAGGATGTGAGAGAGACCAGTGGCCATGGAGTATGTGAACTCTCATTCTCACAGTGGTCAATTATTCACCTGAGCTCTAGGATGACTAGTGAATGACTTTAGGACTTCATCAGCACCCTTTATTAAGTTGTGATGACATGCAAGGCTACTGGTCATACAGATAATGGGTTTCTCCACACTCTTCCTTCAGGATAGGAGAGCTCACGTTCATCTGCTTCATCTTTCCCACTCCCCCAGCTGCTGTTTGTTCTCATAACTGTGGGCCTCTATGTTTTACCTTTTTATACTGCTTTATTAAAGCCTAAACTTGCTGTTGTAAGAATGTTGATTTATGCTCCAGTTTTGGGTATGCAATGTGGTCCTTAGCATACATCCTGTACACAGTGTACTTATAGTGTACTTTTAATGTACACACTGTGTTGAGTACTGTATATACTTGCATGAGTGCATTTGCATGCATGCACATGTATACACATGTGATAGTGTGTGTACGTACATGTGCATGTGTGCAATGTATACTGTAGTGGTGCACACATGAGGTATAAAATGTAGTACTGTATGCACTGTAGCAATAATCTTTAAGTAGTGCATGGAGCCTCTTGATTATCTTCCAAAATCAGTGAAAAGACAGGCTTAATAAGCATCCTTCTGACATAAGAAAGGTACTTAACAATTGTTACATACCCTCTCAACTATGGTAAGCACTAGCCACCTGCTTAACAATGCTCAGTGGCTCCAGGAGAAGTGCAGCTGGAACATTTTGTTTAGACTCTTTTTTTAGGCCTGAACAAAGTATTTCCTATCTTCCCAACACTCTTCTTAAGTAGCCTCTATTTGTGTGGCAGCAGTTATTGTGTTATGGATTTCTAAGCTGTAAAACACTTAATGCTACTACACTGTTTTCTTTCTAACTTTTTTTAGTACATGGGAACAGAAAAAGCTCCATGCACTACAAAGGATAATAATTGAGACTTTCCGATCATAACCAGGAAAGTTATGTGTTCTTGAATTTGGATGTTAAGATTCATCTCTCGGGCTTTACTCTCAAAGAGAGTTTGTTGCCATCCATGTCATGAACACTTAACATCCTCATTATGATCAGAGATTTGATCGTAATCATGTATGTAGGACATAGACTATAGCATATGTACAATATAATCTGGTGCAAAGGTCTTGTGTGTACAGGACACATCTCGTATATCAGAGTAAACAAAAGAATTATTCCTTAACTGATATTTCCTGTACTGCAACCTGTGTATAAGTACTTACAATTTGGCCTAGATATATGTAAGGCTTGGAGAGTGATAGACACTGTAATAATTTACAGCTGGTCAGTTATTTACAGCTGGATGGATATTAACATGCTATCAGAATTGCACTGTCCTTGTGGAACTTCATTCTGTGTGCTCATTTCCACACAGTTATGTTATTCATATATGCCATTATATTTGTTTATCTTTCCTTTGGGCCCTAATAAAATGCAATGACAGGTGGTGCCTTCTTATTGCATACCACATTGCTATGTGATTAGGTGTGGCTATCTAGTGCAGTATAATGCTTACTGTTCCTCTATAGGCACACGCACATAAGTGGTTCCATATGTATTGGACTGTCACACGGCCAAGTTATTAACTTATTTATTTTTCTTTTTAATTGTATTTATGTATCCTTTGTTGACTGTGATAGTCCCTGTCATTTAGGACACAGTGGCAGAACTGTAAATCCTATAACAGGACATGCTAACAGCTATCTGCCTGACTACATTGCATTCTTGCTTTTAATTCATGCTCTGTAACATTTCATAACGTTTTCTGCTGTTTATCAGGAATGTATCAGAGCACAGATGTCACTCTTATGGCCTTGTCCTCTTCAGTGTCATCACTGTAGATCAAAAATCTGTCAAAGTGCTGCACTGCATTCACCAGACAGTAACAGAGCTGTCACACAGATGATATTGCCATGTCAGAAATGAAACAGACCATTTAATTCTGCCATCATGTAGTTACAATGCAGTAATGCTGCTGGTCATGCTGTGTACACCCAGTCATTATATGTCATTATCAGGGAGCAGTGTAACTGTCAGACAGATGCTATTATCCTTATCAGTGGTACTGCTGCAGGTTTTTCTGATGGTACTGCACAGTATCATACCATGAGGTAATACCACTGCTGTCAGAGAGATGCTGGCATCCTAATCAGTGGTAGTGCTGTAAGTTATACTGATGAGAGTGTGCCATACAGTATTACTAGTTCATATCACTATCACATATATTCAGAGACATGCTGTGCTCCTAATCAAGGGCAGTGTTGTAGGTTATACAGATGACAACTATATTATATAGTTAGGTAGTACCACTGCTATCAGAGAGATGTTGTGATCCTAATTAGTGGCATTGCTGTAAATTATACTGATTTCATTGCACACTATCAAACTATTAGTTCATAACACTGATGTTATACTGATGCAAACTATGCCGTACTATTAGGTAGTTCCCCTGCTGTCATGTTGTGATTCTAATCAGTGGCATTTCCATAAATTATACTGATTCCATTGCACAATATCACACTATTAGTTCATAACACTGCTGTTAGAGAGATGCTATGCTACTAATCAATAGCAGTACTGTAGGTTATACTGATGGAAACTATACTGTACTATTAGGTAGTACCACTGCTGTCAGAGAGATGTTGTGATCCTAATCAATAGCAGTACTGTAGGTTATACTGATGGAAACTCTACTGTACTATTAGGTAGTACCACTGCTGTTAAAGAGATGTTGTGATCCTGATCGGTAATACTGATTTAAGTTATATTGATGAAACTCATTATATTATGCAATTAGGTAATGCTACTGAAGTTAGAGACATGTTTTTCCCTCTCATCTATGGCATAGGCCTGTGTTAGAATAATACCACAGCACTTCATGATACTAACTGTGAGTAGAACAATAGACAGACACATTATAACCATTTTACTGGCACCACTCTATGTCAGAGTGATGCCAGAATATTATATGCTATCCCCAGTGAGCCATACAGATGATTAAAAAATACTCACCTGCCTCATTAATGGAACTAACATAGGCCAGAACTATGCCACACCTTACTTAATTTTTACAGTTTCATGTAAACCAAACAATACCTTTGTACCTTTGTAAGATACAGTGACTGTTAAAGTTGTTGCTTTTCTGACTGGGAGTAGTTTCTTTGGCCCCTGCCAAATGGATTCTGCATTTGCTATGCCTCATTACCCATCCTTTTACCCATAAACATGTTTGATTCCTTAAATTAGGAATTGCTGAACTAAAATGATAATTAGGACATTTTTAATTAGCGCTACTGAAAACATCCATAGTAATGACTGTGTATTTATTCAATCACTCTATTACAGAGACTGACAGAGAGAGAGACAGAGAAAAGGAAAAAGAAAAAGAAAAAGAAATATTACCAAATCATTCAAAGGAAAGGTCCCTCTGGGGTGACATCAAGGCAGCGGACAGATGCTGGTTGAATGGTATAAAATGATGTAAGGTCTACTGTGATTTGTTCATCTCTGATGAAGACTTGGATTCTATGTCGAAAATGTATTCTTTTGTGTTGCAGCGTTAAGGAAATAAAGTGCTTGTGCTTATCTAAGGAGTTTGGTTTTTGACCTTCATCTGGGCACTCGTGCAAGTCCTGTTTTTTGGTTTTAGTCTACTTCAGACTTGCACACATCTTTCAATTTGATTTATTCAAAGATGGTTTTACTGAGAGAGTTGTTTTTAGAAGGACATGCAGCATTAAGACCATAACAAGGAATTTATCAGACAGTTCTGTCATTCACAATGAAAAAATGTCCAAATGCGGGATTTGCAGACAATGTAGGTATATTTATGACACAACAAATGTCTCAGTTAAAAACTGTGGAGGACAGTCCCTTACCCTGGTAGATGCAACTGCAACACCAGAGCAGTAGTATGTCTCTTACAATGTCTCTCCTACAATGCATATTATGCTGGGAAAACAGAGTGTTCCCTTAAAGAAAGGCCTTATGAGCATGTTGCAGATATTAAGAAGGGGATTGTTAACAGCTCACTATTTCAGCAGTTTCTTATTTGCCCAAACTACAAGAAGTTTGTAATTTTCATTATTAGAAAAATTAATATCTCTGAAAGAGGAGGTCCCTGGAAGTGCAGACTTGAATGAAAGGAACTGTGGTGATAACTCAGACTTAATGAAACAAAATTTCTAGGAGTTTATGACAATATTTCCGTTTTGCCAGTCTTTGAACTATAAACCACAGATAGGTGTGTGTGTATAAAGTGGTACATACACAGTATTATTTAAGTGTTTTATCACTTAAAATTTTTGTGCATGCTAATTTTACTTGCTCATTTTGATTGGCTATTGCTGATCACATGATTGAGTTGTAGTTTTTAAAGTGAGGAGGATATTTTTTTACAGTTCTGATAAAGTCCTTTTGTTGCTGTGGGAAGAAAGTACTCAACTGTTTTTCGGATAAAACACATTTTCTTGTGAAGACAAGTGGAGGAGTGCCTTTGGTTCAGAAAAGTAACAGCCAATCAGGATTGTCATTCCAGCCATATGATCACTACTTCCTACTAGGAAGGCAGAGAGCTGTGAGTTATAGAGGGAAGAGCACAAAAATGAAAATGACCTAGAAGACTAAAAAGGCATGCTAGCAAAAGGACATAATGACTCTATAAATTAATAATTTTGTTTGGACAGTAACTGCTTCAAAGACCACTAAGATGGGCTACAAGGAAGTAAATAATATAAATGACACTTGCAGTAGACCTGAATTTTCCTGTTATACTGAAGATGAAACTGTCTCCATTATTTCTGATTATACTGAAAATAATGAATACTTAGGTGATTTCACTTACAATAATTTTTAAAATAGTGTGACTAAACAGGATGAGCTGCTTAGTTACAATACTGCCATTGGCAGTTTCAAGGTTGCTTGCATCATTCTTTATATTACAGATGTAAATTTTTTTGTGGTTTCCTGCATTTGGCCTTGAGATATCTTTGTATGTGTTGCATGCCTTGGTTCAAAAGGATGTATCATCAACTCTGCCATTATAGCATGGGTTCAGAGGCAGTTACTAGGCATGCAGTTCAAGACACCATTGATGAGCTTAGCCAATTTTCCAATTACTCCAGAGCACTGTCGGTTAAGTGACTTATTTAGAGTCGCATAAAAAGCAGAAGATATCAGATGAAATCAAACCCTGATCTACAGGAAACAGCTCGCTGACAATTAATAGCCTTAATGCTCTGGACTAGCTAACAGTGTAGACGTTTGACGTCATCATTGCAGAAATCAATGGAACCATCAACTATGATGCCCAAGTTTGGGCCTTTTTTGCTAAATCTGATCCCCTTCAATGTCAATGCATAAGCCAATGGGTCTGGCAGTCTGGCCTACTCACTACTAACCAGCTTTCACCTCTCCGGGGGAGCAAATGGGTCTAATAGGCCTTCCAGACAAGGAAAAATAGAATGGACCATAGAGCTGTCATCCAGGGAGGAATGAGTGGGATGATTAGGCAAATGAAGAAAGGAAAAAATTCTCTCTTAGAAGACACTGTTTCTGATAGCTGTCACTACAACCACAAGACTGTCTGAGTTGCAGACTTTATCAGCATATTCTCTTTATTGGATATTTAAAAAAGACTGAATTTCCTTACGTATCAATCTGTCCTTTGTACTTAAAGATGAAAGTAAAAAATCCAAAGGGTTACATGTTAGGGCTGTAGGATCCAGTCACATTTTGGTATATTTTGGAATAGGAGTATCTCTGTGGATCCTTTATCTTAAACGCAATTCCAGACTATACAAAGATGTGACTGGCTCCTATGGCCATATCAGGTAACCGTTTGGATTTTTAACTTTGTTGTTTGTTACCCTCTTTACTCACAAGCAGGCAGATTGCCAGCACACATCGTACTACCTTATCCAGGAGAGCATAGTATTTGGACTTATTCAAGTTTATACCTAGAGATGGTAAAGAATCCAGCTTCAAGCAAAGTACAGACCATCTAGCCTTCTTTTCTCATTGTTGTACTGTGGAGAATGCCTCCTTCACTGTATGTATTTTCATTAAATGATATATATATATATATATATATATATATATATATATATATACACACACACACACACACACACACACACACACACACACACACACACACATACATATAGGTTTACTATCAAAATTATGGGTGAAGGTTTGGCGACCATGGGATGCTGAATTCTAATTGGCTGAATCTTGTGTCGAATCTTCTGGTGTGTGAGGTCCCAGTCAGCGAATGCACTGTGCCTTCGCACATATGTGGTCGGTGTTGTTAGTATAGGTTGCGGTACAGTGCAGATCAGGAAATTTACCCCTTTCCCCATTGTAGTGCGCTCTTGGAGTTGGAATATATAATTTGTAGGGGTGCAGGGGGCTTGCGCCCCTGCAGAAACATGATGTTTAGTGTTGTGCGGTACGTTCTTACTGCTCACAACTAGAACGGCAGTTACTGTTCTGACAGGTGTAGGGTAAACGATATGTTGAATAAAGCTGAATCGAATAATCAGCCTGTGATTCGACATGCAGACTTGTTCAGTGTTCCATGTTCTGTAATTTTTTTTCTGTATTGCACAGATTGGGGATCTGGAGAAAGAGGGAGAAACCAGCCCTGGACTGACTGTGGTCTCTGTGTGCTCTTAGGGGAAATTATACTTGATGCAGGGAGCTGCATCTGGAAATACTGTGTGTGTGTACTTTGTTATCCTCCCAGTGTATGTCCCCCACTGGTGCCAGTAATGAGGACTGAGGCACCTTGATTACTGGTCCATGGTGGGTCGTCACATTTATTGGTCAGCAGTAGTGCGATATCCAAATATTGGGATTCAGTGGTATGGATAATGAACTCCTGTAGCCTGCAAACTGTGGTCACTAAAGAAGGTGTTCACTTTCAAGCAGTGACACAGTGAACATTTAGAGTTTCATATCAGAATAGTTTTATTTATTTTTTATTAGCTTAGTTAGTCAGGGAGAGCAGGCAAGGATGTCAGAAGAGGAGTATGGCAAGGTGACAAGGAACCAGTTGGCTGAGATGTGCCAAGCCAAAAGACTGGTGCATGCCAACCTGACTAAAGCAGAAATGATTGCAGCCTTTGCCACAGCTGCAGCACAGACCAGCAACCAGGAAGACAACCAGACTCGCCTTGGGGATGTACAATTCTCAGAAAATAGACAGTTCAACTTTGCCTCAGAGGACTTAAAAATCTGTTTGGAGTTAAAGTGACTTGAACTGGAGGCCAAACATTTGGAAATAGAATCAGCAGAAAGACTGTGGCATTTGGAGGTTGAAGCAGAATGAGGAGAAAGACTGAGACATCTGGAGACTGAAGAAAATGAAAGGGAGAGACAACATGAAAAGGAAATGCTAACTCTTCACCAGGGTCATGGAAGTAACAGGGAAGGGAATAACCAAACCCTAAAAGCAACAAAGGTCAGTAAATTTCTACCACAATTTACAGAGGATGATCATTTTGATAGTTTTATTCATATGTTTGAAAGGGTTTGTAAACAGTATAATGTTGACCAAGGGCTCTGGGTATGCTTCCTGACCCCCTTACTCCATGGCAAAGCTGTAACTGCTTTTTCTAAATTGTCTGCTACTGATTGCTGGAATTATAATACTGTTAAAATTGTTTATTAGAATGTTTTAAGTTAACACCTGAAGCTTATAGAAAAAAGTTTTGTGAGCACAGATGCAGGGCAGATGGAAAGTGCGTGTGAATATATTGCTGAGTTTTTTAAGCAATTATTTTCATAGATGGGTGAGTGGGTGTCAGGTCACCACTTTTGAAGGGCTGGCAGATCTTTTGGTGATGGAACAAGCCCTTAGCACTTTGCCTGAGGACATCAGAATCTGGTTAGCAGATAGGGAATATAATACTGCAGATGAGTTGGGGAAAAAGTAACACCTTTACCTAGCAAGCAGGGCATCAATGCACAAGAAAGGGATAACCAGTGCTGCTCATAGGTCTAAGGGAACCCATGATGGACAGCCTAAACCACCCCAACAGTGTCCACCAGTAGCAGGGGAAGCCACTAGCTCAGGTACATAGCCAGGACCAATGGTTAAATGTTTTAAATGTAACCAGTGGAGCCATGTAGCATGTAGATGTCCACTAAGGCAAGGTTGGGAACAAAAGGTGGGAAAGCCAGTAAGTGGGAATGACGGAATCCCAGCAGTAAGTTGTCTAAAGACAACAAGGGTTCCAAACTACCACATGAGGTTATATCCTATCTTAGTAGATGGGAAACAGGTCACTGCTAAGAGAGACACAGCCTCTGACCTATCCATTGTGAAGCCTGCAATGGTTAAAGAGAAGCACTACTTGCTTGGGCAGTCTAATCCAGTCAGAGCTTTAGGAGGGACCCCATTCCAAATACCTTTGGCTAGGGTTCACCTTGACTGGAAGGGTGGAAAAGGATGCAGGCAAGAAGGTGTGTTTGAGGATATCCCTGCAGATGTCATGGTAGGGAAGGATTTTGATAATACAGTCCCTTGTGTGCATGCAGTTACACGCAGTTAGACTTGGAGACAAGCATGTGGGTCTGGTAGGCTGGGGGGACCCAGACAGACTGCACACTTGAAGCCAGGACTGGTGAGGTGGTTACTTCAGAGAGGGAGCTACCCTGTAGCAGTGAGATTTAATGTGAGCCACAGCTGCTTGTAGGTACTGATGTTCCCTTGGACAGAGTGACTTCAAGGGCAGAGGTGAATAGTAGTATTAAGGTGACATCAAGACACCACTGTCAGGGGATACAAGACTTCCTCTGGAAGGGGAGCTGGGAAGGGTTGCAAAGAGAGAGTTGAGACAGGCTTAGCTCACAGACCCTATGATACAAGGTCTGAGTGAGGTAGCTAGTGAGGCACCCGATTCTCAAGGAAAGGGGGAATCTGTATACTGGGACAAAGAGTTACTGTACAAAGAGTGGATCCCTGAGGGAGGGCTAGAATGTGAGAGAATACAGCAGTTGGTAGTGCCCAGAGCCTACTCATTTGGCACTTCTAGCCATAGCCCATGCCATTCCTTTTGCAGGTCATATGGGCATAAAGTGTACCAAGAGACACATCATGCAGAACTTTTATTGACCTGGGATTTCCAGGGATGAAACAGAGTACTGCAGGACCAGTGAGCAGTGCCAAAAGGTAGGCAAGGCAGGAGACAAGATGAAAGCTTTTTGATGCCTTTGCCTGTGATAGAGGTGCCATTTCACAGGGTAGCTATGGATATTGTTGGGCCTCTGAGTACTCCAAGTTCCACAGGGAAGACGTATATCCTAATGGTAGTAGATTATGCTACTAGATACCCTATGGTGGTGGCTCTGTCCTCAATTGAGGCAGAGAAGGTGACAAATGCTTTGCTAGAAATGTTTAGCAGGGTAGGTTTCCCAAAAGAAATACTGACTGATAGAGGTACCAATTTCACATCAGACCTGCTGGCTAGTCTGTGGGAGCGTTGTGGGGTGAAGAACCTAAAGAACACCCCCCATCACCCCCAGATTAATGGTCTGGTGGAGAGGTTAAACTCTACACTCAAGACCATGCTACAGGCATTTGCAGACCAGTTTAAGAGGGAGTGGGACAAATATTTGCCCCATCTGTTGTTTGCTTACAGAGAGATGCCCCAGGAATTCACAGGTTTTTCACCCTTTGTGTTGCTGTATGGACATAGGGTGAGGGGACCTCTAGATTTGATTTGTGACGAGTGGAAGGGTGAGTGTGAATCCCACAATGAGTCTGTTCTGGCATATGTCCTAAACCTCAGGACAAGGCTCAGGGAACACATGGGCTTGGCCCAGGAGAACCTGGCAGAAGCCCAACAGCAGAAAAAGGTATGGTATGACAGAAATGCTTGAGCTAGGGAGTGTGCTGTGGAGCAGCAGGTTATGGTTCTCATTCCTGTCAGACACAACAAGCTGCAGGCAGCTTGGGAGGGACCCTTCAAAGTGACAAGGAAGGTCAGTGATGTTACCTACCTGGTAGAAATGCTAGGCAGGAGGCATGGATGCAAATTGTACCATGCTAACATGATGAAACCTTACCATGATAGAGAGGCCCTTGTGCCAAGTATTTGCAGTGGATGGCAGAAGGAGTCTGAGGGGGATCTGGTAACTGATGTGACTGATCTCCTCAGTGAGACTTGGACTGACACCTCAGTGGAAGGGGTAGCAATGTCCCAGCAGCTATCCCCTACCCAGATTCAAGAAATCTGAGCAGCGTTAAACGAGTCTGGAGGTATGCTCACTGGGAAACCAGGGTGCACTCACCTAGTGCACCACCATGTGGATACAGGACCCCAAAGGCCTATTAAGCAGGCCCCTTTAGGGTGCCTGAGAGAGTCAAACAGACTCGGAGTGAGGAGATACAGGAAATGTTGGAACTAGGGGTAATCTAGGTGTCCAGCCATCCCTGGGCCTCCCCAGTGGTGCTGTTACCAAAGAAGGATGGCAGCACCATGTTCTGTGTGGACTACAGGAAATTAAATAGTCACACAGAGTCAGATGGTTATCCCCATGCCAACGACAGAGGAAGCCCTAGAGTAGCTAGGTGGGGCTAAGTATTTTATCACTATTGATCTTACCAATGGCTATTGGCAGGTACCCTTGACTTCCAATGCTAGGGAGAGATCAGCCTTTGTGACTCCTTTTGGCTTGTATGAGTTCACAAAGATGTCCTTTGGGATGAAAAATGCCTCAGTAACTTTCCAGAGGCTGGTAAATCTTATCCTAGCAGGAGCAGGAGATTTTGCCCTTGCTTACCTGGATGATATTGTCATCTACAGACATTCCTGGCAAGAGCACCTTCAGCATGTCAGAGAGGTGCTATGTGGACTACAGATGGCAGGGATTATGCCCAGTGAGTATCAGATGGGTATGGCAGAGGTCTCCTACCTGGGACATAGAGTGGGGAGTGGTAAGATCACACCAGAACCTGCCATAGTAGAAACTATTCAGGCATGGCTTGTTGCTGTCACCAAAAAGTAGGTGAGGACATTCTTAGAGGCAGCAGGGTACTACAGAAAGTTTGCCTCCAATTATAGTACCATAGCTGCTCCCCTCACAGACCTCACAAGTAAAAACAGGCCAGATAAGTTAGTGTGAACCCCAGGATGTGAGCGGGCATTCCAGAAGCTTAAAGGAGCTTTGGGAGGACCCCCTGGGATAGCCAGTCCGGATTACAGCAAAGAATTTGTTCTGCAGGTGGATGCTTCAAACCATGGTGTGGGGGCTGTAGTCAGCCAGGTTTCCTCAGAGAGAGAAGAGTACCCAGTGGTATATTTCAGCTGCAGGCTCCAACCCAGGGAGGAATGCTATGCAGCTGTAGAAAAGGAATGTCTAACTATAGTCTGGGCACTGCAGAAACTTTAGCCTTATCTGTATAAAAGGAAATTCACTGTAGTTACAGACCACTATTCCTTAACATGGCTATGTCAACCCAGGCAACAAAATGGCAAGTAACTAAGGTGGAGCCTAAGGTTGAAGTCATATGATATGACAGTGCAGCACCACAGTGGGGGTAAGCAATGCCAATGCAGATGAACTCTCAAGACAGAGTATGGGGTAGTGTATTCCCAGATAGGCTCATCCATCTCAAGCAGCATTTCTCAAGGGTCACTTGAAAAAACTAGCTTGGGTCTTTGAGGGGGGGGGGGGTGACAAAGGGAGATACTGCCAGCCCAGCTATCTGGAATTTTATAAATAATTATATGTCATTTGTGAATATCAACATGATTCATATATGATGCTTGTTTTACAAATGTATTAGAACTGTATGTCGTGTATATCAAACTACTGTACAGAAGTGTGTGTTGAAAAGGTTTTTGCAAAGTGCTTGAAATGTATCCACAGTGTACCCTACTGGAAAAGAACAGAAATGTACATGCACTACTGTAACTGTTTAAATGTATATTTTAACAGTGGAAACTGGAATACAGGAGGTTAACTTCAGAAAAATAGCTGAAATTATATTACTTTATGGTTACACAATAAAAGATGATATATTTCAGTCTCAATGCAGCAAGGAAACACACTGTTTAAAACTAGGGAGCTTTCTGTATTGTCTTGGAACTGTTTTATTGTTTTATGAGTTTCATCATCTGCCAAATATCTGAGGAAAAGCCCTTGTCTATGTATTTTCACAGGTAGAGGCTAAATGCTACCAGCTGCCATAAATGGTTGTTTTGGGGCCTTGGAACAAGGAGTCAGATGATAAGCGATGATGTAGTTCTGCAAGTTATCCCAACAGTAACATTTGAGATATTAATTTGAGAAGTCTTTGAGAGAGACGGCTTTCTGTATTCTGTCTTGGACCTTACAAGATCCATTCACCACACCTCTGCCTTGCTCTGAATAAGTCAGTCTAGGGAACAGCATAATTCTCTTAGATATAATCAGGAATATAGCAACACTTAATTTAGAGATTTTCTTTATTTATTTGATATTGTCCTGCAGTATTGTTTTAAATATTTCCTGTGATTTTGAACTCTGATGTCACTGTAAATATATATTTAGTATTGTCTTTTTCTTTTATTATTTATTATTAAATGTATTTAAACCTTTCATTATGGCTGATCTGTATAGATATATTTAAGTTCTGACACTACTTACATATTTATTTGGTGACACTGTGTAGGCTACTCCAAATAGCGTTGCTCTTGGTCAAACTACTATTTGTTATAGTAACAATGCACAGTAAGATTGGATGCCCTTTGTTAAGGGCCTTAAAGTAGCTCATAGGAGCTGGCTGGTGACAGTGATAACTACCTTATAGTCTGGGCAAAAGGGGGCATAGCTAGTAAACCTGTGCCAGCCTTTCCCAGGTGTGTGTTTGTATTGTGTGTGTGTGTGTGTGTGTGTGTGTGTGTGTGTGTGTGTGTGTGTGTGTGTGTGTGTGTGTGTGTGTGTATCAATCAAACTTCAAAGATTGTGTGTGTGTCAGCTACTTGGGCAGGGACATGCACTGGTTGGACAGAGAGGGGGCTGCAGATGTTGGCTTGGCCACTCAGCTGAGATCTCAACTCTATAGCTATGCCAGTGGTGAGTCTTATTGGGGATATGGAGAAAGAGAGAGAAACCAGCCCCGGACAGACTGTGGTCTCTGGGTGCTCTTAAGGGAAATTGAACTTGATGCAGGGAGCTGCATCTGAAAATACTGTGTGTGTGTACCCTGCTATCCTCCCAGTGTATGCCTCCCACTGGTGCCAGTGGTGAAGATTGAGGCTCCTTAATTACTGGTCCAGTTGTGGGTCATCACATGGTGAATGTATCTTCTACTTGTCAGGTCCAAAACAGAATGCAGAATGCCCTGTCTCACTAAGAGACTTCTCAAATTAGTATCTCAAATATTACTGCTGGGATATCTTGAGAATGACATAATTACTTGTCATCTGTCTGCTAGTTCCCAGGCCAAACAACCATTGATGAAGCTGGCAGTGTTTAGCATCTACCCTATCAATATGCAGACAGGGGCTTTTCCTCAAATCTCTGGCAGATGCTGGGAGTCATAAAACAATTGCATTATTTCATGCTTTCAAGACTACTGTCTACTTCACCCTAAAGACAATACAGAAAGTTTCCTAGTACAGACATTTTGTCTCTTGATATATTGAAAACTAAAAGATACCACCTTTACAGCCTAGCCATAAAGTAATTTAATTTGTTTTTTCTAAAATTTACTAGACTGAGTTTAACTTCCTGTATCCCAGTTTCCACTGTTAAAATATATACATTTAAACAGTAACAACAGTGTATGTACATTTATCTTCTCTTTCAGTAGAGCACACTGTAGCTACATTTCAGACAACACTCTGCAAATACCCTTTTCAACACACGCGTCTGTACAAGCAGTTTGATATACACATGACATACCATTCTAATACATTTGTAACACAAGCATCTTGTATAAATCATTTTGATATTCACCAATGACATATAATTATTTACAAAATTCCAGCTAGCTGGGCTGGCAGTATCTCCTTTCATCACATTTTCCCCCCTTCGAAGACTTAAGATAGTTTTCAAGTGACCCCTTGAGAAATATTGCTTGAGAGGAATGAACCTATCTGGGAATACATTACCCCATTCCCTGTCTTGAGATTCCAGCTGCCTTTGCATTGCTGACGCTATTACAGTGTTGCACTGTTATATCATATGCCTGCAACCCTAGGCTCCACCTTAGTAACTTAGCATTTTTGGCTGGCTTGATATAGACATGTTAAGGGATTGTGGTCTGTAACTACAGTGAATTTCTTTCTATACAGAAAAGGCTGAAGTTTCTACAGTGCCCATACTATGGCTAGACATTCCTTTTCTACAGCTGCATAGCATTCCTTCCTGGGTTGGAGCCTATGGCTGAGATACACCACTGGGTGCTCTTCTTCCTCTGAGGAAACCTGGCTGAGTACAGCCCCCACCCAATGGTTTGAAGCATCCACCTGCAGAACAAATTATTTGCTGTAATCTGAACTGGCTAACACCAGGGGTCCTTCCAAAGCTCCTTTCAGCTCTGAATGCACATGCTATTTCAGAAGCAGTAAAGCTAAATGTTTAAGTGTCATCAAGAAGTAGAACACAAACATTAAAGAATGAAAGAACAAAAAATATGTAATATATTCTACGTGGTTTTCATCTTTAAGTATTTTTTTGTTAAAAGCACTTTATGAGTATGTTTGTCTTTAAAAAGACCTCTTCACATCAAAAATGAATGTATGTGTAGGGCATTAGTCAATTACAGCAAACCTGCCAGCTTGTTGGGGGTTAGGGTTGCCATCTTTGCATCCTCCCATTTCCTGACACACACTCCTGCATAATACAGACATAGTCCTTTTAGCGAGCCACATGTAGAAACACCAGTTTTTATATATTGTATACAGTGACTGCATGGGCAGCCTTAGACTATATGGAATACTAGATTAAAGGTTTCTTGCCAGTCTGCACACTGCTGTTTGCTGCCATCCTGGCCCACATGCCAGTGTTCCCTTTTTTCTTCCATCGTTTTCTCTTTGAACTATCCAGAGTACTTTTGTTTTGTTTTGTTTTCTCACACTTTGCCTTACTGGTCAGCTTTTTCCTACATCTTTTCAACACATCCTAACTGGCCAGCACTGTATTGTCATAACTGTGTAGGAATGAATCTAATTAAGTTGTGGGTCTCTGGGCTGCAAGGCCTTCAGATGCTATTGGGTTATAACCGCTCTGAGGTGCATTTTGGAGCTTTTCCTCCACTACCTTTGGTCCAGTGTTTCCTTAAGGACTGGATTAGTGTATGCGGATATCACTGTTCTATCCAACTATGAAAATAAAACAGGCTAAGATATACTAGATCTGAATATGTAACTGATATTTTGTAGAAATGACAAAATGTATCAGAAAGACCAAGAAATTGTTATAACATGAAGATAAGGCAGTCTTGCAATTAGAAAAAAAAAAAGACAGAGACTTGCCTTAATAGCTGGCAGATTGCACAGGTATGTTTACACGAGTTCAGCATAGCAGAAGGTATTCTCATAGCAAAATCCACTAGGGGTGCTATCAAGCACAACTCTATCTTGTTTCAAAATATATGTGAGGCTGCGAAGTTGCTAAATATACACAGTGTTTATGAAACACTTCAGGCCAAATGCCAAGTCTACAGGCAGGACAAGCTTTGGGGAAGTCTCGTATCACAGGGATTTTGTTCCTGTTTTCTGCCACTGCATTAGTCCTACAGATGCTTGGAATTATCCCCAAATGTTAGAAATGCTGTTACAAAAATCACTCCTAAGAAAAGATTGTTGGCTCATATGAGGATATTGTAAAGGTTAATATTCATGAAATAGGCCCTGAAGTAAGATGACTATGTTTCATTAAATAAATAAACCAGCTAGGCACGCCCACTTCTTTTCAGTAGTGACCCAGGAGCAGTGTGTATAAATGTCAGTGAGACAGAGCAGGCAAATAGAAACTGGAAGAATCAAACTCAGCATTAATCCACTGTACTGCAGCACCACAGGACCCACCCACTATCTGCTCTTTGTACACAGATGAGGATGTGAATTACTACAAACATACCGAGTCATAATAGCTTAGTGGTGATTACTCATATATAATTATAGTACGCTTTACAATGCTATTATTAGTGTTACCCGTTTGTCACAGGTTTACTAGTTTGTCATTAGCACAATTAATGATGGTGCCTACGAGTGCTGCATCTATGCAGAGCTCCCTTTCTAACTGAGGCTGGCAGGGTATCAGCAAAACATTGGTGTTAGCCTTGTCTATCGGGCACATGAGGTCTACATTTTGGCTAGAGAGCATGACTGATTCAAATGAAAGTTCCACAGCATCTAAACAAGCTACTGCCACAGACTGTTCAAACTACCTTCCTTTCTCTCTCACTCTCTTTCTGTCTCAGTCACAGCGGATGCACTCACAACCACCCTCCACACACACACTCACACCCAGAGCAACTCATTCAGAAGAAGGTGAATATTGCAATTCTCATTTCCACTGTTTACACCTTTTCTCATTTTGTTGACCATGCACGTTTTAACTTTATTGTTGCCGGTGTAATTCAACTTTTGTGATGTACTTTTTCAGTGAACTTATAAAAAGAAAGGGTCAGTTGTTCTTTAAGAACTGTACACTGTTTCATTCTCTTTACTCAGAAAGCATCCCCTTTTTAACTCTTTTATTCTCTTTATTGATGCTATTGCTGTTAAAGTAATTTTACACCACTTAACCACTTGCAGATTTTCATGTCAGCATGGATGTAGCTCTTTAAGTTACCAGTGTATTTTATGTCTCATGACAGCAATTTGGCTATGATTGTATATTTAGTAAGCAGTGTGTTATGTGCCTAGCTACAATTAATAATTGACAGTTGAGTGAACTATGTTGCATGAACAGTTTCTGTACTTTTGTGACTGAGTATAATGTGATTTCAAAAGCAAAACAGTTGTAAAGAACTGTCTTTCTTATAGGTTCATAGGTTCATAGGTTCATACTAGGCTATCTGCCCAAGGGCATTTATAAGCCTAGCCCATAGTTATGTGGCTTTCGCCACCCCTTTAGTTTGAATAAAAACTATGCCTATCATTTGCTGTGCCTCTGTCAAGCAGTGACACTGAAGTAATCCCTGGGGTATATCTGCAATCTCCCATCCATTGGTCAAGATTCCTCTTGAACAAGGCCAGAGAGGTGCTCTGCCTCACATGTACCGGGATTTTGTTCCACAGCATAGGAGTCTCTGGGTGATGAATCTGTCCCTCCAGCACGTTCTATTTATAACCGTGTCAAGGTTTAAGTCTCCGCCCTTGTGGTTCTGAGGGATCTAGATTTTTGAGGTGAAGCATATTCATCAAATCTGGGTTTGACATGGCCTTATATGTCAGGCACAGGTCACCTCTGAGCAAGCGGTATGAGACTGAATAGAGCTGGAGTTCTTTCAGTCGGGCAGCATAAGACATATTTTTGAGACCCTTTATCCTTTTGGTGAGGAACTTTTTGGGCCTTTCAAGCTGCAGCAGGTGTCTGGTCAGATACATTCCGAACGGGCATTGTACTCAATCATAGGTCTAATAAGTGATGAGTACAGGGGACGATGACCTCCCTTGATCTAGATGTGAATCCCTTCATGATCAGGTGGGTGATATAGAAGGTTTTCCTAACTACTTTAGCAACATGAGTGTCAAGCGAAGGCTACTGTCAACCTGGGTCCCCAGATCTCTGATGACTTTTTCTGTGCTCAGTGGATTGCCACCTATATGGTAGCTAGGGGTAACCTTGTTTTTCCCAAAGGGTATGACTATGCATTTTTGGCGTTTAACTTCAGGCCATGGCTCTGGCACCAGTTATCCGTTTCTGTGAGGCCCTTCTGGAGGATATCTGTGTCAGATGTGTTTTCGACTATGGCCCAGTTTGCAGTCATCTGCAAACTTTGTCAGCCATAACCCTCCTGTGTTTGCTTGTACTTCAGAAAAGTAGATGCCGAACAAGAGTGGACCCAGGACTGAGCCCTGTGGGACACCACTTGTGACAGGCTTTGAGTCTGACATGGCTCCAGCAACTCTGACCCTGTGGGTTCTGTCACTTAGCCAGTTTGCAACCCATCTTGTGATGTATGGGTTTACATTCAAGCTGATGAGTTTTTCGATGATACCTGAGTGGGGTATTGTGTCAAGGCCTTTGCCAGGTCGAGGTAGGCTGTATGGACTGCCTTTCCCTCATCAATGGCCTTGGTGACTGTCTCGAAAAAGTCAACCAAGTTTAAGAGGCAGGATCTGCCTTTGACAAAGCCAAACTGAGTTGGATCCAAAGTCTGCAAGTTCCCTATGTCTTTATTTATGAGTTCCATTATGATCCTCTCCATGGCTTTGCAGATAAGGCTTGTCAAGCTAATGGGGCGGTAATTTCCAGGGTCTGTGGAGGCACCGCCCTTATGAAGTGGGACCACAGTCGCCGTGTGCCACTCCTTGGGTACGTATCCTGAGGTGAGGCTAAGATTAAACAGCTGTCCTAACTGTGGGTTTAATTCCTCATTGAGTTCATGAAGCACACAGCCGGGGACACCATCCGGTCCCATGGATGCTGTGTTTTTTGCCTTAGTGAGGCAAACACAGATCTATCTTTCTTTTTACTCATATACACACACACACACACACACACACACACACACACACACACACACACACACACACACACACACACACACACACACACACTATCATGCGCATACACAGACACAGACATTCTCACAAAAAACACACAGATAATCAAATAAGAAATATGCTGAATCGAAGTAGTTTATTGTTGTGTTTTGCTGCTGAATCTTGCTTAAAATGAAAACATGTCTTGCCCACTTATGCCTGTGGAAAAATTTGTATGGAATGTTGATGACCTCAGTTAAGGATTTCATGAAGTGGATGGGTCAACAGATAAAATGTGATTCCACTGAAAATGCTGTTTTTTCAAGGATCTAATTTGATTCTGGCGGGATGAGTGGTGAAACAGAAGTTGGGCAATTATGTATACAGAAGATATAGTTGTGTATGGAACTAACTATAATAGCAGATGTTACAGGGAAGGGATAACAGCTGAAGTCCTGTTCCATAATATGAGATTTCTGTTGCAAACAGGCATCTTTCTAAGCTAGAATTCTAATGCAGAACTGATGTACTCATACAGCACCAGAGTAGAGTAATGTGTGCATTAATGATTACAGCTGAAATCTGGCAAAAAAATGGGGCAGGACCCACATTATCTTTTGTATGTTTATTTATTGTTGCAGAACCACCAGGTAATATACCTACCTCATCCTTACTAGACTGAGAGAGGACAAAGAAATGGTAATTATATCCACCCAGAGGAATTGTTTACGTAACAACAAAAGTGACAGAACACAGATGCACCACATTAAGGATAAAATTAGCATATGCCCCAAAGGGTAGCCATATAGGGAGGTTCCACCTCGGTATCCCTTCCTCACAGGAATGCATATTTTTACCACCACCTATTTTTTTGTTTTTTAGGATTCACGAAAAAAATATGCTAGGGAAGCCAAGAATAAATGGATGACCAGGTAGGCTGCCTTAGTAAAGGTACGGTGGGATGTCGGTGAAGAAGCTGGGCTACAGGTAAAGCCTTGAGAAAGGCTGTGCGTACCCGATTGCTTGTGGTTGAAGGCTGAGTAAAGCCTTTAGAAAGGCTTCGTATACAGGTCGTAGTTCCGGCTGGTCAGGTCGTCTGCTGAGATGAACCGCTAGTGTGACAGCTAGAAATCAAAGAAGAAACACACAGAAAAAACAGGCAAAACAATGTAAATGTGGCTCGTCTAAGGAGCTCTGCTCGCCGTGGTGGCAAAAAATCAACGTAGTCAAAGTTCAGATTCTAGAAGGTCGTACTTTATTGAAGTAAAAAGTACCAGAAGTACAATCACCATCAGGTAATGAACAGGGGAAATCCCAGCCCTCTTTGGCCAAAGTCATGAAGTCAATAAGAATACAGGACCACAAGCAGTTGAGATGAGAGCTTTTACTGCAGCACTGAACCCTATATTGAACATCTACTTCTGTGGTTATTTCCCCTCACCGCTGTATTATATATTTTAAATCACTGCTGCTACCCTGTTCTATTATATGGAATTACCTCAGCAGATCCTGTTTTGGATCCTGCAGAGTTCACAGCAGCAGAAAGAAGAAAGAGAGACTTTGCTTGATCATAAGTACCTGCTTTTGCTTTCTTTAGCTTAATTTTGCTTACTGCACTTTATTTCAGCTGTTTTTACAAGCTTTTATATTTAATGTAACTGTATTCTGTTAATTTTTGCTTACTGCACTTTATTGAATCATTTTTCAACTACATTTACTGTTGTAGGCTACACACTTAAGTGCCTTAAAAGTGAATTTTATTACTGCATTTACTGTATTTTTGATTCTGTAACAAAAAACGACCCCCCCCCCTCCAAAATTCTATCTACTTGCTCATTTCCTGCCTTTTTCTCCAACTAGAATAGTCCGGATCTCAGATTTGCTGATTTCAAGAGTGTATTTTGTGTTTCTGAGTTGTCCAGACCTTGTTGAGATAGAAGGAAGTCTTTCTGCTTATCAATGGGAGTGGTAAGCTCTGAGCAGTCTATCTATCGCTAGATGAGTGGTTTCCAGCTCAGGAATTGTATCTTATTGGACATTTTGGGCTGCTTCTATCCCTTCCAACTTTCTGACTTAAAAACCTGTGTTTGCATGAGTTTGTGCTTGTTTTACCTCGACAGATCCTGTTTTGGATCCTGCAGAGTTCTACAGCAGCATAAAGAAGAAACAGAGATTTTGCTTGATCATAAGTACCTGCTTTTGCTTTCTTTAGCTTAATTTTGCTTACCGCACTTTATTTCAACTATTTTAAAAGCTTTTGTATTTAATTTAACTGTATTCTGTTCATTTTTTTGCTTACTGCACTTTATTGAATTGTTTTTTCAACTGCATTTACTGTTGTAGGCTACACACTCATGTGCGCTAGCCTTTTTGTGCCTTAAAAGTGAATTTTATTGCTGCATTTTTGATTCTGTAACAAAAAACGAAAAAAAAAATTCTATCTATTTGCTTGTTTCCCACCTTTTTCTCTAACTAGAATAGTCTGGATCTCAGATTTGCTGATTTCAGGACTGTAGTTTGTGTTTCTGAGTTGTCCAGACCTTGCTGAAATAGAAGGAAGTCTTTCTGCTTATCAGTGGGAGTGGTAAGCTCTGAGCAGCCTATCTATCGCTAGAGGAGTGGTTTTCAGCTCAGGAATTGTATCTTATTGGCCTTTTTGGGCTGCGTCTATCCTTTTCAACTTTCTGACTCAAAAACCCATGTTTATGTGGGTTTGCGTGACATGCAGCACCGCTAAGCTAGGGTAAACTATTACCAGTGCCTTAAAGTCTGCTCTTCAAAATTTCCCTTAGATCTTACTAGCTTTCATTTCTGAGCACTCAAACTAGACCTTTAAACCCAGCACTTGCTCAGAACCTCTTGCAGCATTTATTGTAAGCATATCCACTGCTAGTAGCACAAAAACTTTCCATAAAGTAAACAAAAACAGTTTCAGTACTTAAAAGAAAGTGAAAACAGCTTCAGTACTTAAATAACTGAGCAGCTATCCAGGCATGTCTAAAGGTCAGTTCCCTATGCTTTCTCCTGTTAACCTGGTGAACCTGGGCTACCTGAAGAATGTAGCAATTGCCTCATGTACACAGGCAACCCTCTCCTCATACCGCCAAACAAATCCCCTTGTGACAGGTGCACTTACAAACTAGAAGCCATGCTCTCTCTTCCTAAGACTGGGTTAGCCAGTCAAGAGGAGAAGGTTAACACATACATCATACCACATAGAACACATAGCTTCCTAGATCATACACTACCACACCTCTCACATAGCAACAAAAAACACACACCCACTTTTGAGGAGGCTCTCAATAAAAATCTGCCCAAACAACAAAAACCTCTGAGGCAGAAACACAAGCAAACATCTTATCCAAACATAACCCACAAGACACATATAGCCCACATAAACAGTGTGCTACTCAGTCTAAGCCCTTATGGAAAAACATTTTAGCCACTGCACTAGTCATAGGTAACTCAATAGTAAGGCACACTGACGTCCCTCTCACTAGATTGAATAAGGAGAAAGTTACAATCAGCTGCCTGTCGGGTGCCAGAATTCAACATAATAATGCATGCACTTGGGTCTCTCCACAACAAGTACAAATATGACTCTGTCATTGTCCATGTTGGTATGAATGACCTAAGATGTACCTCCCTGGACCTCCCTGGACTACATGAAAAAAGACATGGATGAGATCTCTGATCTTGTAACCAAGGCAGGTATGAACCTAGCCCTGAGTTGCATCCTACCACCACCCACAATTATACCACAGTACAAGCAGAAAATTATTGACTTCAATTGGCTAAGTTTCTGGTGTCATTCAAAGGGGATCCAGTATCTATCTGCCTGGGATGACATGATCGACAGACCTTGATGCTTTGCCAGAGATGGTCTCCATCTGTCACCCCTGGGATTCTGGATACTGGCCAAGGCTCTTGCCATCCCTATAGTGCCTTTTTTAGGCAATGCCCTGAAGATAAATTTACCATTATAACAACTGCAAGCAACTGCAACCTGAGGATTATGCTACTCAACACTAGAGGTCTAAATCACAAAATGCACTCACTCAAGTCACTCCTTAAACTGGAGAACATTGACCTCTGTGCAGTAACAGAGAACTGGTCCAAGGCTCCGGAGAGCACCCCAGCGCTACCAGGCTACAATGCATATCGCACCTTTCGGCCCCTAAATCTGGACCGAAGCCCTAAAGGAGGTGTGCACTGAAGCCTCAAAGGTGGTGGTGTATCCATCTTCATAAAAAATATGCACACCTCCAGACTAGTTGCCCAACATAACACATCAGAGATACTTCAGGTACAAATAACACTGGATAAAACTGCATTCCAGGTTGTAGCATGCTATAGATCCCCCACAATGTCCCAAGACTCCCACTCCACATTCCTGAACACTCTGGAAAACATTAAGGTTCAACCTAATACCCTTAAACTGGGAGACTTTAACTACCCCTCCATTAGCTGGGAAAATTACTCCTGTTCCAACTCATTTGCCCAACGTTTTCTGGAATTCATTAATTCTAATGCCCTGGACCAACTCATTCTCACCCTCACCAGAGGTAGAAACATTCTCGACCTGGTCATTACAAACATGGGGACCACTGCTGTATACCAGTAATCAACTCCTCCCTGGTTAGATCTGACCACAAGTTAATCACCATCGATATCCAAATCCCACCCTCACCCCCCATGAAAGAAACCACAGTGAAGAACTTCTCCAAAGCCAATTTTGATCTTATAAAGACAGAAGTGACAACCTTCACGTCATCCATGCAAATGGGGAATGGGTGTATGGCTGCTGAATCATACACCAAGGCACTGTATGAACAGTTATACAAGTGCATGGATCAGGCCATACCAAACAAAACCAAGATGCTGTTCTCCAAAAAAAAAGGAAGCCGATCTGGTGGTCCCCTGCCATTAACAAGC
Source organism: Protopterus annectens (assembly GCF_019279795.1). Classification (NCBI taxonomy): domain Eukaryota; kingdom Metazoa; phylum Chordata; order Ceratodontiformes; family Protopteridae; genus Protopterus; species Protopterus annectens. The sequence goes on from NC_056747.1 coordinate 986,112,966, forward strand.
CCTACAACAGAAGGAAAAAACTGTTGCAGAAAAGGATAAAGTCCCAAGAGTGGAAAAATTCCCTTGTAAATCTCAGCAAAAAACTGAGATCTCTCATCAAATCCTCCAAAGCTAGTCACGAAAACAAAATTGCTACAGACACTAAAGCTAACCACAAGACATTTTTTAGTTATGTCAAGAATCTGCATAACAACACACAGATGTGCTCTGAGCTACTGCACAACAGCACCACTTATACTGAACCAACTGATATTGCCAATATCTTGGCTGGTCAGTTTAGTGCAAACTTCACCCTCCCCTTTACCCCCTAAAGGGCTCATCCCAGTACCCGAGGAATGCCAAATCCCTAATATCATGGCTGCACAGGTAGAAACTGCACTGTCCAAAGCCAAAAATACATCTTCCATGGGACCTGATAATATTCCTGGCTGTGTTTTACATGAATTACAAATGGAACTGGCACCACACCTGAGTGCCCTGCTCAACCACAGCCTCACATCAGGCTTTATTCCCACCAAATGACACAGCGCTACACCTACAACTGGAGATACCACAAAATCTCCTCACAAAGAGGATCTTAGGATTCAGACAAATGTCCTATACACAAAAACTAAAAAAAACTCATCTCATATCTCCTACTTAGAGGCGAACTCTGCTTGACATACAAAGCCATGTCTGACTCAGTGTTGCTAGACATGCTTCATCTGAAAAAGTCTCAGTCCCTCTGCACCACACGCTCCAAAGACCTCAACTTCATCACCACAATAAACAGAACCTGCTGGAGGGACAGGTTCCTAACCAAGAGACTTCCCATACTCTGCAATAAACTCCTCATTCACATCAGGCAGAGTACATCACTAACCCTCCGGCAGCAGGATGACTGGGAATATTCTTGGACTAGGCTTGTATTGGCTCCAGGGCCATTAGCCTAGTACTCTATTCCCCTATGAACCTATGAATAGGTCAGGTCTTCACCTGATTTACCCAGGGGAGGAGAAGGAAAGAGCATGTCATTTAGCACAGCTACTGCAAACCCTACCATACTTCTAGATTGGATGTCTAGCTTTATGCTTTTGAAAACAGAGTGGAAGTCCAGACTTCTGCCTCACAAAAGCTTTGTACTGAAACATCCCTGAAAAAGACCAGGCCATTGTGGTAATAGCCTTTATCGCAGAGTGTGCCATGACCTTGCCATAATTGGATTTGCCATAATGACCATAAAAGAAAGCTCTGCAATTAACCATCCCATTGGGAAAGGATCTGTTCGGATACACGCTTCACTTGCTTCACTGGTGTGAGGGAAGAAAGTCAATTATCTGTTTTCATAAATTCTTGGTTATTTGGTATAATATCTTAGTTATAGTTGCATATCCATGATATATAGAATGTCTTCCTCTTTGCTCTGAGGATTTTTCTGAAGGACTAGGTGCTGGTTGAAGTGATTCAGAATCATTAAACTACCACATTAGGCAGAAAGGAAAGGTTGGTCTTGAGTGAAGCCCTATCCTTCTGAAAAAGCATATATATATATATATATATATATATATATATATATATATATATATATATATATATATATATAGTTACATGAACATTGTGGCTTGAAGTTCCAAGATCTACAGCTACTAGGAAACATTTTTCCAAGAGAAGAATTTTAAGCTGGCAAAATTAGCCAGTTCATATGGTAGTAGTGGCACATTCTCTGTCAAAATGTTCAGCTTTCATGCTTGGAGACAATCATTTAAATAGGCCTAAAGTACAGTACCCTCCAAGGAATAGTTTAACCATGAAAATGTCAAAATGGTGGCATTGAGGAAAGCAAGCTGATGTTGCCGAAAGGCTAATCTTAATATTGGGTTACATAAATCCCTTGGCAAAAACCTCCTACAGGTAATGCAGCATTATTGGGATATTTACTGTGCATTGGTCAGCCCCCTGGCTGTCATAGTCAGCTAAGAATCTTTTTTTCATTTTGCAGCATAGGAATTTCTAACATTGGGTCTCTTATATAATGTCCACTACTATTACCTGTTCAGAAAGTAGGCATCTGTGGAGCACTAGCATGAAATCTCCCAGAGCATAAGGGCTTTGAGACTACAGTGAAAGAGCATTCCTCTCTACTGGGCAATCAGGTCTACCTGTAGAAACACGATCTATTGTTCTTCCTAGTCTTTGCGGAGAAGATCGAAGTGTGAGGTTTATGTAAGTATGTTACTGCTTTATGAATTAGAATGTAAAAGACATGTGACTTGCACTTAAGCTTTATAGGACCTGTAGCAAGCAAACTGAAAATATTAGATATAATTTGCAGTATGAGTGTTTTCAGTGACAGGAAAAGATGTGAGAACTTGTAACCATTTGCTATGAAACAAAAAAGATATCTATATATCTATATATCTATATATATACTTATCTATCTATCTGTCTATATATATATATATATATATATATATATATATGGGTCCTGGTCTTAATATCGAAAGTACATTTCATTGAAACGTACATGACTGAACTCAAGTTCGTGAAAGTGCATTTTGTGAAAAATGCAATTTCTCTGAAAGGTAACTAAGCAAACAGTTGTTTGCATGTAGATTTAGTTGTACTTCAACATGTACTGTTGATTGTACAACTATGCAAATTGTTATTTAGATTGCGGTACATTGGGGATAAGGGAATATTAACACCAAAAAACGTCCTCCCGCGCGAAGGCAAATGCACGGCCCCAAAACCTAAACCAGAAGAACAAAAATCACAAGGAGCCAGCAATGAGTGACTGGAAAATATATTAAATAATTAACATAACAGCAAGTAGAAACAGACCGGTTTCGGCTGGTAAATGACACAGCCTTCTTCAGTGTATAAAATACATTCAAAATACCTGCTGTTTAAATACACAGTAAACAGATCCCATTGGTTAAATACTTATAAATATTCATTAAGCCCGGGGGGAAAAAGGCCACCGAGTTTGATGATCCACTTTTTTTCTTTACAATTCAAAATACTGTGCCACCCAGTTTTATTTCTACAATCACCTTGTATAACATCAATTATGATAAACATAAATCTGGCTGTTGAATGGACCAACTGATGTTTATATAGAGCATTAGTCAACTTTTTTTGTTTAATATTGCTATAATGTTCGGAAATTCGTAATCTAATGCACCTGGAAGTCTGCCCAATGTAGAATGCTCCACAGCTACATGTGGCCAAATAAATGGCCCAATCACTGCTACAATTAACAAAAAAGTTTAAATCAAAAACCTTGGGGCAATTTCTACTTGAGAACTCCTTAGTTGTAGAGATGTATTTACAATTAGTACAGTGGCCACAAGGAAAACAACCACGTAAAATATCGCCTGATATAGTTCTCTGTACCATCCCAAAATATTTATTATCACTACATTTATAGTGATTAAAGTAGGATTTAAGTTTTTTGCCATTCCTATATGAAAAAACACATCTATCCGGGATGATATTTGCAACATCTGAGTCACACTGTAAGATATTCCAATGTCTCCGGACACTTTCCAATAGACAATTGGTATTACAACCATAAGTTGTGATGAGTCTAAGTGGTTGAGATAGTATATCCGACCGATCCCTATATTGGAGTAGGTCCGAACGTTGCATATTATTGACCTGATGTTTGGCAACTGCAATGGTGCCAGCATTATAACCCCTTTGTTTAAATCTTTGTGTGAGGTCATTTTGGTTCCGACAAAATGTAGATTGTTGTGAGCAAATGCGTTTGGCTCTGATGAACTGAGACTTTGGTATGTTCCTAGCTATATGTGGAGCATGGTAACTAGAGGCATGTAGTAGGGGGTTATATTGTGGAAACTTTCTATACATCTCCGATTCTAATGTGCCATCAGGGAGTTTGTGCAATAGCACATCCAAAAATGTTATATTGTTGATGTCATGTTGTTCCGTAAAACATAAACCCCATTCATTGTTATTCAAATAGCAAACAAACTCCTTCAACCTAGACTCAGTACCCCTCCAGACAAGCCATACATCGTCCAGGTAACGTCTCCATATATCCATATCAGAAAGGAAAATGTTTCTGGTAGAATCATAAATCATTTCAATTTCAACATAAGCCATAAAAAGGTCAAAATATATGGGGGCAAAAGATGCCCCCATAGCCGTACCTTTGGTCTGCCAGAAACATAAATCTTTGTAGTAGAAGACGTTACAAGTGAGAACATACCTAGCCATGTCCACCAGAAAGGAATTAAATGTGGAACTATACAAGTTTGTGTTATTTAGCCAATATGCCAAAGCCTTAAGACCTGCCTGATGTGGAATGTTGGTATATAATGCGCTGACATCAAGTGTACACAAATACCAGTCAGCTTCCAGTTGTGTATCAGATATAATCTGTAGGAAGTTCGTGGTATCTTGTAACCTGGAGCGAATGAATGGTAGCAAAGGTTTAAGATATTGGGTCAGAAACAATGATAAAGGCTTGGTCATATAGCCTCTGGGAATATTTTCCCCACTGTAGTGCAATCTCTGAGTGAGAATATTAAAGTAGGGGGGTGTGGAGGGCAAAGTACCCCACATGGGGGGGTGCAGGGGGGCTTGCCCCCCCCCCCCGGATAAACATGAGTACTGTTTTATGTTTTTAGTTTTTTGGCATGTTGTTTTTTTTTTTTTGCAAAAGTGCATTTTTGATAAAACGTACTTTCAATGGATCAACATAGATCCATATATATATATATATATATATATATATATATATATATATATATATATATGTATATAAAACACACACTGTTGGTGAGAACAAATAGGATGTGAAATGTGAAGCAAACTGAAATTGATTTTCTCTGTAGTTACATAATCTCTGACTTTTCTTGTACCAAGAAGCTAGGACCCTAAATGTTCAATTAGAAGACTCTTTAAGGGGTACCTGACTAGGGACAAGTCAATAACCTTATTAGTATGTAAATGCGAAAGCCTGCTTGATTGCATTTGTGTCTCCGTGGATAAACTACACAGCCAAATAAACAGAAATGAAGAAATTACCCAGAAGCTTTAACCTGCGAGTTTTGTCTTTGACCTAGTGCCCTTGTCTGGAAATTCAGCTATTATGCTAAAGGTTTAGTAACTATTTCCAGTGAGAAATAGCTAAAACAAAGACTTGCAGTAGGTAGACATTTTTTTCTTTCCTGTTTAAAAGAATTGTTTTCTTTTTTTTTTCTTTTTCATCTGTACAATTTGATATCTGTTTGGACGTTTAATTGTTAGAAAATAATTACTTGAATACTATCATTAAGTAAAGTGTGCTTATTTATTGACTTTTATTCAGCTTGTGGCTTGTTGTCTATTTATGTATTTATTAATTTATAAGACCTATCTGGTGATAAGCTACTGGCATCTGCTTCCATTGGTAAGTCTGTGGTGCACTCTGTCACTTGAATCTATAATCATGTGTCTTATTAACAAGAATTAAATAGTAACTGTGAGGTTCTCAGTCTGGTATTCTGGGTAATGGCAGTTTAGTACCTTAAGTTGACATGGATGGTTGAGATTTTGGAGAATGTTACCAGCTTTCACTGTGTGTGTGTGTGTGTGTGTGTGTGTGTGTGTGTGTGTGCGCGCGCGTGTGTGTGTGTGTGTGTGTGTGTGTGTGTGTGTGTGTGTGTGTGTGTGTGTGAGAGAGAGAGACTGCATGTTTAAGAGTTAAATTAAAGTATAGTAATTCCAGACAAGTGAGTATTAGAAGACATTGAAACTCAGAGAAAGTGGTGAGAAAGAGATTTGGAGAACCAGGGCAAAGACACTGCTTGGGTGGGTGTTCTATGTGAAGCCTATTCTTAGTTGTAGATGGTGACATCCCATTCCCTAGGCAACAGTGCATTTCCCTTCATGTTCCTTTGACCAAGCTGCAGTTATAAAATTGTTTAGTGATTTTTGTGATTCATAATTTTTAACCTATTTGATAGCAGTTGTGTGTCTAAAGAGACCATACTTCAAGTGGCCATTAGCTCATAAGATCTTAAGATTTTTATTTTAGATTAAAGGATAGAATTTAGTGGTGAGCAGTGGAACAGATCACGTTTGTGTTGTCCTCTTTGTTACATTTGTTGACAATGGTTTGAATTAAATCATCTGTCTGCCACTGTCTTTCTTTTACAATGGTGAGCTGTGGTGTGACACTGAATTTGTCCTTTTTTCAACAAAGATATGTGTGCCCATAAAAACCATAAGATAAATAAATATACAGAGGTACAGAATGTGCAGTAGTTATTTGATTTTTTTTTTAGTTAGAACAGTTTTATGAAACAGAGAGAGAGAAAGAGAGACAAAAGAACTCAAAAGAATACATCAAGATGTCAGTGTCCCTGCTGACTAAGGAGTGTAAAACTAAGGTCATTTAGCATGTCAGTATGTCCAAGAAGGACATAGCAGCCTTATGTTTGGCTGGAACGCAGACTACTAATTCAGAGGACAGTCTGATAAGTCCTATAAGTGTGCAGCATGCAGGAAAAGGTCACTTTCACTCATCCCCATTTGACCTTGAAACCCACTTGGCATTAAATATACTGGCACAAGAGATGAAACATCTAGAGTCTGAGGCTGGTGAGAAAATAAAGCAGTTTGCAGTGCAAAGAGACCAGGAGCAAGCAGAAGAAAAGCGAAATGTGTCAGCATGAAAAGGAAATTTTGGTCATTCATTAGAGACACGAATACTGGGGAAGGGGAAAGATGAACCTTAGATGCCAAGGTCAGTACCAAATTGTTTCCACAGTGTAATGAATGGAATTACTTTGACAGTTTTGGCATTTGAAAGGGTGTATTGCCAACAAAACTATAACCTGCTCCTCAAGGAAACACAAACCTATGTGGTGGACATCCCTGATACTTGCCCTGCACCTCACATATCAAAAGGGTTAAATCTAATATGTGACATTAACAAAACCCACTAGAGAGACAGGTTTGTCTCCCAGAGGCTGCCCGCTCTCTGGAATAGACTCCCCATACATGTCAAACAAAGTACGTCGCTGACCCTCTTCAAGTGCAACTTTGATGAGTGGATGGGCAACCAAAAATTTGTCCCAGGGGTTCCAGCTGTGTCCCTCATTGACAGGGGTGACAGGTGCTGATTGAAATTTCTTTTTGGGGCTAAACTCTCGGCTAGGCTTGTATGGCGCCAGAGCCATTAGCCTAATAATCTCCTATGATCCTATAATCAACACCAAAATGACCAGGGTATTGAGTGAAGTTTTAAACTCCTCTGATCAAGGATAAATCAAAGCATCTTCTTTCAAAATTAAGTTATAGTGATTGTTTGATGTAAAGTACAGTTAACAATGTTTATTGGAATGTTTTAAACTGACTCTGGAAGCATCTGGAAAGAAATTCATAGAACGCAGAAGAAAGGCAGAAGATGGCATGAATGATTATGTTGCAGAAATAAGTGCTTCATTTTATAAGTGTTTGAGTGGATGTCAAGTCATAATATTTAAAAAGCTATCAGAACTTTTGGTGAAGGAGCAAGTGATCAGTACTTTGCCTGAGAACAGAAGAATGTGGTTGATAACGCAGGAGTGTAACACTGCTGAAGAGATGAGGAGGAGGAGGAAGAAGACCTCTATCTACCTAGCATGTCACAATTGCACAAAAAGAGGGCTGCAAGCATTACACGTGTGTACAAGAGGAACCTATGCAGGGCAGCCTAAGACATAACAGCATGTTTCACATAAACTTTTATGAGCCACCAGTTCTAGTACATGACTAATTCTTGGGGTTATAAATTTTCAATGTAACTAAAGGGGCATGTTAAGTATCAGTGTTCCTTGAGACAAGGTGGAGATCAAAAGTCAAAGAAGACAGAATGGTGGGTTGTCTAGATACAACTGTGGCATCAAGCTACCCCAAGGGTCTGAAACCTATCCTGTTGGAGTGGAAAAAGACCATTGCCAAGAGGGATACAACATTAGACATAACTGTTAGGCCTGGAGTTATTAGAAATGAGCAACATTTAGGTTCACAGGTTCATAGGTTGGTACTAGGCTATCAGCCCTATGGCCTATACAAGCCTAGCCATAACAATTCCCTGGCTATTTCTTCCCACATTATTTACTTCCCTGGACCCCTGTCTAACAGGGTGACTGACGTGATCCCCGGGGTGAATTTCCTTTCTCCCATCCAATCATCAATGTTCCTTTTGAAGAGGGCCAAAGAGGCACTCTGCTTGACATGTATGGGCAGTCTATTCCAAAGTCTGGGGAGTCTCTGGGTCAGGAACCTATCCCTCCAGCATGTTTTGTTCATTGTGATAAGATTTAGATCCCTGGAGTATGTGGCTCTGAGGGATTGGGATTTCTTTAAGTGCAGCATGTCCCACAGCTCTGGGTTTGACATGGCCTTGTATGTTAAGCAGAGATTGCCTCGGAGTAGATGATATCCGGCAGAGTATAGCTGGAGTTTTTTTAGGCGGTCAGCATAGGGCATCTGCTTTAGGCCTGTGATTCTTTTAGTGAGATATTTCTGTGGCCTTTCCAGTTGTTGCAGATGTCTTGAGAGGTACATACCAAATGGGGCGTTATATTCTATAATGGGTCTAATGAGGGATGAGTACAGTGGGACAATGACCTCCTTTTTTCTGGATGAAAAGCCCTTAGTGATGAGGTGTGCCACATAGAAGGATTTCCTGACTGTTGTGGTGATGTGGTTATTGAAGGTGAGACCACTGTCCACCTGTGTCCCTAAGTCTCTTATCACACTTTCTGTGTTTAGTGTACAGCCACCTATGTGATAATTCATGGGTACATGTTTTTTTCCCAAAGGAGATAACTATACATTTCTTGGCATTGAGCCCATGGCTCTGACACCAAGCATCTGTTTCTGTAAGGCATTTTTGTAGAGTATCCACATCATTTGGGGATTCAATAATGGTTCCCAGTTTGCAGTCATCTGCGAACTTTGTTAGCCAGAGTCCCTTAGTGTTGGCCTGTACTTCAGAGAAGTAGATGCCAAACAAGAGAGGTCCCAAGACTGAACCCTGAGGTACTCCACTTGTCACTTGTCTGGAGCTGGATTTGGAGTCAGCTACTTTTACAGTGTGTGTTCTGTCAGTAAGCCAGCTGGCAACCCATCGAGTGACGTAAGGATTAATGCCTAGCTTAGTATGTTTATCTGTGATTCCAGAGTGGGGGATGGTGTCAAAGGCCTTGGCAAGGTCCAGATAGGCTGTGTAGACTGCCTTACCCCTCATCCACGGCTCTGGAGACTGATTTGAAGAAGTCAATAAGGTTCAGGAGACAAGAACGGCACTTCACAAACCCAAACTGGGTTTGCCCTTGACTGTCCCCTAGAATGAGGGCCACTGAAGGAACACCTTTTTTAGGTACTGATGAACAGAGATTACAGAGTTTATTTGATTAAAAAAGAGGACAAGGGAACAAACTGGTCTCAGTGTGCAATGATATTCCATAAGATGTTTAGCAGGAAATTATCTTGATAATACAGTACCCTGTAGGCATGTGGTTACACACAGCCAAGTATAGGGGCAAGCAAGTGGGAACATGGTGGGTATTGTGGGGGGAAACACGGCAAGTACTCATACCTCCAACCAAGACTGTTGATATGGCTAGTTCATAGTGGTGGTGGGAGTAGTTAGTAGCAATAAACGTGAATCTAAGCTGCAGCTGTTGAAATACACCAGGTTTCCCTTTAAAGGAGAAAGTTAAATGGTAGTAGCAAGCTTGAATTTGAGGCACAGTTGTTAGAAGATAGTAGAGGTCCTTTGATGTAGAAATGAGGAGGATGTAAAGAAAAGCTGTGACAGGTTCAGCTCTAAGACCTTATTTTACAGAACCAGAGGGAGGCAACCAATGAGGCTGCTGATCCTCATGGGCAGAGAAGAGACTGTCTGCTGAGACAAAGTGTTATTGTAAAAAGAATGGATTCCTGAATGACAGCTAGAAGGAAAAGTGGCATAACAGTTGGCAGCACTAAGGGCTTATTGATGGATAGCTCTGGCCATAGCTCACAATATTCCCTTTTCAGGCCATATGGGCATAAAGTGTACAAAAGGAAGGCTTATGCATAATTTCTATTGGCCAGGTACTGCAAAAGATTTGAAGGGATACTGCTAAACATGTGAGCCAGAAAGTTGGCAAGGCAAGAGACAAAGCTAAAGCTTCTCTGACGGCTTTTCCTGTTATCGAGGAACAACTGCAGTGAGTAGCTATGGACATTGTTGGGTGTCTTAGTTACCCAAGCTCTCTAGGTAAGTGGTACATCATGGTTGTTTTAGACTGTATTATTAGATACCCCAAGGCAGTGGCTCTGTCATCTACTGAAATAAAGAAGGTGACAAATGCTTAGGTAGAATTTTTCATACGTGTAGGTTTCCCAAGAGGATTACTGAGAGATAGGGATGTTGCCAACTTAATATCAGATTAGGTGACTGGTTTGTGGAAGTGTTGTGGAGTAAAGCATTTATAGGCTACCCACTACCATTCACAGAACAATGGTCTGGTGAGAAGGATTAACTCTTCATGAAAGACTATGTTGAGAGCATTTGCAGACCAGTTCAAGTGGGAGTGGGACCAGTACATGCACACCCTCCACATTGCATGCAGAAAGTTGCTCTACTGAATTTTCACCCTTTGTGTTGCTGTATGATAACAGGGTGAGGAGACCTATGGACATTATATATGGTGACTTGTTGGTGTTTTTCATTCCCACAAGGAATCTGCTGTGGCGTAGGTCATAAACTTTAGAACCAGACATCTCATGGGATGTGTGACGCCCATGCCCTGGCCCAGCAATCAAGAACCCTCAATCCTCACCACTAACACCAGCGAGGGGCGTCTTATATAGGAGGAAAGGATAACAAATACACACAGTAAAGTTCAATTTCCCTTAAGAGCACATAAAGATCTCAGTCAGTCCGGGGCTGGTCACTCCCTTGCTCTCCAGGTCCCAGATAAGACTCCCTACTGGCACAGCTATAGGGTCCAGATCTCAGCCTAGTGGGCAAGCTAAAACCTCCGGATACCCTCTCTGTCCAATCAGTGCTTCGTGTCCCTGCCCAAGTAGTGCACACAGACACACGCACACACACACACACACACACACACACACACACACACACACACACACACACACACACACACACACACACACACACACACACACACACACACTTTGAGAAGAGTTTATACAACCACACAGACACTCCTGGGGAAGGCTGGCACAGGCTATGCAGCTGTGCCTCATTTTCTCAGACTATACAGTAGTACCGGCAGCCACCACCCACTAATATTTATCAGCTTCTTGAAGGCCCCTAAAAGGGTGTCCAATTATTACTGTGCAATATTATTATCCAATTGGTAGTATAGCCCAGGGCTAAAGCTATTAGTGTCTTTGTACAATTTTACCAAAGGCATGCAAGTACTCTAAAGAGCTTAAATTATCTGTACAAAAACAGCCACAGTTGAAAGTGTTTAAAAGTATTTAATAATAAATAATAAAAACACAAGCCAATACATTTTACTACACAGTGCTAGTCAAGAGTTCAGAGATCACAGAGAAATACTTAAAATAATTCAGTAGTACAGTTCTGACACCACAGAAAAACATTTAGTTTAATCTTTCTAGTTTCTAGCTATTTCTAAGAGAAAACACAAGTCTAAGATAAACTTACAAGTAGCACAAGACAATGCTGGTCAGTTGGCTGGTCAGGACAAAAATGCTTAATGCTCTCTGATTTTCCCTGTTTTTAAAATCACATTCCTGGTTCACATTACATCATTCTTCACACTTTCCTGGGTTCCCATTACATCATTCTTCACATTTCCCTGTGTTCCCAGGCTAACAGAAACTGCATTTACATTCTACACCTCTGGGCTGAAACCAGAGTAATAAAGGGCATTTATGCATGCAAATTCTGGCCATTAACTCTGGCCTTAAAACAATAGCAAGAATTCCTTCAACTAGGCAGGCCAGAGCTGACTTTAGATCAAAGGGTCACAACATGCTTTACTTGGTCAGCAAAATGCACTGTTTGTTACATTTTTGTAACAGCATTTTTTCCATTTAAGACAACAAGCCTGTGGCTTACATTAATATTTACGAATGACAGAATTATCTCCAAAATTCTATCTGGCTAGGCTGGCAACCTTCGCCTATCTTCACATATCTCCCCCGAGGAGAACTCAAGCTAGTTTTTCAAGTGACCCTTGAGAAACGCTGCTTGAGGGAGTTAGGTCTATCTGAGTGTACCTTACCCTCATTCCCTGTCTTAAGAGCCCATCTGCATTGGCATTACTAATCCCCATGTGGTGCTGCATGGACATATCATATGCTTGCAATCCCAGGCTCCATCTTAGCAACTTGGCATTTTACTGGCTGGCTCTGTTTAACCATGTTAGGGGGTTGTGATCTGTCATAACAGTAAATTTCCTTCCATACAGATAAAGCTGAAGTTTCTGCAGTGCCCACACTATGGCTAGACATTCCTTTTCTACAGCTGCATAGCATTCCTCCCTGGGCTGGAGCATATGACTGAGATAAACCACTGGGTGCTCTTCTCCCTCTGAAGAAATCTGGCTAAGTACAGCCCCCACCCCATGGTTCAAAGCATCCACCTGCTCAACAAATTCTTTGCTGTAATCTGGACTGGCTAACACAGGGGGTCCTCCCAAAGCTTCTTTAAGTTTCTGGAGTAGTACCCTGCTGTCCCTAAAATGCTTTTTGGTAACAGGTGCAGGCCATGCCTGAATGGCTTCTACTTTGGCAGTTTCTGGCCTTATCTTACCACTCCCTACTCTATGTCCTAGGTAGGAGACCTCTGCCATACCCACCTGACATGTGCTCAGCGTAATGGTCAACCATGCCCTCTGTAGTCTGCCCAGCACCTCCTGACATGCTGAAGGCACTCTGGCCAGGAATGGCTGTACATGGCAATATCATCTAGGTAAGCAAGGGCAAACCCTCCTCCTAGGACATGATCTACCAGCCTCTGGAAAGTTGCTGGGGCATTCTTCATCCCAAAGGGCATCTTTGTGATCTCATACAAGCCAAAAGGAGTTACAAAGGCTGATTTCTCTCTAGCATTGGGAGTCAAGGGCTCCTGCCAGTAACCCTTGATAAGATCAATGGTTGTAAGATACTTAGCCCCACCCAGCTGCTCTAGGGCCTCATCTGTCCTAGGTATGGGGTAAGCATCTGACTCTGTGTGACTATTTAATTCCCTGTAGTCCACACAGAACCTGGTGCTGCCATCCTTCTTTGGTCCCAGCTCCACTGGGGAGGCCCAGGGACTGTTGGACTCTTGAATCACCCCTAGTTCCAACATCTCCTGTACCTCCTCTCTCAGAGTCTGTTTGACTCTCTCAGGCACTCTTAAGGGGCCCTGCCTAATAGGCTTTTGGGGTCCTGTATCCATGTGCTGCTGCCCCAGGTGGTTGTGCCCTGGTTTCCCAGTGAACATGTCCCCAAATTCCTGCAACACTGCTTGGATTTCTCGAACCTGGGTAGGAGATAGCTGCTGGGACATTGCTACCCCTTCCACTGAGGCATCAGCCAGAGCCGCACTGAGGAGATCAGTCACTAGATCTCCATCAGACTCCTGCTGCAGTCCACAGCAAATGCTCAGCACAAGGGCCTCCCTATAATGGTAAGGTTTCATCATGTTAACATGGTATAATTTGTGCCCCTGCCTTCTGCTGAGCAGTTCCACCATGTAATTAACATCACTTACCTTTCTTACCACCTTGTAGGGTCACTTCCAAGCTGCTTGCAGCTTGTTGTGTCTAACAGGAATGAGAACCATTACCTGCTGCCCCACAGCATACTCTCTAGCTCGAGCATTCCTGTCATACCTCACCTTTTTCTGTTGTTGGGTTTCTGCCAGGTTCTCCTGGGCCAAGCCCATGAGTTCCCTGAGCCTTGTCCTGAGGTTTAGGACGTATGCCACAACAGACACCTTGTGAGACATGCACTCACCTTCCCACTCATCTTGAATTAAATCTAGAGGTCCCCTCACCCTATGCCCATACAGCAACTCAAAGGGTGAAAAACCTGTGGATTCCTGAGGAACCTCTCTATAAGCAAGCAACAGATGGGGCAAATATTTGTCCCACTCCCTCTTAAACTGATCTGCAAATGCCCATAGCATGGACTTGATTGTAGAGTTTAACTTCTCAACAAGACCATTAGTCTGGGGATGGTAGGGGGTGGTCTTCATGTACTTCACCCCACAGGACTTTCACAGACAAGCCAGCAGGGCTGACATGAAATTGGCACCTCTGTCAGTCAGTATTTCTTTTGGGAAATCTACCCTGCTGAAAATCTCTAACAAAGCATTTTTCACCTTCTCCACCTCAATGGAGGACAAAGCCACTGCCTCAGGGTATCATGTAGCATAATCCACTACCACTAGGATATACTTTTTCCCTGTGGAACTTGGGGTACTCAGAGGACCCACAATATCCATAGCTACCCTATGAAATGGCTCCTTAATCACAGGCAAAGGCATCAAAGGAGCTCTCACCTTGTCTCCTGCCTTGCCTTCCTTTTGGCACTGCTCAGAGGTCTTGCAGTACCCTATTACATCTCTGAAAATTTCAGGCCAATATAAGTTTTGCATAATATGCCTCTTTGTACATTTTATGCCTATATGACCTGCAAAGAGAATATCATGGGGTATGGCTAGAAGCACCAAATGGTAGGCTCTAGGCACTACCAGCTGCTAAACTCTCTCACCTTCTAGCCCTCCCTCAGGGGTCCACTCTCTGTATAGTAACCCTTTGTCCCAGTATACAGATCCCCCCTTTCCTTGAGAATCAGGTGCCTCCCTAGCTACCTGCCTCAGGCCTTGCAATGTAGCGTCTAAGAGCTGAGCCTGTCTCAACTTTCTCCTTGTAACCCTTCCCAGCTCCCCTTCCCCAGGAAGTCTGGCATCCTCTGGCAGTAGTGCCTCACTGTCAGGTGGGGTACTACTACTCACCTCAACCTTTGTAGTCACTCTGTCCAAGGGACTGTCAGTACCCCCAAGCAGCTGTGGATCACCTTCAGTCTCACTGCTACAGAGTAGCTCCCTCCCTGAAGTAACCACCTCAACAGTCCTGTCTGGGTCTCCTCCAGGTTACCAATCATATCTGCTTGTCTCCAAGCCTGACAGCGTGTAACTGCATGAGCACATGGTATTGCCTCATCCAAATCCTTTCCTATCAGGACATCTGCAGGATGGTAGTTTGGTACCCTTGTTGTCTCAAGGCATTTTGTCTTTCTCACTTACTGGCTCCCACACCTTTTGTTCCCCACCTTGCCTCCGTGGACACCTATATGTCACATGGCCCCACTGGCTGCATTCAAAACTCCTGGACATTTACCTGGACTAGTGGCTTCCCTGCTACTGGCAGATTCTGTTGGGGGCAGTCTGTGCTGCCCACTCCGGGTTCCATTAGACCCATGAGCAGTACTGGGGGTCCCTATCCTATGCAGGGCTGCCCTGCTTGCCGGATATAGGTCTCCCTTCTTCCCCAACTCATCTGAAGTAGCACATTGTCTATCAGCTAACCAGATCCTCATGTCCTCAGGCAACGTGCTAAGGGCTTGTTCCCTCACCAAAAGGTCTGCCAGCCCTTCAAAAGTGGTGACCTGATATCCACTCACCCGCCTATGGAAATACATGCTCAGTTTAGCAACATATTCACACACACTTTCATCTGCCTTGCGTCTATGCTCACGAAACCGTTTCCTATATGTTTTAGGTGTTAGCTTAAACAATTCTAACAAGTGATTTTTAACAGCAGTATAATCAAAACATGCAACGTCAGACATTTTTGACAAAACAGTAAACAGTTACAGCTTTACCATGGAGTAAGGGGGTCAAGAACCATACCCAGAGCCTTTGGTCAACACCATACTGTTTTCATACCCTCTCAAACATATGAATAAAACTATCAAAATTATCGCCCTCTTTAAACTGTGGAAGAAATTTACTGACCTTTTGTGCTTATGGGGTCCAATTACTACCTTCCCCATTACCTCCATGACTCTGGTGAAGAGTCAACATCTCCTTCTCATGCTGCCTCTTCCTCTCCTTTTCCTCAGCTTCCAGGCATAGCAGTTTCTCATTCTCCTCAGCCTGTAGACTCCTCAGTCTCTCAGCTGCTTCTATCTCCAAATGCCTGACCCCCAACTCAAGTCTCTTTAGCTCCAGATGGATTTTTAAGTCCTCTGCCAAAAGGTTGAGCTGTCCATTCTCTGAGGATATTATATCTCCACTGCCAGTCTGATTGCCCTCCTAGTTGCTATTTACTGATACAGCTGTAACCAAGGCTGCAATCAGATCTACCTTAGACAGGTTTCCATGCACCAGTCCCCTAGCCTGGCACATCTCAGCCAGCTGGCTCCTTGTCAGCTTTCCATACTCCTCTTCTGACATGCTGCCTGCTCACCCTGACTAACTAAACTAACAAAAGAAATAAAACAATTGTAATCTGAACTCTGAGTATTCACTGTGTTGCTGATTTAGAGTACAAAACACCCTCATAGCTCACTGTACACAACCTACACAAATACACTCTACACACACCACTGCAAGCCAATTAGTATTTACCAACCAATTAATATGTGTCATGGATATCCCACCACTGCCACCAATTAATATGTGATGCCCGTGCCTTGGTCCAGCAATCAAGGAGCCTCAATGTCTCATATAGGAGGAAAGGATAACAAATACACACAGTAAAGTGCAATTTCCCTTAAGAGCACACATAGATCACAGTCAGTCCAGGGCTGGTCACTCCCTTGCTCTCCAGGTCCCCAGTAAGACTCCCCACTGGCACAACTATGGGGTCCAGATCTCAGCCTAGTGGGCAAGCTAAAACTGCCAGCACCCTCTCTGTCCAATCAGTGTTTTGTGTCCCTGCCCAAGTAGCTGACACGCACACACACACACACACACCCACTTTGAGAGGAGTTTATACAACCACACAGACACTCCTGGGGAAAGCTGGCACAGGCTCTCCAGCTGTGCCCATTTTTCCTCAGACTATATGGTAGTACCAGCTGCCACCACCCACTAATATGTATCAACTACTCAAAGGCCCTTAAAAGGGTGTCCAATTATTACTGTGCAATATTATTATCCAATTGGTAGTATAGCCCAGGGCTAAAGCTATCAGAGTGGCTTTGTACAATTTTACCAAAGGCATGCAAGTACTCTAAAGAGCTTAAATTATCTCTACAAAAACAGCCACAGTTGAAAGGGTTTAAAAATATTTAATAATAAATAATAAAAACACAAGAGAATGCCTTTTACTACACAGTGCTAGTCAAGAGTTCAGAGATCACAGAAAAATACTTAAAATAATTCAGTAGTACAGTTCTGACATCATAGAAAAACACTTAGTCTAATCTTTCTAGTTTCTAGCTTTTTCTAAGAGAAAACACAAGTCTAAGATAAACTTACATATAGAGCAAAACAGCGCTGGTCAGTTGGATGGTCAGGACAAAAATGCTTAATGCTGTCTGATTCTCTCTGTTTTTAAAATCACATTCTTGGTTCACATTACATCATTCTTCACACTTCCCTGGGTTCCCAGGCTAACAGAAACTACAGTTACATTTTTCACCTCTGGGCAGAAACCAGAGCTATAAAGGACATTTATGCATGCATATTATGGTCATTAACTCTGGCCTTAAAACAATAGCAAGAATTCTTTCACCTAGATAGGCCAGAGCTGACTTTAGATCACATGATCACAACATGCTTTATTTGGTTAGCAGAGTGCACTGTTGTTAATTTTTGTAACAACATTTATTCCATTTAAGACAACAAACCTGTGGCTTACATTAATATTTACAAATGGCAGAATTATCTCCAAAATTATATTTGGCTAGGCTGGCAGCCTTCACTTATCTTCACCCAATCTTCACAGAATGGCACAAGATCACCTAGCACAGGTACAATGGAAGCAAAAGGCCTGGTATGCCTAAATAGACAGAGAAAGAGAGTTGGGTATAAAGTGATGGTTCTTGTTCCTATTATACACAATAAACTGTAGGCAACATGGGTGGATCAATTCACTATTGTGAAAAAGGTAAGTGATGTTATCTGCATGGTAGAGTTGCTAGGCAGCAGGCAGTAGCACAAGGTCTACCATGTTAACATGATTAAACCTACTATGATAGGGAAATTCTGATCAGCACCTGCAGTGGGTTTCACAAGGGGTCAGTAGGGGAGTTTGTGATACACCTTTTTGGAGATTCTCCATCTGACACCTCAGTGGAAAAGGTGGACCTTTTGTATCTGCTCTATCTATTTTAGTTCAGGAGATTTGGCCAGTGCTATGGATATTAGTGGACATGATTACTGTTACGGAAATGTGTATCACCTAGTGAAGCACTATGTGGGCACAAGTCTCCAGTGACCCATCAAACAGGCTCTTTAGAGGATGTCTGAGTAGGTTAAGCAAACCCTGGGAGAAAATATGCAGGAGATGTTGGATTTTGTAGTAATCCCAGAAATGTAGCTGGCTCAACCAGAGCCCTGTGCTGGAATCATGAAGATCTTCAAGTGAAGAGAAAAAAAAGCAGGAATTTGCCCTTTTCCCCACTGTAGTGCGATCTTGGAGTTGGCATATTTCGTTTTGTGTGTGTGTGTGTGGGGGGCGGTGAAGACCCCCACTTGGGAGGGTTTTAAATTTTTAGAATTTAGTGACAGGCACTAGGTTGGCAAGCTGTTGCTTTTCCAAATGAAAACGTTTGATGAAATGGCCATTCAATAAAGAGAGGTTCTGACAATCTGGGTTCACTGAATAGTGATCCGACTAAGTAAGTATTCGATGATCTGATATAGATCCATGCAGTGAGATCAGTCACTCTGAACTGTTTAATCATCTTTATTCTAACAGAATCATATCATAGTCCTGTTAAGTTAAAAAGCATAATCAGAAAATTAATATATTTTTTCTCCTCATTTTTCCCCATGCAACATAATCCTTTGTGCTGCCCCCACACAGTCAAGGATGATTAAGGCCCCCCACAGCCATGAGTAATGCAGATACCTAAACATGCTATGTTGTTCATTTTAGTGGAAAGAATGTCCACTGGCAGGATTTAACTAAGCCAGGAGCACTATGTTAGTGTTAAAATATTTAATGGAATTGTGAAGCTTGTTACTTGGCAAAGCACTCTTACTATAACCAGAGATATCTTTGAAATTTAAGGTATAAATAAGAGTTATTATACAATGACCCCCCCCCCCCATTAATATTCCAAATGTGCACGCTGATTGGTCAGTGTGCATGTTGTAAATCACATTAGTATGTCTTTTTATTTTTTTTCTTGTTACAGCAACGGTGAATGCTAGAGTTTAACATAGCAAGACAGTTTTAAAAAAAGCAACGAAGAAAGGAAGATCTCCGTTGCTTTTTTTAAAGGTGTCTCGCTATATTAAACTCCTTTAACATAGAGAGACACTTTCGAAAAAGCAACGGAGATCTTGCTTTCTCCATTGCTTCCACACACAGGTGATGTACTGCGTAAGCATACACATGTGCAGTACATCAGAAATGCCGCAGAATACCAGACAGCTGCGGAAGGGCAGCACGGAGGCATTATACAATGGCATTATTTAAGAAAAGTAAGTATGTTTTTTCTTAAATAATGCCATTGTGTAATCATACTTCATGCCCGCACCTGTACTCTGGTGTGCCAAATGGTGTGCAATGATGAGCAGCTTATTTGCATGATTTATGTACAATATTACAATATCTTGCACTGTAAGGTATGAAACATAGCAGCCTTGAATCTGATTTTATGCCATGAATAAAGTATATATTATAGTGACTACATTTCCAATAGGTCAGATGTGGAATTAGATATATAATCCCTCCTGGAGCCATGGTGTAAACTGTGCATGTGTAGTGCTGTCTGCAAATTACTTAGGCATATGCATGATGCTGTGTAGAATTTAGTGTGGAGTCAGTGCAACATGGACTGAGTGATTCAGAAACATTAATAAGTTGATGTTGTGTTTGCATAATCGCCACATCCAGGTACTTAAATTTGCACAATATAAGTGGGGAGTAATGCACCGAGCATCACCATGCTATGGAAAAATTTGTAGAGGAGCAACATGTAAACCTGTAGCAGGTATATTTTCTAGTAATTACTTAGAGGCACCCAATCACATCTTCTACAAGGTAAGTTTTTCAGCTTCACTTTTTAAACTATGGTTACTGTTATCTGCTGGGTTACTTAACTGCATAATGGACTAGTTTTGCCGATATTTTTAAGGTATATTGAACAGGTGGAATAAGAGAGGTACTGCAAGGGCAAGGCAGTTTTGCTGAAGGATTATTAAGCCTAATGGAAAACACAACAATCTGCAGATCTTCACAGCACATGTAAACACATTCAGGCAAGCATTGTACTATCACTTTGTGTAAAAACATTTACATGGTCTATATATGTATATCAAATATGCAAAAGTCTTTTTAACAATGAGAGGAAACAATTTATGTCACCTTTGGGAGCAGAAATGTTAAGACTGTCATAATTTGGGAGACATTTGCTTATTAATGTTATATAGATGAAATTAGATAAACTGGATAGACAAATATGAATGTCAGATACAGTAACAGTATGGTATATGGACAAGGGTGACAACAGAATTGTAGGGGAATTCTGGGCCTCACAACCACCATGTTAGTACTATTGTTTTCTATACATGCCTAAGAAAGTTAGTAATCAGAAAATCACTGGTGAGTCTTCTGAAAAATCTACATGTAAGACAAAGTTCTCTGAGGTAGAGAATCAGGTGCTACTTCAGGCCCTCCATCTCTACAGCCAACAGCTATTTGGACAGGATGCTGCTGACCAGGCTTTCCAGGAATGTGTATGGAAAGATATGATGCTGGACATTAATGCTTATGGTGGCTAAGACCATAATTTTAGCATGGTCCGATGGAGGGTCACTGACATTACTCATGCTGCAGAAAAAAAAGAGCTGTTTACCTGGCATGGGAAGATAGGGTGACAGGTATTGGGTCATTGGTTGAGCCATATCTAATGGAGACAGAAAAGTTTCTGTCCTCTCCCAGAGGTAATGACACCTTCACATAATCCCACAGTGTGACGCTGGATATTGGCACAGAGCTTCACTGTACATCAAGAGTATCTACTAGAGATTGCCCAGGTATATAGAGCTCTTCCTCTGTAATTATAGCCATAATTCCTCTTAACCCATTACTCACAGGCCAAGTTATTAACACAGTTTGATTTGGGTTGTGCAGGAACATCAGGGATTCAACCTGCATAACCATCTGCACAGTATGCTATTAAAATGTTTGGTTTTCAAACACCGCCATTCCTAAACCTGACTTTGATGTATGGCTCTGCTGCTGGATCATACGTACACAGGGTATTGTGCTTTGCTGTGCTCACAAGTGATTCTCTAGATGGCACTACCCTTGTTGAATTGCCATTATTTGTTGATGGAGGATCTGCGGCCTCAGATGATGATAGTAAGTACAATCTGACACAATCAAGGAATGCAGTGTGTGTGTGCAGGATAGAGGTAATGAGACTACTGGATCCCCTACACTGACTATGGACACAGTCTCTTTGCCTGCAGACACCCAAAAGACACACATCATAAGGGGTGAACAGGTTTTGGTGTATGCTTCTGGTACTTATATGTAGCCCTGAATGTTTACATATTTATATCATATTTTTAGGCAAAAAGTCAGATAATATGCATATATACAATATATTGTATATATGCATATTATCTGACTTTTTGCCTAAAAATATGATATAAATATGTAAACATTCAGGGATACAGTTCATAGCAGCCTTAATATTAATGGCAATATCAGCAGGTTAGCAGTTTGTGGTTTAAAATATGTTTAATAAATATGGTTTAAAACATGTTTAAAAAATATGTTTAAAATATGTATAAAAAGCAAAATCAGGTTAAACAAATTTTGATGTAATACACTGTATAAGTACCCTATATATAAAATTGAATAGGTTGATACCACTTTAAGTTGTGGGTATAAATGGAGAACCAGGATGCAATATGTGTTTTTGTAATCAAATGTATTTGAATTAGTAACAAGTCACATTGGAAAAGGCTTTAATAGCCGAAACCGGTTTGTGCATATCTAGTTAGGTTGACTTTTGCAACCTAAAATAAATATATCTTTTATCCTGCTGCTGTCGAGTGCTGATCTCTTTTTCGTTTGAGGATTTATGGTTTGGACCGTGCACCAACAGTCCTACGTGCGAGCCTTGGTTTCACAGGTCAAAGGTGTGCCATATGTGGGAGTCATAATAAATCTGTGTGGCCTGCAGACACATTGTAGATGATACTCTGTGCATTGCAGATCACTTGGCAGTTTATGGAGTGATACCATTTGCAGTTCACTTACCTTCTTCTCATTTCCCAAGTGGGGTCTTTATTTCAATGTGGATGCAGTTTGTGACTCCAATATCTCAGTAAAAAAGGCTAAACTATAGAATTCCTGCATGGTGTTTTTTCTCTCTTCTGTAGTATGTGGTAACCAGATATGCTCCCCCACACGATAAAGCATGACATCAAAAAAGTGATAAGTTATTCTCAAGGCAGATGCCTGAGATACCCCAGTGTGTCTCCAGTAGGTCACTGAAAGTTCCCTCTCTATGTTAGTTTATGTAAATCTGCAAATGCTTTTGTATTCACTGGGGCAGGTATGCTACAACTCCCATGTGGCAGAAAACAAAGCTGGCATGTCTTGCTTGGTGTTCCTATCTACACTTGTACTGGTCAACGACATTGATGTCATGGAGTCAATGAAACGTTAAGCATAATTGGATGACATGATGCCTCCTAGGGTGATGATGTGCACAATAGTGAATTATAATGGCAATAGATGCTTTTTGCAGAAATTTAAGAAAGTTCAGTTACAGATTTGCTGTTCTGAACTGTTTGGAAGTTTCTAGAAGGCCAGTGCTTGCTTGGGCTAAAGGGAAGTCTCTGTGTTCACCAGTGGGAGTGGTTAACACTGAACAGCCTGCCTGTCCCTAGAGGAGTGGTTACTGCCTAGAAGCTGTAGTTTTATTGGCCATTTTGGGTCAATTCTAAACTCCTTGATCTCTCTCTCTTAAAACCCTACTACTCTCTTTTTGCACGGTTTTGCGCACTGAGCAGCGTTGGGCAGTGCCGCCTAAACAGGTTTCAACTATTCCAGGCTCCACAAAGTCTGCTCTTCACTTTTTCCCTTAGAACTGTTCAAACTCTCAAAGTAATCACTCTATTCTCTTTCTGAAGCCCTGCACTTGCTCAGCTCTTACAAGGAAACACTAACTAACTAAAGCACTACACCCTCCTTGACTTCTCATAAGTATTAGGCTCCCGATTGGTCCTTCCTGATCAAGTGAAAAATCAGTTCCCTTCCCTAATCTGATCAGTAAAAAAACAGTTCCCTATACTAATCTGGTATGTCCAAGGGTCAGTTTCAAGGTTACTCTCCAGTCCAGCTTGTGAATCTGGGAATTTTGAGGCAATGTTACAATTGCCTTATGTACACAGACAACCCTCTCCTCCTTCCAACAAACTCTAATACATGTGAGAAATGCAGTTACAGAGCCAAACTGGAGGCAGAGCTCTCTCAACCCAAGACTGGCACAGTCAGTCAGGAGGAAAAGGTAACCACCTGCACCACAAATCCAGTCTCACACAGACCTATTGCATCTGCATACCCAACACATAAACACACAAAAACTTACTCGGAGGCGCTAAATAAAAATCTACCTAAACAGCAAAGACCTCCTAAGCAGATATCCAAGCAACAGCCACCCCATAACAATACCCATGAATCACATATCTCACAAAATCAGTGTGCCTCACAGTCACAGCCCTTAAGGCCAAACAACTCACCAAATACACGTGTTATAAGGGGCTCTATTGTCTGGCACACTGACGTCCTGCTCACCAGACTGAACAAGGAGAAGGTCACTGTAAGCTGTCTGTCGGGTGCCAGGATCCACCACATAATGCAAGCACTCAGGTCACTCCAAAGCAAGTACAAGTATGACTCTGTCACTGTCCATGCTAGTGTGAATGACCTGAGACATACCTCCCTGGACTACATGAAAAGAGACATAGAGGAGCTCTCTGACCATGTAGCCCAGGCTGGTATGACCCTGACCTTGAGTAGCATCTTGCCCTCACCAAGAATGATGCCACAGTATAAAGACAAAATGATCAGTTTCAACAATTGGCTAAAGTATTGGTGTCATTCAAAGAGGATCCAGTGTCTGTCAGCCTGGGATGACATGCTCGACAAGCCATGTTGCTTCCCTAGGGACGGCTTGCACCTGTCATCCTTAGGCTTTCGTATACTGGCCAAGGCTCTTGCCACCCCCATAGTGCCTTTTTTAGGCAAGGCTCAAAGGACAAACCCACCTCCATAGACAATCCAAGGATAAAAAAAATAAAGGTAATGCCACTCAATGCCAGAAGTCTAAACCTCAAGATGCATGCACTCGAGGCTCTCCTCAGTATGGAGAAAATCGATGTCTGTGCAGTAACAGAAACCTGGTTCAAGGCTCCTGAGAGCACCAAAGCACTACCAGGTTATAACTCATACCATGCGTTTCGGCCCCAAAACCCGGACCGAAGCACAAAAGGAGGGGGAGTATCTATATTCATCAAAGATACCTACACCTCCAGGTTAGTGGCACTGCACGAAGCATCGGAAACCGTCCATGTGCAACTAACAGTGGGCAAAACTGCCTTTCAGTTTGTAGCCTCCTACAGAACACCCTCCCTATTACAGGAACCCCACTTGGCATTCCTGAGAACACTGGAGAATATGAAGGTCTCTCCAAACACTATGTTATTCGGTGACTTCAACTACCCAAACATTGACTGGGAAAACTACTCAAGCCCAAACACCCTCACCCAACGGTTCCTTGAATTTATAAACTCTAACACGATGGAACAACTGGTCACCACTCCCACAAGAGGGAACAACATATTGGACCTGGTCATAACCAACATGGGGAATCTATGTTCCACACCAGAGGTAAACCCCTCATTGGTAAGATCAGACCATAAACAAATTTCCCTGGACATCCATATCCCGTTCCCACCCCCAGCCTAGGAAATCACTGTAAAGAATTTCTCAAAAGCCAACTTTGCACTTCTCAAAACTGAGGTGGAATCCTTCAAAGCCCCTGGGCCAGAGGATAATACAGCCAAATCCGCAGAATCCTTTACAAATGCATTCTATGAGCATCTGCAGGAATGCATGGATCATGCTATCCCAAATAAAACCAAGACTCACTCCTCCAAAAACAGGAGACCGGTCTGGTGGACACCGGCCATAAATAAGCTATACAACAGAAGGAGGAAGCTACTACATGACAGAGCAAAATCCAAAAAAGGGAAGGCATCTCTGATCAGTATTAGCAAGAAACTTCAATCCCTCATAAAATCATCAAAGGCCAGTTTCGAAAGAAAAATTGCCCTAGACACTAAAGATAATCACAAGGCCTTCTTTAGTTATGTCAGGAATATGGGTGGAAACACGCAGATATGCTCTGAATTGTTGCATAACGGTACAAAATATACCGAACCTACAGACATAGCCAACATCCTGGCAGACAGATTCAGCACAGACTTCTCCCCCCCCTTCCCCCCAAAGGAGCAAATACCTATCCGAACTGAATGTAACCTCCCTGACATCACAGATGCACAGGTGAAAGCTTCCCTCTGCAAAGCAAAAAACACAGCATCTATGGGACCGGACGGTATCCCAGGTTGTGTCTTACACGAGCTCCAAGAAGACCTGAACCCTCACATTAAGTCACTGTTCAAACTTAGCCTTACTACAGGATATGTACTCAAAGAATGGCATACAGATACAGTGGTCCCACTCCACAAAGGTGGTACCACAACGGACCCTGGGAACTATCACCCCATAAGCCTGACTAGTCTGGTCTGTAAAGCTATGGAGCATATTATCATGGAACTCATAAATAAAGACATTGGGAGCCTCCAGACACTGGACCCTACCCAATTTGGCTTTCTTAAGGGCAGATCTTGCCTCTTAAACCGAGTTGATTTTTTTGAAACAGTTACCAAAGCCATAGATGAGGGCAAGGTAGTCCACACAGCCTACCTGGACCTTGCAAAAGCCTTCGACACAATACCCCACTTGGGCATCATAAATAAGCTTACCAGCTTAAATATCAACCCCTATATTACAAGATGGGTTGCAAACTGGCTCAGAGATAGAACCCACATGGTCAGAATCGCAGGTACCATGTCCGAATCCAAACCAGTTACAAGTGGCGTCCCACAGGGCTCAGTTCTGGGACCTCTCTTGTTCGGTATATACTTCTCTGAGGTTCAGGCTAACACGGGGGGATTATGGCTGACAAAGTTCGCAGATGACTGCAAACTGGGGGCCATAATCGAATCTCCAGCTGACACAAGCATCCTCCAAAAGGGTCTCACAGAGTTGGATGCTTGGTGCCAGAGCCACGGCCTCAAGCTAAATGCTAAAAAGTGCATAGTCATCCCCTTTGGGAAAAACAAGGTGCCCACAAATTACCACATAGGTGGTAATCCATTAAGTACAGAAGAAGTAATTAGAGATTTGGGGACCAACGTAGATAGTAATCTCTCATTTGATAATCACATTGCCATAGTGGTTAGAAAGACCTTCTATGTAGCCCACCTTATCACGAAAGGGTTCGCATCTAGATCAAGAGAGGTCATTGTGCCCCTCTACTCGTCACTCATCAGGCCCATAATTGAATACAATGCCCCTTTTGGGATGTACCTTACCTGACACCTGCAGCAACTGGAGAGACCCCAAAAGTACCTCACCAAGAGGATCATGGGCTGCAAACAGATGTCCTATGCAGCTCGACTAAAGAAACTCCAGCTCTACTCAGTTGCTTACCGCCTACGCAGAGGCGATCTATGCCTGACGTACAAAGCCATGTCAAACCCAGAATTAATGGACATGCTCCACCTCAAAAAGTCCAAGTCCCTTAGAGCTACATGCTCCAGGGACTTAAACCTCAGCACAAAAATAAATAGGACATGCTGGAGGGACAGATTCATTTCCCAGAGGCTCCCTTCACTCTGGAATAGAATCCCAATTCATGTTAGACATAGCCCCTCGCTGACTCTCTTCAAGCAAAATCTGGTCGCGTGGATGGGAAATCGCAAATTCACCCCTGGGATCTCTTCTGTGTCCCTGCTAGACAGATGCACAGTAAACTAATCTTAAAAGGGTACCTTCTGTGACCTACTTTACAGATGCACAGTAGGCTAATCTAATAGGGAGGCGGAAGCCAAATACATTCTGGCTAGGCTTATAAATGCCCTAGGGCAGATAGCCTAGTATCTACCTATGGATCTATCTACCTATGAACCTATGAACATATTAACTAATACAGTGTCATCCAGTAACATTTGTCACAATTTATTTGCATGAATGCAGATGTTTGACTGTGTTCATTAACCTGAATGTTGCAGCTCCATGATGCAGCATTTATACATTTAAAATTTTTCCACCATCTTGATTTGCCGCATTAGAATATGCAGTACTACTCATTTTAATAACATTGCTCATTACTATCTGATTGTATAGCCATTAGTATATACCATGGGCAGCACTTGTTTGTGTCTTTCGGCTTTTCCCGGTTAGGGGTCGCCACAGCAGAACTCCGGTCCTCTAATGATTGGCAGTAGAGTTTTACTTGCTGGCTTGCCAGGCCTAACGCACAACCTTCAACAAAGGAACGCCCATTCACGCATGTCGCCACACAGGAGATGCTCTAACTGAGAATCGAATGGGCAATGTCTGACTGTGAGGCGACAATGCTACCGCAGCACCACCACCGTGGGTATACCTCTTCAATATTCTCCTTTAGTGGGAAGTATATCTTTGAATTGCACAAACCTTGTGTGTTGCTACTTCCCTTGCAAATTCACTTACCATAAAGCAGCTAGTTTTTTTTAATCCCCAGCCACAAATTTTGTAACTGAAGTCTTGTTGTCAATAAGTACAGGAATTATGCATAGTGTGTGAAATGTGAAGTAAACTGTAATTGAACTACTCTATAATTACAGGATCTCTGACTTTTCTCATGCCAGGAAGCTAGGTATATAAGTTCAGTTACAAAATTATTTAAGGAAATAGCTGACTAGGAGCAAGTAATCAAGCATGTAAGTATGTAAATGTGAAATCCTGTTTGACTGCATTGATGGTTTCTCTGTGAAAAAAAAAGATATAAATAGCACTGCTGAATGAACAGAATGTGAGAAGACAAGGCAGCAGAATTACCATGAAGACTAAATCTGTGACTTTTTTTTCTTTACACTTGCATCTCAGCTTAGAAATTTAGCTACTGCAGCTATGGTTTAATAATTCTTTCAGGTAAGAAATAGGTGGAACAAATACTAGCTGTAGATAGATGCTTTATGTCATTACACTGAATATCCACCTACAGTAGATTTGTGCAGGAATAAGTTTCAGTCAGTGACTGGCTATGGAGTATGCCAGTATCCTAACTGAAAAGGTTTGCAATACGTTTCACAAAAGTACAGATTTTGGCTACATGATTGTCAGAAAATCAGATATATTTTTAAGATGAAGCTGTTGTATGGACATTGTGCATATGTTTGTGTGTGTGTACACTTCAGAACATCTAAAACTAATAACATCTAAATTCAAAACATCGAGACTACAACATCTAAAACCCAGAACATCAAATCTTATAACATCAAAACTTTGCATCACAACATCAAACACTACAAGTAACATCCCTCCACCTATAACACCAAACTAACAAACACACTTTTTACTATGTTTCTGTAGGGGGCAAGCCCCCCTGCACCCCCCCATGCAGGGGCGGCTCATGCTATAGGACTGCAGGACTGCAGCCCTCCCACCTAGAAACAAATAGAAAACAAACCGTGAAACAAAAAATTAAGAAAACAAAAAACTTCATTTTTCATGAGTCCCAGAACTCCACAGGCTTGAACCCTGTACCTTGTATGCAGGTGTTAAGGGCCTGAGTTCCCTAACCACCAACTTTTGTAAAAAGTCTGCAGATTTTTGCCTCATATTTGATTTGCTCTATTCCTCATAATATCTGTGGTTTCTAAATGCTCCAGTGCTTAATATTTAATGGTGCAGTGGTAGCATTGTTGCCGCACAGGTGCAGGTTTTCCAGTTTGATTCTTGGCTGGGGTGTTTTCTGTGTGGGGTTTGCATCTTCTCCCTGTGTTTGTGTGGGTTTGCTTTTGTGTTCTCCCATGTTACAAAGAAATATCTGCATTATTTCTTCCTGGGCCTCTGCTGAAAATAGTTTTTTTGTTCCAAGTCAGACTGTCCTGTTTAACAAATGTTCAATAAAATTGACAGGCATTTGAATTTCAGACTTCAGGTTTCTGAATGTTTAATTCCTTGCATATTTGATGGTGCAGTGGTAGCATTGTTTCCTCACAGCTGTAGACTTTTCTGTTTTGATTCTTGGCTGGGGTGCTTTCTGTGTGGAATCTGCATCTCCTCTCTGTGCTTGTGTGGATTTGGTCTGGTGTCCTGCCATTTTACAAAGACATGTCTTCAGTATTTCTCCCTGGGCATCTGCTGAAAATTGTTTTTGTTCTGTCAGAAGTAAAATTGACAGGCATTTGAATTTCAGACTTCATATTCTTCAGAAAATACATAGTAACACAACCTTTTATTCTAGCAATTTTCTAAGTTTATAAGATGAATATTTGAAACGTGTCCCTATTTTTGGGACTGTATTCCTCCATTATTGGCTTCGTCCAGGTTTTTTGTGCTAAGGTTGACAGCTATGGCAAGAACTGAATTCGCTGAATATGTTTGAAGGCTGTATTCCCTCATTACTGGGTTTGTCCAGGTGTTTTTGTGCTAAGAGGTTGACAGCTATGGTGAGAACTGAATTCACTAAGTGATTGCCATTTAAGTTTCAGTCTTCCTCTCTTTCACAAAGCAGCTGATTTGATGTAGTGGTATGTTGCTCGACTGTTTTGTACAGGGACCTTGGCAGTAAAATGTATGGTGGTAACAGCATTTCATTCTAGCAACTTTCCAAGATTATACAAGCAATGTTTAATGTGTCCCTGGTTTTTGGGCTTTTGACCCCCCCCCCAATAAATGTTGGCTTTTTCCAGATTTCTTGTGCTGCGGAGTTGAGATGTACTTGAGTATTGAGTAGATTTTACAAGGAGCTGAGAGCTGCAGGGGAAGCGAAGTTTAGTGCTGCTTATGTTAAGTCTACTTGTATTGTTAATAGTGCAACAGGTTGTGTACTTGCTTTTGATGCAAAAGGCTGTGGGTTCTACTCCCACAAGGTGTGGATGCTGCCGTACTGAGAATGTCTTCCTTGGCGAAGATGCTAACTATGAGCCTGTTATCAGTTTGCCATCCATTTCCTATTGCAATATTACTAGCTTATCATTTTTAATGTAATATAGGCAATTTATTCCTCAGGGGCAACAGACACTTTATTTTTCGATGAAACCATGAAATATAAAGATGTTTGCTAGCAGCAACCTCTTCATTAGTTACAGATTTCTTTAATGTGGAATTATTAGATGACTTTTACTTCTTCAGAGATTGTGCATATTTACTGATAATGGTGGACTGTAGAATTGTGCATATTTACTGATAATGGTGGACTGTAGAAGTTTGAGTAGACTTTTATGATGGAAATGTTCTGAACTGGGCAGTTTTGTCATGGGTGCATGCATTTTGTTTCATTGTTTACTGGAAAAATGTTCTGAATTGGGCAGTTTTGTCATTATCAGTTCATGCGTTTTGTTTCATTGTTTAATAAATTTAAAATGCCCTCTAACAACTGCACTGCATTGTACAAGGAATATAATTTAGCACAATCAGGAAGGTGTATCAAAGAGCACATGTATGTTTCATATGCAAGGGGGCTATGATTTGAAAACAGCCCAGAATTAATCTTTATCTGCCACTGGCAAAATGTTTCTTTGAATGTGGGTTTCAATGCTGTTTCAATGAATATGAGTTTCAAGGGCAGAGAAGTTTTAATGCTAAGTCTGTTTTCATTGTGAGACTGCATTGCTTTGTTTAGCAGATGTCTTAGTGTTTGTACTGTAAAATGCAAAATAAAACTTTCAAATGAAGTCCAAATCATCATAGAAGTAAATCAGTATGCACATTAGTGTTTATGATAAATGGAGTGAAATAGCCAAGTAATGGATCATTGGAATGGCTGCAGGGGGGAGGCTCCATTCAACCATGATTTTGTGAGGGGGAAGGGCAAAACACTCAGACAGCCCCAGCTGAACTATACTTCCCAACTGTCCAGATTTTCAAAGAATGAATAGATTTTTGCTTCTTATTTTTGGTTTGTTCCTCATAAAATTTGTGGTTTTCTGGCAAATCATTTAGGAATTAAGTCACTAAATAATGACACACTGAGTTTCAGACTTCATAACCTTCAGAAAAATGCATGCTAAAGTAAGACCTATTATTCTATCAATTATCTCAGTTTATATAAGAGCAATTTTTAGTACTGTTTATATGTTCCCCCAAAATATTTGGCCTTGTCCAGATTTATTGCATTAACAGGTTGAGAGGTACATGCAAATAAATTGCTTTATAGAATTAGGCATAGCCAAACCTCTCAACTGTCCTCGATTTCGGCTCAAAATGTTGCTCTTCTCCTTAATAATCCCTCCGCAAAATAGCAATTTTGGAAGAAAAATTGGAGGGTTTACAATTAAGAAATAAATGTAATAATCAGAGTTATAGATATTTCAGAAATGCATGTAGATTCTTTTATTTTGTCAGCTGCTCAAGTTAGCAGTACTAATATTAAAGTGTCCCTTTTTTGATAGGTTCCCAGCTATACTGTGTGGTTATTTTATATTTTTGCATCACATTTTTGGTCCATTTTTCATAAAATTGTGGGGTTTTTTTGGCAAAATAGTGACAAATCATTACAGACTGAAGTTAGAAAATAATGACAGACATTTGAGTTTCAGATTTCATACCATTCAGAAAATTCCTACTAATGCAAGACCTATTCTATTATCTTTCTAAGTTTATAAGAGCAATATTTAAACATTGTCCTTATTTTTGGGCCTTTGTCCCACTTCTGTGTATGGCTTTGTCCAGATTTCTTGCTCTGAGGTTGAGAGGTATGACAAATGTGTCAGGGCTATCACAGTCAGCCAGAGACATTTCAAATTGTGACATACTTGTTGCACCCCACTCCCCCATGTAGTGACTCTGGATGTGTCCAAGCAAGGCAAGGAGTAGTTGTGCAGTGTAAATGTGCAGAGTATCCCCCCATCCAAGGTAGACACAAGTACTACAGTGGCTTTTCATCTGTCCTTGATTTTGCAGAATGGTCTGGTTTGTCATATTTTTGTACTGTTGATTTATGCTTATTACTCAAAGTGCCTGTTGCTCTGTGTTTAAGTAGCAGTGCTTTAATGACCATCAGGTAAGCTTGTCTGAGATCGTAAGATGCAAGTAAGCTTTAATAAGCATACTGTTAAAGAATTGCCAACAGTGAAAGCCTTTCTATTGTTGCCATGCAGAGAATACTTAACTAGATAATGTATAAGTCTTGGGTATTGAAATGCATATGACAGTATGTGTAATAAAGGACAGGATTACATTATTTTAAGAAGCTCATTACACTTGTTGGAAACTTCCAGTCATCTCTGCAGGCTTTACCTGTAAACTAAACAGAATGCCAATCATGTGTGGTCCATAACCTGTACAGTAATCCTTTAAGCAATGTATCTTGAGCTTGTTTCTTGTTTGCTTTTCATTTTTTACTTTGATCATGTTTTCCCCATGAAACAAGTAGATAGTTGTCAGGCAGCAGGTCATTTTTGGTTAAGAAACATTTTTACAAGTGGGGGCATCACAGAGATTTCTACTTTCAGCGTGTTACTTGGTACTTTAATATAGCTGAATATAAATTATAATTAGAACTGCAGTGCAAGGAGAAGTGGTTTGAGTTGAGTGCTGCTTGTTTTTCTTATACTTGATTTTGACTGGCATTCCAGTAATGTATTTAAAAAGTAATTTATTTTTTCATGCCTCACAACCTTTTTGTTTCCATCTAGATATTAAGTAAGCTGTCATGCAGCCAATGCAGTGAAATATTTTTATTCTTCTACACTTCATTTTGTCTTGATTGGACTCTCATAATGACGGTTTGGCACCCAGGGCAGCGTATTTAATTAAAGTTAGTTTTTGTGGTTTTGAGCATAGCTCCTCCCCTTTCTAGTTGGCTGCACCCCTTCCCATTGACCTCACCCATTCAGCTGTCTCCTGCAGCCCCCCTTTGATTTGAAGTCACCAGCCGCCACTGCCCCCCACACCACCTGTAAATTAAATATACCAACTCCAAGATCGCACTACAGTGGGAAAAAGTTAATTTCCTAACCCCAGTGTATTGCGATCACTATAAAGAATGTACACATAATGTCTGTATCACTTACCTGTATGGCCTAAAAAACACATACAGAGTGGCAAAATAAACACTGTACAAATAGCATAAATTCCTACATTATATAACTAAAAACTATATAAATAAAAACTACAGCATCTCATACTGATACCACAAGAATAACAGATTAAATGACATTTGCACATTTCATGATACACTATTCCATATTATACATTTTCGATGTTATGAAATTCAATGTCATAAGTTTTAGAGGCTTTGGGTTTTAGATGTTGTGGTCTCGATGTTTTGAATTTAGATGTTATGAGTTTTAGATGTTTTGAAGTGTGTGTGTCTGTGTGTGTGTGTGTGTGTGTGTGTGTGTGTGTGTGTGTGTGTGTGTGTGTGTGTGTGTGTGTATGTATATATATATATATATATATATATATATATATATATATATATATATATTTACTATCCAAATCTCACAACACACTTCTGCGAGTGATCACTTACCTGAAATGAAATGTCGTAAAATCCAAATGCCAACTGATCGCATAACCAAAAGTGGTAATCTTGAAAAGTCGTCAACTCAGGAATGTCGACTTTACTGAACCTACCTGGACTTCTGGTTATGTCCTATGAATGTTTTGCACGGTGGGAAGCCCCCCCCCCCCTGCTCACCCCAAAACCCTGCTACTAATATATACAAACTCCATGATCGCATTACAGTGAGGGAAAGGGTACATTTCCCAATGCTCACTATAGTGCGATCTCCATTCAAAATGACAAATCCACAAGAATAAATGCTAATGTGCATTCACTCTTGTGGATTCAAACATTTAAAAATTGAAGTTATGGCATCTTGGAACAGTGCCTTTTGACTTCGCAAGTTCGCATAACTGTTTTCAGACATTTTGTTTGCAACTCAAATATTCTCCTAGTTAAAGTTAGAGCAATGAGTAAACTGTTTTCCATGTCAAGGACTTCAAGTCAGCCTAATGAGTTGATTCAAAAGGTATCACAAAACACAGAGCCTGAACAAACAATGTTGCACCAGATAACTTGAAGTCAAGTACTAGAATAATATAAAAACGTTCAGTAATCAAAGTTGTTTTATTAAGCGTTTAATTGTAAAATCCACTTTTCGTCAAGGAAACAGCTCAACTTCTTCAGAACAAACGGTCAGGCATTATAATCCAGCCCATTTAAATACAATAAAACCAGGTCAAATGTTTAAATTAATTAATTTAAATGAAATACGTTGACATTTAAAAAAATATCAACACTTAGTACATAATTTATGTTACAAACCATTGTTGTTGATAGGTTACTATAAATATGTTAATTAAAATGTGATGTCTGAAAATATAAACATGTACAAAATTAAATGTTTAAAAACATATTACTTATGTAATCACGTAAAGTGTACCCATATTACATGATCAAAAAGTATGCATGTGGCAAAAAATATTGTCAAGAAACATTGTACAGCACACAAACATGTATATAATTCATATCCAAAAAAATTATCCAGAAAATGTTGCAAATTTTAAAATTATTTACACCAACTATATATTATAAAAAATGTATATATCATAAACAATATATGTATGTGTGTGTATACACCAACACAACAGGAATGCCCAAATGATTTCCAATGATAAAGATTTTGAAGACGAATGTAAACTGTTACAGTCCTTCTTTTCTCAGAGAGGTTACCCACTTGGTTTAATACATGAGTTGATGAGTGAAGTCCACTACAAAAGGTACACAGGTGTATATACCCCAATTTTAAGTGACATAGTACAAGACAACTCCTGGGTTAGAGTGGAGAAACAATCTTTTAGTCCTTATACTTTCATTTCTACCTTTAATATTGATTCATTTGAAGTATCAAGCATTATTCAAAAGAATTGGAACATCTTTATGAAGGATGGCCATCTTAGGGACTTATTTCCTTTATTACCTAAAGTGGTTTTTAGGAAAGGAAATAACTTGAAATCTATCATAGAGACCAAATTTAGGACCTCTAGTAATAGAGATGGGATGTTTAAGTGTGGTATGTGCCGTATTTGTAAATATATGGACACAAACACTAATTTTACTATAGGTAACAGGAAATTTAAAACACCAGGAAGATTTGATTGTTCGAGTAAACAGGTTGTCTATCTAGCCAAGTGTTCACTTTGCCCAGCTTTCTATATTGGTAAGATGGATAGAAAGCTGGGCAAAAGAATCTATGAACATATTTATTGTATAGATAACAATAAATTAGAGAACTCATTGGCTAGACATGTGAATGAGCATCCAGGCCACACATTTAAATTTGGAGTTATTCACCAACTAAGAAGTGATGGGAAGGGTGGGCAAGAATCATTAAAATTAGAAAAGAGTGAATTACTTTGGCAATTGAGGTCAAATGCCTGCCAATATCCAGGTTTAAATGAAACATGCTCAATTATGTGCATTCTGCGGTTAAATAATTTAATGAGATAAAGTAAGTCATTAAAGAATAAATACGTGGTGCTTACAATGGGGTTAGGAATACATTATATTTGTAATATTCTATTAAATATGAGCTATACACAGAAGTTTAGGAAGCGAACCACTAATTTTATACTAATTTTATAGGAAGGGAATTCCTGTTGTGTGGGTGTATACACACACATACATATATTGTTTATGATATATACATTTTTTATAATATATAGTTGGTGTAAATTTTATAATTTACAACATTTTCTGGATAATTTTTTAGGATATGAATTATATAACATTTGTGTGCTGTACAATGTTTCTTGACAATGTTTTTTGACATATGGGTATTTTTTGCCACATGCGTACTTTTTGATCATATAATATAGGTACACTTTACGTGATTACATAAGTAATATGTTTTTAAACATTTAATTTTGTACATGTTTATATTTTCGGACGCCACATTTTAATTAACATATTTATAGTAACCTATCAACAACAATGGTTTGTAACATAAATTATGTACTAAGTGTTGATATTTTTTTAAATGTCAACGTATTTAATTTAAATTAATTTATTTAAACATGTGACCTGGTTTTATTGTATTTAAATGGGCTGGATTATAATGCCTGACCATTTGTTCTGAAGAAGTTGAGGTGTTTCCTTGACAAAAAGTGGATTTTACAATTAAACGCTTAATCAAACAACTTTGATTACTGAACGTTTTTATATCATTCTAGTACGTGACTTCAAGTTATCTGGTGCAACAGTGTGTGTTCAGGCTCCATATTTTGTGGTTTCTTGGTAATACCTTTTTTCTTTTGTTGGTCTTTGTTTGTGTCTACCATGGATCCTGAGACGCCACTGTGTTCAACTCCAGCTACCAGCCAGACTGAGAGTCAAAGTAACCTAACGGCATTGATAGAGTTACTATCGCAGAAAGTGGAGAATCTGTCTAAAAGGATTGAAGATTCTATTAATCCGCAGTACAGCTCACAACGTGAAGGTGTAATCACAACACACACCAACACGAGTTTATCAGTTTCGAATGGAGCATCATTGTCATTAAATCAACCTTCCGTTAATGCTGCTGACGGAACCGGCACAGCGGATATACATGACGAGTAACAATTGAACAACATTGGGATTCCTTCCACCATCCCTAACTTGGATTTATAGCTCAACAGGTCTTTTTCCTTTTCTGAATCTTCCTTGAACATTACTTCAGATGCCAACTGTGAGGTAAGAACAGATTTATCCTCGAAGTTAAATACATTAGATGAAAAACTTTTTAAACTACGGAAAATACAGCTTGAAATAGCGTATTTCCATGAATGTATTAAATTGAAGATTATACCTAAAGGGCTTAGACTTTGGCAGTACCTACGGGGCATATAGCAGGTTCCGAATTTCATAAAGCCCTTATAGACATGTTCGATAGGCATGGGTTTGAGTTCCTGCAACTGTTATGTATTCATTATCAAAAGACTGTTGATAACGTGATTAATGAAACAAATATTTTGGATAATGATATAAGAAAGGACATGGGATTCTCAAGATACCAGTTTGATTTTAATCGTATATTTACAAGTATCGATCAGTATGTAGTGAAAAGTAATGTTACTAAAATTAAGAAAATCAAACGGAGCTTGAGGGACTATGAGGCAGGTGTGGCTTATCCAAAGCCACCCAATTCGCAAGGCAGTTTTCTGCCTACTGCCAACGTCCCTGTTACGAACAGTAGGGACAGTCGGAACTTGGAAAACATGTCTATCCCCTCAGAGAATGTCAATGATTTTAATTCCAATCAGTCAAATGCTGTTTCTGGAGCTATTCGTCGTAGTGACAGAATAGCATGTATGAATAGTAATAACAACACTAACATTGACAATAATGTGGGGAATTCTAACCATGGTATATCAAATTCGAACCATACAAATTTTCGGAATCAAGCCTCGACTACAAATGGACCGAAAACAAGGGCAACAAGGAAAAAGAACAGGAACAAATGGTAGAGGAAGTGATGTTCGACTCAATAGAAATTAACTATCCCAAATGTAACCTTTTATATAATTCCAACAAGGACTTTAAGATTTTTAACTATTCTGGGATTGTTATTGAGCCGGACATTATTGATCTATTAGCGAAGGGGCAAACCTTCGTTCCTTCTAACCATTTTGACATAGCAAAAACATTAATTGACCTTAAATTATTTACCCGCAAATAGAATTTAGTAGCATTGATGGGTGAGGATTTGAATGTAAGAAGTGTCTATTACGTATCTAGTGTATATGATCCACCACTACACCCACTAATAGCATTGTATGAGCAGTTAAAGGAGTACAACAGGTTTCTCTAATGTATTCCTCAACTTCACGGCCCTTTTCCTCCCTATTTACATTCTCCTCTGTAAAGCAACAACAATAAAGCATTTACAATTTTTATAATAACCCTTACTTCTGTAACAGAAGCCTACCTTCTCATACTGTGATGGTTTCACTTTCAAAGTGATTCTCTCACATTTGAATAAAGCTTGCTGGAGTTGCCCAATTACTGACATCATCGAGGCCAGGCAGTGCAGGTACTTTTTTTTTTTTTTTTTAATCAGTTCCCTCCCACAAAGTGATATCACCACAGCGGTCATCTCATTCTAACTAAAATAATAAGACCCACCCATTCTGTGATGTCATGGCTCCCTTGTCCTTCCCCCAGTCTGAGTGCTGTTCATTTTATTCAGTAGTAGTGTAGTAACACCGATGTTTGGAAACACAGAAATTTGGTATGCATACTTGTACATTCTGCACGGCAAATGATGTTTAGGTGGTGTATCACTTGCATACTTCTCTGTTGTATTTGCACCAGATACTGCTAGTGTGCAGTGCGGGAATAGAAAGATTAAAACATTACCCTGGTATCAGAGGTGGCAGTGCAACATATTCATAGTGGCTTAACATGAGAGTAGCTCTAAGCAAGCACCATGTGAAACCTGAACAAACACCTAGAATTATTCAGTGCAGCTTCCACACCTTTAGTCTGAAAATGAATTCACATACTCACATGAACAGGAGCAGCTGCATATTGATGGCTAAAGGTGTATGGGCATGTCGGGTGGTTACTACACTGCAAAACTGGTATGTAATGGTGGAGATATTTGGAAGGCATGAGCAAACACATCAGTATATTAAAGCCATAGCACCAATTGAAGTGGAGGCTGGCAAATAGATTTAGTAAGGGATGTTGTCCACTCACAAATATTTCAACAGTGATTCTTTGCAGTGGCATCCATTATCTGATTCAAGGTAAGTTAACCTTGATGTCCTTTATTTAAAAAAAAATCAATAAAAAATATACTTTGTTATAAGTGACTTCTGGACACAAGAAAAAGGAAGGGGAAAGTATAGCAATGTGGTTTGTATGTACAAAGACAAATCCAGGGACACTGCAAAAGGTTTTTTTTGCAAACCAACCAGCGGAGTAAAAACATATGAAGGCAAACACTGCATACCAACACACTTTGCACATGTAAATCTCAATTTTTAACAAGGTGGAAGCATGAAGTGATACCTTAACACTTAAATTAATAAAGATCTAAACTGGTTAATAGTATAAATGTTTTATTCTTTAGCTCCTTGGTGCAAGACCTTACTGGATGTGATTGCAGTCAAGTAAGGCCATGGCTATAGTGCAGCAAAAAATGTCCCCTCTAACAAAGGAAATGCTAGAGCAAAGATTAAATTACATGAGTCAAGCACCCTGCTGAGATCTGCCATTAAATGGAATTACCAGGTCAAATTACCCTCAGGACTTTGACAGCTAGGGAAGCTAAGTGTTATGGGGGAGGGGAGAAGTAAATGGACTGGAATTCATTGTCTCACAAATTAGTGCCATTTAAACTAAATTAGAAAAAAAGGCAGTAGTAAACAGCACTTCGAGTGTGTTCTGTGGCATTTGCACTGTTTCTGTTTTAAGTACTCATCCAGCAGCAGGGAATGTTACTTACATTGTTCTATTTTACTCAGTACTTTGTACGCATGCAACATCTATGAAATGACAGGAACTTTAGGCAAACAGAGGCCTGCATGATGTAGCATTTTTGAGCCAAACAATGACTTCTGGGATACTGGATGGCAACCTGATTTATCCAAACCACGTCAATATGCCAGCCTCCAGGTGGTCAGAGTCTGGAATTACCTATAAAAATATTTAAAATCCTGTAAATAATCCTAGAGTGCTGTTAAAGTGTAGGAAACCTCACACCATGATGTTTTAAACATGTTTTTTGAGTCTATGGGTGCGGTACTCCTTTAAGTGAATTAGATTTACGTAATTTGGAAAGAAAAATGCACACTTCAAGGCACACTAAATCACAACAATTTAATATTAGTAGGGAAGAGAGAGATTTTTTGACATTTTTATGCCAAGCCCAAGTTCGAATAATGAAACCAGACAAGGGTGGTGGTTTGGCGATAATGGATACCGTTGATTACAATAATTGAATGTTGAGTATACTTGACAGTGATACATATGAGGAGATAACCAGAAATGAACTAAATGGTGCATACAGAAAGGTTAGGGCATTAATAGAGGAATTATATATTGAAGCAAGGATAGATAAAACCATGTATAATTTTATGACCCAACCAGCACCTAGGTTACCTATCTTATTCGGTATCCCAAAAGTGCATAAAAATGTCGAATGTCCACCAATGCGGCCATTGGTGGACAGTAGGAATAGTATTACCTATACTTGTGCAAAAGTAGTTGACAATATTTTAAAGAAATATGTAAAGCAGGAAATACAAATCTCAAAGGATTCATGGTCCTTTCTAGAAAATGTAAACAAATTGAAATATAGTGGCGACTACTTGTTCGTTACAATAGATGTGAAAGATTTATATTCATCTATACCCCACCAAGAGGGTATTGAATGGGTTTCACACATGTTAAGACTCCTTGGGGCGCCTATTGAAGAGATCAAACTTGTAGAAGAACTGATCGATACGGTCTTATCATATAATTTCGTGTTATTTAACACAACAATTTACCAACAGAAAGTAGGGGTGGCTATGGGTTCTCCTTGTGGTGCTAGCATTGCAAACTTAGTCATGGCTCATTGGGATCAAGAGTTTGTGTTTAACAACTCTCTATATAAAGAAAAAATTCAGTTTTACACTCGTTTCCTTGACAACATTTTTATTCTTTTTGATGGTAGGGTTGATGAGATGCAACAAATGCTTGAGGGTTTAAATGCTAGTACCAATTTTTTGAGTTTCACATCAACTTACAGTAGTAATAAAATAGTACATCTAGATGTGGAATTCAGTAAAGACAACCAGAGATGGATGTATGTGTCTAGGATGCATCGGAAAGATACATACTCTAATATGTTCTTACATTATACCAGTTGTCATGCTTTATCTCACAAAAGATCTGTGGTAAAGGGACAACTGGTTAGAGCTGCCCGAATGATTTCCAATGATAAAGATTTTGAAGACGAATGTAAACTATTACAGTCCTTCTTTTTTGAGAGAAGTTACCCACTTGGTTTAATACATGAGTTGATGAGTGAAGTCCACTACAAAAGGTACACAGGTGTATATACCCCAATTTTAAGTGACATAGTACAAGACAACTCCTGGGTTAGAGTGCAGAAACAATCTTTTAGTCCCTATACTTTCATTTCTACCTTTAATATTGATTCATTTGAAGTATCAAGCATTATTCAAAAGAATTGGAACATCTTTATGAAGGATGGCCATCTTAGGGACTTATTTCCTTTATTACCTAAAGTGGTTTTTAGGAAAGGAAATAACTTGAAATCTATCCTAGAGACCAAATTTAGGACCTCTAGTAATAGAGATGGGATGTTTAAGTGTGGTATGTGCCGTATTTGTAAATATATAGACAGAAACACTAATTTTACTGTAGGTAACAGGAAATTTA
Organism: Protopterus annectens; assembly: GCF_019279795.1. NCBI lineage: Eukaryota > Metazoa > Chordata > Ceratodontiformes > Protopteridae > Protopterus > Protopterus annectens. The sequence goes on from NC_056747.1 coordinate 986,154,849, forward strand.
AAACACCAGGAAGATTTGATTGTTCGAGTAAACAGGTTGTCTATCTAGCCAAGTGTTCACTTTGCCCAGCTTTCTATATTGGTAAGATGGATAGAAAGCTGGGCAAAAGAATGTATGAACATATTTATTGTATAGATAACAATAAATTAGAGAACTCATTGGCTCGACATGTGAATGAGCACCCAGGCCACACATCTAAATTTGGAGTTATTCACCAACTAAGAAGTGGTGGGAGGGGTGGACCAGAATCATTAAAATTAGAAAAGAGTGAATTACTTTGGCAATTGAGGTCAAATGCCTGCCAATAACCAGGTTTAAACGAAACATGCTCAATTATGTGCATTCTGCGGTTAAAGAATTTAATGAGATAAAGTAAGTCATTAAAGAATAAATACGTGGTGCTTCCAATGGGGTTAGGAATACATTATATTTGTAATATTCTATTAAATATGAGCTATACACAGAAGTTTAGGAAGCGAACTACTAATTTTATACTAATTTTACAGGAAGGGAATTCCTGTTGTGTGGGTGTATACACACACATACATATATTGTTTATGATATATACATTTTTTATAATATATAGTTGGTGTAAATTTTATAATTTACAACATTTTCTGGATAATGTTTTTGGATATGAATTATATACACTTTTGTGTGCTGTACAATGTTACTTGACAATGTTTTTTGACATATGGGTATTTTTTGCCACATGCGTACTTTTTGATCATGTAATATGGGTACACTTTATGTGATTACATAAGTAATATGTTTTTAAACATTTAATTTTGTACATGTTTATATTTGCCGACATCACATTTTAATTAACATATTTATAGTAACCTATCAACAACAATGGTTTGTAACATAAATTATGTACTAAGTGTTGATATTTTTTTAAATGTCAACGTATTTAATTTAAAAATTTATTTAAACATGTGACCTGGTTTTATTGTATTTAAATGGGCTAGATTATAATGCCTGACCGTTTGTTCTGAAGAAGTTGAGGTGTTTCCTTGACGAAAAGTGGATTTTACAATTAAACGCTTAATCAAACAACTTTGATTACTGAACGTTTTTATATTATTCTAGTACGTGACTTCAAGTTATCTGGTGCAACAGTGTGTATTCAGGCTCCGCGTTTTGTGGTTTCTCGGTAATACCTTTTTTTCTTTTGTTGGTCTTTGATTCAAAAGGTAGAAGAATGAGATTTTCTAATGCAAAGTTGAGATTCTGAGAGGAAGCCATCTGTTTTTGATGAAGGCAGCTATGAAATAACCCTTTCAAAATTTGTTTCACTTGGAACAAGAAAGTAAAGGGGGATCTAAAGGCAAACAAGTAAAAATGGCCAAAGGATGGATGTTAATAGATGAGTGAGAAAGGTTTTATTGGAACAACTCACACAGATTCTAGAGAACCAGAGGGACCTCTTCATTGGATGGGTCCGGGTTCTTTTTATGGCACCAACTAAAAAATCTTTTCCATTTGGCAAAATAGAATTTTGTCATGGCAGGCTTTCTTGCCTCCTTTAAAACCTGCTGTACATTTTCAGAGAAAATGGGCTAAGTGAGATTAAAATGATATCTTTCAAGCAGTCAGATGAAAATTCTGCAAGTTGTGGTGCATTAGTGACCCCTCCTCCTGTATGACTAGATCCAATCTGCTGAGTAGATCTATTCTGCAGTGAACTTTGAGGTAATTGCCCTTGGCCATTTTCATGAGAAGGGGATAACAATGCTGTCTGTGCAAGAAGGACGTCATCAGACTGATGGTTAGAGACTCCTTTTGGATCTTTAAAAGAACTTTTGTTATAAGAAGAAGGGGAAAAGCCATATAGAGCTATTCCCATATGTCTTCCAGGCCTTTTTCAAGGGTGTCCTGGAGCAGAATTTGTTTAGCTGTTGGCTGAGAATGAAAACAAACAGATCTATTTAAAGAATTCCCACAGCTGGATAATCTCCTGGAAGACCTGTGAGTGCCACATGCACTCATGAGTGACTGTCCTAAAGCTGCTCAATGCTTTTGCGACTGTGTTCTTTTCAGATTGGTTTTAAGTAGCCTGAAGGGAAAGACTGCATTGAATTGTAGTTTCCTGGGCCATTATGGTTAGTCTGCAGACCTGGTCCCCTTATTTGTTTATGTACCACTTCACATTGGTTTTGTCTGTGATTACTTGATGAGCTCCTGGAGTCTACACATGATTTGGGACCCTTAATACATTTATTAAGGGTATAATGGTTTGATGTTTATGACGGTTATGTGCTTTTTTACCTTGACACGATTGTCTCAAACCCCTTGTACTTTGATACCTTTGGATACTGCTCCCCGCACAAAGTCTGGTGGATCTGTTTTTACAGTCTGAGAAGGGCAGGAGGGCATGGGATTACCAGGATTCAACAGGGTCTGATATGTCCACCATAGGAGCTCCTTCATGATGAATTGCTGCACTAGGACTGGAAGAGGCAGAGGATGCTGGTGCTGAGTCTACAATAAACTTGAGGAAACCACTGTACTTTTCTCTTGTGTAGTCTGGCTAGTGGGATCATCAGAATTGTGGAAGTCATATATCCTAGAATCCTAAGATAATTCTTTCCAGTAGTCATAGATTGGTGAGAAAAATCTAGGATCTAGGGATGACAGAATGTTACCTTTTCTGGCAGAAGATAAGCCATCATAAGTGATGTAACTAGAATGCATCCTAGCATGGCCGGCCTTAGGCATAGGTAAACTAGGGTGCTGTAGAGGCCAGCCTCATAAAGGGCGCAATTTGTATTTATTTATTTAATTATTACTTTTCTCATTATGTGTTCGATGGGTGCCAATAGGGTGAGGGGGGAGGGGGAAGTGACCAGTGGAGTAGCTGGGGGGGGGGAATCCCATAGCATTACCTTCTGCTCTTCCAGTCTGGTTGCGGCGTTATCACACAGACGTCCTGTTCTGCTCATGCAAATTTAAAACAGTATTGTCTACTGCCATATTTTCCAAGACAGAATGTTTTGTGTGTTTTCTTAGCTGCTGATGTGCTCTGTTTCATGTTATTGCTGCTGAGGGGGGGAGTGCTGCTTCTGCTGCCGAGACAGACTAGACTTGCTGCTTCATTTCAAGTGTGTGTGTGTGTGTGTGTGTGTGTGTGTGTGTGTGTATGTGTGTGTGTGTGTGTGTGTGTGTGTGTGTGTGTGTGTGTGTGTGTGTGTGTGTGTGTGTGTGTGCGTGAGTGTGCGTGTGTGTGTGTGTGTGTGTGTGTGTGTGTGTGTGTGTGTGTGTGTGTGTGTGTGTGTATGAAAAATGTCCCAGTTAAGTATACCTGGTGGTTAGTGTTACTCAGGCTCAAATCCTGTACCTTAGGTTCAAGGAACAAGAGCCTGAATTCTCTACTCATACCACCACTTGTAATGGAAGGAGTTGAGTCCATAGCTCTCAACTGTCCAAATTTTCACAGAATTTCTGGAATGTTTGGCTCATACTTTAGGTCTGTTCCTCTTAAAATTTGTGTTTTTCTGGCAAAGCAGTGAAAACTGAATTCACTAAATAATAATAGCCATGTAAGTTTCAGTCTTCCTATCTTCTAGAAATGCATGGTAACACAAAGCATTTTATTCTAGCAACTTTCTAAGATTATACAAGCAATGATTAAAATGTGTCCCTGGTCTTGGGCCTTTGTCCCCCTCCCCAATAAACTTGGCTTTTTCTAGATTGTTTGTGCTGCAAAGTTGAGAGATATAGTTGAGTGTCAAGTGGATTTTAGAAAGAGCTGAGTGCTTCAGGGGAAGAGAAGATTTATGCTGCTTATGCCAAGTCTGTTTGCATTGTTAGTAGCACAACAGGTAGTATCCTTGCTTTTAATGTTGTGGGTTCTACTGTCACAGTATGTAGATGGCTTGTTGATACTGTACTGTGTTGTACTTTAAAGGGGATGTATACTGCAGTCCTGAGAATGTCCTCCTTTGGAGGAGATACCTAGTAACTATGGTCCTGTTGTCAGTTGCCATCCATTCCCTATTGCAATATTACTAGCTTATCATTCTTTTAATGTAGCATAGGCAATTTCTTCTTCAAGGGCAACAGGCACTTTGTTTGTAGATGAAACAATGAAGTATAAAGAAGTTTGCTAGCAGCAACCTCTTCATTAATTACAGATCTCTTAATGTGGATTATTTAGATGGCTTTTACTTCTGTAGAAATTGTGCATATTTACTGATATAGCAGCGGTGGTGCAGCAGTAGCATTGTCGCCTCACTGCAAGAGGTTCTCCCGTTCGATTCTCGGCTGGAGCACCTTCTGTGTGGAGTCTGCATGTCCTCCCCACATTCGAAAGACATGCGTAAATGGGCATGCCTTTGTTGAAGGTTGGGTGTAGGGCTGGCACCTCAGCATTGTAAAGATCTACTGCCAATCATTAGCGGACCAGAGTTCCGCTGTGGCGACCCCTAACTGGGAAAAGCTGAAAGAAGAACAAGTAGACTGTAATGACAGAAATTTGAGTAGACTTTTATGATGGAAATGTTCTGAATTGGGCAGTTCTGTCATTACTGGTTCATACATTTTGTTTCATTGTTTATTAAATGAATGTTTAAAACTATAAATTTAAAACACATTATAGCAAGTGGTGCTGTATTATACAAGAAATATAATTGGATACAATCAGGAGGGTGAATCAAAGAATAAAATACATGTATGCATGGCCCTATAAATATGTGCAAGGAGCCTATGGTTTGAAAATAGCCCAAAGGTAAACTTAATCCTCCACTGGCCACATGCATTTTCTATGAATGTGGGTTTTCATGCCATTTTCATGAATGTGAGTTTCAAGGGCAGAGAAGTTTACTGCTCATGCTAAGTCTGTTTTCATTGCTCAACTGTTTGTGCTATTTTATTTCAATATCTGTAATCATTGTAGAAGCAAATAAGAGAACAGTATCCACACTGATATATTTGATCAGTGTGTATGGTAACTGGTGAGAAATAGCCAAACACTGGAATGACTGAGGAGGGGTTTGCTGCTTGGGGGGGGTAGGGGGTTGCTGCAGGAGGGGCTGCTCTCGGGGGTTAGTTTATTACCCTGCCTAAGGGCCCTATTTGACAATGATCTAGATCTGGTATTTAAAGTAGGAAATATGTACCCAAAGGTAGTTGTAGTTGAACTACATTACAAGGTATCCTTTTCTTCCTATGCATTTAAATAATTTAAGGAAATGACTGGAGCAGCTTTCTTGGGGAGTGATCTACCTGTGGGTTTGGCTCAAATAGGGGAGTTTCATGAGTATGGTATGAGTGGGGCTTAAGGGATGCCAGATCATTAATTCGCCTAGGGTGCCATTTCAGCTAAGGCCGGCCCTGCATCCTAGAAAAGTCAGTCTGTGAGATGGGGAAAGAGTCGATTTCTACAGAAATGTAGGTCTTGAATCAAATTAATGACAAAAAGTAGTGATTCTTGACAAATGAAAAGAGCCTGCAAAAATAAGAAAGTCAAGTCAAGTCAAGTAGAATTTTATTGTCATTCAGACTATACAGCAAGTGCACATGAAAGCTCATAAAATACTCTGCCTGGTTGTAATTTTGGAGCTGGTTTTAAGATACCTTTGGAAAACATATGGGATAGAAAGTAAGAAGGGTGTGGATAAATTCTTAGGTTTTTTGTAGGAAGAGTTCATGTGCCAGGTATATCTGCTTTGCTGTATTTCCAGTACCCAGGAGTTTAAGTTGATTATAAATGAGAAAGAAAGAAAGACAAGGATAAAAGGATTGTTTTCTGTGTTGAATATATGGCCAGGATGGAGCAGTGAGGGGATTTGGCTGGGTAAATAGTTAGGTATTTTTATGGAATGGAGGATGGGCTTCACTCCCCTTTTTTCTTTGCCACTTTTTCTTACATTGTCAATGGCAGATTTTCACTGAGACTGCTTTTTCAAAAAAAAAAAAAACAAAAAAACAAAACAAAAAAAAAACAAAGGAGTTAGACAGGATGGGTAATTCCTGTTATTTTTTGGAATGCAAGAATGGAAAATCTGCTTAACTCCTTGAATAAGTTTCCTTCTTTCATCAAGGTGTTTCAATACCTCAACTGATTTAGATCCAAATAAAACACCTTTATTTATAGGATCATTGAGGATCTGCACCTTTACATATTCAGGTCGATTTTATAATCACAGCCAAGCCTTCCTGCATTTAACAGAGCCTGTGGCAGCTGCCTGGGGAAATGGCATCAGCTGCATCATATGGACATTTAAGTGTATGCTTGGTTACTTAAGATATTGTAGAAATGGCTAAGATGGCTACATATTTAGTACCACCTTAATTTCAACTCTCCCAGTGTGAAAACAGAAACTCAGAATAGGCAGCCAGTAAACTCATATTTTGGGTAAATTTCAGTAATTGGCTAGTAAGTGTACTGCATGGATGTCAGCAAAAAAGAAATTCAGAGAACCTGAAAAAAAATCAGTCACAAAAGATAAGAAAAAAACACTGACTAGGAAGAATTATTCAGATGTTCAGCAAAAAGCAGTTCAAACTCCAGTTTTGGTGCAAGACGTTTTTTCCTCTAGGTTATTGGAAGTCATAAGTCAGATGTACGCAGAGCTCATTAAAATAAATAAAACACTGATGGAATATATCAACTCAAATAACAAAAGGCTGGAAAATGGAAGAAGCTTTAAACAGATATTCATATAAGGGGATAAAACTGCAAACATCAGAGGCTGAAATGAAGAAAAGGCTGACTGAATATGAGACTGCTCAAAAAGAGATGCTTCCAAAAATAATAGAATTAGAGGACAGAGCACATAGGGAAAACCTGAGATTTTCTGCTGTACCAGAGAAGCTGAATGAAACAGGCTGCATTAATTTTATGAAAGCACAAATAAGCAACTGGACTAGTATTCTACAGCAGGAACTGTTAATTGAAAGGACACATCATGTGTATTCACCAAACTTGGCCATGCGAAAGCAACCAAGACCTTTAATAGTAAATATGCAATCCCACCAGCAGAAGGAGTTAATTCTGACAAAGCTATGGCAGAAGGACAAAGTACTAAAAGTGGGAGACAGTAGAGTGTTTATAGAAAATGATTACTCCCTGTACTCCAGGCAGAAAAGGAGTAAATTTATTCCCCTAATCAGGGAATGTCAGGAAGGAGATGTGAGATTCAAACTGCTGAGCCTAGCTATCTTCAGAACATTCTTTCCTGGAGGAATGAAATCATTTTTTGATGCAGAACATGCTAAAGTGGAATACAAAAGGCTATCCAACAAAAAGTGAGCTGTGAAACAAAAGGAATTTGCTTCTTCTTCTTCTGGTAATAAAGACCACAGAGAGACTGTGCTAGTGAAACTGTTTCCAGTGTTTCAATGGAAAATGCTTGAGAGACAGAAAAAAAGCACAAGAGTTGACCAGAAGAACCAAGAGTACATTGGAAATGAAACAGAGACTGGATTTGGAAGCTGGAGACAAACAGGAATAAAACCAGCAACTTGGAAATTGACAAATGTGGGATTACAAAGCATTAATTATATTTGTGAAACATGACAGAACAAGAAAACCTGGAAATATTGGACATTTTTTTACTTTGTTAAATGTGTAGGGACTCTAAACCATATGCCTTACTTCATGTCATTAATGTTTGGAAGAACACTTAGGAGAGGGAAAGAGGAGGAAGAAAAATAACTGTAAGTAAAAAAAAATCTGTTTTTAACATTAGCATTTTTATAATGCATGATATAATCTGCATGCTATAAAATAACATTTTCTCAGGTCTTCTCAAGTGTAATGGGAACACTAAAGTAAACAGGTGCCCCTGTTTTTTTTTGCTTCACTCATTCTCCTTGTTCAGTTTTAAGAAATGTAGGCACTGCAATGTAAACAAAGAAGAAAAGTCCGGTCAGAAGACCGTGATACAAGAAGAATTTATGTGTTTTTTTTAGGTTCATAGGAGGTTACTAGGCTAATGGCCTTAGGGCCTTTATATGCCTAGCCCTGTAATAACCTGATTATCATTATTGACCATACTTAGATGGTCGTTGTTAGCAGAGCAATTCTGTGATCAACACTGACTGCCCATGTCCCTGAGGGACATGGGCGCCATCCCAGGGTGAATTTATGATCACCATTCCAGTCATCAAGGTTGCCCTTGAATAGGGTCATTGAGGACCTCTGCTTCACAAGGAGTGGGAACTTATTCTAGAGGAGTGGCAATCACTGGAAGGTATATCTATCTCTCCAGCATCTTCTGTTAATATCACAGTCTAGGTTGAGATCTCTGGAGTGAGTTATTCTTGCCCCATATGATTTTGGATGTGCAGTATTTCCATTAGGGCAGAGTCCAAGACTGCTCTGTAGACCAGGTACAGGTCACCTCTCAGCAGCCTATATGATACAGAGTACAGTGACAGGACTTTCAGTTTTTCCATGTATGTCATGTTTTGGAGACCCTGGATTCTCTTGGTTAGAAACCTCTGTTGTCTCTCCAGTTGCTGCAGGTGTCTGGTGAGGTACATACAGAAGGGAGCATTATACTCAATTAGTGGTCTGATAAGAGTCAAGTACAGTGGAGCTATAACTTCCCTGATCTTGAATATGATGCTCTTTTTTATGAGATGTGCAATGTAAAATGCTTTTCTTACCACTAAGGACACATGGTGATCGAAGTTTGGATTGCTATCAACCTGTGTTCCCAGGTCTCACACCACTGAGTTTGAGCTTAGAGGGATGGTATCTATGTCATAATTAGCAGGGGCTACTTCTTTGCCAAAGGGGATAATGGGGCATTGTTTGTTAGTCTGTGAGTTTGGCACCAATCATTTGTCTGTGTTAGCCCTATCTGTACTATGTTAACATAGTTGGGGGACTCATGATTACACCCAGTTTATACTTATCTGCAAACATGGTAAGCCACAGGCCATCTACCTTCACCTGGTCTTCAGAGAAATAGATTCCAAACAGTAGAAGGCCCAGCACAGATCCTTGTGGTACCCCACTGGTAACTGATCAACTGGTAGAGGTGGACTCCCCAACTTTGACAGTGTACGTTCTGTCAGTGAACAAGTTTATTACCCATCTAGTAATGTTTGGGTTAATCCCCAGCTGGGAGAGTTTCTCTATGATACCTGAATGGGGGAATGTGTCAAAGGCCTTGGCTAAATCAAAATAGGTGGTATGTACTGTTTCACCCTCATCCAGGACTTTCGTGGCATTCTCAAAGAAGTCCACTATGTTTAAAAAGCAAGATCTACCTTTGACAAAACCAAACTGGATTGAGTCAAGGGTTTGAAGGTCTCCTATGTCCTTGTGGATAAGGTCCATGATAATTCTTTCCATGGCTTTGCTGATAAGGCTGGTTAGGCTTATGGTCGATAGTTCCCATGGTCAGTTAATGGATCCCCCTTTGTGCAAGGGGATTACTGTTGCTGTTCTCCAGTCTGCCAGGACAAGCCACTTTTCAGGCTATGGTTAAAGAGTGTGCTGAGTGGTCTTGTTTAGATTGTTTAGTAAGCAGCCTGGGATGTTATCTGGTCCCAAAGAGGCCATGTTTTGGTCTTGGAGAGTGCTTGTATGACCTGTTGTTTGGAGATACTTGGTACAGGACTGTTGTCAGGAATGCTTTTCAGTATATCTACGTGGAATAGCTGAAGAGAGTTCTGCTGTTTCACCACTTTCAAGGTGTATTTGGATATAATGAAGATGGATACACCTTCACCTCTGGTTCTTTCACACTTGTTTAAGGGTCTGAACATGTGAAAGGCATTGTACCCTTGTATGGCCGGGGTGTTCTCAGCAGTCTTGAACCAACTCTTAGTGACTGAATCTTCCAAGGTGAGAAGTGCTTCCAGGGAGTGCAGTTTACGGTTTAAGCTTCTAGCATTAAGCAGCATGACTTTGAGTTTGTCTTTAGTAGATTTCTTTATGTCAATAGTTTTTTTGTTTGGACATTGTCTAACAAAAGCACTATGGGGGAGGCAAGCATCTTTGCCAGTATCCAAAAGCCTTGAGGAGATAGGTGAAGGCCATTTCAGGCAAAGCAACATGGACTGTCTACCATGTCTTCCCAGGCAGACAGATCCTGGATCCCCCTGCAGTGACAACAGAAGCTAAGGCAGTTATTGAAATCAATCATTTTTTGTCTGTATTATGGCATCATCCTAGGTCAAAGTAGAATGCTGCTTAGGGCTAAGGACATATCTGCCTGGGACACATAATCTGAGAGTTCATGTAGTCCTGAGGGGTACATCTCAAGTCATTCACACCAACATGTACTATGACAGAGTCATAATGGTACTTGTTGCTGAGTGACTTGAGTGCGTGCATGTTTTGATGGATGCTGGCAGCTGACAGGCAGCTGACCATGACCTTCTACTTGTTCATCTTGGTAAGAGAGACATCTGTGTGTCTCAGTATTGAATTTCCTATGACCAGAACATTAGGTTTTGTGGTGTTTTGCCTTAGGGTCTTACTTGTTGAGACACTGATATTTGTGTTGTTATGTGTAGTGGTAGAGTCTGTTTGTGTACCAGTATATGCATGTTGTTTGAGCTTGGGAGGTCTGTGATCTTTTGGTAGGTTCTTAGGGAGTACCTCCACATATGTGGGTTTATGTGTCTTGACCTTATCTTATGTGAGAGGGGAGTTGTGTGTGCTGACAACCTGCTGTAAATCCTGTATATTGTTATGTGAGAGAACTGATTCTAATTTCATGGTATAGTTACATCTCTCACATGCTGTGTTTGTTTGCTTTAGGAGCAAGTGGTTGTCAGTATACATGAGGCAATTACTACATTGCCTCAGGATGTCCATGTCAATCAGGTTGGCTGGAGAAATGGTGGGAAATTGTCTGTCCCTTTTGGCAGGTATATATTGTAGTAACTAGTGGGTATGGGCTAGATGGATCAGGGTTTGCTTGTGAGATTAATAAAGGTGGCTATTCTGTGGAGGGCTAAGGGTGGAAGATTGCATCACTGCCTCAGAATGCACAACAGAGTTGCTCGCTAGGTGGCAATGCACAATTGTGTTGCACACAGAAAGAGACAGTGGAGCTAAGGAGGGTTCTCTAGAAGATATCAAGGGAAAATTGTGTTTCTAAGCATTTGCATCTATACACATCAGTGCCAAACCCCGCAGAAGGGTGTACAGCTGTGCACAAACTTGGGGCTTAAACGCAAGTGAAGTTAAATAGTTTAAACACAAATTAACCAATAGAAAAGCCCAAAACCGAGCCTTTTTCCAGCAATTCTCAACTCAGATGTGTCCTGGGCTACACACTTCTGTCACAAGGGTGCAGGATAGTCTTAATGTAGGATGGCTCATTATAGTGCTCAAATAATACCAAACACCCTAAATTTAGCAAATCTGAATCTAGCCTATGCTATAAAATACAGAAGTAATAGGATTTCAAAGTGCAGAAAAAACATTCACAGCAGTAAAATCAACAAAAATGAAACATCCATTAAGCAAAATACAGTTCAAAAAGTGCAATGCAAGGTTAAATATACATATTTTTGTTGAACACAGTGGATGCCATGGATTTAGTTCAGATTCACTCCAGATCTCTCATTCTTGCATCGGTGAATGACTGGATTAAGGCCCTTGGTTTGATCTTTTGTTAAAAAAGGCAAATAAATAAAACGAACATTGAATATAATAAAGCTTTCCTCTAGCAAATAAATGCTTGAAGAAGCAACTCTGTTTCTAGTTCTCATGTCTCCATGGAGACAACCTGATAGAGAACAACAAAAACAGAACATTCTTTCTTTCATTGGCTTTCTTTCAATGGCTAGGAGATAATGTTTTTCCAATCTGGGAAAGCAATAAAGATAAAACAAAACCAGACAGTACTTAGTAAAAGCACAGGATGTACCATGTGTCTTAGCATGGATAACCTTCCTTTTAGGTTAACCCATTCTTGTGATTGTGGCTGTCAGTTTGGGAAAATTGTTCTTATTAGGAGGGTAAAACTTCAGTATTTGAAGATATACATAGTTTTGTGTATTAGCATTAAGTTAATAGGGTTTAGAGGTGTATTTGATGTGTATTTTTTTGGTTTGTTTGAGGGCTTTCAATAAAACAAAAAGTTTTGTAAGATGTGACATAGGCTGAAATGGATATGACAAGTAACAACTGTATAAAAAGATCAATCTTCCAAATATTAGAGTATGCATGCAACACAAAAGCTGGAACTAGACACTTAACAAAAAAGGCTGTTACACATAAAAGGTGGGAATAATAACTTTTTAACATAATGACACTTTCTATATTATTTTTAAACGTAAATGGTCTCACAGATATATACAGAAATGAAAGAGCATTGAACTGTATTAAACAATGTAGAGTGTAAATAGTTATGCTACAGGAGACACATTTGGAAAAAAACGGAATATGTAAATTTGATAGAGAAAGGTTTTCAGTATTATTATTCAGCAGGATACCTGGGAGAAAGGTAAAGAGGAGTACTTACATTAATTGCAAGAGCAGCTCCGATAGTGATAGAAGAGGATAAAAAGATAATAATGGCAGATTTGTAGTACTAAGTGACCACTGGCAAGGGAGCAGGATTACAATGGCATGTATTTATATTCCATCTAAAGTTGCTATAATGGAGCTTAAGAAAATTCTGGGAGAAATACTCAACTTTCACCAGGGAATATTACCTATAGGTGGGGACTGGAATTGGATTTACAGCAGTAAAGATGTGTCTGGAGGCCCAGAAGGGAAAATATAACCAAGGAAGATAGATTATTGAGGAAATTTATGAAAATATTTGGCATGGAAGATGAGAATTCAGTAGTAGGAGTTTGGAGTGAATGTACATATTATCCCCCAAGATACAATAACTAGGCTAGGCTAGACCTTACATTTCACAGGAACATGTGCTTTAATTGCAATTTGTGATATGTGTCAAATAACTATTTCAGATCATACACCAATAATAACTAAAATAAAAATGCAGGATAGTGAAATAAAGCTGTGACACTGGAGCTTTCCCTTCCTGCCTGTTGAAAAGAGAGGAATTTAATGAATGGGTAGTTGAAATCATTTGGGAGTTATTAGAGAAGATAGAAATTTCTAATGAAAATGGAGACCCTGGAAAATTTTAGCTAAGAAGATCCAGGGTCTTTAGCACATGCCTTACACAGACAGACTGAAGTCTTTGCCACTTTATTCAGTAGCATATAGGCTGCTTAGGGGAGACTTGTGCCTAGCTTACAGAACAATCTCTAAGCCCAACCTGATTAAGTTGCTACACATTAGTAAGTCAAATGGGACTAGAATTACCCAGTCCAGTGACCTACATCTGACCTGCAATTTAAATAGGATATGCTGGAGAGACAAATTAATCTCACAGAGGTTGCCACTTCTCTGGAATAGGCTAAAATTAATGTTAAGCAGAGCACATCTATGACTCTGGTCAAAAGGAGCCTAGATGAATGTATGGGAAACTGCAAATTCCTGCCAGGAATAGTTCCTACATCCATCTTGGACATGGGCAGCCATTACTAATAATAATCTTAGGCATTGACTAGACTTTTTCTCTTGAAATATAATAGCTGTAATAGGCTAGGCTTAAAACGACCCTCAGTTTAATAGCCTAGTAACCACCTATGAAGCTATACAGCAAGGGAATGGGATAAAATTAAAGTGGAGTTTAAAATAGGGTGGAAATAAAAGAAAGGGATAGATGTGGTAAAGAAGTAACAAGAATTATTTAGAGGGACTGACAAATGTTAAAGTACTGTAGAATAGGAGGAATCTCACAGACAAGAAGAACAACAATTGCATAATGCTAAGCAGAAAATAAGGGACTACCTTAATAATATGCATGAGTTTAGAAAGACTGCTATTAAGAAACTGTTTTTTGATAATAACTCAAGAGCACAAAAACTTTTAGCACAATGACTCAGGCAACAGAAAGTAGAAAGGGTTGTTGCCAAACTTAGGAAGCCTATAACAAGGAATATAACAAGAGATCCTGTGGAGGTGCTAGAAATATTGCATAAACGTTATGAAAGTCTGTATAAAGCAAGAGAAATATGCATATCAAGAAAAGGTATAAATGTAAATATTTATGGAAGGTATTAAATATGCTAAAGTTAGAGGTAGTTGAGGCTCAATTACTAACAATTAGGATAGGAGGAGAGGAGATTAGAATGGTGATGTATAACCAATCCACAGGGAAGTCCCCAGGAATAGATGGTATTCCTGTGGAAGTTTGGAAGCTTGGAGGGAACAAACTGATAAAGATCTGAAAGGTTTTGTTTAACAGTATTTAAGAGGAGGAGAAACACCAACATCCTGGAGGAAAGTGATGGTAGCTGTAATACCTAAAGAGGGTAAAGACCCATCAGATCCAACTTCATACAGGCCCATTTCAATTCTAGACCATGATTATAAAGTGTTTATATCTATAAAAGCTAAAATAATGGCAAAGGTGATGCCAAAATTGATAGATATGGATCAATGTGCTTCTGTGGAAGGGAGGCAAACATTTGACAACATTAAGAGAACTTTGATGGTCCAGAAGGAAGCAGAACATAAAAAAATACCACTGTTGTTGGTGGGTCTTGATTTAGAGAAAGCATTTGACAGAGTAAACTGGGAGTTTATGAGCAGGGCAACTGAAGCATTTGCATTGCCTCATAAAATTTTACGGTTAGTTAGGAGGCTATATGAGGGATTGGAAGAAATGAGGGATCGGAAGAAAAACTAAAGTGTTTGGGTTCCTCTCTGATAATTTCTGTTTGACCAGAGGAACCAGACAGGGGTGTCCTCTTTCCCCTTTGTTATTTTCATTATATTTAGAACCATTGGCAAAATAAATAAATAAATAAGTAAATAAATAAATAAATAAGGATCTCAGAAATTCAAGGATATAATTGCTATGATAGTCAAGAAAAGCTGGCTCTATTTGCAGATGATATTATTTTATATCTGATAAAATGAGAAAAAATCACATTTCAGTGTTGTGGAGCATTTTGAGACAGTTTCAAATCTTTTCAGGATACAAAATTCATAAAGCTAAAATAAAGGCGATAGCTCTAAATTAAGTACCCATATACATTAAATGGTTCAGCAATATCCATATTTATGGTGACATGATAAAATGAAGTACTTAGGAGTATGGATTAAAAGGATTCTGATGTGACAGCTAAGGATATGTGAGAAGAGACTAAAAAGATAATACAAAAACAGAGAAATTGGAAGCTTTGTTATATGTATATGGATAGCAAAATACAAACAGCTAAAATGTTTTTAGTCCCTTTGCTTTTATACACAGGTCAGGCATATTTTTATCAAAAGAGGAGAAGATGTAGATAGCAATAAATAAAGAGCTGAAGGATTTTATCTGGGAGGAGAAGACAGCAATTGTCAAGTGGGATAAGCTGATTCTTCCAATAGAACAAGACAGTTTGGGATTACCCAATTTGAGGGGGTATTTCAGAGACACACGGTTAACGTTCCTATACATAACACAAGCAGAAACATATAATTCAAAGTGGAAAGGGATGATAATGAAACAGGGGAGAAACTCAAGAAACAAGGAGACCCTAGGATTTTGGATGCAGATTTTTAAGGAGAATAACAATAACCATACAGAATATTATATTCATGAAGATGCAGAAAGTATTCTAAGAACTAAGCCAACATGGGATTGGAGAAAAGAGATTCTACTGAGAGGGATGACTACAATTAGGGATACAAACACTAGGCAAGAGCGGGCTGGAATTTATTGCAGAAAACTGGCAAAAGAACCAAGGTATTGGAAGTAAATAATTAGAGAGGGAAGGGTAATAGAATGGTAAGAGGCCAAGAATTTACTTGGACTACATGCTAGAGAGGGAGTGGTTAACACTGAACAGCCTGCCTGTCCCTGGAGGAGTGGCTACTACCTAGAAGCTGTAGTTTTATTGTCCATTTTGGGTCAATTCTAAACTCCTTGATCTCTCTCTCTTAAAACCCTACAACTCTCTTTTTGCACGGTTTTGCGCACTGAGCAGTGTCAGGCAGCGCCGCCTAAACAGGTTTAAACTATTCCAGGCTCCACAAAGTCTGCTCTTCACTTTTTCCCTTAGAACTGTTCAAACTCTCAAAGTAATCACTCTATTCTCTTTCTAAAGCCCTGCACTTGCTCATCTCTTATATGGAAACACTAACTAACTAAAGCACTACACCCTCCTTGACTTCTCTTAAGTATTAGGCTCCCGATTGGTCCTTCCTGATCAAGTGAAAAATCAGTTCCCTTCCCTAATCTCATCAGTAAAAAAACTGTTCCCTATACTAATCTAGTATGTCCAAGGGTCAGTTTCAAGGTTACTCTCCAGTCCAGCTTGTGAATCTGGGAATTTTGAGGCAATGTTACAATTGCCTTATGTACACAGACAACCCTCTCCTCCTTCCAACAAACTCTAATACATGTGAGAGATGCAGTTACACAGCCAAACTGGAGGCAACCCAAGACTGGCACAGTCAGTCAGGAGGAAAAGGTAACCACCCACACCACAAATCCAGTCTCACACAGACCTATTGCATCTGCATACCCAACACATAAACACACAAAAACATACTCGGAGGCTCTAAATAAAAATCTGCCTAAACAGCAAAGACCTCCTAAGCAGATATCCAAGCAACAGCCACCCCTCAACAATACCCATGAATCACATATCTCACAAAATCATTGTGCTTCACAGTCACAACCCTTAAGGCCAAACAACACACCAAATGCACTTGTTATAGGGGACTCTATTGTCCGGCACACTGACGTCCCGCTCACCAGACTGAACAAGGAGAAGGTCACTGTAAGCTGCCTGTCAGGTGCCAGGATCCGCCATATAATACAAGCACTCAGGTTACTCCAAAGCAAGTACAAGTATGACTCTGTCATTGTCCATGCTGGTGTGAATTACCTGAGACGTACCTCCCTGGACTACATGAAAAGAGACATAGAGGAGCTCTCTGACCATGTAGCCCAGGCTGGTATGACCCTGACCTTGAGTAGCATCTTGCCCTCACCAAGAATGATGCCACAGTATAAAGACAAAATGATCAGTTTCAACAATTGGCTAAAGTACTGGTGTCATTCAAAGGGGATCCCGTGTCTGTCAGCCTGGGATGACATGCTCGACAAGCCACATTGCTTCGCTAGAGACGGCTTGCACCTGTCACCCTTAGGCTTTCGTATACTGGCCAAGGATCTTGCCACCCCCATAGTGCCTTTTTTAGGCAAAGCTCAAAGTACAAACCCACCTCCATAGACAACCCAAGGATAAAAAACTAAAGGTAATGCTATTCAATGCCAGAAGTCTAAACCTCAAGATGCATGCACTCAAGGCTCTCCTCAGTATGGAGAAAATCGATGTCTGTGCAGTAACAGAAACACGGTTCAAGGCTCCTGAGAGCACCCCAGCACTACTAGGTTATAACTCATACCATGCGTTTTGGCCCCAAAACTCGGACTGAAGCACAAAAGGAGGGGGAGTATCTGTATTCATCAAAGATACCTACACCTCCAGGTTAGTGGCAATGCACGAAGCATCGGAAACCATCCATGTGCAACTAACAGTGGGAAAAACTGCCTTTCAGTTTGTAGCCTGCTACAGAACACCCTCCCTATTACAGGAACCCCACTTGGCATTCCTGACAACACTGGAGAATATGAAGGTCTCTTCAAACACTATGTTATTGGGTGCCTTCAACTACCCAAACATTGACTGGGAAAACTACTCAAGCCCAAACACCCTTGCCCAACGGTTCCTTGAATTTATAAACTCTAATGCAATAAAACAACTGGTCACCACTCCCACAAGAGGGAACAACATATTGGACCTGGTCATCACCAACATGGGGACTCTATGTTCCATACCAGAGGTAAATCCCTCATTGGTTAGATCAAACCATAAACAAATTTCCCTGGACATCCATATCCCGTCCCCACCCCCAGCCAAGGAAATCACTGTAAAGAATTTCTCAAAAGCCAGCTTTGCACTTCTCAAGACTGAGGTGGAATCCTTCAAAGCCCCTGGGCCAGAGGATAATACAGCCCAATCCGCAGAATCCTTTACAAATGCATTCTATGAGCACCTGCAGGAATGCATGGATCATGCTATCCCAAATAAAACCAAGACTCACTCCTCCAAAAACAGGAGACCGGTCTGGTGGACCCCGGCCATAAATAAACTATACAACAGAAGGAGGAAGCTACTACATGACAGTGCAAAATCCCAAAAAAGGGAAGGCATCTCTGATCAGTATTAGCAAGAAACTTCGATCCCTCATAAAATCATCAAAGGCCAGTTTCGAAAGAAAAATTGCCCTAGACACTAAAGATAATCACAAGGCCTTCTTTAGTTATGTCAGGAACATGGGCGGAAACTCCCAGATATGCTCTGAATTGTTGCATAACGGTACAAAATATACCAACCTACAGACATAGCCAACATCCGGGCAGACAGATTCAGTGCAAACTTCCCCCAAAGGAGCAAATGCCTATCCCAACTGAATGTAACCTCCCTGACATCACAGATGCACAGGTGAAAGCTTCCCTCTCCAAAGCAAAAAACACAGCATCTATGGGACTGGACTGTGTCCCAGGCTGTGTCTTACACGAGCTCCAAGAAGAACTGAACCCTCACATTAAGTCAATGTTCAAACTTAGCCTTACTACAGGATATGTACCCAAAGAATGCAGTACAGCTACAGTGGTCCCACTCCACAAAGGTGATGCCACAACGGACCCCGGAAACTATCGCCCCATAAGCCTGACTAGTCTGGTCTGTAAAGCTATGGAGCATATTATCATGGAACTCATAAACAAAGACATTGGGAGTGTCCAGACACTGGACCCTACCCAATTCAGCTTTGTTAAGGGCAGATCTTGCCTCTTAAACCTAGTTGATTTCTTTGAAACATTTACCAAAGCCATAGATGAGGGCAAGGTAGTCCACACAGCCTAGCTGGACCTCACAAAAGCCTTAGACACAATACCCCACTCAGGGATCATAAATAAGCTTACCAGCTTAAATATCAACCCCTATATCACAAGATGGGTTGCAAACTGGCTCAGAGATAGAACCCACATGGTCAGAATCACAGGTGCCATGTCCGAATCCAAACCAGTTACAAGTGGCGTCCCACAGGGCTCAGTTCTGGGACCTCTCTTGTTCGATATATACTTCTCTGAGGTTCAGGCTAACACGGGGGGATTATGGCTGACAAAGTTCGCAGATGACTGCAAACTGGGGGCCATAATCGAATCTCCAGCTGACACAAGCATCCTCCAAAAGGGTCTCACAGAGACGGATGCTTGGTGCCAGAGCCACAGCCTCAAGCTAAATGCTAAAAAGTGCATAGTCATCCCCTTTGGGAAAAACAAGGTGCCCACAAATTGCCACATAGGTGGTAATCCATTAAGTACGGAAGAAGTAATTAGAGATTTGGGGACCAACGTAGATACTAATCCCTCCTTTGATAATCCCGTTGCCATAGTGGTTAGAAAGACCTTCTATATAGCCCACCTTATCATGAAAGGGTTTGCATCTAGATCAAGAGAGGTCATTGTGCCCCTCTACTCATCACTCATCAGGCTCATAATTGAATACAATGCCCCTTTTGGGATGTACCTTACCCGACACCTGCAGCAACTGGAGAGACCCCAAAAGTACCTCACCAAGAGGATCATGGGCTACAAACAGATGTCCTATGCAGCTCGACTAAAGAAACTCCAGCTCTACTCAGTTGCTTACTGCCTACTCAGAGGCGATCTATGCCTGACGTACAAAGCAATGTCAAACCCAGAATTAATGGACATGCTCCAACTCAAAAAATCCAAGTCCCTTAGAGCTACACACTCCAGGGACCTAAACCTCAGCACAAAAATAAATAGGACATGCTGGAGGGACAGATTCATTTCCCAGAGGCTCCCCTCACTCTGGAATAGAATCCCAGTTCATGTTAGACATAGCCCCTCACTGACACTCTTCAAGTGAAATCTGGACGCTTGGATGGGAAATCGCAAATTCACCCCTGGGATCTTTTCTGTGTCCCTGCTAGACAGAGGCACAGTAAACTAATTTTAAAAGGGTACCTTCTGTGACCTACTTTACAGAGGCACAGTAGGCTAATCTAATAGGGAGGCGGAAGCCAAATGCACTCTGGCTAGGCTTATAAATGCCCTAGGGCAGATAGCCTAGTATCTACCTATGAACCTATGAGACTGCCTTCCCTTTTGAGAATTGATGTCAGAGTATAGGCAAAGAGAAAGAAATAGGGGGATCCTAAGTGAAAGACCAGCACTGGTAGAGCTTTTAGTAGAATCTAGAAAATAATTTGCTGTTAAAAAAGGAATAATTAGTAAATCATGTAAAATATTGCATGGTAACTATAAGAATCAATCAGAGGAGGTTAGAAAGGATTAGGAAGAGAGAGGCTGGATAAGCAATTCACAAGGTAACAATGGGGGAATATATGTATGTCTCCCAAATATGCAACAAAGTCTAGAAGATTTTGGATCTTTGCTTGGGAATGTTTATATAGGTATATTTATACCCCGAGTAGACTCCAAAGAATTTTTCCTCAGGTAGACAGCAAATGTTGGAGGTGTGATGGGAAAAAAAAGGTAATTAGGGACATATTTTCTTGGAGAGTAATGAGTTGGCAGACTTTAAAGATTCCCTGCAGACTATTATGTTAGAGATACTGGGTGAGTAAATTTGTATAACTAAGCAAATGATTTTTTGAGCTATGATACAGAATTGAAATTGTCTAGACATAATAAGGCCTTGTTGAGTCCAATTATGGTGGCTGCCAAAAAGCAATTACTAGAAAATTAAAATCAAAGTCTAAACCAACTGTAATAGAAGAAGTGAATATAGTAACAAAGATAAAACAACTGGAATTGGGATCTTTACAAAGGGGTAGCAGCAAATTACATAGAAAAATGGGAAATGTGGGAACAATACATGCAGAGGAGAAATACGATTTAAAAGAAGGCAGGATATGAATGAGCTATGTAATGTCTGACTGACAATGACTGGCTATATTATAAGTGATGTATAATGTTTGCAACTAAAACTATGTCAAGACTCAATATGGTATGTGATGTAGAATATTTACAACTAAAATTATGTCAATATGTTTTAATTTATATAAATGTATAATTGCCTATGTCATGTTTCTTGTTTAAAAAATGATATTGTAGAAATTGTCCACACACAGAAAAAGGGTAAAACCAACACACGATCCAGCCTAAAACAAAACAAAATGACTACAAACTCTCCTTTAAAAGTGATAAACTTTTAATAAGATCTTTGATTAAAGTGGTTAGTGCTTTCACAATGTTTCACATATTGTTTCATCAGACCATTACGAAGTAACAATGTTCAAATAATACTATATTGTTTGGTTGCATTATTTTAGTTCATCTGTATATATATATTTTCATTATTAAGTGCATTGTTGAATTATTAGTGTATTATTTGAATTTGATTGGGTGAAGTGTTTTATCTTTAAGCTGATTAGCTAGGTAGGGTTTTTTGTAGCCTGTTACATTGTTACTAAACTGATCTAAAGATGAGCATCTATTACTAAGGCTCCAGTTGTTTGACAGAAACATAACCTGAAGTTGACTCCAGTTAGAACTATGGCAGGGACATCTTTGTAGGTGTCATTAAATATGGTTCACTGGACTGGACAGTGGATGCATGGACACAAGCAGGTGGCAGTGCTTTGTGATATCCCAGTTGATTTTCTGATAAAAAATTATTTTGATAACACAGTATTCTTTGTATATGTGTTTAGATGTAGCCTGGTTTGCAGGCATTTACACTGGAAAAGTAATAGTGGGCATAAGGTGCATAAAAAGGAGTTTTATGCAAAATTATTCTTGTCCAGGATTCCAAGATATGCACAGTAGTACTCAGGATGTATGAGCAATGGCAGAAGGTTGTCAAGGCATGTGATAACGCAAGACCTGTCTGTTGTCATTGTAAGCTACTGAGAAACCATTTTCAAATGGTAGCCATGGACATTAGTGGACCTCTTAGCACCTCAAATGCCACAAGTAAGAGGTATATCTCAGTGGTGGTGGATTATACTGCTAGATATGCTGAGATGGTATATTTGTTCTCTGTAGAGGCAGAAAGAAATGCAAATTGGGATTGGGTTGGCATAATGGTTAAGGTGTTTGCCTAACAGACACACGGTGTAGGGTATGATTCTCACCCTTGAAAGAGAATTAACTAGTATTAAAATGGCCTGCAAGAGAAGTTAGCCTAGTAGTAACCTATGAACCTATGAAATGCTCTGTTGGACATTTTCAGCAGTGTGGATTTTCCTGGGATATACTACCAGACAGACCTTATGCTAGACCCAATGAGTCACTTTTGGAAGCACTATGGGCTAAATCAGTTCAAAAACTACCCCTACCATCTACAAACAAATGTTCTGGTGTAGAGCTTCAACCCTGTTCTCAAACCCATGCTAACAGCATTCTCAGACCATTTCAGATGGGAGTGGAATGCGTACTTTCACCATGTCTTCTTCGCATATAGAGAAGTACCTCAAAAATCCACCAATGTTCTTTGTATTGATCACTGCTGCAGTAGCCTAAGCTTTATGGGAATATAACAGCCAGACAGCTTCTAAAGCTTCAGGGCCCCTTTAACATGCCTAAACCTTTAGTTAGCTTGAGCTAAGCTGACTAAAAAGACAGGTTTGAGTGTCAAGCCCTTCAGATTTTTCCTCCTGCTGAAGATAACACTCCTCTACAGGCTTTAAAGGATTGACAGTCGGCATGTGCTTTCCATTGCTGGGCAAATAAGTTTCCTTTGGGGAATTACCTTCCACGTATTATTTTTAATGTTTAAATTTATGTTCCTGTTTGGGAATGTATGTTCTAAGCTGGGAATATATGATTTTATTAACTGTCACATGACTTTACTGTACTGTTAAACGGGAGCACAATTTTGTGTTTGACAGTTTAAAAGTTGATTTACACATTTTTCTGTGGAGAACCTATGTTTAAATTACTTTTTAGGGCTGGTAAAGTGTATTAGACTGCATTTTACTGTACTTTTATTTGGAAAACTAACTTTAAGCTACTTTTGAAATATTATCATTTTGTACTGCTTAGTTTCCCCTGAAAAACAGATTCCATTTTTGATTTAACCATGGAACAAACTACAGTTCCATTGGTTGGTCAGTTTTCCAGTTACAAAAAGAAAAGGTTAACTTTTGGCATCACAGCAGACTAGCAATTTGCCTCAGCCACAGGTGGGTGACTTTGCTGTAGGGGTAAAGCTGATTTCTCTGACCACTCATCTTTTTCTTTGGATCCCATTGATGATGCCCATACAGCCACTATGTACAGAGGTTAACCATGTTGTCTGCAGCTATTAAGGGTCCCCTCAATAGGCAAGGGAGAGTCACTTTAGACTGGTTTTGGAAGAAGAGACAGAGAAGGTGCCCCTGCTTGGCCAGAATGTTGTGTCCATCCCTAGGGAAACTGTTGCTGCTTTTGTTTGTCTTAACTTTCCAGTTAAGAAGAAAGAGAAAACTAAACCTATATCATCTTTTCCAGTTTCATTGGTCAGGAATAGTTTGTTATGTCTGTCTCAGGATCTTGTATGGCCTATTGACCCTTCTTATCAGGTGGTTTCTGCAACAGAAAAAGGAATTCCTCTTTTCCTACAGAGATTCAAGAAATTTAATCTGGAGAAAAATATAATGGGACAGATACATGCTTTTCTCCTCAGATTTCAGATTCAGACTGAGAGGAGTGCATGTTATCTGAATCTCCTTGTCAGGGATTGTCTTTCTGTGAGACTATTTCCAGAATGTGCTAGTGTTTTCACTGGGAGAAAACTGAGGTTTCTCAGTGCCTCAGAAAATACTGTGGAATGTTGCAAGTAGAATTCCCAGGACCTCTTCCCCTCCTCAAGTGTTGCCAGCATTGGAGAATGTGTTTGTCACAGCCTGTGGTTTCGCAGATAACCACCCTGCTACACCTAAGAAAGCAGATAGAATATGCAAAGTTTGTAAGTCTTTCAAATATTTATACATTCGTACGAGACCTGATCCAGCAGCTATAGCTTTAGTCAATCCAGTTTCTGCCAAGCATTTGGTTAATTGCATCCTTCCCCTTTAGACAAGGATGGTGATATAAAGTGTATGCTTCTGCAAATTAAATTTTTAGAAATGATGAAGTTTATTCTGATTTATAGTGAAAGTATGAGGAATGTTTTATATTCATTTCCTTTCAGTCAAGGAAAATCTACTTTGTGTGGTTTAGTTTCTTCTATTTCTCAGGTCACTGCTCATTGTTTAACATGTAGTTATGACTGTATATACTACATCCAGGGTTGTTACCACTGATACTATGTTGAGGACGTTTGCCTGGCTAGCTTCTCAGAATGTCCCAGAAGATGTGAAAAATGAGACTTAGAATTCACCTTTGGATTAAGATTTAGTTTTTGTACTCTCTGCTGTAGAGGTTATCACAAAATATGATAAAGTGGTAATCTGATTCAGAGAATACCTCAGATGTTCCAGCCTTCCTTCTTTAACTTTTACAAAGGTTTCTCTGCTCCCTCATCCAGAAAAAAAGACAAACAATCTCAGCAAGATGGTGGTAAGCAAACATTAAAAAAACAGTGGTGGGAGGTTCTAAAAAGAAAGCTGGAACCCCCAGGGACAAATTATTCAAATAAGTCAGAATGACTATGTAAGGAACCTTGCCCTCCACTCCCCTCTGCCAAAACTCACCCTGGTAGTCCCTTATCCTTTACTGAAAGTCTGAATCTCCATTTCTCTCTTGGGGAAAAATGATTGCAGACAAATGAGTTCTGAGACTGGTTCAGTAGGGTTACAGATGGCAGTGGGAATAAATCCCTCCTTTCCAAGGAATTATTCCACATTTACCAGACTCCACTACTCTCTCCTATACTATAGTACATGTTTTCTCAGGGGGAAATAGAATCTGTTTCTCCTCCCCAGTTTGGAGGAGTTTTTATTCAAGAATGTTTTTGATGCCAAAGAAAGTTCCTGGAAGCTAGTTATGTATTGACCTTTCTTTCCTAAACCAGTTTATGATAGCACCCAAGTTCAACATGCTGTGGCTAAACAACCCCTCACCCCTTCTTCCTCATTTTTTGGTAACATGGTTATGATCACATTCTTATCTAACCAGACTTCAGATGTTTCTTAAGGTTCTATGTGTCTGGTTCATACCTCTCAACCTGCAGACATTAAGAACAGGAACAACGAGCCTTGAGAAATAGGCACATCTAGCTAAAATCTGGACCTCTAATTAGCTTAAAAGTTTAATGCCAGCTGGCAGATAACTCTTCCCACTTCCAGTAGGAATGTGGATTACTTATCAGAAACATGTTTAGAGTGACAAAAATAATGGAAAGTGTAAACGCATTATCACAGCAACAGTATAAAGTCTGTAGGTTTGAATAAACTCTATTGCAAAATTTTACCACACATGGTCATTTAATTTTTGCTTCAGAAAAAGGGGAGTTGATGTCCTCTTTCTTTAAATTATTGTTGCCACTGGTATGCTGGTCATGTAGTCTGATTTTCTGTGTACTAGATAAGTTCAAATAACACATGTGGTGAGGGGGATTTAGACAATTGTGTGAAGGGAAAAATCAAGCCTGAAAATAGGGCCATACATCTAAAAATAGGGACATCCTTAATCAGGACTGAAAATAGGAACATTTGTCCAAAACAGGAACAGTTGAGAGGTCTGGTCTAGATCACACTATCAGTTCTCTGTGTCACCATTTGGGCTATCCACTGCTTCAAGAGTATTCACATTCATTGTGTATTTCTGAGGAAGTCAATCGAAAGTGGTGAATAAATGTTTGTTTTTGCTAATACTGTTTCTCCATGGTTTTTGGCCTTTTTTCTGTTTTTTTTTTTTGTTTTTTTTTTTATTTCTCATGGTTTACTGGAAGTTTGGATTGTTTGGTTAGTATTCACAAAGTGTCTAGCTCCAGTTATAGCACATTTCAGGCTACAGGGTAACCACATTTTCCATATTCTGATGACGTGCTTATATTTGCAAAGTTTTTTTTTCAAAGTGTCCGGAATCTCTTACTTGGGTGAGAGATCACTTATAGAGGTTGGGATTCCAAGAGAACATTCAAAAGTCTTTTTTGACTCCATCACATAAGATTGTGTTTCTGGCATGTTTGCTAGACACCTCAGTACAAACAGCTTTTCTTCCACAGGAAAAAAAAAATAGATCTACATTTAGATCTAGTCCAGGGGTTTTTCACTCAGACTTTGGTCACTGTGAGGGAATACCTCAGGATTCTGCATCTCATGGTTATCTATGATTCTCATGATACCTCTGGCAAGACTTCACATGAGAAAGATGCAATGGTATCTGAAGTCTCTTTAGTCCCTCCACCAACATCCATTTTCTTATCAGATTACAATTATGGGATTTGTGAGAAGAGAAAAGACTTGGTGAAGACATCAAATATCCCAGAATCCAGGTCTCCCATTCTCCTCTTCTGTTCCAAAGCAGTCAGTCAGCACAGATGCCTCAGACTTTGTTTGGGGAGCAGTGTCAATGGGGTAAAAGTGCAAGGTATCTGATAAAAAAGACAGACACACGCAGATGATTATAAAAGAGATGTTTGCCCTTACCAAGGAGGTCAACTCTGTGAAACACCTTTGGTCCCCAGGACCACTTCAAGGTGTTGCTGACAATACCACAGTGATGTGGTACATAAACAAGCAAGGAGAAAAATAGATATTAACCCTATGAAGACTAGCCATTGTTAGCATGAGATATAGCTTTACAGCACAGTTTCACTCTACAGTCTTCCTATTCTGTTACAGCAAATCTGTGTGGTAGACATGCTTCCTGGATTTGATCCATTTATCGAGAGTTCCTCAAATAGACCCTTTTGCCTCTTCTTTGAACAATCAGCTGGCAAAATTCTGCTCCAGGACTCCATATAAGAAGGGCTTGAAGACAGATGCCTTTTACTTTCCTTAGACAGGAATGCTCCTGTATACTTTTCCACCCTTTCCACTGATATCTATGGCACCTCTGATGATTCAGAAGGGATACCCCAAGATGATTATGATAACTTTTTTTCTGGCCCTGGCAACAGTGGTTCTCCCTTCTTTTGGAATTGGCGAGGGGTGAGTACCACAAGCTTCCTCACAGTCTGGGTCTACTCTCACAAGAACAGGGCTGTTTGACACATTCCAACCTCAAACAACTTCAAATGACTGCCTGGATGATAGGGTCTTAATACCTTCAAGGCACCTGTTTACTGAGGATGTGTAGCAGGTGCTAATGGAGACAAGAAAGCCTGCTACTAGAAAATCATGTATTAGCAACTGGAAAAGGTTTTCCAGTTGCTGTCAACAATATTACCATCACCCATTCATGGCTAGTGTTTATCTGGTTTTACAATATTTGTGTGAGTTGCTCCTATATCAAGGTTTATTTATTGGTAATTTCAGCATGTCTTTCCATGGATCCCCCTCTTTCAATGCATTCTCATGTCAAAATGTTTTTGAAAGAGGTATCGCTTAAGATGCCTCCAAGAAAACTGGTGGCTCCTTTTGAGATTTTAATTTTATGTTAGAGAAGCTAACACTTCTCCATTTGAACAAGCCCATGTAGCTGACTTGAGGGTCTTAACTTGCAAAAAAGTTTTACTGGTTGCTCTGACCTCTGCAAGAAGAGTATCTGAGTTGCAAGCACTTATGGTGGGTCATCCTTATTTCATTTTTCACAGAGACAGGTTTCCTGTCTGGTCTGGCAGTTGGCTTAGAGGATTAAGGATCTTTCAATGAACCATTTCCTGTGGTCTAGTACTGCAAGGTTTGATTCCCTCAGCCTCCATTGGCTAACAGTGTGACTCTGGGCAAGTCACTTAACCAGACACTGCTCCCGGGCTGAGTCTGAAAAATGTCTATGGAGACAGTGCTCTACCCCAGAAAACAAATAAAATAAAGTTCCTTCAGAACTAATCCTTCTTTTATGCTAAAAATGTTATCTCAGTTTACTTTAAGCCAAATTGTCTATCTCCATGAACCCCAAATTGTGGAAGATAGGATACTTCATACCTTGGATATCCACAGACAACTCAAAGACTCTCCATCTTGACAGAACAGAATCTTTCAGAACGTGTGATCAGTTGTTATTTTCTTATGAATATAAGAATGAACAACCTGAATCAAAGCAGACCATTTCCAAACAGGCAGGGTAAAGGCACATTCGGCCAGGGCCTTGGCTTCATTTATGGCTTTTGGGAAAGGGTTATCATCTAGAAGTATTAAAGAAGCAGCAACATGGTCCTTTGTACATACTTTACAAAGTCCTGTAAGGTAGATTCCTTCTCCAGGACTAGGGCAGGCTTTGCTAAGACTGTTCTGTAGGGAATCCTGGGTACTTCTTCTTCCATCTCCCAGTTGTTCTAAGCTATGGTAGTCTAACCTTACAGCTTAGGCTACTACAGCAGTGGTCATTATAAAGAACATAGTACAGTTGTGTAAGTAAACTTACCATAACACTAGATGTTTAAATGATTACTACTGCAGTAGCTGCTCTATCTCTCCACCCCCTTGTTTTTTGGTGTGTGTGTTTTTTATGCTATGGTCAACATCATTTTCTTTTGGCTGTTCCCGTTAGGGGTCACCACAGCAGATCATCTGTTTCCATTTCTTCCTGTTCTCTGCATCTTGCTGTGTCACATCAACCACCTGCATGTCCTCTCTCACCACATCCATAAACCTTATCTTAGGCCGTCCTCTTTTCCTGTAAACTGGTAGCTTCATCCTTAGCATCTTTTTCCATATGCTATGGTATGAACATTTATTATTTTTTGTACCTATAAATGTACTCTCAGGGTTCAGTCTTTATCTCTCAGTTGGTGTGAAAGCTTGGAAGTGTGTGGCACCCAAACATTTCTTTTTAGTCAGCTCAGCCCACTCTGACAAATGATTTGGGCAAATGGAAGGTGCCCTGAAGCTTTGGAAGTTGTCCGGCTGTTATATCCTATGCGGGATGTAACCATAGCTCTCCTGAATTACTTGTGAATTTCTGTTTTTAAGCTTAAATAAGCTTAATTCTTTGACTGCATGACTTGGGTGCAAGCACATCTGGGATTTGCAGTAAAGTGACCTCTGTTCCAGCTGTAGATGTCAGCAAATCAGTTTGTTGCTTTAATGCATATAATTCATATGCTGCCAAGTAGTTTCATTTCTAGATTTACTGTTAGTATATAGAAGTGGCTGCGGCAGACCTGATGTGCTTTAAGTGTTCAATTAGGTCTGCACAGTCCGCATATTAACAGGGTATACCAGCATTGTTGTCTGTTGTTTTGAACAGGAACAGAGGAGGATGGTGTTGATACATGGAAATCATCATGCTTGGCTTGAAGACTGGATTTGTTGCTGTTGCCAAAAAGCTCATCTTGAGGAAGAAATAAGATGACTGAAAGACTGTTCCTGGTGGACTGATGGCTCTTTGGTGGAGCATATAGTGTGCTGGAGTGGCATTAAGGATTTCCCAAGGAAATGTGCACAAAGTGGAAAAAGGAGTTCATAATTGTTTTCCAAAAGTTTGAGTTTTTTTGTGACATAGATTGGATTATATTTTAAATTTTCTTCTCATCCTGCAGACACAGGTAAGTAACTAGTTACTTCTTACTTACTTGCTATATGGCCATATTGTGCAGGGGCACTGCAAGCAATGAAGCAGCAACAGAACAAAAGACAAAAGCTAAATAAAATGATAACTTGTTTACTAAGTCCAGGGGCAAATTAATTTATGTCTCGTATATGTTCCTGATAAAAATTTTAGTATTCTGGTGGAAAATCAATGAGGGATGAAGTATTTGAACATGTGTGGAATGTCCATTAATGTACTTATTTTTTTCAACATAATTCACTTGAGTATAGAAATTATGGAGTGATGGAGATATGTGAACTAAAGTGAAATAGACTGAAAACAGATGAATGAATACAAATATATGTGAATAACTGCTTGAAAGATAAAAGTAAAATAAACTGCATTGTATTTACCTTTTCAATAAAATGCAGCTAAGTGAAAGTGTGCAAATGATACATAAGAACATTTACCACAGTGTAAATATATTGCTATTTAAAATTGAAAGGAAACCTTGTGACATAAATGTGTGCAGTTTTGCAAAGTCTGCTGCTTGAAGATTCTGGCTATGTCACATAATGTTGATGATAATGATGCCTTATTTGGACAGTAGCTTTTTGGGAACTCCCAGATGTATGTAAATGTGGAAACAGGTATCTTCAAAAACTCAAATTAAAATCACATGAACACCTGTTTGGAGGCATAAAAATAGGGTGCTGACTGATAATTCAAGAAGCTGCAGGAGTTATTGCAATCTACTTGATGGACCATGTTCTTGGAGACAGAGTTCAAGCTGCAATATAGTGCCTGGAAAAACTCTGAAAAATTCTAATTTGGACATAAAAGCCCTAGAGTGAGGGGCTACAATGTATCTTTTAGGGAGAAGCAGAATGTTTCTAGTTTAGATATTAGCCATTGTTTTACCATTGTCTGCATTATATTTTGTTTTGTTTTAGTTTTTTGTTCTTTTTGCAGTTTTAAGAGGTCTTTGCTAGGGTCAGTTAGGAAATAATTCTTTGCAGACAGTCAATGAAATCCTGCTAATTAATGGGAGGAGTTGAGAAATAGCATTCCTCATTTAAGTACATGTATTTAGTGGCATCTTTATTTAGTTGTAGTGTTGTGCGATTTGCTGTTCTCTGTCAGATTATTGCTGATCTCTGTCTGCATTTGATTTTTTTCCACACCTGCCCAACTCTTATAGGTTCATACTAGGCTATCTGCCCTAGGGCATTTATAAGCCTAGCCAGAATGTGTTTGGCTTTCGCCACACATTTTAAATTTATTTTGCTATGCCCTTTTTCGAGGTTAGTATACTGTGCCTCTGTCTAACAGTGACACAGAAGTGATACCTGGGGTAAACCTACAATCTCCCATCCACTCATCAAGATTCCTCTTGAAGAGAGTCAATGAGGGACTCTGCCTAACCTGGACTGGGATTTTATTCCAGAGTGAAGGGAGCCTCTGGGTTATGAATCTGTCCCTCCAGCATGTCCTATTTATTTCAGTGCTGAGGTTCAAGTCTCTTGAGCACGTAGCTTGATGGGATTTGGATTTTCTGAGGTGCAGCATGTCCATTAATTCTGGGTTGGACATGGCTTTATACGTCATGCACAGATCCCCTCTGAACAGGCGGTATGCCACTGAGTAGAGCTGGAGTTTCTTTAACCGGGCAGCATATGGCATCTGTTTGAGCCCTTTGATCCTCTTGGTGAGGTACTTTTGGGGTCTTTCCAGTTGCTGCAGGTGTCTGGTAAGGTACATCCCAAAAGGGGCATTGTACTCAATTATGGGCCTGATGAGGGATGAGTAAAGAGGCACGATGACCTCCCCTGATCTAGATGTGAATCCCTTCATGGTTAGGTGTTGTTGTGCTTTTAAACTTGGTGGCTTTTGACTTGCCTGCCCCTACTATAAATCTGACTTTTGATACTCCTCCCAGTCTCATCTCATCAGCTTATTCTACTAAGCACTGAGAGATCAACCGGGAAGGCCTCCCCCCCTTAGTCTCTTAAGCTTGAATTATCTTCTGTTTCATACCTTCCCAACTACTAAAAAAAGTTGCTCTTTATTCATCTGCTTTTACTGTATTTGTGCGTATTCATACTTTATTTAGCTCTTTGCTGTACATTCTCAAAGTCTTCAGTTATATTTAATCTGTATTCATTACTTCATGTTAGTAACCTGATTACATTGTAAATGTTATTCTAAGCCTCTTAGTTCCGATTTAAGCACTTGGGCTACAAACTAGTTATCTTACATTAGGAAGGTTTCTGGTCTACACTCTTGTGGCAGGAGATGTAGCTTATATCCTTCTGAGTTGGGAATTGCTGTTTGATAGCTTATTGTGTCTGTTATTCTAAAAGTGTCTTTGTGCTAGTTTAAGTGCTTAGGCTCCGAACCAGTTATTTTACATTAAGAAGGTTTGTGGTCTACAATCTTGTGGGAGGAGAGGATAGCTTATGCCCTTCTGAGCTGTGAATTGCTGGTGAAGGCTTATTGTGCCTGATATTCTAAATATCATTGCTCTGGTTTAAGCATTTGGGCTGCAAACTAGTTATTTTACATTAGGTTGGTTTGTGTTCTACACTCTTGTGGCAGAAGGAGATAGCCTGTCCCCTTCTGACCTGGGAATTGCTGGTGTAAGTTTTACTGCACCTTCATTTAATTGCCTAGAGGGCTAGCTTGTTTAAAATTTGAATATCTGTGCCTCAGGCATTTGGTAACATTTGGCAACCATGCTACTTGAGAAGAAGAATGTTGCTGGTTTCTGCTAAGCTCTAATAAAGCTAAGACTTAAATTACTATATCCACTGTTTTGAGGCTTGTTTTTCACTGCATTGAGTTTCTATACTGAATAACTGTAATTTTTGAAAATGTTTACAGTCTTTAGTTAGAACTGCCTTGGTTCCACTTTAGTAAGAGTAGAGGGGACCTGAGACATTTTCTGGTCCAGGATTTTGTAATGGAAAAAAAGAGTGCATTGCTTTTGATTGGCTACAAGGCCTTGTTTCTGTTTTTTATCAAATCTGTGCTACTGTTTAAGCATCACAGTTGAACAATGCTTGGGTCATAACTTACAAGCACTGAGGTGTTTGGCAACATTTGAAGACCATGCTACTTGAGAAGAAGAGTGTTGCTAGTTTCTGCTAAACTCCACATAATCTGACTTACATTACCCCGTCCACTGTTTTGGCTCCACTTTAGTAAGAGTAGAGGGGATCTGAGTAATTTTCTGCACTATGATTGATAAAGGAAAGAAGAGTATCCTGGATTGGTCACAGGGCCTTGCTTGTGTGATTTTTTTTATCAAACTTTGTCTGCTATTTAAGCATCACATCTGCACAATGCTTGGCTCATAACCTACAAGCAAACTAACACTTACATTATCATATCCACTGTTTCAGCACTTAGTTTTTCACATTATTTTGTCACAACTGCATTAATTATTTCTGCATTAAAGTTCTGAAATTTTTGTCCTTTTTTGCAGTCTTTAGTTACCTAACAGTCTTTAGTTACCTAACAGTGATATTTATAGTCACTGATATCTTGCAGTATAATTCTCCCTTGCAATCTGTGCCAGTGGTGATCTCTCACATTGAAAGTTTCCCTTAAAATACTCTTACTGATTAAACAGATTTTTTAACTACTAGAGCATCTCGTTTGCATTTGCACATAACTGAGCATTGCTCATCAAGTTATTTGTGTTATTGACCTATTCAATATTTAGATTTTCCTCACTCCTCCCTTGCAGATCAGTAGCCATGGATATGCACTTTCTGACTCTCTCTCTGTGGCCATTCTAGTTGAGATGAGTATTCTGTGGCATTGTAGCAATTGCCTCATGTACACTGACAGCCTACTTATTCTTAATAAAACAGATGGAATATGCAAAAAGTGTAAATACACTTTAATGCTAGAGGCAAAACTCTCTCATACAACCAAAACTAACCCTGTGCAGGTTGTTAGTGACACTTGTACCATACCTACTACACAGAATAAAAATCTTACACATAAATCTACTTATGCTGAGTCACTTACAGGTAACCTTCCTAAAACTCTAAGACCTCCTGCACAGCACAAACAAAAAATGGATCCTCAGCCATTACGTAAACGCTCCATTAAAACATCAGCCACAGCTACACATAGTAACACTGTATCTAATGCCTTTACTGCTAAGCCCTTAAGGCAAACCAGCACACAGCCAAATTTCCTGGCCATTGATGATTCCATAGTGAGGTAGGTACATCAGTGTCCTCCTCACCAGCTGAGTAAGGAGAGAGTCACCGTTACGTGCTTTTCCAGTGCTAGGATCTATCAAATCACACAGGCACTCAGGTCATTGAACCACAAGTACCACTATGACTGTCATAGTCCCTGTGGGTGTTAGTGACCTAAAACTTATCTCCCTTGACTTCACTGTTGGAGTGTTACAGTTGACCTCTGGGTGTTAAAGTGATTGTTAACCTGCAACATTGGATGTACACCATTGGGTTCTGGTGTCGGAAAACATGGTTCCTGTACCACTACACAGTATGGCTAGTCAAGCAGACATCCGCGATTGTTGAACACACAGCATCAGTGAAACCCACTGCTCACAAGGACACAGTCCGACAAGCTCTACACTTTACATATGCACAGTGGTGTCCATTGTAGGACCCAAAATTGTCTAAAGACAAGAATGATGCCTTATTTCAGCGCCTACGTGAACTCATTGTCGTCACAGGTACACATATGCACATAGCGTGTTTTAATGTTGATGATAGCTGTCCATGAAATGCAGCACAGATGCACAGAAATACCCAGGGTACCGGGTCCATAGAACTGCGTCCACATCACAGTCCCGCACACATGAAGGATGTGTAATGGGTACTATCGATTGTTGCAGTCAAGGGATTCTGGGTATGTAGACTCTGGGCTCGGTGTTGTTTCGCAGGCAATCCTTTGTCCCGCCCCGTGGGAGGGATGTGTGCGTAGCACCTGCCTTACTCTCCGTTAATAATGCAAACCATCCACCGGAGAATGCTAAATGCAGGTGTGAAATGTGTACAGCCCTATACTAGTGTCCAGTAGGCAATTGTCATGGATGGACAACCGTATGGCCAAGATGGCACCCACAACTGCAAACCCGGGTAAATTACACAGCCGCGGTAAGGCATAACACAGGAAATACACATAGGGACTACAGTTGACATTCCACATACAAAGTCGGACCGCCATGCCAACACCGGCGTACACAGCACTCAATCTGCCAGCAACAGAATGAGGAGCACCCGCTACCATACAGCAGAACAGATGTGCGACCTGTGGAACACATACTAATGGCACACCCACAACGTCAAGTAGGATATGTAAACAATGGCATTCCCACCTATGAAGACAACATGGTTAAATGAATACATAGGTGATCAACATGTTCCGGTGGTGTTATGTTGAAAATACAGTGACGGATATGTCCCATTGGGATGTCTGAGGTTTATATGAAGCAGTTGCTAACCAGCATCTTTGGATGTATGACATTTGTTCACATTCCTAAATCACCTGGTTACATAGCACCATGTAGAATGGGTAGTCAAACAGACATCCGCGATTGGGGAACATACACCAGCAGTGAAAAGCACTGGCCAGGTGGACACAGTCCAGCAACATCTAACCTGACATATGCACATTGGTGTCCATTGTAGGACCCAAAAATTCCATTCATTGAATGCCTGCTAGCTTCCTGCATTACCCACGTGAACTCATTGTCGCCACCACGTCACAGGTACACATATGCACGCAAGCGTGTTCAATGTTGATGATAGCTGTCCATGAAATGCAGCACATATGCACAGAAATACCCAGGGTACCGGGTCCATAGAACTGCATCCACATCACAGTCCCGCACACATGAAGGATGTGTAATGGGTACTGTCGACTGTTGCAGTCAAGGGAGTCTGGGTATGTAGAATCTGGCCTCGGTGTTGTTTCGCAGGCAATCCTTTGTCCTGCCCCGTGGGAGGGATGTGTGCGTAGCACCTGCCTTACTCTCCGCTAATAATGCAAACCATCTACCGGAGAATGCTAAATGCAGGTGTGAAATGTGTACAGGCCTATACTAGTGTCCAGTAGGCAATTCTCATGGATGGACAAGCGTACGACCAAGATGGCACCCACAACTGTAAACCCGGTGGAACTACACAGCCGCGGTAAGGCATAACACAGCAAATATACATAGGGACTACGGTTGACATTCCCCATACAAAGTTGGACTGCCATGCAAACACCGGGCACACAGCACTCAATCTGCCAGCAACACAATGGGGAGCACTCGCTACCATACTGTGGAACAGATGGGCGACCTGTGCAACACAAAGTAATGGCACACCAACAACGTCAACTGGGATATGTAAACTATGGCGTTCCCACCTATGAAGAAAACATGCTTCAATGAAGACATAGGGATCTACATGTTCCGGTGGTGTTATGTTGAAATTACAGTGACGGATATGTCCTATTGGGACGTCTGAGTTTTATTTGAAGCAGTTGCTAACCTGCATCTTTGGATGTACACCATCTGTTCACAGCTGTAAATCACCTGGTTACGTAGCACCACGAAGAATGGGTAGTCAAACAGACATCCGCGATTGGGAACATACAGCAGCAGTCAAAAGCACTGGCCAGTTGGACACAGTCCAGCAACATCTAACTTTACATATGCACATTGGTGTCCATTGAAGGACCCTAAAATACCTTTTCACATAACTCACTCCAGGCGTTTGAACAACAGACTATGCTATAGCTGTGGCTACGGCACAGTTAGACATATGCACCACCAGCGTGTTTAAGGTTGATGACAAGTGTTCATGAACGCAGGACATATGAACAGAAATACCCAGATCGGCGTGTCCATACATGTCGTCCACATCCCAGTCCCGCACGCATGAAGGATGTGTAATGGGTACTGTCGGGTTGTAGCCATGGGATCTTGGGTATGCAGAAATGGGGCTTTGTGTTGTCTGGCAGATAATCCGTTGTCCTGCCCGTGGAGGGATGTGTGCATAGTACCTGCCTTACTCACCACTACTAATGCAAAGCATCCACCGTAGAATGCTAAATGCTGGTGTGAAATGTGTACAGCCCTATACCAGTGTCCAGTAGGCAATTCACATGGATGGACAAGCGTATGACCAAGATGGCACCCATAACTGCAAACCCGGTGGAATTACACTGCCGCAGTAAGGCATTACACAGGTAATACACATAGGGACTACACTTGACATTCCCCATACAAAAAACACATACAACCAGCTGAAGAAGTCCAAAGCAAAGACGAGGTACTGTAGACACCGTCAGCGACCACTCAGAGCCCACCAGGAATTAAATGCAGTCACCATAGTTTATTGAAGCTCTTTTCGTCTGCTTCATAAGCAGAATTATTCAGAATACATACAATGCAGTCCAACCTACTACATTTAAAACCCTTAATTGGTCATTAAATTAGATGTGCTAAGTATTAATTAAATGCCTTAAAGGCAAACAAGCAAACAAACTTTACTTGGGTTACAGATTCCACACAGTGAGTACATCAGACATTGCTTCGAAAGGTACATTCTTCATAGAAAAATAGAAATATATGTATATATATATGAAAGAAGAACCAACATAATGTTTTCCAAATGTCTGACTGTTTAAGCTACATATATATGTTCTACGGATTGTGCCAATATATTAAAGAACTACAGACACCTAGTAATATAAATGAACCATAATATATAGAGATAAACCGTATGATTATGACTAATGTAAAATAGACCAACTAAATGTAAAGATTCACAATGTGGTAAAGTAAATATTCATTTAGAAGGTTAGTTAAAGAAATCAATTCAGACATCCTTGTCAAAATACTAACACAAGGCCAGCGAGGTGGTTGGCCTCACATGTACTGGGATGTTGTTCCACAGCATAGTGAGTGTCTGGGTGATGAATCTGTCCCACCAGCACGTTCTATTAATGACAGTGTGAAGGTGTACGTCACCTGCCCTTGTGGTTCTGAGGGATCTAAATTCTTTAGGTGAAGCATAGTCATCAGATCTGGGTTCGACATGGCCTTGTATGCCAGGCACAGGTCACCTCTGGGCAAGTGGTATGCGACTGTATACAGCTGGAATTCTTTCAGTCGGTCAGCATAACACATATTCCTGAGACCCTGCATCTGTTTGTCGATGAACTGTTGGGGCCTGTCCAGCTGCTGCAGGTGTCGGGTCAGATACATTCTGAACGGGCATTGTACCCAATCATAGGTCTAATGAGTGATGAGTACAAGGGACAATGACCTCCCCTGATCTAGATGTGAATCCCTTCATGATGATGTGGGCAATTTTGAAGGTCTACCTAACTACGTTAGCAACGTGTGTGTCGAACGGTTAACAACAACCCGGGTCCCCAGATCCCTGGTAACTCCCTCTGTGCTCAGTGGATTGCCACCTATATGGTAGCTAGGGGTAACCTTGTTCTTCCCAAAGGGTATGACTATGCATTTCCTGGCATTTAGCTGTAGGCCATGTCTCTGGCACCACTTATCCACATCTGTGAGGCCCTCCTGAAGGATATCTGTGTCAGATGTGTGTCCGACTATGGCACCCAGTTTGCAGTCATCTGCAAACATTGTCAGCCATAACCCCCCTGTGTTTGCTTGTACTTTGGAAATGTAGATGCTGAAAATAGTGGACCCAGGACTGAGCCCCATGGGACACCACCTGTGACTGGCTGTGAGTATGACATGGCGCCAGCAACTATGACCGTGTGGGTTCCGTGACTTAGCCAGTTTGCAACCCATATGGCGATGTATGGATTTACGCTCAAGATGATGGGTTTATCAATGATACCCGAGGGGGTATTGTGTCAAGGCCTTTGCCAGGTTGAGGTAGGCTGTATGGACTGCTTTACCCTCATCAATGGCCTTGGTGACTGATCCTACAAAGTCAAACACGTGTAAAGACATGATCTGACTTTGACCAAGCCAAACTGGGTTGGATCCAAAGTATGCAAGTCCCCTATGTCTTTATCTATGAGTTCCATTATGATCCTTCTCCATGGCTTTGCAGATAAGGCTTGTCAAGCTAATGGGATGGTAATAACCAGGGTCAGTGGAGGCACCATCCTTGTGAAGTGTGACTACAGTCGCCCTGTGCTACTACTTGGGTACGTATCCTGAGGTGAGGCTAAGATTAAACAGCTGTCGTAAGTGTGGGTTTAATTCCCCATAGAGTTCATGGAGTACACAGCTGGGACACCATCTGGTCCCATGGATGCTGTGTTTACTGCCTTGGAGACAGCATTTCCCACCTGTGCGTTACAGATGTTCCAGGATCTACAATTCTCTGGTATAGATATCTCTCCATGTGGGGGGGGGGAAATGTTAGCACTGAACCTGTCAGCCAGTATGTTGGCAATGTGTGTAGGTTCAGTCATCTTCACATCATTCTGAACCCAGTCTGAGCATATCTGGGAGTGTCCTCCCAGGTGTCCAACATAGCTAAAGAAGGCCTTATGATTGTCTGTTGAGTCCTTGTTAATTTCTCTGTTGAATTTCCCCTGGATGATTTCATGACAGCTTGTAGTTCTTCACATATAATGAGCAAGGGTGTGTTACCTTACAAGTATTCCACTTTAACTTGTAGTAGCTACCTCCTGTCGTTGTAGAGCTTGTTCATGGCTGGGGTCCACCAGACTGGATGCTTGTCTTTGGTGCAAAGAGTCACAGTTTTGTATGGGATTGCCTGATCCATGCAGTCCTGTAGGTGCTGGTGGAAGGCATATGTATGTGATTCAGCGGTTTGAGTAATGTTCACCACTGGCTCAGGGGCCTTAAAGGAGACCACAGTAGTGTTCAGAAGTGTGAAATCGGCTTTTGAGAAAGGCATATGTATGGTAACCGGCACCACTGTACACATGGAACATCATAGCAATAAACCAGGGCCGGATGTGGGTAATGCTGGACATACCCACGGCAGACGTGGCGCGTTCCCGAGTCCGATGCCCGAGGGACCACACACATAGCGCCTTAGGCATAGGCCAAGTAGGCACCCGTCTAGGGCGTTGCTCTACTCGGCGCACCTTTCCTGTCTTTATTTGGTGTAGGTCGACCAGGCGGCGCGTAGCGGGTGATGTGGCGGTGGCAACATGGAGTCCTTCTGCCTAGGGCACCACTTAACCTAAGGCCACTCTTCCCGTGGGTAATACAGCAATACCCA
This sequence comes from Protopterus annectens, assembly GCF_019279795.1. Taxonomy (NCBI): domain Eukaryota; kingdom Metazoa; phylum Chordata; order Ceratodontiformes; family Protopteridae; genus Protopterus; species Protopterus annectens. The sequence continues at coordinate 986,194,702 of NC_056747.1, forward strand.
CACCCAGACGCGGGTCATTGCTAGTATGCCATATCATCTATGGCAAGAAACCATATATTCCCAGACATAATGGCACAGCATAATGCCTGTCCGCCCAAACGCAGACATACGGCACCATGGTGCGGACGTACTGCGTGAGATGTCCGTTACCAATGTCGACACTGTCTCGCTTTGTGAAACAAACTCAACATAGCGATTCAATACTAAACAGCGACGGAGAGCCCGATGTCCCCGTGGCTGAGCTGTTCAACCTGTTCCGCCATGTTAAATGTGTGTAGCAGAGCGGAACCAGCCCAAACCAAGCAACGGACATGTCTGTGGCTCAGTGAAAGCCGTCACGCAATGGTAAACCCATGTAATATTGCGACACAGGTCATACATACCGAGGGTTAGTAATGGAAATAGGTCCGTTCGACCAGACCATGTGCAATTAGTATAACAAGATCTACAACGGGTACACCGGCCAATAAGCGCACACGGTTATGAATAATTGGGGGGGGGGGGTGACATGGTATCATAGACATGGACAAACCGTGCCCATGTGACTCATCTAACATTCATACACGGTCAGGGCAGTTCCGTACACTGGGCGGACAAGACCAAACCCAAAGCACCACAGGAACACCCTGACAATCAAAGGCCTGTATGCGTAGGGGATATAAGCACCTGTGATCTGAACATCCCTGCGGTCAAGACATATGCATCTTGGGCCATGAGCGAGAGGGAATAAGGAATGTTTAACATGCAGTACCGCACCTTTCCCAGCAGGAGAATGGATGCCTGTGACGTCGTGAGTGCGGGGGATATGTAAATGTAGCTAAGTACCATGGGTATGCATATTAATGACACCGAACAGCTAACGTGTAGTGGTCACAGTAACCGGCAAACGTGAATGCAGTCACGTTTGAATTACGACTATAGAACATATAGATGTGAACGTGTACGTACGTCCATGCTGCAAAGACTGTTACATGTATAAAGTTGTAAGTGCGTTCTGCACACGTCCGTCAACCGGATCAGAGACATGTTACCGGAATGGTCACAACTAACACACACCACGTAACCACACAGACCCAGTAAACATATATAAACAGAATACGGATATGCATGCGTAAGCGGCGTAACCCACAATTAGGAAATGCGGTGTGCGTGTGCGTGTGTGATCCACTCAAGCAGGAAGGTTAAGGATGTGTCCTCCACTCATTTACATTCATAATTGTAAAATATATGCTTAAATTGTACTTATTGATTCCATGCTTTGGAATCGTAATGCTACAATTATACACATTGATATAAAATATCCTGATCAACACACTACATTTTAAGGTTTACTCACAACAATTATCAACTATGTTTCAATATACTGATTGTATTGACCAATATTATATTTATATTAACACATTGTTGTCGTATTATTGTTTCCATTAAGTAATGTATGCAACACTGATTTGTATATGTCACGTTATCATCAAGACTTGGAGCACTGTCCACTTAACTATGAGCAGGTTTATTGATTAATTGACTTTAAACTGACTCTGAAGGAAGTGTATAAGGGACGACTATGTAATGTATTTCGTACTCCGACGATGCCCCATGTTAGTAGGTGAAAGAGCTCAGTATCTTTTGACTGTTTTGGCCGATATATGTTCAATAATGTCTTTTATGAAGATGGGCAGGACGCAAGGTTTGCTGTATTTCCGCTTACTGGCACGTGGATATAGATAGGCCAAGTAATACATAATATGGGTAGTCAAGCAGACATCCGCGATTGGGGAACATACAGCGGCAGTCAAAACCACTGGCCAGATGGTGACAGTCCAACACGTTCTACACTTTACATATGCACATCGGTGTCCATTGTAGGACTCCAAAAATTGTTCCGTTTGCACCGTCGACCAGCTGTGATCGACTCAGACAGAGTGACAGCCGTGACTACGGCACAGCTAGACATATGCACCACCAGCGTGTTTAAGGTTGATGATAACTGTCCATGAAATGCAGGACATATGAACAGAAATCCCCAGATTGTCGTGTCCATAGAAGTGCGTCCACATCCCAGTCCCGCACACATGAAGGGTGTGTAATGGTAACCGTGGGGGGTTGCAGCCATGGGATCCTGGGTATGCAAAAATGGGGCTCGGTGTTGTTTGGCAGATAATCCGTTGTCCCGCCCCGTGGGAGGGCTGTGGGTATAGCACGTGCCTTAGTCCCCACTAAGGATGCAAAGCATCCACTGGGTAATGCTAAAAGCAGGTGTGAAATGTGTTCAGCCCTATATCAGTGTCCAGTAGGCAATTCCCATGGATGGACAAGTGTACGACCAAGATGGCACCTATAACTGGAAACCTGGTGGAATTACACAGCTGCGGTAAGGCATAACACAGGAAATACAGATAGGGACTACAGTAGACACTCCCATACAAAGTCAGACCGCCGTGCGAATACCGCACACAGCACTCGATCTGCCAGCAACAACATGAGGATCACTCGCTTCCATACTGCGGAACAAATGGGCGACCTGTGGAACACATACTAATGGCACACTAACAACCTCAACTAGGAAGGTCATACGATGTTTCAACACTAGCGTTCCTGCATATAACGAACATCCTTCAATGAATAAATAGGGTATGCATGTTCTGGCTGTTTTATATTGACAATACAGTGGCGTATATGTCCTACTGGGCCTTCTGAGGATTACTTAAAGCAGTTGCCAACCTGCAGCATTACATCAATACCATTTGGGTTAATCGTAGTAGAACATGGGTTTCATAGCACAACATAATATGTGTAGTCAAACACACATCCGCGATTGGGGAACATACAGCAGCGGTCACAACCACTGGCCAGATGGACACAGTCCAACATGTTCTACATTTTACATATGCACATTTGTGTCCATTGTAGGACCCAAATATTTGTCCTTTTGCAACGCCAACCGGGTGCGAGCGGAAGACCAAGATGAACTACAGCCGTGACTATGGCACAGCTACATATATGCCCCGCCAGCGTGTTCAAGGTTGATGACAACTGTCCATGAAATGCGGGACATATGCACAGGAATCCACAGATTGTCGAGTCCACAGATGTGCGTCCACATCCCATTCCAGCACACATGGAGGATTTGCTATGGGTACTGTCGAGGGTTGCAGCCATGGGATAGTGGGTATGCAGAAATGGGTGTTGGAGATGATTGGCAGATGATCCATTGTCCCGCCCCGTGGGAGGGATGTGGGTACAGAACATGCCTTACCACCCACCAATACTGACAATCATCCACGGAGAATGCTACATGCAGCTGTGAAATGGGTACAGCCCTACACCAGTGTCCAGTAGGCATTTCCCAAGGATGGACAAACGTACGGACAAGATGGCACCCATAATAGCAAACCTGGTGGAATCACACAGCCGTAGTAAGGCATAACACAGGAAATACAGATGGAAACAACAGTAGACACACCCCATAGACATCTATCCTGCCGTGCGAATCCCGGCGTACACAGCAGCCAAGGTGCTAGCAAGTATGTGGGGAACACCCGCTTCCACTCCGCGGAACATACGGGCGACCTGTGGAACACATATTAATGGCACACCAACAACGTCAACTAGGAAGGTCATACTATGGTTAAACTATGGCATTCCCACACATAAATAACATCCTTTCATGAATAAATAGGTTCTACATGTACCGGCTGTGTGATAATGACAATACAGTGGCGGATAGTTCACAATGGTACCTCTGAGGATTACTTAAAGCAGTTGCCAACCTGCAGTACTACAGTAACACCATATGGGTTAATTGTGGAAGGACACGGGTCCCGTAGCACTACATAATATGGGTAGGCAAACAGACATCCGGGACTGGGGAACATACGGCGGCAGTCAAACCCACTGGCCGAATGGACACAGTCCAACATGTTCTACACTTTACATATGCACATCGGTGTCCATTGCAGGACCCAAAAATTTCTCCTTAAGTGTTGGCAACAGGCTGCGATCGTGTGACCCAGAAGAGGTGACAGCCGTGACTACGGCACAGGTAGATATATGCACCACAAGCGTCTTCAAGGGTGATGACAACCGTCCATGAAATGCAGGACATATGAATAGGACTCCCCAGGTTGCTGCGTCCATACACGTGCGTTCACATCCCATTTCCGCACATGAAGGGTGTGCAATGGGTACTGTCGAGGGTTGCAGACATGGGATCATGGGTATGCAAAAATGGGTCTCGGTGTGGATTGGCAGATGATTCGTTGTCCCCGTTGCGCGGACGGCCATGGCATATGCGTTACTCCGCACTAATAATGCCGATCATCCACCGGAAATGCAGAATGCAGCTGTGAAATGTGTACAGCCCTATACTAGTGTCCAGTAGGCAGTTCCCATGGATGGACAAACGTACGGCCAAGATGGCACCCATAGCTGCAAACCTGGGGGAATGCCACAGCTGTTGCAAGGCATAACCCAGGAAATACAGATAGGGACTACAGTAGACACTCCCCATACAAAGCCAGACCGCTGGGCAGATACCGGCGTACACAGCACTCAATCTGCCAGCACATAAATGGGGATCACACGCTTCCATACAGTGGAACAGATGGGTGACCTGTGTAAACATACCAATGGCACAATATCAACGTCGGCTGGGAAAGACATACGATGGTCAAACTATGGCGTTCCCACCAATGGCACAACACACTACGCCACCGGTCCCAGGTGTTCTCACACCTGGCCACTGTTAAACAGCCATGCACCATACACACTAGGGGGGGATGTCTGACAGTTCTGCCCATCACACATGGTGAGGATATGTCCCACACAGGATGTACAGCCCTCAATGGTGATGCCAGACCATATAGTGGATCCACTGGTCATCCACATCCTGCACCCAACACCGGCATGGGGGACCTAAGTGATGACCTCTCCACAACAAACCACACACATCATACGACCAGTGTGGTACCCTACAAGTCCTCCATGCCAGTGTTGAACACAGGCCAGACTGCCAACCGCCTAACGAATGCCTTCTCTGAGCACCCACATGCATGTCTGCAACAGGCAAACATGATAACATCAGGACCTTGTCCACCACAGGTAGGCACATGGTGTGGTGGACCCCAGCCACTGACAAGCTGTACATCAACAGTTGGAGCTAATACATGACAGAGCAATGTCAGTACCAAGGAAACCATCTCCCATTCATACCGGCGTCACCATACGGCCACACATACAATCATCCACGGCCGCTTGTGGGAGTGGTACTGCAGAGGGCACATGAGACAACCATAGGGCCTTCCCTAACTGTGGTAAGGACATGGTTGGGGGCACACAGACTTGGCCAGAAATGGTCCAGAATGGTACAACGGTCACTGCACCCGCAGACATTGTCTGCAAACCAGCGGACATTTTCCATGCATACATCCACCCCCCCCCCCAAGAGGGGACATATCCATCCCACCAGAGAGTAGCCTCCGAAACATCTCATATGGCCTGGAGTGATCCCATATCTCTATGGCGGTTGACACAGCACCAATGGGCACCGATGGTGTCCCTGGCTGTGTGCTACCCATCCTCATTGAGGCCCTCGGCCCACACATGCGGCCACTGTGTCATGTTAGCCTTACTATGGGCTATGTCCCCGATGGATGGCATATGGCATCTGTGGTCCCACTATGCCAGGGTAGTGCTCTTATGGACTGTAGACAGCCACACCCTATCAGCTTGACAAGCCTTGTCTGCAAAGCTGTGGGGAGGTCCATACAGGTGCCCATGGATACAGACAGCGGTGTACAGCCAATACCGGAACATACCCACAACAACATAGTCAAGGGCAGATCCTGCCTCCCGAACCTGCTCGTCCTGTCTGGAGTGGTCACCAAGGTCATTGATGGGGATACGCGTGTTTGCACACAGTACCATAACCTGGTGGGAGCGTTCAGAGCACACTCCACATGGGACTCATGGAAAGGCTCGCCAGCATACATGTGGGGACATATGTCACCCGATGCTTCTCAGAAAGGTTGGAGGTCACACCACACAGGGTTGGTGTTCCTGGTGCCTTGTCACACTCATATCTGGTCTCCAGTGGAGGCCCACAGGGCTCAGTCCTGGGCCCCCTGCCATACGGCATTCGACCTTCCAATGTGCATGCAATCATAGGGGGATTGTGGCAGACAAGGTATGCAGATGACTACACATCGGCCACCATACCCAACACCCCATGTGACACGGACATCCACCTAGGGCGTCATAGACATGGATAACTGGTGCCAGAGCCATGGCCTGCTACTACATGCCAGAGAAGGTGCAGACCTACCCAGTGTGAAGGACATGTTCGACCCAATGTCACATGTAGGTGGTAAGCCATTCAAGATGGTGGACATGTTCATGGAAATGGCTACCACACCTGTCGGTAACCTCTGTCAACACACACAATGGCAATGTGGGTGTGAAGACATTCCACTGTGGCCTCCTGGTCTGGAAGGGATCGCATCCACATCAGGGGTGTTCATTGTACCCCTGTACACATCACACACCTGAGCAATGACTGCGTACAATGGCACATCTGGCCTGTAGCTAACCTGACGCCTGCAGCACTTGGAAGGACCGCAAACGTTACACAAGGCGGGGATGACGGTGCTAGGACATGTGTCACAAGCTGCACGACCAAGGGCACTCCGGCTGTAAACCTTCCCAGCACATCTGCTCTGTGGTGATCTGTGCCTGGCATACACGGCCATGTCTGACCTGGGTGACATGGGCATATTCCACTTCCTAGGCTCCAGGCAAACATGGGAACAGAAGCGACTGTCAGAAACATCACCACAAAGATGAGTGGGACGTGCTGGGGGAACAGGGTCAACGGACGGAGACCCCCTACAACACGTAGAGGAGTGCCAGCCCATGTGAAGGAATGGCCCTGACTGCCTTCGTGCAGGAGTAATAATGACGTGTGGATGTGTGAATATAGTTATGCGCCAGGCATCATCTGTGTGTCAGTGCTGGACGAGGGACTGGGGACTGATGGATGTGGCATCCCCATCCTGAGGGGTGTTAGCAGCCACACACAGTCATGCTAGGTCCACACATGTTGTACAGCACATACCCTGTTATGTACATGTGCGCCTATGTACCTATGTAGGGGTCCATGCCGGTTGCGGGTACCTGTGCTATGCTGATGTTGCCAGACATGCCTGTGGGTACCCCACGACTACACGTGGGGAACTAATTACAGTGCTCCCAGTAGGCACATGCAAGTACACCATCATTGTCATACAGGTTAACTGAACCAACATGGTGCTACACATGTAACCACCACGCATACTGTGTACACAGATCAATGAATGCTGCACCTGTCCTGCATGGTATGTCTGCTGCATGATGTCAGTGCACAACCCACATCACATACACACCTGTCACCAGCCATACACACACACCACAACATACACATCACATACTATGCGGACACAGGTATCACATACACCTCTCACTATCTTGTCCACCCTGTGCATCAGAATATGTTTGCATAACCGTGCACTGATGGTGTAGCTCACAGTTATGCGGCAGAGACTTCATCATATGCACAGGGTGATATGTGTGCCACAGGCATGGGCTGTACCAATGGATGACATCATGTGTGTGTGTAAGGGCCTGTGCATTGACTGGGCATGACTGTGTAGATTGCATGTGGGTGTGTTGGAGCCCTACAGTCGTGTTTGCTGTGTGTGGGTTTGTGTGTACACAGTTCAGTCATCTGTGATGCCTACACGGGGTATGCTTGGCAGCCCCAGACTGTACAGTGCAGGTGTTACGGCTCACTGTGTCCGCCTGCGGCGACGTGACCCGTGCCTGCCTGGGGTCGCACGGGCACAACCGGGTGGAGGTACGGACTGTCCACTCTCCGATGTCACATGTCCGCTGGAAACGTGCCCACGCCGGGGCCATCCAGGGCCACGTCCACGTGGCCTGCTCTGTCCTGGTGTGGTTGGTGTAGTAGCAGCTGCACTGCTGCTGCTACCAGCACTGTGTGGGTGGGCATGGGAGGTGGCACGCACACGCTGACCTGCACCAGGTGGTGTTGCTGGCCCACGCCCACGTGCCCTATGCCTCACCCCTACCTGGTGTTCCTGCACGGACAGCCCACGCTCAAGGATGGCCATGCCTCGGTCGAGGATACCAGCCATCTCACCCAATCTCCTATCCAGAACATTGGCAAGATGCTGTTGGGCATTCGCCAATGCCTGGATGTTGTCATTCAAGGAACGGATTGCAGACCTCTGCAGCCTCTGCCCTTCCTGGTTCTGCCGTTCGGCACGTGCCTGCGCCGCCATTACAGTCTGGAACATGCATCTGGTTATACCAGCTGCTGCACCCTGTACGCCAGGTGTATGTCTAGCGGTGCTCCCCCTACGAGCAGCACCTGCCACATGCCTGTGTGGCACTGCACCAGTCATTACACTGGCAACATCGTGTGTACCCACACCTTCTGCAGCCACCACACATTCCTGCTCGGTGCCAACAGACGCTGACTGACCGTCATCTATGGGCAACGGTGTTGGGGTATGTGTCGGCATCTGAACCATGTGCAGGGATGAAGGGGACGTACGTGTGATGTTCTCCAATGGCACAGTCTCTGCCTGTGACGACCCTGCCTGTGCCTCATGCACATGGTCATCACCACTAGTATCTGTGGGGACACTAGCATCAGATGGACCGCAGGAGGGGAACTCACCTACAGCACCTGTCAATACAAAGACATACCATCGGTTACAATACAGACACACACACACACACACACACACACACACACACACACACACACACACACACACACACACACACACACACACACACATCATGCATGTGATAATGCAGGTGGCATGCAGCATTCACACACCACAGACCAGTGAATGTAGACCAGACATTCATAGTGGCAGTATGCACACTGCCCTGGTGGGAACAGTACAACAGGCAGGTGTCTTTTAGTAGGCATGCAGTACACACATTCATGGTAGTTTGCATGCATCACCGTGATACACCGTGTGGCCACGGGCGAGTTGACAGTACACATGGCTGCCGACACTATGTCATGTACACCGCAAACATGTGTGGTATCATGTGGACATGTGACGATGGTGTCCCACCACATGCACCACATCACAATGGCTGTCACGGTGCAGTGTTATGTGTACAGTCTACAGATACAATGTATGGGTAACAGGGATGTCTGTGCAGGTGCGGTTGGTGTGAGCTGTGTACATAGCTGTACAGTGTGGAGTGCGGGCACTGTGCCACTGCACAGTAGCAGGACACAGTTATGTTTCTGTGCGATGCGTGACCTGGACGCATTACATTGCCATGTCTGTAAGTCAGTTCAGCTGCTCAGCAGCACGTATATGGTGGACATTGGAGGCACCTGTAGTAGCTGTGGAGAGGCATTCCATGTCACTGGTGTACTACATCGGATGTCCAGGGGGTCCACTACAGTGATGAGCCCACTATGTGTGTACAGGGTGCAACGGTGACTACCCACTGTGGATGTACTGTGTGGCAACATGCCTGTAGGTATCGACCATGGCCTTGTCTGTCTGGGTCATTGACAATTGTGTGTGGTGGACATCGTGCACACGGCCCTGTGGTGGCCCATGTGACATACAACCATACTAGTGTAAGGTGTCACATTCCCTACAGATATGCAGACAGTGTGGATGTCTGCTATGTCGTGCATAGGTCATGTCATGGTGTGAAAATGTTGCAGCCAGACATCCACGTGCATGGGACATGGCATGTGCCATGTCACAACGTGCACCGATGCAGGGCATAGCTCACATTGGTAACACCTGTGCTCTGGCAAGATCACAGCTCACTATGTGGTACTGTGTGCATACTGCAGAGGCATACCGATGCATACTACACATGCAGCCATTGTGGAACACCTACACCATTGTATGCATAGCTGAATGCACGTAACACACTAATAGGTCGTGTGGTGTCATGCCACTCTACACTAACGGTTGTATCTACTGTACATGGGTGGTGTGTGTGTCGGGTGGTGCAACCTGTATACCGTGACTGGGGCACACACAGGTGTGCATGTCATGCCTGGACACATGTGGAATATCAATACACCATATCATGCCTTTGACTAGCAACAGACTTACCTGCAACAGACCCTTGTGTTTGCGACACGCCAGATGTACCTGTAAAGGGATGACACAAAGGTATACACATTATCCATTACTATCGCCACGGTCAGCACTGTGCATGTCACATCATGCATCTGTGAGTTAGCATGTGCTATGCACATGTCTGCTAACCCAACATAGCATACTGTAGTATGCATCTTGTGTGGCCATATACCTGGCATGTATTGCTATATTATGTGTTGTACTATGACACCCACCCCACGTCACTTATCATACAAACATGCAACACTGACTTACCATGCAGCTCCAAGCTCATAGTTCGGGAGACACCCACCTCCACAATGGACGCATGGGTTTCTGCGTGTTGTTCCGTGGGTGTCCCCAGACTGGCCAGGAGCTCCTCCGTGGCTGTGAGTGGGGGCTGGGTTGGTGGCCCACCACCTGTCCCACGTTGTTGTCTGGCGATTGCAGCGACACGCTGTCTTGCATGCCGGATCAGGTCTGTGCAGTGCCTGCGGATCTGCTGATAAGTGCGGTTGTATCCGCCCAGGCTGTTCACCCTCCTGCACATCTCCTCCCACATCTCCTGTCGTTCCTGTGCCTGCTGTGGCACATGACTGAATAAGACGCCATGATTAGTATGGAGGTATGGGATGATCACCTCCTCCTCCTGTCGACTGAAAGCGGAAGCCGGAACGTGGCATTATCTGTAAGACATAATGATGGTGGCAGGTCACATTTACACTGCTGTGCTGGCATACTGTTGGAAATACATTGCTATGACAAGTACGACATCTGCACAGTAATCTGTGAAAGGCATCGTGGCAGTGACACAGCCGATGTGTTGGCTTCACACCATTGAGCAGTGGGTGTCACATCATATCTGTGTGCCACCCCATCACACTGTACACGCACCATGTAGATGTTAGCCTGCTGTGGACATGTGTACCTGGCTGCACCTGTGTCCATATCACTTGGCATAGGTCCCCATGTGAAGTCGGTGCTACTGTTCACCTGGACGCTGTGTATATGTTAGTACACATCACGTCTGTAGCCATTGTGAACGTCAGCAGTGGCACTGTACACATACACATGGACACCTGCACATGCATGTGTTGTGCCATGTACATCCACACAGCACTGTACGGGTGTTGGACAACTTGCCACAGCTCACCTGTGTTGCACATGTGATAGACATAGGGCAATGTGTAACCATGACACATTAGCAGGAAAGGCCATGCATAGCATGTACACACACACATTGTCCAGAGCATCACACAGCACCTGTAACACCACAGGGTGCATCACCGCCACATTACTGCTGTGTATGGTTGATAGTGAGAGTGCCTTTGTCCATTGCACCATGTAGGACTGTGATAGCTCATGCAGCCTTGCTGGGCAGGTCTGCATGGTATGGCAGGGTATGCCACATACATGGCACTGGGTTGTGATCCACCTGGGGATTGATGATATTGGCAGGGTGGCTGTCCATTCCATATGTCATTGCTATGTGTATATGGACATTCAACATGTCTATCACCATGGTGTGGACACTGGCCTCAAGCGAGGTATGCTGCACGCTGCTTGCTGAGGGTGTGTCTGGTGCATGCAGGTATCAGACATCCATGCATACACTGTAACCCTGGCAGGTGCTATGTGCTGGGATATTGATCAACACAGTGCTGCATGTGGACACACACCGCTATCCCGTGCACATGGATGGTTGCCTGCACTGATGTGGGTACCACATATGTGTACATCCAGTGCCTGCTGCCACCCCATGTCTGCTGCTGCACTACACACCCCCATCCCTCCCTCTGTGAATGTGGTGTTGGGCACAGCATAGGTATCCATGTATGGCGACAGGGATGTTCACATAGCAGGGTCACTGATGGTATCGTCGATCTGACCATACACGTATGACGCACCCCTCACACATACAACCCATTCATATTGTTGTTCACAACGGTGACACAGCTATATTGCTATGCTGGAGACATTCACAGCCATACATACACAGATGCATGCACATCCATCTGTGGCATGGCCTGGACTATTGGTGTGGTTCAGCACATAACATGTTTGACTGCAGCTGGCGCAGACCTACTGTGCACATGTCTACACGGTAAGCCTGTTCTACAGTAGGCATCTGTGATGTGCTGTGCACATCTCATATCTGCACATTTGGTTGGTGTCCATCGGTCCATGGGCCAGTGGTGGGACACACAGGGATGTTGCTGAACATATATGCATGCAACCCTGTACAGCTGTAACACTAGCCTCTCAGATGCTCATGTGTCGTGGACGTGAACACCGTACACACACATGTGGTTGTGGGCTGCTGTCCATACCTATCTCCTCCTGTGGGCTGCTATCATCCCACACACTCCTTGTATCGTATGTTCAGGCTATGCACCTATGTGGGGCTTGTGGGCATGCAATACGATACTATATGCCTTTGCACCCATCACAGACAATGTCACACAGGTACACCAGCAGCCGTACACATCACAGCTTGTTGTCAGCACATCACATGTGGTACACACATAACACATCTCCTGTGGGACATGGTCAATTGTACGGGCATGTCCAGCGGTCACATGCCACAGCTACCCCTACATGACGGCTATGCAGGACATGTGTCTGTACAGCTACTGTCACATGTACACGAGCAATGCCCCCCTACCTACATCACATGGTACTACCTGTGGGTATGTGCGTCTGCATCCATGCTATGGCCATAGATGACAATTGTACATCAATATGTGCAACATACCTCATTGGGGGTTGTCATGTGCACATGTTCCATGTGTCAATGCATTGTTTGTGTCTGTTGAGCGGTCATTGTTGTGCATGGTTTACATGGCTGCCATAGCGTACTGTGTGTGATTCCAGGTACTTCATTGGGCTACCAGCATTGTACATTTCCACAGCACATTCCGGCCATCATGTAGCCATCTTAGATGACAGTGGGAGGTGTTCCGCCATGTGCACATATGTCACACAGTACGAGGGTGACTGACACACATTGTCAGGACTGGGTTCTGACTGCTGTGGATGTGTGTAATGGTGTTGACAACCATGACTGCACCAGATGGTGTCATCTGGATGTGTAACATTCACAACACACACCTACATTCACATAGCAGCACATCGTCCACGACAATGGACATTCCTGCATGAACACTGTGTGCGGTATGTCTGTATGACCACTGCATATATCAGTGGTAGCCACCAGCATGGCTGCCTACAACAGCGGTGTGTATCCTGTGCAAACATGGGTTACACCTGTCACAACACACCTGTGTCAGATGGCCCTGTAGTGGGTGACAGTGCAGTTCCATACATCATGTAACAGTATACATCGTGCACCAGTATATTGCAGACATGTGAACGGCTGTGCTACTCGACATATGCACACATGACACATCACCTGGTACACCGTGTCTACCTTGCCACCTGCTATTGTGACCACCCTGTGATGACATTGTACGGCCCACATGGACTGGGACATGTGATGGCTCAATGGTGAATTAACCCTCCGGGTGTGTCTAGCCAGGTGTCCAGTAGCCAGTGGTCTGCACGCAGGGATACTGTACATTGGCCTACTCTGTCACTGGGACTGTTGACTATGGTCATATTGTACTTATGCAGGCATGTGGTGTTTGTCCAGTCTGATAGTCGTGTTCAACCACACTACCGTGGCACACATGACCTGTGGACATCTGCCTAAGGTGTGCAGCCCACATGTACATCTTCACATGCTATGCTGCCTGTGCAGCAGTGTCACATATCTGTCTCCAGCAGGGCTGTCACAGGTAGGCACAGCATGCAGTGATGTGTGACAATGCTTACACCCTCCACTGTGCTGTACACAAGCACTGCACACACAGTACGACACGCATGTCATTTATCTGCAGTGCCTGGGACCTGCCTCCATGCCCTACACGGCACACCTGCCAGTCCAGATTGTACACAGATCATACCTCCCAGGCACATACCTGGACTGCAACACACACGGGTGGGTGGTTCCCACACCACACAGTGATTTACACACATACTGTATATTCCCGAGACACATTGCATCATAGGTAATCCATGTTCAGATACCCATGTTCGTGACCGCTATGCACATTGTGACATGCAACGGTGGATACACTGTACACCACAGGTTACATGCTGGCCATGTTTGCATACTGTACATTGCACCTAGGACAGTTGCTACTGCTATGTATTGACAGCAACATGCACTTCCCTAGTATGGACTCCCATGTACCCACACATGCTTGGCCATGCAGTACGCATAGCTGGGTGACACATTACACGACACATACCATACCTACACTACCCTCGGCATGCCCAAACCTCCATGTGTCTGTGTGCTATGCCTACACACATCCCCCCTCTGTTTGCTGAACATCCATGCTTCTCAGCCCTGCTAGCCACACCCTAGACACACGACCATCACAGCATGCATGGTACATACGCTCTACAGCCGGTACTACCGACATCCACTGACAGAGGTAGTTGATGGCATGGCACCCCGTACGATGGACAGTCTACATGACTATGCCAACACATATCACAGTGCACTTCCGCTACATTTACGCACTGATAGGGACCATGCTATTCCACACAGAGACATGGTGGTACTGGCCTTTTCACAGACGCCACAGTGGTATTCCTGTTCCATGCACACGTGCTGTATGGGCACATGTGCAGGCTGTTGCACGGTAGTTATGTTCACATGTGTGTGGTGTGTCACTTGACAGTCATGGTGTGTCCTCATGGTGCATCACATACTCCACAGCTAGCTACCTACACATGACTGCCATACATTGCAGTGTGGGCCCTCACGCAGTGTGCTGGTATGTCTCTGCTGTTTGGCTACATCCACATTCAATGCAGCATACAACACTCATGCAGGCATTGCCAACACAGATGTTGCTGGCATCGTGCCTGCCAATGGGGTACCTACCAACTATACACACTCTCACTCACTACAGGGTTCCAATCCATGGCTGGACATTGTATTAACCCTGTGGACACATACATAGTACTGCCATGCACACGTTATGTCCGAGAACACGGTCCCAATGTCACCTCCGATCTCCGTAGTTGTTGTATCCTGCCAACCTGGCTGTTACATGTCTCTGCAGCAGCACACTGCATTGACTGCTAGCCCATTCATGTACGTTGTACCCTGACCACCACACTACCACATCTATCACACTACACATGGGTGGTACTGCATTGCACGTATGGGTCTGCATTTGTACACCCATGACTGGGCCATTCAGTATGGCACTGGGCCACATCCTCACATACATGCTTCACACACTCATTGACGACCTCCATGCCTTTACTGGCACCCTTGTTGGGCTTCTGTGCGCCACAGCACACCACATCCACATGCTGGCCACCTGTCATACCATTGCATGGGTGGTTGGTGTGGTACAGAGGGTATCAACTCAGACATTATCCGCTCTTTGCCCTTCAGCACCATTCCACTTTATGGTATTGCCAATGTACACATCCAGCATCACATCGTACCCTATGTCTCAGGATGTTACGCCATGTGCCTCCTGTACAGGTCACACAGTGGTGCAGGCATATCATGCTAACTACAACAAGTCAGGTACGTGTGACATTGCACAGTCATCAGTCATGTGGCCCCTCATGCTCACTATTTGCTTACATACACTACATGCTGTCACAGAGTATTGTCCATGCCTACATATACCACATCTACATAACTGGCAGCATTCTAGCTCATCCTACTCATATTGCTAACAACCATACAGGTGTCAGTGTGGCAGATATATCATGTAGATATCATTGCATCAGTTACATCACACATAGTGCATACACATCACCTTTGCATAGTGACAGTCATGCAGTGTGTATCACATGGATACTGTCCCTATACATGCATATCACATTGTACATGGTTGCTGTACACACACATGCCCCACATGGTGCTGTGGTTGCCATATACCACTATGGCGTGGGTACACATGTGCAGGGCCACGCATTTCTGGACCGTATGTCTAGCTGATACATTGGGTGCCCTTGTACCTGTGCCATACACACATGTACACGCGGGCAGTGTTACGATAACACATATGTGGTGTACCTTACACAATGGATACAACTTTACATGTCTCAGTATAGTCATGCCGTGATGTCTACCCGGCTCAGACAGTTTACATATGCAAATGACAGTCATGAAACACATCTGTACTCACCTGCATACCACTAACACAGGGTTGTCATCTACTCTGCCATGGGCCATGTTCTCCAGATTACTGATGCATGTAGTACTCCTACATCCCGTTTGCAGTGGGCAGGGTGGAGGAGCACTCCTGCATGTGTGCACACATGCCACATTGCTCAGCCTGGGCGTCTGTGTGACCTCCACAGACTGGACACACACCGTGCTGTGGGACATAGGTCCTGTGCACATCCCACAGGGACACACTGTGTCACTAGTCATGTGATAGCTCCCTTGCTGGTAGGGTGACACAGACCCATGGTACCACCACAGTGGAAGTACTGTATAGACATACAGTTGACATCCACCTCTGCCGTTCAGTGGACACTACCATGGGGGGTGACACTACTGTGTACATTGCACATGTGTTTACACACGGCCCTGCCGGACATCATTGTTGCACACATTGCACCTGCTACGGAATGTTTGGACATGGTTACTTGCTGTTCCCTCCATTTCGGGTACCTATTCTGCTACTACTCTGTCCCATATGTGCAGGCCATACATATCCTGTTTATGTACATAACATTAGGCCATCCCTCCATCATGCATGCTATGCCTGTGATACTGTCTATGATTTCTGAACATATCCATCATGACAGCTTTGCATTACACATAATTGACATAGTCACCCCTACTGCGAGGGATACGTGCATCGTCGCGCACATTCCGTATGACATCGACGGTATATGCCCATGCACATGTGTGCTGTGACACTATACATACATGTCCTATCCCCTGCTGTGGCACTTCATTGTTCGATATCCACTGACAGCATCAGCGTGGGTGGTGGCATTGTTCTGTGTTTGGAATCCCTATGGCAGACCTTGGGTTATCACGGCCATGTACATGTTGTCCCACTGCTGTGCACACGTTGTCCACAGTCGTTGGTATGCTCCGCGGCTTAGCATTACATAACCACCTTTCACCACTCTCTGCCTGATGGACAGGTATCTTTACTTACACACATCGTTCACATACAGTGCAGATTAGTCATACGTATCATGCGTTACACACCAGTACATCTCGTAGGTTCGACATACCTTTCCGGCCTTTGCTTCTGTATTCGTCAATATTTTCCTCTAACTCCTTGCTTTCGATTCACTTTGTGTTCGGTATGAACATACGGTTTGAATATCCAGGGAGTCTTCCTTTTATTCGTCGTCACCTGAGGCATGTGGGTTCATCACACCAATAGCTGTTCCTCGGTGTGTAGTTTTGCGCATATCACTGGTGATCCTCCTCCATTCGTACGTTACCCGCGAAACTAGGCCATGGTTCATTCCTCGTGTGGCCGTTGGTTATTTGCACTACCTTCGTGGGGATGGTATGTATTGTATCATGTTTGTGTGACTGCATACGCTATGTGTGGTGTCAGGTACATTACGCTGTGGTGTTAGCCGTGGATTGTGTGTGCTGGGTATGGTATTCTGTTCGACATGCGGGTGTCCATGTCCTGGCGGCGTCTGTTGATGGCGTTGTGCATTCAGATGTGTAACATAGCTGTTATATTCCTGTACACAACGGATGCAAGGATGCATCAGCTGCTGCTAGTGTTACCCACGTGGCTTGTTGCGGGTATGCCGCTGTCATTGACTGCCTGTATGTTTTTGCTACGGTTTTGGCTGTTATCCCTTTGATATGTGCGATGGGGTATATCTGCGGATGTGGGTGACGGGTACGGCGTGTGGGTCTTGCATTTATACATACAAGATATGCTTGTGTGTGTGCTCCATCCCTGCTTGGGGAGCTGCAGGTTACCTGTCTGTTGTTCTGGGAATGTTTGTTTTGTTGATGTCGTGGTGTCGGTATCGCCTGCATGTGTGCTTCCTGCACGTATTCCTCCTTCACATTGGTTATATATCTGCGGATGTTCATCCGTGCCTACTATCCATTGGCATTTTGTCACTGATAGTTACGGTGATTGTGGTCCTGTACTTGGGACGGCCTGTATGCTACCGGTAGCCTCCTATTCGTGTGGCGCTTGCTTACTTAACGGTCGTGGAACACACAGCGGTATTTACGGGACCGTAAGTGTCCACGATCGGTGCCGGGATAGCACATTCATATTTTCGCCGTTCATGCCTGATGCTGTGTAACGTTGCCGACCTATCGTGTTGAGTCTACCATATGGCCGCCATACATACGGTCATGGTTTGTACATGCGTCCTTTGCATCTCCTGTTGGCTATGGTCCTGTGGTACATTCTGGGACATTTCTGCTTTGCATCGTTTTACGTCGCCACGCGCCTAGCCACTGAGGAGATGTCAGTACTACTTTGTGGGTACTGCTGTACATACGCCTATGGTTCCTGTACTGTATGCCTACGCATGTTATTACACTCCGCCTGTGACATGTCACCTACATACACATTTTACAGTGGCACACACATTACACACACACAGCGGAACACACGACAACCTCACCTCACACATACACATATTGCCGCCATAGCTCTCAACCTTCCATTTCCAAAATGAGGAACACACACATTCATAATGTGGAACAAATGGGCAAACTGTGGAACACATACCAATGGCTTACTAACAACTTCAGCTATGAAGGTCATAGGATGGTTAAAATATGCTGATTTACTTACAAAGAAGAACCTTTAATGAATTACTATGATTAATTTCTATTTACCAGGATTTCATTTAAATACATTCCTAACAATGAATGTGTGACAGACTATTTCAATGTGGAACTTTGAGGAACTGCGAGGAACATGAACTGTTTTAGACCCCAAATGAGGTAATGCTCCTCATAATGACGTACACTTGACAGGTATGATTGCCGCTTTCGGACCGACGGTTGCACACAGTACCTACGTTGGCCGCATCGCCGGCGGCGGTGTGTACCTCCGCACTCATATCCTATGGATATGACACGCATATCCCGTTACTGTACCGTGGCTGGCGATCATCCCGACCCGGATATGTATTGATGCAGGTTGACATTTCCATGGCTGGCGTTCCCTGCTCTGCCCACCCTCCCGGATGATCGGGTTGTCATTCACTATGTTTACTATGTGGAGATTTCGCGTCTTACTTATCTGTAAACTTGCATCCCTGGGTTCCATATTAACCTGTTGTACTTTATATCTGTGTATGTGTACATATATTTCTACGTGTGTACTGATATCTATTTCCGTATCTGTGTATGCACATAAGTACATATGTAGTCGACTTGCGGCGACAGTGGCAGCATACGGCTACGCCGTCTGCTGTAGGACCGGCGTGCGGTTGAGGTGTTGGCATTCCATGCTCTGCTGGCTATTGGGTGTGCAGTGTTTGGGTGGTGCCTTTGTTGGAGTCACACATAGGTCCGCCCATACGGTACACATTACGGGCGGACATGTTTGTGTGGCGTCCATTTCACTGTGTGTGCAGGTAAGGAGGTGTCAGTCCATGGGGCCTACGCTGTCAAAGCATGTGCTATGCGTTCCCTCTTTGCCAGGGTGTAGGCATATTGGGTACGCCTACGTCTACCTACTGGGGCTGGCACAGTGTGTTCATGGCGCTGAACGCCCTGTGCCTGTGCTTGCCTTGGCAGTTGTGGCGGGCTTGGTGGCCCTAGACCATTATGTCCCTGCAGCAGCTGTTTCCGCAGAATCATATTGTGTAGCATACAACATACTATGAATATGTGGGCACATGTGCCTGGAGAGTACTGCAAGGCTCCACCGGATGTATCCAAGCACCGGAACCGTGATTTCAACATCCCAAACACACGCTCTATGATTATTCTGGTTTGTGCGTGTGCCTCATTATGGCATTCTTGCATGTGTGTGTGTGCATTTCTGATGGGTGTCATCATCCACGGCTCCAGTGCATAGCCAGCATCCCCACAAGGTGACCTTGTGTGATGTCCCCTGGCGAATACCTGATACAGCTGTGAGGCATGCCAGATATGGGAGTCGTGGTAGCTTCCAGGGCTGCCAGCACACACATCCATGATAATGCCCTGCGCATTGCACACGACCTGGCAATTGATGGAGGGGTATCCCTTGCGGTTTATGTAGCGTCTACCCTGCTCCCGGCGGTGACTTGATTTCTATGTGCGTACAGTCTATCGCACCTACTACCTCCGGTATTGTGCCACACGGTGGAAGTGGCGGATATTGCTAGCCAACTCCTCCTGAGATCTGGAGAAGTTTATATACTCATGGGCATGTCGTAACATGGCATCCAGGAACTGGTGTAGTACCCTGGATGCTGATGCCTGTGAGATACCCATTATATCCCCGGTTGGCCTTTGAAAGGTACCTGTAGCCAGTATTCGCAAGCTCACACATACCTTTGTGTCCACTGGGATGGGCTCCCCTCTGTTGTCTCTTGTTCTCAGGCGTGGCCGGCACAGCTCCACTATTTGCTGTAACGTGTCCCTGTCCACCCAGTAGCGCTCTACTATCTCCAGGTCTTGCAGCCCCTGGTAGGTCACCCTTGGTCTGAACACTCTCCTTCTCCTATGAGGCCTACGGTAGTTGTCGGCACCCTCCTCCGCAACTCCGTCTGTCTCTGACACATACCTATGCATCACGGCCACGACGGCACCCAACATATACATATTAAAAGTTCCCCGTGTGTTTACACCCTACGGTGCGGCGTTTGGGAAATCGCTGTGTGTTGTGTGCATTCACACTTTATACTGTTGTGCTGTATACCCGGTGATGTCATTGGGTGTGTCTGTGCAGCCGTATCTGTGGATTATCTTCGGTGTTTTACCGTTGCAACTGCAACGGTATTGCCTTTAGTGTTACTTTACAGTTGCCTGCATTGGCTTAGCTTTGCATCTTACATTACTGTTTCTGCACGTTGCACCTACTATTGCCTGCAGTGCATCCTGCAGGCACATGGCATATGATGCATTTTGTCTGCCACGCCGTTATGCTACCTCTGTACTTGGCTGTGCTATTTCGGTTCTTTGCTCTTTGCATTTCTACTACATCCCCTACTATCTTTGCATTCCTATGCCTCCCTTTCCCGTTTGCAGGAGTCTGCATGCAGAGTTGTCAGCTGCCGACGTTTGCCCTTCCTGGATTGATTGGTGTTGATTGCTCATTACGGCTCCAATTACACTGCTTCTGCATTTCCTCATATTCTCCGCATTACCTTCCTATATCCGTGGTTGTTGACGGGGAGGCCATCACATGACTGGGTTGGGAACGTAGTCATCCTCGTGCACATGCATCTATGCGGCATTATGTACTCTCAGCGCATCTATTTCCTCACACGCCGATCCTGCTGCTGTGATGTGCATTGTACAGCCCATGTTTGCTGGCCTCCAATGTGCTTCCTCCTACAGTGGCACACCCTCTGCGATTGACATGTATCCCGTGTAGGCCACTCCTCGTTGTACTACCGCTGCGCTTTGCTCCATCCTTACACCGGCGGTTTTGCGATTCACTATTATCTGCCTCATTTGCATGGCATTGACTGCTAATACATGGTTACGGCGAACACTGCCGCCACTCCTTGACAACCCTTGCGCTGTGGTTGAGGCTTTCCATACATACTATGGTGTGTGGTGGCTGTGCAGCTGATGTGTATTATACTGCTCTTTTAGGACATTCTCATATTATTTCATTGTTTTGCACCTTCTGTGCACATATCCGGGGTTCTGCTGTGGTTTCTGCATACATAACATTTATGTCATTATTTACAGTTTGTGCATGTTTTCTTTGGACATTCTCGGTGCCTTTCGCCATTGGCATATTGCACCTGTATGATACCTGACATTGACAGCCTTCCATTACTCCTTGGTCATGTTTGGGTAAATGTAAACCGTTTTTTTTGGTTTACATTGCCGTGCCCTTACGCTACGCCTGCCCAACTTCGTGGATCGCTATTTTCCTTCATTTGCATGGTGCAATACCGCACACAGTGTGATTAGCATACCTACGCCGGGGGCGGCGCACCCCCGCCCCACGCCGGTAGTGCACGTGGGATTGATTCATACCTGAATCGCTCGGTGGCCATATTTGGCTTTATAACGCCGACGCTATGCGGGCGCCTGGCGCAAGGTTCATGAATCCCGGGGATTGAATAAAATGTAGCACCACTATTTTGCTACACTTATCGGAAGGTTTAATAACTAAATATTTTCTCTTGCTCATATTTTGTAAAGTGTGCCACTCTCTTTTACTTAAATTATAACATATAGCATTTTTATTACCCCAAAATTTCATAAAAATATCATCCACTGAATGATGTACCATAGAAGAAAAATGAGAAATTTCTTCATGCCTAAAAGGAGGAATAAAAGTACTTTTAATTGATACCTTCACAGTGTCTAATAATCAATAGGCATTTACTTCATCATTACAATCCAATAGGGAAGAATCACATGTAAAAAAAACATCACCGAGTCTGAATCACTATGTTCATCCAAAACTTCAGTATACATATCCCTTTCAGAGAAATCACATAGATGTAATTTACGTATTAATTGAAACATTTCAATATAAGTGACACGCTTCCTAGGAAGAGCAGTAGGTATAAACTTCAAACCGCAATTTAATACGGCCGTCTCACATTCACTTAAAGTGTAACCAGATAAATTTACAACAAAACTGCTTTCATTATTCATTGCAACATCATCTAATGACGACAATATATTATGAACATCAATATTTAGTCCATTTATGGAGGTTATCATATCTCTGATATTGCCCATCTCTGTTGTTGTCTGTACGCCCTCTCTTTCTTCCATAATTGTCCCGCTGGTTCCAAAAATTGCGTAGATATTCCGAGTCTTGTGGTCTTGATAGTGAAGGAAAATTAACTGCCTCCTCTTCTGATTCTCCCATACTGCTAACTGCTTCCAACGATGCAAAAGAAACGCTATGTTTTGAATTGGTTCCACCCATACGTTGCCGCCTCTGTTGGTTACATTTAGCTAGCTTCTTAAAGGCATAGCCACTATTATAGTCACGTATGTCTCTTTCAAGCTTATTAATCTTTCTTTTGATGATATTATTTGAAACCTCTTCCAGCTCCACATTATAGCTGCCCAATATTTGGTTGAACTGTTCCAAATTAAACTGTAAAGTCAATTGGTGCAACAGATCTCTATATCTTTTTTTTATTTTACTTTGTTTAACTGTGTCTCTCTCAATGAGAATATGTAACCATTCCATTACACATTTGTGAGCTGCCAGAGCCCACTTGGTTTCAAATTGTTTATCTATTGCATCAGTAGCATCAAACAGAGTGGTAGGGGACTTAACAAAATGTAGCCCTCTTGGTGTTATATTGAGGTCTATATAGAGTTGCAAACTAAGAATGTTAAAATGTAAAGAATTCTCTTTAAACAAAAGTTTTTCAAGACAGTCTAAAGAGTCTTGTGTTTCCGAAGAAACATTTGCCACATTAGGTCGACCCACACACTGAAAGGGGTTAAGCGGTCTTTTTTTAACCCCGTCCAGCGAAATACATTCCCAGGATTTAACAGCATCATTTGTTTTTGACATAGAGGTACCTTCTGGATGAATCTCTCTCAGGAACATTTTCAGGCACCTGGAAAAAACTGGGTAAAAAAGAGGAAGCAAGTAATGAGAGATGATTGTAGACATCAAGAACTATGAGGACATTGCATCCCCAAACAGAAGGAGGTTCTCAAACAGAGCAGATGGTCTTTTTTTTCCACTTTAGTCAAAGTATAAAACTTTGTGCAACGATTAGTCTGTGTCAGAACAGTAATAATGATAGCAATCAAATGAAGAATCGGAACAATTAATCCTAGCTTTGTGTGTCAAAGTGCATCACAACTCTAATTGTACTAAGAAATAAATTAATGTTATTATTACATTGGACAAATTAAATTCTATGGACTATTAAAAAGAAGGACTTTGCAAGGTCACTGAATTTGTTGTATGATCCCTGGCTTTATACAACTTATTTGGAGGCGCCTGACTCAACTACTTTCTAATTCTTTCAATCCTTCTTTTCTTGTAGTTAAAACACTATATGTCTGTAGGTGCCTGTGTTTGTTAATAATGAGGGGAAGGATGGCATCTTTAATCCTGCTATAGGTTTCCTTTGTCCATTAATCCTGAAGATGGTCTTCAGTGTTTCGGCTAATCCTGCTGGGGTTTATTTCGATTTCACTGGTGCACAGGTGATTAACTAATGACCCCAGGGAGCTTTTTACACCTAGCCAAAATGTATCTCACACGTTTTGTTACCCTAGGATTATTTTAAAGAGTACACTTAGGCTTGGGGAAGGGTGGTGGAGCATTTACTGGCTGCTTCTGTCTGCTTTATTTCCTGCTGTCCAGCAAAATGAACTTAATGGCAAAGACAGATGTAGTACCAAATATAGTGTACTGTATGTTTAAGCAGTTTACATGTATTTCTAACAACATGTTTTGGCAGTTTAGGAGAGTCTGGAACATCTAAGGTAACATGCATATTCTATACAGGCAACAACTGTAGGTCAGAATTGAACCCCGCAGTCTCTGGAACACTGAGGCAGAAATGTTAATCACTGATACATCATACTAACTTTCTGATTCAGTTTATTTTAATGTACTTTCTAATTCTTTCAATCCTTCTATGGCTTTCTGGCATTTTTCTTTATGTTGTGGGCATAGCTCTCAACCTCATAGCACAAAAAATCTGGACAAAGCCAAAAATAATGGAGAGACAAAGACCCAAAAATAGGGATACATTTTAAATATTACTCTTATAAACTTAGAATGTTACTAGAATAAAAGGTGTTGCGTTATCATGCATTTTCTGAAGGATATGAAATCTGAAACTGAAATGGATGTCAGTTTTTAGTGAATTCAGTCCTCACAAAAATCCAGAAAATCACAAATTTTATGAGGAACAGACCAAAAATATGAGGCGGAAATCTGGATAGTAGAGTGAGTTGTGAGTGCTTTGAATCTAACCTGCTTATGTTTCCTGACTCTAGTAATTTGGCTGTGGGTCTTCTTTGTTTGATTAACCCTGCTAAGGCTCTGAAATAGCTAATCCTGCTGTGGATTTCCTGACTTTGTTAATCCTATTGGTATATGTGAAGTACTGTGGACCCTTGGCTTTAACTATGGTATTCCTATCAAGGGTCTTCCAAAGCTCTAAAGCTAGCTCTTCTTTTTTAGTTTGTATTTGATATGGGAATGTATTAATGTGAAGTAATATTTGACTGTGTCATGAATTTAGCATGAATTTAGTTAGGTTCTTTTCTTGTAGTTAAAACATTATATGTTTTATTGTCTGTCTGAATAAGGAAACTGATTTTGTTAATTTAGTGTTGAAATAGGTGGTAGTTAACTTTCCAGGTATTTGCAGCATTAAAAGTGAGGTAGTTTATGTTTACATAATGTATGCTTGCATATTAAATCATGTTTTACTAATGAGTATTCATTTTTGTGCATGGAGTACTGAAATGCATTCTAGTTTGTTGATTTCATTTTGTCTAAACTTCATATTAGAATTATGTATTTTTGTTTATTCCATGTGATTGTAATTTACTTAATACTGTCAACATGGTGTGCATAGTAATTTTCTTGTTTACACTGAGAATGCATGAATATGGGGAGCAGTGTATTGTGTGCCAGCTAATAACATCTTTGTGAGCCTTGTGCATGCATTACTACATGGATTTATTTTGGCTGTAATGGGGGGGGGGGTGGTCATTCATAACTGGAAGATGAATGACATGAGACGCACTGGTATGAAAGATAGAATGAGTATATCATATGATTGTTCAGAAAGCTCTGATATAGTGGGCATGGCTGAGACTAGTAGTGAATGGGCCTCTGTGAGAATTGCTAACTTCATGTGATATGGGGCTAGTAACAACATTTATTTATTTATTTGACATCTGTTAACCAGGTTAGTCTGTCTGGGCAGATGCCCTTTTTCAGCAGAGACCCGAGGAGAAAAGCTCCAGTAAAAATGTTAGAATACAGTTAGTATTAGGCATATTAACATAGGAGGAATGTAGTTTTGTCTTATACATGGTTAAAACAAAAACATAATACAAAATGTTATCGAAATGCATTGAAGAGAAGTTATGTACACAAAATGGTTATAAGTCATAACAAACTTAGAAAAAATAAAACAAAAGACATTTGTACTTAAGGAGTGAACTAAGATACTAGATGTAATGTATTGAAAGGAGGCCTGTTAGTGATATAGGAATAGTCTGAGAAGCAGAATATATTGCACATAGCTCGGATATATGATGAGTGAAAAACTAAGGACAGAAGAGAACAGAGGTGGGGGAGGGGTTAGCATTCAAGTAGGATCAGTACAGGAGCAGGTCAAGGGGTTTAGCAGATATTCCTTTAAGGCTAGTTTGAAACTGATTGTGTTATTAAGTGATCGGATATGGAGAGGAAGTTTGTTCTAAGCAGAGGTGACTCAGTGCCTATAAAGTATTTTGCCAATTAATTTATTGGGTTTGGAAATCTGAAGAAGATGTTGGTCAGAGCTATGTAGTTCACAGTTAGGAATATAGGGGGGGGAGATGAGATTTGCAAGAGAAGGACAGGCTAGGGGTTGGCAAAGGATACAGTGAGTCAGGTGAAGCTAAGGCAGAAGGAGCTGATGTTGAAATTCTAGTCAGTGGAGTTTTTTTAAGGAAAGGCAATGGTGTGAATGATATGTGAGATTACTGGCAAATCTAGCTATTTTATTGTGAGTTCAAGTTTAGTTGACAGATTCTTTTGGAGGTTAGTTAAGATTGGGGTGCATATACTTGGGTAGGGAGTAAGTAGGCTTGAGTTAAGGACAATTTAGATTCTTGAGTTAGGAATTTTTTTTTGTTCCTGTAAAGTAGTCCAAGTTTTTGGTGTGTTTTTTGATGCAATTATTGATGTGGATGTCAAATTTAAGTTCATCGTCTAGGTAAACCCCAAGTAGCTTAAGTGAGATTCAAGTTTGATAGTACTGTTATTTAGTGAGGAAACAGAAAAGGTGAATTTAAGGTGTTCGAGAGAGTTGGGGAGGAAGAGAAGAAGTTTAGTTTTATTAGGGTTAAGTAGAAGTTGTGAGCCATTTTTCAACTCAATGTGTAGAGATTCTTGGGTGAGTGTGAGTAGGTGAGGTAGATTGACAGGGGTAGAGATGATAGTGGGGTCATCAGCATATTATATTAGTGTGGAATGTGGGCAGGATTGGTACAGATTATTAGTAAAGATATTGAATAACAAAGGCCCCAGGATCGAGCCTTGGGGGGACCCCATAATGAACGGAGAGGAATGGGGAAGTTGCAGAGAGCCATTTAACAGATTGCAGTCTATTAGATAGGTAACTAGAGATCCAACTGAGAGTAGAGTTGGAAAGATTGAGGTAAGTTAGCTTGGAAAGAAGAAGGTTGTAGGATACAGTGTCAAAGGCTTTAGAGAGGCCGAGTAACAGGCATGAGACTATTTTGTTATTGTCCAGAGATGTAGAGACAGAATGAGTAAAATATATTAGTGTGGTAGCTGTGATGTGATGAGGACGGAAACCATGTTGTGTGGGGGTGAGGAGGTTTTCTTGATCGAGATGTGTAATGAGCTGTTTATTTATGCACTTTTCAAGAATTTTAGAAAGGGGAAACAGAATAGCAATAGGTCTGAAATTAGAGCGCTCAATGGAGTTTCTTCCTTTGCATAGGGGAATAACATAAAATTTCTTCCAGATGTCAGGGACCAGATTTTCCTGGATTGACCGGTTGATAACTATGGGGACTGGATAGGCAATGGAGGAAGCTGCTAGCTTGCAGTAGAGTGGTGCCAAGGTATTGGTAGAAGGTGAGCAGGGCTTAAGTTTATTGAGGAATGATCTGATATAGGAAGTGGAGATAGGTTTACTAGAGAAAAGAGTTGAATAGGAAGGTGGGGGAGGTGTCAGGTTAGGTATTTGTGTTTGATTTTAAGACTGATTTTAACATTGCAAATAAAAGACGGCTTCTATGCTTGTTACTGGACAGAAAATCTTACTTTTAGGAGAGCCACTTGAGAGTCATTTGATATAAGCAGAAGTGTATAGTCTTAGAGAAGGGAAGAAAGAGGTTATGAGGACTAGAAGACAATGAGGTGATATTAATAAGGAGGAGTGGGGGAGGATGGATGCATTGGAACTGGGGTGGGGTGGAGTGGGGGATGGTAATTGTGAATGGGGCATGTCATAGAAGAAGTCTGTAGCAGAGAGCCTACTAAATCAAAACTTTGTTAGGGTTAAATAATATAAGGGAAACACCAAGGTATGAAATACCACTTTTATGGTCTATTTTATTTATTGCATGGAGAGTCATTACAATAAACTAGAAATGCAAGACTACTATCGCATTCAACAATTATTTTATTCATCTAGCAAAAGTGGTTTGTAATAATATAAAAATGAGAACTAGAAATGCAGCACATCGCCAATTACTTAGCAGAAATTGTATAAATGACTAGAGAACTATTGATTGTTTAGATATATCTTGTTATGGACTTTGTTTATAGTTTGCATATAGTTATATTTATAAATTGTTAAATGGTCATTGAATTGTAAAATCAAATAAAAATTTTAAAAATAAAGACTTGTCAGGGTTACTAAAATGTTAACACTGGCTCTGGGGTCAGAAAGGGGGATGAGGAACAGAAATGGAAAGGGATAATTTAAATCTGCCTTAAGGAATTAGTACTTCACAGAATAGGTTGGACTGACAAGCAGAAAGAGAAGTGAACTTGGTTGTTCTATGGATTAAAATGAGACTTAAAAAGTTGTTTGTTGACTTTTGAATTAAATATTTGTTAAGAGCTTGTTGTTTTACAGTCAAGATTTGTTGTTTTGTAACTTGTTACAGTTGTTGATTTACAATGCACTTTCTGAGGATGGATTCCAAAATAGTTTATGTATGAGTTAAAACACCACTGCAAGCTTGTTTTTAAGATACTGATAACTAAACCATCATCGCAGGTGTCAGATTCTGGATTGCACTACACCTGGCCCTTCCTTTTAGGCTAATCTCCCAATGGTGATCCCCCCGAGTGCACAAAAATCCAGACAGCATCATTCTAAGAAGCCTAAGAGACACTGAAGCCCCACCACCAAGACAAGATCACAATCCACTACAAGGGACTAGTCTACCTTATTCTGTTCTGCTTTGGCCTGCCACTTACTTGGCTTTGTATCCAGCCCCCATTCATCACCTTACCAGTGGTAAGTCCATATGGTGGTAGGGTGACATTTGCTGATGAGTGCCTGACACTGAGTGACCAACATATGAAGGTCATGTCCAGCCTGAAAAAAAATATGTTGTACCACCATGTGGATACTCCATTTGTAAAGTGAAGGGTCATGGTTGTGCGCATTGCTAGATATGTGACAGAGTGAGACAGGACAGATTAAAATGGACTGGACCCTGTCAGTGGAAACTAGCTCCAGTGAGTTGGAATGTCACCTCCCTGGTTAGGAAGGAGCTGGGATTTGAAATGTATCAGCTAGATATAGTTGTCTTACATCTACACACACATGGTCATGGCATCACATTTGACATTGCATGTTCTGGAGACCTGGGTCAAGAGAGGAGCTGAACTGTTAATTAGGTTGCTTATAAGTGTAATTGGTGCTAGAACAGCATGTGCCAAAGGTCAATGAAAGACTTTATAGTTACGAAATGAGAGCTGAGACTCTGTGTTCTGGACATGTGTTGGTGGTGTGTTGGATCAGCTAACCTGGATGGGGCTGGACAGACTCAGGAAACATAAACATGTAGTTAGGGTTTCCTGGAAGAATGTAGTAGACTTTTCTGTCAGTTACATCTTGTAGTTGGAACAGCTTCTCTCATATACCGGGGGACTTTGGAGAAATGGCATCTAAATAGACTATGTTAAAGATCTTAGTAGCTGAAACAGTAGCAAGAATCTGTGAGCAAAAGGTGGTCAGAACTTGTCATGATGCTAACCCAAGGACCCTATGGTTGATATCAGCAGTGAAGGAAGCCATTAAGTTAAAGAAAGAAGCCTTCTGTGCTTTGCTAGTTGGGAGGTGATTCCAGATAAGGCCAATAAGTACCAACAGGCACCTAATTACACATGCTGACTCTATTAATTCATCTTTTCCTTCATTTGCCAGTTGTTTCTTCATTCGCTATCACCCAATAATCCACATTATCATTATTCTAATTCACATTTCATTTTCATCATATTACTCACACTAAGTGGGCATTTTATTTTTCATTGAAGATTACTCATGGGATGAACTGGCTCCATGTCCGAGAAGGACAGAGTCCTGCCTGTGACCCAGATGACCCAAGTCTGATTAATGACTCAGACAGTGGAGGAGCAGCAGTTGTGAAGGAGTGACTATTTGTTAGCTTGCCAACTCCAGGAGGATCAGTAGGGTTTCTACCTCTGATCTGATATGCCCGAGTGAGTAGACATGGATCAGCTGATGGTCAGCTAGAGGGTACAAAAAGGGGTAGAAAAATGATCCTTAGTGAACAAATGACCAGTGTGAAAATTGTTAATTACCATGATGAAACAACTTAATGTAAGAGCAATGTAAAGTAATTATTTAACTTATTTTTTTACAAGGACCTATTACTTTCAACAGCAAGTCCCTATAAAGTTGTTTTACCTGTATACATACTGCCCACTTACTACTTTAACTATTATGTTATGTTATCAAACATTTGTGAGGCAACCCTTCAATAAAGACTTCAGCACATATTACAAATTTAAAAATGTTAACACTGATTAGTTATGAAAGATAAAGCATGCTAGCAGTTCTCTGTTACAGAAATTAGCAGTTTTAATCCTAAAAAGGCAATCCTTTTTGATTCATCATGCAAATCCTTCTCTTCTTCTTGTCCACAGTTTTTATCTTAAGCACAGTATTTTAATTTTCCATATAGTGATGTAGCCCTTACACACCTGGCTGAAGTTTAATAAGTGATTAGAAAAGTAAATTAATTTTTTCAAAAGAGTTTCTTTGTGTGGTGCATAATGCTCATCATGGATACAATGCCTTATCTATACATACACATGTAAAATCTTCACCAAGGACTACTATGGCTTATTTTCAAAATAAAGGAATTCAAAATGGACTAATGTTTTCTTTCCCTTTTTGGAAGTGCTTGTGCATCACCCTTTATTCTATCTTTAATTAAAATTAAAGCAATTTTAAGCATCTCCCTTTGTTCCATCTTAATTGTATAACCTTAACCATACAGGGCTGAATCCTGCAACATGGGAATATCTTACCAAGGAAGTTAATCAATGAAACAAAAATACCTTTATAGCATACTCACTAAAAGAACAAAGATTAAAATCAGTTTATAAACTTCAAACTGGGATGTTAACAAAATTCTGCCTCTATTAAACTGTATTGGTTGATATGTTACTGTCCACAGCTGGATCTACTTTCGTGAGTGATAGCTCACATGTTCGAACAGCTAAATGTCGAGCCATAAATATCACAGCACACAATGCTGAACAACAATGTTAACAGATTTATTTTTCCCGTTAGTTTTATATATATATATATATATATATATATATAAAACAACTATGAGTGGGAAGGGGCAAATTCATTGATTCCCACTGTACTGCAATCTCAGAAATCAGAGTTGGTCTTCACTTAGCTGTGTTTCTTGAAGTGTGCTTTGATATTTATGACTCAAATTTAACCATTCAAAGTTCTGAGCTGTCATTGATGTCCAATTAGACCCTTCACAGGGTCTATTTTATTCCCCCGAAAGCCGAATCGGTCAAATACAATTTGCGTGACACAAAACAAGCGAAACGCGTGTACGTTGAATGCACTAAACTGCAAAAGTGGAACTATTGAATTTGCATAGTTGGCCTGTCTGCGGAATAGCTCCATAAGGTCAGTGTGTGACAGTTACGGACCTTAGGGTTAGGGTGCTGGTTAAGGTAAGTGCATAGATAGGTAATGTACGTAAGGTTTAGTGTAGGGTTTTGTTAAGTGTATGTGTGTGGAATATTTAGTTTGTTTGGGTATAGCTCAGTAGGATAAGTGTGCGGTAGTTACGGACCTTAGGGCTAGGGAGGGGTGAAGGATAGTGCATAGATAGTTGTGCATGTAGGGTTTAGTATAGGGTTATAAGTAGGGTTTTGGTGCTTTACTTTAGGGTTAGAAGTAGGGTTTTGGTTAGCGTGTGTATGTGTTGTTTTTTACCATGTTTTGGTTGGTAGTATGCTGCGGGCGGTGGGGTTGGCCAACTATGAGAGATTGAGATTTTGAATTTCACGGTTTAGTGAGTTCAACGTATTCGCGTTTCGCTCGTTATGGTTTGTGCAAATTGTATTCGACCGATTCGGCTTTCGTGGGAATAAAGTAGACCCCCCTTCACAGCCACACTTTTATTTTACATTTGTCTCTCCAGTCTTTCCAACCAACTTGTGCTAGGACAATTCTTATAAAAAAATCTATTTTCTCATTTAAGCTTAACCTTTCTTTTTGTTCATCTTTTATTTATCTTCTGTCATTGTCTTTGAGCAGAGTAATGTCTTTCTCCTTCAGCAATTGCACTGATCTCACTGGCATTTCCTTTTTTCTCATTTGCCTTTTCTTTTCCAAAATACCTTTAAAATAGTAGGGAATAACAATTTAAATTTCAGTATTTTGTGCTTGTACTCCCTTATTGGAAATGTGTACTCCCTTTTTGCAAAAGCAAAATGAGAATAGCTTTTTAAAGTCACTTCAAAACAATCCAGTTTCACAAACACCATTCTGCCAACTACAGCCTGTTTTCTGTATGGTTGCCCCAACTATCAAAACATTTGTCAAAATCTTAGTCATTACTGCTCTCCAATTTATTTTATGGCAAGTGCTTCACTGATGCACCACTTAAAGATTCTAGCAAATCCATTTCATTCCACCATTTAATTCTTACATAGTTTAAAAATATTTTTTCTTCATCCTCCAGAACACTATATAATCTAAAAATTCCTTTTCATGTTTTGTCTTCCTGCCCAGTTAAAATCGACTTAACCTGATTAAGTTTCTTAACAACGCATGTCACATTTCTTTAATCCTTACCATTTGCTGCCTATTGGTTATGCAGGTATTCAGCACCTCCATTAGCGGCATTTCCTAACAATTTCATATAAACTTTGAGCTGTTCTGTCGAATTACATAACTCAGTCTGTATTGCTTCCAGGCTGTTGGTCAGATTACTAACATTCAGTCTTAATGCCTTCTTACCTTTTCTTGATTGTGAATGCTGGGCATCGTGGTGACTCAGTTCTGACTCTTGCACTAGTTTTCCCCTTAAATACAACTTCCACAACACAGCCCATTTCATCCATTAGTAAATGCTCAAAGATACCTTTATTCTTCCACTCAAAAAACAGAAAAACAGCTATTTTAATGGCTTTGCAAAGTGATTTTCAGTAGTTATAAAACAGAGCATTCTGCAAAGCTATCTACATTCATGCAGTAAAATACATGTGTCCCTTCCCTCATTAATGTACATTTTAGTATTGTGTGAAAGGCAGAGAAAGTACCTCTGGATTGGTAAGCTGTGCTGATGGTCTACATTTTCATAAAGGGGCACAAATGGGTATGTTCCATTTGCACTCCTTAGCCTCCCTGGGAAAGACTACACCAAGATACAGAAAAGGAGAATCCATCTGATAGCCAAGCCTCTGATTCAAGAGAAGCAATGTGAATTACACCCTGGCCATAGATCAGTGAATCATCGTTTTGCCATTCCATAGTTATTGATTTTGAAGAAGTCATGGGAGCTTGCCAGTACTGTCTAAATGCATTTTGTGTACCCGGAGAAGGCATGTGTCTGAGTTCCTTGGAAAGTTTTGGGTTAGGTGCTACAAGAAAATGGGCTGTTCATACTGCTGTTGCATGCCATTTTAATTGTACTTGTAGCTGGTGGAGAGGTTAAGGTTGCAAGCTGTAGTTTCTGTGGTGTGGGGTTTGAGTCCCTTAGTCCTTGTTTGCCTAATGTGCAAACTTGAGCAAATAACTTATTCAGACATTTATACCATGTTGCCCATGAAAATGGACTGTGTGTGTCCAGTTGGCATACCTGGTTAACAAACAGGATTATTATTATGTAAGAGTTGCATACATGTTCTTGGTGTTATATCAAATACATTCAAAGTGAGAGTAGCACTCTGTGAAAGTTGTGCCTTGTCTTGACTCTTGTCTCTCTTTTCATTGACAGGATATCAAGGTGCATTTTACATTTGGAGATTATCAACATTTGGAATAGTAGGGTTGTACTTATGTCATTTTCACATTATTCTGTCCTATTGGTCTCAAATAACAGTGATCTCAAATTTGCATTGAGTTTATCTGTAAGCTATGAACGGAACACTCAGAAGATAATTTTTTTCTCAAATAATTTTTATTTTCATAAACAAATACCTTAGCTGAAACTATTACATCATAATCTGAAAGACTACTTTGTAAATAACTATATATCATATTTACATGTGGCCTGAAATGTAAACAATGAAAGAAATTAATATGATTCATTATACATAAGCTGACAAACAGACATTTATAATTGCACAATTATCAGAGAGAGATTGAGTTCATTTGCAGAGTATCAATGAGCGATAGGATCTTCCTCCAAGGATTATTAACTAATGGCTTAGGGTAAATTCTGTGTTTTTTGTCTTGATCTCCTTCAATGCCATTTCTTTAAGCAGGGATAAAACCTCTTCAGTGGAAGGTGCAATATTGGAATTCCATTTCCTAGTTATGCATTTCCCAGCAATCACTAGTATTGTCCATAATAATATACAAATTGCTTTTCTTCAGACAAGGTCCTTCATTCATATTTAATAGAATTAAAACTTTAGATAATGCAAATGAATCTGTAAATATAGCCTGCAAGAAATTGTCAATATCCCTCCAATTTTTTTATAGCAACACAGTCATAAATTATATGTATCCAATCAGCTTTACATATCTGAGAGCATCTCTAACAAGTGACATTACTAGAGGTATTAAATTTAGCTAATTTATCAGGTGTTAAAAAGGGTCTATGTAGAAATTTCCAGGTATATATTCTCCAGTACTGTGAATAAGATGTCAGATTAATAGAGAGTAAAATGTTAGATTTATTTTCAAAGGACAAACTTTGGGATTGTTCCCTAGAAATGTAATGCCAATAATTTTGTTGAGGTGTTGTTTTTTTAGTTTATTAATATTTTGTATAATCTTGAGATAATTTCCAAATTATGATTATTATATATATATATTTCATATAGATAATTTATGAATTTTGGTTTATCTTTAAAGGAAGAGTTATTAATTATTCTGCATAGATTTTCAGACTATGTTAAAACACTTTCTAGTAATAGCCAGTCATGAGATGTCAGTTCAAAATGTGTCAGTATATGCTGGAAATCTAATAATTTCTGATTTTCCATACAATGTTGACAACAAATAAGTTTCTTGGATTCCCAAGAAATGAAAATGTTCATATGTACCTTGTCAAATAAATTATTTGTAATGCTAAAAGGTGTTAGTGAATCAAACCTAAGTTTGATATGTATATTAGTATTGACAAATTTCCTAAAACTGTTACATATAAGATTAATAAAATTTAGTTTAGCAGGTTTTAACATATTGTGTTGCAAACTACTGCATCGGAGATACTATAACTTATTAGACTAGCCAGTCAAAGGTAAGTTATTTGAGAAAAGATTTTCATTTGCTAGTATAGTAGAATGCAGCAATTTCAAATTTGTGGAGTAGTTTGGATCTACCCAGTTTATAATAATTTTAATAATGGAAGATTTAATATAAGTTTTTATATCAGAGAAGCTAATTCCTACTTGTTCCCAGGGTCTGCTATGGTGTGTAAAAGGAACTCAGTTTCTTTTAGGAAATCATAGAAATTTTAATAAAAATGTTTTCATATCCTTGAGAAAGTGTATCTCAGGAATAATAGGTATAGCTTGCACTATATATACAATCTTAGCTAGAAGTATCATATTTATTAATTGTAACCTATCCTCAAAGGATATAAACATTTTGTTCCACTTATCCACATGGGTTTTGATCATATTTATAATATTGTTATAATTTACAACTAAAGTTTCATCTATAGTTTTACACAGAATAATAGCCAAGTAGTCTAGAAAAGTGACTTGCTTGCCAATGATATGATTTCTACCTGCTTGTATTTTTTTCTTTTTATTCAAAAACAAGATTTTTAATTTAAATTTGTTAAAATGAAGACCAGAGGTTGTATGAAAATCCCCTATTAATAAATCTAATTCATTTAAAGATGTTTTTCAGTTAGGTAATGTTAGATGCACCTCATCAGCAAATAACATTATTTTAGAACATATATATATATATATATATATATATATATATATATATATATATATATATATATATATGGGTCACCTTTAAAATCTCGAATCGCTGTTGCCGACACGGAATCCGACGGGACGAGAATACCGACAACGCAGATGACCGACAAGGTGAGAACCCGACGGACTCGGTAAGTGTGCGATCGAGTGAGGGATTTAGTGTTAGGGAGTGGACAGGTAAGTGTGCGATATTGAGGGACTGTGTGTTAGGGGTGGGTTAAGTGAGTTAGGGTTAGGTGCAGGTAGGGTGTGTGTGCGATGGTGAGGGACTGTGGGTTAGGGGTGGGTTAAGTGAGTTAGGGTTAGGGTGCAGGTAGGGTGTGTGCGATGGTGAGGGACTGTGGGTTAGGGGTGGGTTAAGTGAGTTAGGGTTAGGGTGCAGGTAGGGTGTGTGTGCGATAGTGAGGGACTGTGGGTTTAGGGGTGGGTAAGTGAGTTAGGGTTAGGGTGCAGGTAGGGTAAGTGTGCGGTAGTGTCGGACCTTAGGGTTAGGGTTTGGGTTAGGGATAGTGCATATGTTATGTAGTGTACTGTGTTGTTTACGTGTAGTGCGTTGGTGTAATGGTTTTCGGTGTTTTGCGTTGTCTGCGTTTTTTGTTGTCGGTCTTTTCTTGTCGGTCATTAGTGTGTCGGGCAAACGCGGTTTCGAGGTTTTAAAGGTGATCCATATATATATATATATATATATATATATATATATATATATATATATATATATATCAGTATTTTTTTATCTTTGGGTTGTTTGTTATTAATATGGCAAATATTTCAATAGCCAGTGCAAATGGAATGGGTGACATAGGGCAACCCTGTTTAGTACCTTTGGTTAGATGAATGTATTCCAAGGTAAATGGTCCTAATTTACCATAAGATAGATTATTTTCATAAACATTCGTTATGAGTGAAATAAAGGAAGAAGGAAATTCAAATAAAGATAATATTTTAAACAGATAATTCCAGTTTAAAGAATCAAAAGCCTTTTGTATATCTAGTCTAATTATTAAAACTTCTTGATTTTCTCTATTTAAGAATTCAATAAGGGTTAGTACCCTCCTGATATTGTCATGTGTATGCCTATTATATATAAATCCAGTCTGATCTTCATTTATTATATGAGACAATAGAATTTTTATTCTGTTAACCAAAATGGACATAAATATCTTATGGTCATTATTTAGTACAGAAATTGGTCTGTCTGTAAGAACCACAGTATTCTGGTTCTTTATTTTATTTTAAACTATGAGTGATTAAAGAATATCTCCAAGGAGGAAGTATAATACCTTGTTTCTGAATTTCAGGTAGTGTTTTATGAAAAAGGGAAGTGATAGATGTAGAAAAAAGCTTATACATTTCTATAATAATGTTGCCAACTCCTGTGGTTTTATTAGGCTTGCTCTCCTTGAACTTATGTGTGATGTATTTATACATTATTTGACTTTGAAGATCTAATTTTAATTTTTCTGCAATTTTATTAAGTTAAGAAGAAATTCATTCCAAGTTTGAGAGATCAACTTGTGAGTTATCCTTTTTGTAATGCTCTGTGTAATGATATTTAAAGGCATAAGAAATATCTCTTATATCAGATACCTTTCATTTTTTTACCCTCCTGCATTACATCAATAATATTTTTAGCTATATATTGCATTTTAATCCTCATTGATAGGTTATGTATATGTTTAGGCATTGTGGCATGTGAGTTTATTTTTAATCTTTCTAATGCCATATTAGTGTTATGGGTTAGAATTTCATTGTATATT
The DNA here is from genome assembly GCF_019279795.1 of Protopterus annectens. Lineage (NCBI taxonomy): Eukaryota > Metazoa > Chordata > Ceratodontiformes > Protopteridae > Protopterus > Protopterus annectens. The sequence continues at coordinate 986,233,186 of NC_056747.1, forward strand.
TTTTTATTTATGTCTTCGATTTTCTTTTTATTATCAGGAAAATTTGTAGTCTTATTAGATTTAATTAATAAGAGTTCAATTTGTATATTTTGTAATTCTGATTCCCATTCTTTGATTTTATTTTTGAACCATGTAATGGTTTTACCATATATATATATATATATATATATATATATATATATATATATATATATATATATATATATATGCTTTTAATCAGTACCATATCATAACTAAATTAATCTCTGATGTATAGTTGGTTCCTAGAAAGAACTGAAGTTCCGCGACCAACACAGGTTTAAATTCTTTAATTTTTGTGATGCAAGCTCAAATTGTTGTTGTAAAGGATAATATTTTATAATCTATTTGAAATTTAAGAACAAGAGAATTATGATCAGAGATTGGGCAGGGAAGTATGGAAAAAAAGAAATTTTTGAGTTTAAATCCTGAGAAACATACATTTTATCTATTCTAATTTGGGTGTCAAATCTATTATCCTGATGAGAAAAAGTTTAATGAATTATTTTTTAAATTAAATGCATCAAATAAATTAAGCACCTGAGTCCACTTTTTAAGCAGTTTTATAGTAGAGCTGAGATGAAGAGGTCTCCAGTTAGTAGTATTGGAGCTATCATAGAGTTAAAGTCTCCTCCCATTATTACCTTTATATGTGTTTTTTATCGCTCAATACAGTTATACACATTTTTATTATTCCTTTTCTAGGTTTAAATTATTGTTTTATAATGTGCTACGGTAATTTCACAAGTCTTATACTGAATAGAACTTTATATAGTTTTTGCATGTTTAGGCATACCATGTCTTGTGGGTAGTTTGTACTGTAGTTCTGATGGTACTTTTTAATTCTGTTTTCAAAGCTATTTAATTTTGTTGATGTATGATAATAATGCAGTGTATCATAAATTTTGATTTTCTAGTATTTTATGCTTTTGTAATGTTTTTATTTAGTTTATCCTTAGTCAGTTTAGATAGTTAGAAATGGATCTGTTTTGAAAGTAGTACAATTTTTGAATTGGTAGTCAATCAGTTTTCTTTTAACTTTTTCATTCTAATATTAATGTTGTTCATCTCTAAATGCTAATCAATGTGGGCAGTGTTGTTATTGGCAGCAATATATATGTGTGCATTATGTGAAGTGTTTGAAATGACTTTTTACATTGAAATGGAGGAAGATATGGTCAGTCTATGTTTATAACAAAAAATCACAGAGTCCAACCATGGCTTACAAATAAAACAAATCCGACTTAAAAATACTCAGTAGCTAATAGCAAGGAACAAGAAAACTTCTTGAGCACACATATACTTTTATTTCACTCATTCATCAAACTGACTTTATCTGAGTGTTTTATTTTTTTAGTCAGTCTATGTTTATGTTTTATGTTTTCTACTTTTTAAGTGTTTTTAATTGTAGATTTAGGTTTGGGAGTTTTGTTAGGTATATTTAGGTGTTCTAGGATTGTATGATTGTTTTCTTTGTTTTATATGTGAATTATGAGAGCTTTTAATTTTTTGAAATTATGGGAAATATGTTAGATTTAGAGGATATTTTTTTTAAAATTACTGATATACCAAGGATAACACTACATATGAAAATACACCAAGGATGGAAAAATATGTGATTATACCAGGTTGATGGCATCTATGTAGTTGATCACATAAGTATGTGTCATACCCCTCTGAGTCTGCTGTTCAGATGGATGGATCAAAAGAGAAAGAAAGAAAGAAAGAAAGAAAGAAAGAAAGAAAGAAAGAAAGAAAGAAAGAAAAAACCTAGGTAAATGCATATTTGTTTTTATCATTGCCCTCTATCTGGGTCAGTTATCAGAATAAATAAATAAATTAATAAATAGATAGATAATCTATCATGAAATATCTTGCATGGTATGATTAGGAAATCAGTTTCATGAAAAGTAGTGAACTGAAATCAATAATCCTGCAGTGCAAGACAACTCATCTATTAGATAAACCAGACTCCCTTGTATTATACCAGGTTCTCAATTTATCCAATGTTTCCTTGTTTTTATATTTGTGCTTCCTAATGACATCAACTGGCTAATTTAACTTAGTATGTTAGATCTAGATAAATGGAATGTCTCTTGGATAGATATGTATTCCAGTTCTAAGCCAAATTTCAATTATTTATTTAATAGTAAAAGTGTATTTATTTTTATAGTTTAGTAGTTTAGTGGGGGTTATTTTATCTTTTTCTACTTTAATGTTTACTCAAGTTTTTATTTACTTCATTTCAGTAAGTTTAGGTAGAACTAGTTCTGCTTTGTCAGTAATGTATTCTGATTGACAAGTTGCAATTAGAATTTTCTTTTTCTTTTTACTTTTCTATTTTAATAAACACCAATGTACAGCCAGATTCAATAAACCCTACATGGTCCCTTTATACTGTGTGACGTGCACATGGTAGTGTCTGTTCTGGATTCAGTAAGCAGCTCTACATGGTGTGTAGAGCCACCCAAGCAAGGTAAACACCATGGCATGCTAAACATCCAATCCAAGATGGGAAGAGCTATTCATCAAGCTATAAAGCAATCATGTAGACTCAGTGCTGTTTTTTCTTGCAAATTCCAAAACCTATTGGAATACAATCACAGAAAGGAGTCTACACAGAAAGAATGTTAGGAGCTGCTTTTGCTTTAATTCATGTGTATGTGCAAAAGGCTGAAGTATATGCTGCTGCTAGTAGACCATGGCCAAGAAGGAGAAGAGTTTTCAGACCCCAGTTAACTTATCACAATTTGCATCATGTGGAAATTGTAGAGTGCTGCATGGTACACAGACACACTACAGAAACTCTGCAACCTCTGTCACCCTCAACTCAGACCCAGGGCAAACCAAGGGGAACCCATACCAGTGGAGACAAAGATATGTGTAGCACTTAGAATTTTAGCTACAGGAACCTTTCAGAAATCAACAGGGGGCACGCTGGGGGTGTTACAGGCATCAGCATCCAGGATTTTCCATCAATTCCTGAATCTTATGCTCCAACATTACAGTGAACACATATATTTTCCCCATACTCCTGAGGACAGGGCAACAAATATGCAGGAGTTATACCCTGTAACACACTACCCTGAATTACTAAGTACTGGGTGCCATAGACTGTACACAAATAGAAATTAAGGTACCACCTGGGGAACAAGGCAGGCTCTTCATCAATAGAAAGAGCTTCCACTCTATTAGCTGCCAAGTTGTGTGTAATACCAAGGGAATCACCTTGAACATGTGTGCTGGCAACCCAGGCAGTTACCATGGCTCACACATCTGGCACACCTCCCAACTGTATCCACAGCTCTCAACCTCTTAGAGCAAGAAATCTGCATAAAAGTATAAATGATGAAGAAACAAAGACCGAAAAATAGGAACATTTTTTAAATACTGCTCTTACAAATTTGATAGAATAACAGGTTTTGTCTTCTTTTTCTTCTTCTTCTTTCAGCTGTTCCCATTAGGGGTGGTCACAGCAGATCATCTGTTTCCATTTCTTTCTGTCCTCTGTATCTTGCTCTGTCACACCAGTAACTTGCATGACCTCTCTCACTACATCCATAACCCTTATTTTAGGCCTTCCTCTTTTCCTCTTACCTAGCAGCTCCATCCATAGCATCCATTTCCCAATATACCCATCATCCCTCCTCAGCATATGTCCAAACCAATACAATCTCACCTTTCTGGCTTTGTCTCCAAACAATCCAACTTGAGCTGACACTCTAGTATACTGATTCCTAATCCTGTCCATCCTCGTCTCACCCAATGCAAATCTTAACATCTTTAACTCTACTACCTCCAGCTCTGACTCCTGCCTTGTTGTCAATGCCACCATCTCCAATCCATATAACATAGCTGGTCTCAACACCCTCTTGTAGACCTTCCCTTTCACCCTTACTGGTACCCATCTGTCACATATCACTCCTGACGTTCTTCTCCACCCACTGCACCCTGCCTGTATTCTCTTCTTCACCTCTCTTCCACACTCACCATTACTCTGAACTGTTGATCCCAAGTATTTAAACTCATCCACCTTCACCAGCTCTACTCCCTGCATCCTCACTATTCCTCTATCCTCCCTCTCATTCACACACATATATTCTGTCTTAGCCCTGCTGACTTTCATTCATCTCCTCTCTAGAGCATATCTCCACCTCTCCAGGGTCTACTCAACCTATTCTCTACTCTCACTACAGATCACAATGTCATCTGCAAACATCATTGTCCATGGGGACTTCTGTCTGATTTCGTCTGTCAACCTGTCCATCACCATTACAAATAAGAAAGAGCTCAGAGCTGATCCTTGATGTAATCCCGATGTAATCCCACCTCTACCTTAAACACGTCTGTCACTGCTACCGCAGACTTCACCACTGTCACACTACCCTCGTACATATCCTGCACCACTCTTACACACTTCCGTGCTACCCCAAATTTCCTCATACAGTGCAACAGTTCCTGTCAAGGCACTCTGTCATATGCTTTCTCTAAGTCCACAAAGACACAATGCAGCTCCTTCTGACCTTCTCTATACTTCTCCATCAACACTCTCAGAGCAAACATTGCATCTGTAGTGCTCTTTCTCAGCCTGAAACCATACTGCTGCTCACTAATCATCAACTCCCTTCTTAATCTAATTTCCACTACTCTTTCTCATAACTTCATGCTGTGACTGATCAGTTTTATCCCTCTGTAGTTACTACAGGTCTGCACATCACCTTTATTCTTAAAAATCGGTACCAAAACACTTCTTTTTCACTCCTCAGACATCCTCTCACTTTCCAGAATTTCATTAAACAATTTGGTTAAAAACTCCACTGCCATGTCTCCTAAATAACTCCATGCTTCCAAAGCTATGTCTTCTGGGCCAACAGCCTTTACATTCTTCATCCTTTACATAGCTGTCCTTACTTCCTCCTTGCTAATCCAATGCACTTCCTGATTCACTATTCCCACATCACCCAACCTTCTCTCTCTCTCTAACACGTTTTGTATTGACATGAATTTTCTGAAGGGTATGAAATCTGACTGTTGAACGTATGTCATTATTTTCTGAGTTCAGTTCTCAGTGATTTGCTAGTGACTTGCCAAAAAAAAAAACACAATTTTATGAGAAACAGGCCAAAAAATATGAGGCAAAAATCTGGACATGCTGCAAAAATCTGTACAGATGATATGTATGAGTCTGTATCAGGTGTTCACTAGGGGGGATATCCCACAGGGTCATTTACTGGGGAGTGCAGGCTATGCACTGGAACCATGGCTGATGAGGGCCATCAGAAAACACACACACACACACACACACACACACACACACACACACACACACACACACACACACACACACACACACACACACACACACACACACATACACACACACACACACACACACACGCACACACACACACACACACACACACACACACACACACACACACACACACACACACACACACACACACACACACCAGAAAGTCATAATGAGGCACATGCTCAAACCAGAAATATTATAGTGTGTGTATGTGTGTGTTTGGGTTGATGAAGTCACAGTTCCAGTGCCTAAATACATCTGGGGGAGCCCTGCAGTACAATCCACGTATATGTACTGAAATATTCACTGTATGTGCTATGCTACACATCATCATCATCATGAGAAAGTAGCTTCATTGGGATCCACAAGGGGAAGGGGCACACATCTCATCACCAATGGCAAGGTCACCACAGCCATAAACAGTTGAGGAATCAGAGGCAGACCCAGCAGCTGCTATGGGTTTAGGCAGACATATGCATGCTCAATATGTCCCTGCATTGGCTAAGAGGCAATGCATAGCACATTCACTAACCACCTAAGGTGCTAAAACCGGCAATATTGTACTTGAGGGCCTCACCACTTTGTTTCGTGCAGAAGTGGGTGTGTCGCAAATTGAGTGACAGATGCAGTGTACCCGGGCTGTGCAATAGTCTGTAAATTACGAAAAATTGACCTGTGACGGTCCTATTCTCAAAACAATCATTTCACTGTGCGTTGAGTATAATGGAACTAATTCAGGAAGTTTTATAAAACATCAATTCTCGGCAGCTTTTACAAGTATAACTGTATTAATTGCTATTATAAATAAGCCAGACTTCATGCAACATTTTCAAAGTCTTATCTATTACATTTACCTTTATATTTCTGTTCCGGTCCAGTCACAAAAAAAAATGTAAGTACGAATGTGTGTGTGTGTGTGTGTGTGTGTGTGTGTGTGTGTGTGGAAGATGAAATAACCTGTAATAAAAGAAGTGGACATAAGAGCGCAGAAAGAAAGTACCACAGTCTTACCTAAAGCTTCCTCCTCGGGGTCAAAACATGGAGCACAGTGTGCTAATAAAATAACTGTATTCAGAATAAGCACAGATGTTATCATTTTTTGGTGATATTGTACTTGTAAGGACTCCCCTTGTGTATTGTTTTCTTTTTACATTTTGTTGTACGTTCGGAGGGAATGGATATTCATGAATGACATATCACGGGGTGGGTTTTGGGTGGGGCTTGCTACTGCACATCTGGTGAAGCCCTCAAGTACAATATCACCCTAAAACCTTCCTCCTATGCACATACATATAGAAACATTGACGCCAGGCAATGCTCACAACCTTTACCTACACATGCAATGGCTGTGTACTGCTAGCATCAAACAGCATCAGCCCTGAACTTAAACTGTTGCAAATGCTGGATTTAGAAGGTAAATGTTGAACCTAGAGTGTATTGTGTAATAATATGAATGAATGAATGGCATATTTTGCATGCTGTTACTTGGTACTATAAGCAAGTAAAGGGTAGGTGATTTGTAGAGAAATTACTTTAACAAGTGACAACAGAGAATTATGTGACTATATGTGTCCTGTATCATGTAGAAGGCCTCAGGCATCAAAGATTCACACAGTCATAGATCTCAAGCCTACTGATGGACACCGAATGTCCTCAGTATAGCACCATACTTTTGTACTGGAAAATCATTAAAGAGAGCAGTTAGAAAGTAATGAGACACATTTCAGTTTCAGACTTGACAACCCTCACAAGATCATTAACAATACTGATGGAAAAATGTTTGATTCTAGCAACTGTCTAACTTTCTAAGACCAAAATATGTCAACGGTACAACTAGCAAAACAACAACACAAATGCAGAAATACTAAGGACTTACTCGCCTATGCACCCTGAGCATCAGACACAAATGTTGTGTATCCCTGAATCCAAAATATAGAAAACAAGGATATGGCACAGTTATCATCACTTGCACATGGTGTTGTGGGTGGGCAGGAAGCTTAGGCTGACACAAAAGGTCAGTGAATATGTGTGAGTAAGAAAGAGAAGCAGGCAGATATTTGGATGAAGTAATACACAGCCAGTGAGACAAAATGAGCTTTAAGTTTCACTGCTGAACCATGTAACTGTTGTGTGTGTGTCTGCATGGGTCCTCCAGGTGAAATCGGTGTGTGAGTGTCTGCATGAACATAGCCAAGTTCTGTATTAGCTCTACGTCTTCATATGTCGGACAGGTGTGAGCCATGCATAGTAGTGGTGATAGTTCATCATTGTCATACCTGACCATTAGAACTGGCTCTGCCAGGAGTTGCACTGGCACATCCACACCCATGGTTAGATGCATTGCTGCTACCTGAACATGACTGATGTCTGCTGGATGAGCTCCCATCATGGGGATGCCCAGGACAATGACCCCATGGAATGCCATGTCTGAGTGTGGACACCTGAACCACTGACAGAGCAGTGGACATAGTGCTACTATGGGAGGGTGATTGGGCACAACCATGTCAGCTAACAGCAGATGATGTGGTTGACCAACTCCTGTGAGGAAGCCACCCCCTCTCGCAGCAGAAGTTCCATCACAGACACCACCCATTCCAAATGTCATTCATCTGATCCTTTGAACTGGCAACACTGTAGAGGCAGAGACGCATTGGCCTTTGCCACATCTACAACCCTATGTATTTCTCTGAAGGACCTATGGAAATGTACCTGTGCCTCCATGATGACCCTAAACATGTGTCAAGTGGCACGGAAAACACACACTTGAATCAGGTGGAGGATAGACAGTAGGCCTCCACTGAGCACCCATAACATCCCTCCTGCATGGCACCTCACCCACACTTTGGTTAAGGCCAGAGTCAACAGGTAATGAAGCCACAGTAACCACACTTTTCTGATCGAGTGTCTCACCCTTCACCTACCCAATATCTGAGGGGGTCACTGGAATGGGTTGGCGTAGGCCTACTGGCTGTGTCTAATGGTATTACAGGGGATGGCCAAATGTCAATCTCTGTGTCAGATTCAACATCTGCATCCCCCTGACCGTGCCTCTGCTTGGCCACAATCGACATCATCAGAGTCTGCCGATACTCTGACATCTGGTGGTAAGAGTCCTACACTTCCACTGTCAAGATCACCTATGATAATAAGCAACAAACACAGGAAAGAAATTAATAGCTACACTACTATAGTCAAATGTATGATAACAAAGTAACTGTGGTGCCACTACTACAGACAGTACAGCAATACACACAACAGACCTGGCACCCACATCACACATATGGATAAAATTATATTTTTCTTAACTGCTCATCATCACTGATAAAGAAGATATTTGAATTACCATGTGCAGTTGATGCTATGCTTCCTATGGATGACGGTCCTGGAAGAAGGTAAGCAATAGTTAAGGACATCATTACAATTAACAGTAATACAGGGCATTAAAAGTTTTTGCATATGTCCAGTAACTATACTTTCAGTAAGAACTTGGATGATAAGTCAAGCCTAAGCCCATGTGTAATTAATTAGAATGTGTTGTTAACTGTAGCAATTTACAAGTACCCCCCAAACAAATTTGTTGTTAAGCAGAACTAATGTATTGCTGTAATTATTTTACTATACAAAAGTATTTAACAACTGAGATACATAAGCCTACCAGGAAGCTCATCCTGGCACATATTTGTTGTCCCTGAAACAGTGGCACCAATGTTAAGGACATGCTGTTTTGCACTTTCCTGGGAGCTGTCTGGATCCCTGACAGTGGACAAGAACTCTTTATTTGCTTAGTGGTGGCTCTGTAGCAGCCCCCCTCAGTACCCATCCAATCACGGGTGACTGTAGCTGTTCTCCTCCCTGCGGATAAGATCATGTCAGTGGCTCTATGTCACACCTGATCATATGTCCTATTGTGGCTGCCTAATGCATTCACATTAGCAATTATCTGCTGCCAAATTTGCATTCTGTCTGACATATCTCCTTGTCCCCTCTCAAGCTGAAAGGCACCACATTGCCTACATGCTTTCACAATGACCTGCTTCACAGGGTCACTGGGGGGTATTTGGAGATTGAGATGCCTCAGTGCCATAGTCCTAGGTGACCTAAAACAGAACCAAAGGATAATACACATAAGTATCACATAACTAAAAACATCCTGTTTCCAGATAAAACATAAAAGGCAGCATCTCACTATTATCTTCTGGAGAAACATAAAACAGTCAAGATACTGAAATATAAAAAAACAGCAATTGTGTGGTTGTAGCATATTATATTCACAAACAGAGCAAGGCTGGATGCAAAACAAGGAGAATAACAGTGGCAGCATATCCTTGTTTGTGCCAAAACAGAAATGCACCTTTGCTTCCCCACCACCAAAAGAACAGGCCAATGACACATTTTGCTAACAACCCATCAGTGAAAGGCTAAAAGTGCTCTCAAGTGAACTGCCCATGAAACATGTAGCTTTAACACAGAACATTCAAGTTTAAGCTATTGCCAATCATTTCTACATGTAGCCAGCACTCCCCTAGAGGTGTGTATGGTCCATCCATAAGGCTAACACCACTGTGTCACTGACAATACAGGACATTTACCATTTCATGTAAATAAGAATAGAAGAGTGTACACAGAAAAACAGTTGTAACATTAGCACTTGTGATGACAGTTAATAAGGCTGTGTAAATGAGAAAGTGAAATCCCCTTACAAACATGTCCATGCCATCAGAACACTTCTAAGTAATTCATACAGCTAAAAGTAGCATTTGCTAATGCAGATATATATATATATATATATATATATATATATATATATATATGTATGTATATATAAAACATTTTTCTTAATGACATTTCAGCATATGCAGTATATAGCTGAAGAATGCAAGCATGCCTTCTCAAGGTCAATACTGTTCTGTGCAGATATAATAGCCTCTTCTGTGTTCTCCACATAAACAAGTCTCCTCACCTTCAGAACACCTAACTACATACTTGCTTTTTTATGGTGTAGAGTCAGGGCTGTGAGCACTGTGAAGATGCAAATCAGGTATGAGCTCATTAGAATTGCTAAATCTAAAATACTTGGCTCTGTGTAACAGAAGTCAAAATAGTGCTGGCACTCCAGTGTTTGTTACTAACGTATTGCAATTGTGAATGATTACTGGTCGGGAGAAGGGAAACACAACAGTAGTGCAGACTGCCCTACCTTCAGTGGGTGTATCAGCCAGGTTAGACTTACAAAGGTAGAAGTAATTTTTTCAAGGTTTGAAATGTAAGTAAGCGGCACCCAATTCACAGTTTCTTTTTACTGACATCCAACCTCCCCTTCATTTGTTGATAACTGTATATTATTATCATTTAATATCCTCACACATTTTAAGGTCAATGATATAAAATCCTTACAGACTGCATGACTGAGATTACTGCTCAGATAAGATGAGAATGAGCAACAAACACATAGAGATAAGACAGAGCTACATTTTTGTAAGCAATAGTCATAAATGGTTGCGTGATCACTCAGTGCACTACATCTGAAATTAAAACATGTACAAATAACTGTCATATGGCTGTACTATGGGTGGTGTTGAATTTGGCTGTATACAGAATTGTTTCAGTTCCTTGTTGCAAAGCTGTTGGTGTGGAAAGGAGGGACAAGACATCCTTACTGTGTTCTGAAGGTTCATTGGAGTGAGAGTTCAAATCTACACCTGTGTAGACATATTTCATGTGTACCAGCAAACATGTTGTAGTGTTTATTTCATAGATTGCTTTTCTTCATTTAAACTACTTTTCACTTTTTTTTATTTACACTGTTTACATGGTGCACATCTTAGTGCAAACAAGGAAAACAGAGAAACAGTGAATGTCAGGTTTAGCTTAGCTTATCTCATTTGTGCAGCTCTTAGCAGTGTGCAAACTCAGACTAGTTGCCCACACAGGAAGCAGACGGAACCTGCAAACTGGATGTCTCTAAAAGTGTAAAGGTCAAAAAGGATTGACTGTTGCAATTTTTGCTTTCCATCACACAAAGCCACTAAGTGACATTGAGAGGTGGTTAACAAGGTTCCCCAACACCTACAGCCATCAAACACCTGTAGACTAGATAGAGTCAATAATTGAAAATGGATACATTCAATTAATTCTGTTGGGTGCCACAAAAACACACTATGTGGCATTGTGCAGCACTTAACACATAGAAATTAAGAATGAATAGGAGATTATGGAAGTGTTATGCACCTATTCCAGTGGCAGCAAGTGTAAGTGTAGGGCTATAATACAGATGGTCCTGGGTTCTGGTACAGGGAGTGCAACATATTTTTAAAGTTGTGACAATCAGTTTATAGCAATGAACAGAAAAATATACAAGTGTGTTTTCAACATTCTTGCGGCACTAGGTATAAGTCTAGGGCTACCATACACATGGTCGTGGGACCTAATGCAGGACATTTGAGACATTTTTACTGTTGTTCCATTTCCCCTTATACTGAATATCACTTATAACACTTTAGATAGTAGCACTTGTATGAATTATATGTATGAGGAATAAGAAACCCTTAATATGTTTTCAGATATATGACTGAGAGTATACTGCCTACTATATTTCTAGAAGTATAACCTGCTATCTGGACTTGAATGACCTTCATACTTAAATAAGACACATACACAGTTGAATCAATATACAAGAATAATGTCAGGTCACACATATGCTGGGTTAATGCCTCAAACTGTTAGCTGTATTTATGAATGCTTCATCACTATCTGAGCAGCACTTTTTATGTGGCAAAGATAGAAAATGACCACTGTGGAAAAAATGATTTGTCCCTTATGCATAGGTTTGAATCCCACACTTTAAAAATCAATTTTATCAGTGTATAAAGCCAAAACAAAAAAATGTGTCAGGTCATGAAATGTATGCCTCCAGTGCATGTCTGCAAAGTTAACTCACCTAACAGTTGCTTTCCAATTTTAAATATATATTTCCAACCTACAGCAGGAAACACCACTCAAACTACTGTCAAGTGTCAGATTAAACTTCCAGTTTCAAAAATTGCTTTCCTCCCTGCTTGGTACTGCTGTTCTCCACTTAACATCATGCAAATTAGGTTGGCATTGCTTTTGGAGTTTGTGCACTACTAGTAAATGTGGCAACAGGAATTGGTGGGAAATCACTAGTTGCCATTGCTCTTCGTTTGTTATTACATGTTTGATTTTATTGGGGAAGGTGCCAGTTTAGGGTGCAGAGGTGGGGAGTTCAAGAGTCCATGATATTTATTGGACTCCTGGTAAAGTGACACAGCCAAAGGCTTCTGCAGGGGGACTATTTTAGCTCCCAGTACAAGTCTGAGGCTTGCAGTAGTTTGGCTAAGGCTGTATCCAGTGCAACTGGCATCCCGCACACTGGAGAAGAATGTAGGCACCACTTTAATGACCTACAAAGGCAAAAGAGGGATACCCTCAACCAGTGGTTGACTGAATTTCAAACTGGTGACATCTTGCTGTTGTGTAAGTATGGTCATAAAGAGAATGTTTAATGCAGCTAAAGCTAAATAAAGGTAAGACTGGTATGCATTATGCTCTTGTGTTCTTTTCTTTGCTTTTCACAGCTAATACCAACATAGAGTTGAATCGTCAGGCTCATGCTGAATGTCTGGGCGCTATTGGGATGCAAGTGGTATGTATGCAGCACAACATAAGTATTATTGTAGGTTTAACAGTTATTGATAGATTTGTTTTGTATTCTATGCAGTAGTAGCAAAGTGAGCATGCATAGCCTAACTGTAAAAGCAAAGATGCATGCACAAGTCTGTAGCACAAAACAAATTTAAGTGTCAAGTGTAACACTGTAGTCAGAGGTTTTGGGTTCAAATACCACAAGCAGCAATTATACAATACTGCATTTTCTTCACAGTATTACATAAATTAAACTCTATACAAGTGGCATAAAGGCACTGTTGTTAACTGTAACCAGTATACTTGGACCAGGCATATCTGCAATATATGCAGATTGCAAGGATTACTTTAAGCTGCTCTCTCTCATGGTACATAGGAGGAGAAGATGTCAAGCACTCCAGCAGCCAATGGAGTAAGGGAACAGATATGACAATCCAGTGGGTGAGGACTAGATTCTCACTGTCTCCATGTTTGATGGGCAAGAGTCTGTGTTTTCCTCTCCCTCACTCCAAAAACAGTGTCCCCAACCTTTTGTGTCCTCAATGTCCCTGTATCTTGTCTCATTCATCTTGTTAGTTTGTTTGCATTTGCTTCCTCACCTACTCAACTTACCTGACCCAGAAATACCAATGTCCCTCACCCAGATTTCCTCTCTTACTGAATTAAAAAAAAATAGGCACTGGTCCAGGAAAGAAAATATCTTCCCATACATAACTCTCCATTTTGCTCACATGTCTTCTTGACACAGTTGATTTTGTCCAGTTGGCTATTCAACATGATTGGATTGTTGTCACCTCACTTTATGGAGGTGACAGTCCAAATTCAGTTAATATTTGGTACATATTTTCAATTTAAACTGTTAAAAATGGATAGCTATGGTTCTTTCCTACCTACCTTCTGCATATTCCAGTATTTTTTTTCCATTGTTGTTTCCCTGCTTGCTCCTCATTTCACCACTTTCCTATCTACCACATTTAAAACCTATAATCTGGTCAAAAAATAGAATCTCACACAACACACATAAGTACCAGAAAAGCAATTGATACCTTCACTTTTTGGCCTCTGTGTTTGCACAGAGTTTGGCATTGCACAGCAATACCAAGTGATATTGAAAAGCTCTACAGTTTTGTGGTACCTCCGTGCAATGCCTCTTAACCCTGTTGTGCTAGGTCAACACACAATAACACATGCTGAATGTACTGTAAAGAATAATGTCATTGTATTATCACTGTTTATTTAAAAGTATTAGATAAACCTGGATTCAAACCCAGTGTCATGTGGGCTGATAAATAAATGTGTTAATAAATTTACACCTGCGGCCACAGAGTCAGCTAAGCAGTAGGTGTGCTTCAACCAATTAGTACTAACTCTCAGAATTTTAGAAACAAGGCCCATGTCTGCATACTGCTTAACATTGCACAAACAGGGAAAGTAGCTGAAATATGTATCTTGCATATGCAAATACTTTACCTGCCATTGTGTAAACCTACTGCTTGCTGCTGCACTATGTAAAGTCAATATTATCATGTATTACTACTGTTTATTGCATATTTAGTCTGCATGCCATAAAACTACGTATGGAAACATGACAAAATGAAGGATCTATCTAAGAATATGTCAGATACTTGCAGTGCAGCCATGTTTTACCTCCCCGATGCCCTGAAACATTGGTCTCTCAGTACTTGTTGACAACTATATCAACTACCCTACATACATTAATAATAAAGGTTGTGTAATATACCATGCACATCAATCTGGTAATATGCAGAACTAGAACTATCTTCACAGTTGAACATGCCTACACATCCATTTCATGCAGGCCTCCCAACATCTTCTCAACAACATCCACTGCTGATGTCATCCACTATAAGTTGGCCTGCAGTTTTGTAAAAGTCAAACTTGTGCCATGACACTTGTGTAAAGTACTGAGCTCTGTAGTCTGTGTACTTAGATGGGTAAGAGTTCTGTTCTCACTGCAGCCAACTGGTGTTTGTGTATATTCTCCTCAGCAGACATTGGTGATATCATCACCTATAAAATGTTGTCTAAGACTCTCCATGTCAGACTTGAGCTGAGGTGCTTGCTTTAAATACAGAGTTCTGTAGTTGGTGTACTTAGGTAGGGGGTCTGTTCTCACAGCAGTCAACTGGTGCATGTGTGTGTGTGTGTGTGTGTGTGTGTGTGTGTGTGTGTGTGTGTGTGTGTGTGCACTTGGTTGACATTAGAGAGAGTTTTTTACACCAGCATGTGGGACACTGCTATTGCCATATTCTCCTCAGCAGACACTGTTGAAGTCATTTGTTATATCTGATTTTTGGATATGCACTATTCTCACCATGGCAGGATAAGAGACTGATTTCGAGGCCCAGCAGAAGTCACCTCATTCTATACAATACAGATTACAGTGACATTGTTTTCAGTCTATTCACATACGACATGGCATGGTTTGTATCCCCTGTGTTTTCTTGGTGATACACCCCTGTGGTCTCTCCAGCTGCTGCAGGTGTCTGGTAATGTACATGCAAAACAGAGCATTTTACTCTATTAGTGTTCTGATAAGATTCCATTCCACTGTGGATACTTGGTGGTTGAAGTTCACATTGCTATCTCTGTGTGTTCCCTGGTCTTGCACCACTGGGTTTCAACATAGGGGAAGTGTTGTCAAAGCTGTAATTAGCAAGGAATTTCACTTTGCAGAAGGCCAAAATAAAGACACATGTTTGTGTTTATTTGTAGACCATGTGGCTTTGTCACTAATCATTTGTCTGTGTAAATACCTCCTCTGGTATATCATCTTTGATGGACTCAATGACTGCACCCAATATGCAAGAATCAACAAACTTGGTAAGCCAAATGTCATATACTTTAGCTTGAACTGTTTGGAAATAGATTCCAAACAGTAAATGGCCAAGCACAGATCCCTGGAGTACACCAATAGTGACAGCTATACTGGTACAGGTTGATTCACTAAATTTAACAGTGTGTGTTCTGTCAGTGAGATAATTGGTTACCCATCTAGTGATGTAAGGGTTAATCCCCAGCTGGGAAAGTTTCTCAATGATACCTGAGTGGGGGATTTTGTCAGAACTCTAGGCCAGATCAAGATAGGTTGTATGCACTGTCTTACCTTTATTCAGGCCTATCACACAGACTTATTGGGCTGTGAGAACATCACAGATCACCTATGGTGTGACTCAGCAGATACACTTTCCTGACACAGTTGAATACACACTTCAACACATCCTCCACATGGACTATGTTCTGTAGAAGGGCACACATCAACTTGCATCCATCTGAGCTTGGGGGGGGGGGGGGACAACACCTGATGCATGCATGAACACATTTTGACTCTCCTCATCTGTGAGGTAGACCAACATTTCATCATGGACCTTTTCTAAATGGACACTAATAATATCCCTTCTGTGTGCAACAGACCTGTGTGGGTTGTTAATGCTACATCATGTCTGTTAATACTGATAGATGTCCTCAAAGAGGTCACTGAGGGCATGCATGATGACAACACTGTCATGCTGTTGAACTTGACCAGGCCAAGGCATTTGACACAAATCCACACTGAGATATTCAATAAACACAGTCAGATGTGACCTTAAACAGCTATATCACCAAGTGGGTAGACCAGTGGATCACATATGTGACATCTACATGTTGAAATGTATGAAATGACTTATATCTCAGGTCCAGTGATTAGGTCCATACATCAGGGCAGTTTGCTAGCCCCTTTCCTGTCCATCTTTTAAAGTCACATATGTCACAATTGACATGCACATTCTGTGTCCAAACAGCTGTCTGAAGGACTACAGATTGTGGACAGTCATTGACTCTAACTGTGAGATTAGTATAATACAGACAGTATCCACACACGCCACATGTAAATGACTGCTGCTACAGCCATGACAACATATGAGATGAAACAAAAACATGGGGGAATTTGTTATGTCATGAAAACAAGTGCGCAACCCAAGGATAATGAAGACACCACCTACCGTATAAGCAGATCAAGTGGTATGTGGGTTGTGTCTTTGGGTAGATGGTATGTGGAATGTCCACCAGCATGTGGCCATGGTGTTGACTACTGCCTTGTGTGTAAAACAACTACTGAGTATGTGAAAGCCATCCACATCAAAGGCCATAAAACCTCCATAGTTCTCAGCCTTCATCACACCAATGACTGAGTTCAATGCACCCTTCTTCATGTACCTCCCTGCACATCTTCCAGTGATGTGTACCACCTTTGCCATAGTGAGCTGTCACACATCTTACTGGCCATACCTAGGTATTCTTTTTGTTCTATAAATATTACTGTCTGATGGTGCAAAACCTACATTTAGGTGTTACACCAGATGCATGTGTGATACCTGTTCCGGTGATGCACACAGTACACATATAACTGTTTGACAACATTATTGGCAAAGGTTACATTTGTAATAGTGTGGATTGTGCCATATATAGAGTGGTAGTGTTTTATGTTTTTATAGCTTCCAGCTGCTATAACACATCTCAGCAGAGCTCTGTCTGTGTGTATGGTAACACTTATGTGCTAAATTCTGATTCAGTTTCTAGAAATGAGAGAGCATGAGAACCAGAAGTTAGATAAACAGATGCATGTGATGTCATTCTGCAATCTAGGACAAAAATGATATTTTAATATCAGATGAGAGAGAAGTCTCAGAGCAGTTGGTTTCTTGGAACCTGACATAGAAGGCTCTCTCACCCACTTCATCTTGCCTTGCTCTAGTAAGTGAACCAGGGAATAGTAATTCTTCAGATCAGTCAGGAAAATATGGTGACATTAGTTAAGTACTGTTTTCTGTATCTGTGTGGATCTGTTCATCTATGTTATTTTAATATTCCCTGTGACTGAAACTCTGGTGTTTATTGTAAATAGATATTTCATAGTTTCATGTTATTTTATTATTTATTATTAAATATTTTTAAACTTTTCATTGTGACTGGTTCTTTAGAAAATATTTTAAATTTTTGACAGTACTCATATCCATTTTGTCACTCTGTGGTCACTCCTGAAAGCCTTACTGCATTGGTCAAAACACTACCATTTGTATTAATATTAATTTCACTCAGCATAATTGGGTACCCTTGTAAGATCCTTAGAGTAGCTGGCTCTGGAGTGTCTGGTGTCAGTAACTACCTTATAGAATGGGCAGAAGGGGGATAGCTAGTAAAGTTGTGCCAGCCTTTGCCAGGTGTGTGTGTGTGTGTGTGTGTGTCTGTGTGTGTGTGTGTGTGTGTGTGTGTGTGTGTGTGTGTGTGTGTGTGTGTGTGTGTGTGTGTGCATGTGTTTATATCAAATCTCGAAGAGTGTGTGTGTCAGCTGCTTGTAGCAGGGACACAAAGCACTGGTTTCACAGAGAGGGTGCTGGATGACTTGGCTTGGAGAACTTTAACGCTGTGTGGAGCAGCATTAAAGGCTTTGGAATTACTCTGGTGGTCGTGGTCTATTCTTGGTTTTACTAGTTCAATATCCATTGGGTATTTTTTTTTTTTTTGTTACTTGTGGGCTATGCTATGTGGTGCATGGAGAGCACTGTATATCAGACATTTTTCCTTATATCATAAACAAAAGTTTGTTTTTAGAATGTATTAGACTTTACCATTTATACAATGTCAAGTGGTCAGTGATATGATTCTAATTATACTACTAGACTTTTAAGTGTAGAAGAGCAGGTGTTGCTAAATATGTTTAAGGCTATGCTATGAATGTTTTACTACAGTGTTACTTACTGAGTTTGAATGTAAGTATTGAGAAAAAGCTAGTTGCTTTTGAGTAATAAAATATAACATTGCTGCTTTTTTTTTTTGCTGCTATTGTCTGTTTACTGTTTCTCAGGTACAAGAAATAACTACAGCATTTACCCTGTCTGCAAAATGACATCTGTGTAAAGTTTGTCAGTGTAACTGATGATCAATATTTAATTTAAATTTGGAAGGAGTTATACACAATGTCCCCCAAAATAGTGTGGGTGATGGTCCCGGAGATCCTGAATACATGTTAGCATGTGAGCTTGATGCTGAATTGCTCTAGTAATGGGATCTGCAGGATGCAGGGAGAGTCTCCTGATATTGATTTAACACTGCTGTGGGCCTAGACCTTGAAGGAGAGGTTCTGTCATGTGTTTTGGAAGTCTGACAAGGTCTGAATGCCCTGTTCTTGAGGTGATCCACATAAATGCCTGCAGCGCTTTCCTGAGATACATGTGGTG
This sequence comes from Protopterus annectens, assembly GCF_019279795.1. Classification (NCBI taxonomy): domain Eukaryota; kingdom Metazoa; phylum Chordata; order Ceratodontiformes; family Protopteridae; genus Protopterus; species Protopterus annectens. The sequence continues at coordinate 986,252,419 of NC_056747.1, forward strand.
TATGGTCTACTCTTTCAGAATGTATGTAGACATTTGCATGCCCACGTTCAGCTGTGTTCCCAGTGTGTGTCTGGTAATCTCTGACTAGAGTGCACTTGGTGACTGACATGGATGCCATGTGTGCAACCATACTGTGCATGAGGATCAACTGGACATTTCCCCTGGCCTCTGCCATTCATATGTACTGGTGAATTTCCTCACACCATAAGCACTCTAACCATGTCTACTTGACTCACAGTGGCAGTAGCCTGGGCATGAGCTATATCACAGCACATCTGCTACTGGGCAAAGAAAACCTGGCATGTCACTGGAGCTAACTGTGATATATACATGTACCTGGCCGCCCTGTGGACAGGTGTGATAGTAGGTACTGTTATCTCCAAAAGGGTAGTCTCTTAATCAAGGAGTTCAGGCTGTACACAAGAAACAGGTGTCAAGTTACATGGTATTTTCCCCCTTGTTGTATTGTCATTTTCTCATTACGATGAGTGTGTGAGTTTATGTCACTGTGAGTTTTCTACCTGCTGTGGGGTAGAAGGCCCCACCAGTACATTGAACAACTATGTGCCTCTATCCCTGCAGCTATGTCACTAGAATGAGTGTTATAGCATCATCACTGACAGACATTCTGCCTCTTGTGGTACAGCACAGCATGCCATTGTTTCGTGTACTAATCCTGTGAAGAAATAGGCCAAGATGTGGCTAATAGGTTCATTCCTTCATAGGTAAATATTAGGCTATCAGTCTGCAGACTATTACAAGCCTAGCCAGTGACCAGAGGTCAGTATCAAACCCTGTTCCCTGTCTATGTGAGGTAAAGACCTAAACCACTGTGCCAAATACTCCTCTATTTAACCACTATGCCAAACCCTCTAATTCATGATAGTTAAATATGACTTCTCTTAAATGCATCATGAAATCCACACTTACTGTGCAGTTTCTGTAGTATTTGCGCTACACCTGATGTTGATGGAGTATCCGATGAGGAAATATGAAAGAGTTATATGTACCGTGACAAGTATATGTAGTCTGGAATTAGTAAAGCCAGTTAAACAGTAACCTTCTACAGTGCCTGACCATGGATGCTGTAGCTGTCTACAAGTACTCATGTCAACACCACCTTGGAAGATTCTTGAAGCATCCTCATCTGCATCAAAGTTATTGTCCTAATAGGGGAACGATAGTCCTCATCCAGTATTAAAGGTTGGACTGTGGAAAGGCTGCTGCTATGGGCAACAACATTCTGCCTGACCTTAGTTCTGGCACATCCCTCCATGTCATTACTTATTTTCCTACACTGTGCTCATTCCCACTACAACATTTATGTCAGCCATTACTTGATTCCACCCTTTTTCTCTCTATGGCTGCTTTGGCCCCCTTTTTCAAAAAAAAAAAGCATTTCCAATATGTTCTCATTGTATCCATGAATATGTGAGTCTTCTCAGGCCCTGCTTCTTATTGCTGCAAAATGTTGTAACCTGCAAGTACATGTTATCTAAGAATTACAAATTCTTCATCTGTGTAACTTCAATCAGTTTGGTTTATTCATTAATTAAAAAGTAGCATAAGCACAAGGGATTGATTTTGACTTTTGGATATGGCCTTCCTTCCTCCAATTGCAAAAGCACAGCCTAGCTACTTAATATTTTTTTTGAAGTCACAGTTTTCCACAAAAAAAAAAAAAAAATTGAAAAATAAGCCAAGTAAGCAGAGCAGATGCACATAACAATTCCTGAGAGAAGCCAGAATTCATAAGGTGGAATACCACAAATAACTGTTTTTAAGGTAGATCACAAATAATACTGTAAATTTGCAAGAACAAATATTTGTGAGAGGAAGGAATCCCCAAAAAGGGGTCTTCTATGTGAGTCAAGAAGCTTTTGATCAACTGCTATTCCTCTAGAGCCAGAAAGAATGGAATCTGTTAAAGCCCAGGCTGTGCCTCAAGCTGATCTCTGAAAGAGACTAAAAAAAAAATTCACCTCTAGTTGCTGCAGGAGTCACACCTTCAGAATCTGAACATTGGCTCCTCTGGAAATTTGAAAGTAAATTGACATATGTCAGGAGCTAGGGATTACCTCATTTCAGTAATGAGGATTCCCTCATCAAGTGAGCAGTACTGGCACAGGTTTAATGACCTGCAGAGGCATAGGATAGCCCAACTGCCTGAGTGGGCTTTTGAGGTGGAGGACCAAAGGCCAGAGTTCTATAATACGTTATCCATTTCTTACATATTAAAGTAATGTATACTACCTATATATATAGGTTTACTATCATTTGTGTTTATGACATTCTGTTGGCACATATGCTGCTGAAAATCAGAATATCATGGAGAAAATGAAAATTGAATGGTATAGTCGAAGACACTTATGCAAATGCAGTAGTGCATTCACATAATTGTGTTCGATTATATGTACAGAGATCGCAGTACAGTGGGGAGTGGAAATTCATCCATATCCCCACTGTAGTGCAATGTCGGAGTTTAAATATATTAGTAGCAGGGGGTGTGGGGGGCTTGCCCCCTGCAAAAATGTGATTTGTCGTATAGGAGTTTGATTTACATCAGCTCTTATACTGCTGTCACGTGATGTTTTCGGTGATAATGTCGACTCAAATGTGTCGATCATTTGGGTCGACATTGTGTAGGAGTGGAGAGTTGGGTTTCGGTGTTTATTTTCATTATTGGGAACAGCAAATGTTTTCCTTTCACAATAATGATAGTAAACCATATATACATATATATATATATATATATATATATATATATATATATATATATGGTTCTACCTGACATAAACGAAACCCCAAAACACCGACAATGCAATCACCGAAACCACATAACCGACAGTACAAAAACACAAAACCCCACATGCCCAACAACGAAATAACCGACGGTACACAAACACGAAACCGCATACACTGCACACACCACAATCACAACAATCAACAAAGAAAACACATTCCCCGTCCAAAATCCACATACACAACACAAGCACACCAAAATCCCTACAAACCCACACTAAACCTCACATACACAACTACCTACAACCCTAACCCAAACCCTAACCCTAAGGTCCGTCACTACCACACACTTACCTGACCCGCTCCTTAACCCTAACTCACTTATCCCGCCCCTAACCCAAACACAATCTCTACCGCACACTTACCTGACCCGCTCCCTAACCCTAACTCACTTATCCCGCCCCTAACCCAAACACAATCACTACCGCACACTTACCTGACCCGCTCCCTAACCCTAACTCACTTAACCCACCCCTATCCCCACAGACCGTCAATATCCACACTTACCTTACTCGCACCCTAACGTCCGTCACTACCGCATACTTACACAGCCTTTTCCCATGTCGGCATCCTCGGCGTCGGTGCTTTCATCCGTCGGGTCGGTCTTCTGCACTGCCGATCTTCTGGGGCCCGTCGCGTCGGTCTTCCGAACTGTCGATCTTCTGGGGCTCGCGATTTCCGTGTCGATGTTCTGACGTGTCGTCTAACTGAGGTAGAACCATATATATATACACACACACACACACACACACACACACACACACACACACACACACACACACACACACACACACATAGTATGCATTTATTTAAATGTATTGTGCAGTATTAATCCACCTGCAAGACACTGCCCTTCCTGAAATTGACTATCTGCTGAGGTTGTCATGCTAGCACAATAAATCAGTCCCCCCTTCTCACAGCAAAGGTGTTTGATGCCTTTGATTGTGTAAACTCAGGAATGCTCAATACTCCCTCTAAAAAACACAGTTTAAGGTTGCTTAGCTCCCCTCATTGCAGCAAAGTATTACAAAATATTTCTTTTTTGCAGGATGGATGCATTGTCAGCTTTACAGACATAATTTTAACATAAATATTTTCTTATAGCCTGGTCTGCATACATTTACAGAGTAAAATGCTGGATTTTCAAACAAATAAACAATGACATTCATGATAAAATAAATGAAGAAAGGGCCTCCTGTTCCCCTTAAGGTGTTTTAGCAATCCTAGTCGAAATATGAGATATTGCAACCCTTTAAGGAGCACACATTCAGGATCAGTAGTCCACTCTCGTTTTCTCCTATTTTGTCATCTCTACACAGCTCCTGTGGAAGTGGCATAAAACAGGGAGTAATTTAAGAGGAGAATGGCCCAGATGATCTCACGATCACATAATTATAGAATAACTCAACAAGAGGAAATAACTGATATGTATATAACATAAAAGTAAAATGACACGGCATAATTACTTAATACATTACACCTTGTCAGGCTGTCATGCTTGCAGCATCACTAAGTGGTCAGTAAATTATGTCTACTGAGATTTATGTGACTTTATTATAGTAAGTTAAATAGAGGTAAATGAGTATGTCAGTAATGTACATTTTTAATAAAAGCATACTGGACCATCAAGCAATACCTGTCAGTATTTACTATTACATTATTTAACTGCCGATGGCAAATTACATTTAATTACAGAAATTAATACAATTATTAGTTACAGTAAATGCAGTAATATCAATGAAAGACGATATTAACCTCAACCAGTGCTTGTCAGGATTTACTTGTTACAGTACTAATTATAAGATATATAATTAGATTATGAACTTTCATATTCAGCAATAAAATGTTACTTCTCTCATTTGTATGTCATTGAAATAAATGTATTTGTTAGTTAACATTTATAGGTCATTTAATTGTCTCTCTCTCTCTCTCTCTATATATATATATATATATTTTTTTTTTTTTCCCCCTTTCCCTTTTAGGTTCTGTTTACTGTTGGTCCAGAATTGTCCCGGGCAGTTCAGACTCAAGCCTTCCAGGTGCAGAAAACATCACCACTTCCCCCTGCCCACCCAGGGACTATTTTACAGGGTAGAGGCAGTTGCTCCACCACTGTGCCTCCCTTCTAGCATAGCAAGCTAGAATCGGTGGGCTTTAGGACCTGGTAGAGGCTGGCTTTGAAATGGTTGTGTAGAGATGTTGGGATGTTGTGGCTCATATCAGTCTGTCCTATATACATGATTTGCTCACCTGGTTGGCCCCAACCACTGAGTCACCGGAGGCCTTAACTCCCAAAATATCAGGGGTCAACCAAATTAGGTACATCAGTGTGGTGGTGGTGGGGATTTGAGGCCTTCCATTCCAGGGTGAACATTAGATGTCAGCCTTGCTCATCTTCCCTTTTTTCTCAGTCTGCTGTCTGTATGTGTTGCCACCCCCTCACACTAGCAGCCCACTATGGTGTTCCTGTCTGTCTTGTCTATGTTTCATGTTATGTCAAAAGAAATCATTAAATCTTCCATAACCTTCTCTCTGATATACTCTGCCATTCTTCCTTCCGTAACTTCCTTTAATAAAATAATTTGAATAAACAGGGCTCTATCCCCAACAAAAACATAGTACAAATTCTCTCCCACCTCCTCCTTCATAATCTTCTTAATGTGTTCCTTTTCTGTTTCCCTTCTCTCCCATATTTTCAAATATCCTATCTTCCCACTTTCCAACCTTATAAAAGCCATTATTGAGTGTCCATATATGGACACACTCAGAATGAATAAAAAGATGTTAAAACAGATTGGATAAGGTGTAGGTGAATGGTGCTCTACCCAGCCCAGAGCAGGGTTCTTTGGAATGTGTCCAGAGATCAACAATGATTTGACTCCACTGCCTTTTGATGAAAATTTACTTCATAGCCTGATAGTTATATAACAGGTCATTTCAAACAGCACTGCACAAAGCTACAAATTCAGTGACTTTTGGCTTGGCAAAGCATGAGGCCCCAGATCCTAAGGGAACCCACTGACATGCTAAGGCAACCTAAGATACCAAAATGACCAGACTATTTCCTAAAGAGAAATGGATGACCATGACCACACACTGAAGACTTCATAGGTAGTTACTAGGCATGCAGCCCAGAAGACTATTGAGGAGCCTAGCACAATTTCTCACTTGCCCCAAAGCACTAAATGGTTAAGTGGCGTGCTCTCCCAGTAGGCAAATGAATTTTGAAGAATCAAACCTTATGCTACAGGAAGCAGTTCATTAACAGTTCATAGCATTAACACTCTGTGCTGTCTCTAAGGATTTTATGTACATATGGATTTTTCCTCATAAGATAATTTCTTCTCATGTTATGCCTGTTCAAAGGTGTACTGGCTATTCCAACAAAAGGCTCCAAAGTTTGAAAATCAGTGATACATTTTCACTCTTTGCTCATTTAAATATAGGCATACTGGTGTGATTCATGCATTCTTTTTAAACTTTTGTGAAGTGTGAGACTGTGACAAACAGTGCACTCTTCTTTAGCAGAAAGTCATGTGACTGGGGTTTTGTTTTCCACTGTATGCTTCGCTGCTCAGATGCTAAAATCCAGAATGCAGTATGAAGAGGTTAAGTGTAGTGTTCAGTTTTTACAAAAGTCTGTATCATACAGACTATATTCAAACTCATACATTAATTGTACTGCACATAATTGTACTGCTATTTTAATAGGCAATTTCCCTATTAATCCACTGTTGCAAATAACTTATGTAATACTTCTCTCTTTATGTTCCCTTTTTAAATTATATGTATAATTATGCATGCAACTTATTATGCTTATCTGATGCTTCTACTGTTTGAACCTATTACAGTTTTTTTTGGACCTTTTGTCCCCGGGCCTCTGCTGAAAATGGGCTACTAGTCCAGTCAGACCTTCCCAGCAAATAAAAGTAAAATAAAATAAATAAATACAGAAATAGCAAATTTCCTCAAAGTGCTACAAAATTTTTTTCACTCAGCTGATTATATTTTCCCCTTCTTAACTTGCTATAGTGACATGCTTCCAAATCTGCTGCAGCTTGCAAATGGGAATTTTTGTCCTACATATTAATGCACCAATAAAGTGACTTTATATCTGTTTCCCACATGCCTACTTCCAATATACATATTTTAGTTGCTTATTTATTTTTTCTTTGTTGACCTGGTTAGTCTAACTAGGCTAGTGGCCTCTTTTTAGATGAGAGCCAAGGTGGTATTCACACCTACTAAATTGATCAGGACATTGTAGAACTTCCCCTACACTTTTTTCAATCAACACCATGAGATTTTTAACATCCACCTGTGCTTCCACCAGCTCAGACAGATGGGACCTTGGTTTAACACTGCACACCCTCAAAAGTGCAACACTTCCTTATGTTGCACTGCAGTGTCAGTACGGGAAAAGACACAAGTCAAGGAATGGGAGTAGACCTCCTCCCCCTGCACCAAAGGAACACATGCTACCTGTTGAGCCTCTGAGACTGGTGTGTGTGTGTGTGTGTGTGTGTGTGTGTGTGTGTGTGTGTGTGTGTGTGTGTGTGTGTGTGTGTGCATCTACAAATTAATTTTAACAAAATAAGCAATTTTTACAATTACTACAAACTTTTTCAATATTGTATGTTTTTTTGGGTAGGAGAGCACCTTCATAATGGGATGTACAGAGCTCATGGTCCCTTGCAAAATAGTTTGAAATGTGTTTTCATGTTCTTTTTCAAGACTAAAATTTAATTCATTTTTAATGCACATGTACTTCACAGAAACCTGACTGTATGCTGCATTCTTCTATTTAAAAAGCTGACCCCATGTGCTTTCTATGTTTTGTATTTTAGAAACACTATTCTTTTATTTATCATTCATGCATTTGATATAGAACACAAATAATCAGTACAATGATTTTTTTTTTCTATTTAGGACTTGCTCTGTTAATATTTATCATGTAAAACTGTAATAAGTAAATCTGTAGAAAGCAAGAGTTGTCATTATAAGGGAAAATATCTTTCCAGCAGTATTTTGATAGGTAAAGTTGTTTGTAGAACTGGGGAATTAGTAACAATTCATTTGTCCAGTCCACCCAATGCAATTAATTTTGTGATTAAGCAGGAGTGATAGGGTACAGTTATTTTAACTCCCACCTCAGAATGCCGGCATATAATTGGATGAGTCATGTTAAAGGCATTTGATAAAATTGGAAGGTCTCATGTTCTAATAATACACCATCTAAGAGGTATACTGAATAGAGCTTACTTATCATAGGTTCATAGGTTCATAGGTTTATACTAGGCTATCTGCCCTAAGGCATTTATAAGCCTAGCCCAAAGTTTTGTGGCTTACGCCACCCCTTATATGAAAAAATACTGTGCCCATTAGTTTGTTGTGCCTCTGTCCAGCAGTGGCACAGAGATGATTCCCGGGGTAAACCTACGATCTCCCATCCACAGGTCAAGATTTCTCTTGAACAGAGCCAGCGAGGTGCTCTGCCTCACATGGACCAGGATTTTATTCCACAGCATAGGGAGTCTCTGAGTGATAAATCTATCCCTCCAGCATGTCCTATTTATATCTGCGCTAAGGTTTAAGTCGCTTGCTCTAGTGGTTTTGGTGGATTTGGATTTTTTGAGGTGGAGCATGTCCATTAATTCCGGGTTGGACATGGCCTTGTATGTCAGGCACATGTCACCTCTGAGCAGATGGTATGCGACTGAATAGAGCTGGAGTTTCTTCAATCTGGCAGCATATGACAGATTTTGGAGTCCCTTTATCCCTTTGGTGAGGAACTTTTGGGGTCTCTCCAATTGCTGCAGATGTCGGGTGAGATACATCCCGAATGGGGCATTGTACTCGATCATTGGTCTGATAAGTGAAGAGCACAGGGGAACAATGACCTCACTAGATCTGGATGTGAATCCCTTCATGATCAGGTGGGCAATGTAGAAGGTCTTTCTAACCACTTTAGCAACGTGAGTGTCAAAAGAAAGGCCACTGTCAACCTGGATCCCCAGGTCCCTGATAACCTCTTCTGTGCTTAGTGGATTGCCACCTATATGGTAGCTTGGGGTTACCTTGTTTTTCCCGAAGGGTATGACTATACATTTTTTGGCGTTTAACTTCAGGCCATGGCTCTGGCACCAGCTATCTGTTTCTGTAAGTCCCTTCTGAAGGATATCCGTGTCCGATGCACTTTCCACTATGGCGCCCAGTTTGCAGTCGTCTGCAAACTTTGTCAGCCAAAGTCCTCCCATGTTGGCCTGTACTTCTGAGAAGTAGATGCCGAACAATAGGGGGCCAAGGATCGAGCCCTGTGGGACACCACTTGTGACCGGCTTAGAGTCTGACATAGCGCCAGCAACTCTAACCCTGTGGGTTCTGTCCTTAAGCCAGTTTGCAACCCATCTTGTGACATATGGGTTTACATTTAAGCTGGTAAGTTTTTCTACAATACCCGAGTGGAGTATTGTGTCGAAAGCCTTTGCAAGGTCAAGGTAGGCTGTATGGACTGCCTTTCCCTCATCAATGGCCTTGGTGATGTTTCGAAGAAGTTGACCAAGTTCAAAAGGCATGATCTGCCCTTGACGAAGCCAAACTGGGTCGGGTCCAATGTCTGCAAGTCCCCTATATCTTTGTTTATGAGCTCCATTATGATCCTCTCCATAGCTTTGCAGACTAGACTTGTTAAGCTTATGGAGCGGTAATCACCAGGATCCGTAGAGGCACCGCCTTTGTGGAGTGGGACCACAGTTGCCGTACGCCACTCCTTGGGCACGTATCCTGTGGTAAGGCTGAGATTAAACAGCTGCCTTATGTGCGGGTTTAATTCCTCATTTAGCTCATGTAGCACACAGCCGGGGACACCATCCGGTCCCATTGATGCTGTGTTTTTAGCTTTAGAGAGAGCAACTTTCACCTGTGTATTTGAGATGTCTGGGAGGCTACACTCCGCTGGGATAGTTATCTCTCCTTTAGGGGGGGAGAGGGGGGTGAAGTTTGCACTGAACCTGTCTGCCAGTATGATGGCAACGTCTGTGGGTTCAGTGATTTTTGTAACATTTTGGACTAATTCTGAGCATAACTTGGAGTTTCCACCCAGGTTCCTAACATAGCTGAAAAAGGCCTTATGATTGTCCTTTGAATCCATGGCAATTTTTCTCTCAAAATTGGCCTTAGTTGATTTTATGAGTGCTCGTATTTTTTTACTAATAATGATCAGGGGTGACTTCCCTTTTATGGATTTTGTTCTATCATGTAATAGCTTTCTCCTCTTATTGTAAAGTTTGTTAATGGCTGGGGTCCACCAGACTGGACGTTTGCCCTTTGTGGAAAGAGTCTTGGTTTTATTTGGGATTGCCTGATCCATGCAGTCCTGGAGGTGTTCATAGAAGGCATTTGTAAGAGCTTCCGCAGCTTGGGTTGTGGTTTCCACTGGCTGAGGGGCCTTGAAGGATACCACACCAGTCTTGAGTAGTGTGAAGTTTGCTTTAGAGAAGTTCTTCACTATGGTCTTTTTTGTTTGGGGTGGGGGCGGGATGTGGATTTCCAGTGAGATTAGTTTATGATCAGATCCCACCAATGAGGGATATACTTCCAGTGTGGAGCATTTTGTCCCCATGTTTGTGATAATGAGATCTAGTATATTTTATATTTTATATAAAGTATATTTTTTTATATATGTTCCTCTCATGGGAACAGTGACTAGATGTTCCATGGCATTTGAATGTATGAACTCCAGGAACCGTTGGGCTAGAAAGTTAGGGATTGAGTAATGTTCCCAGTCTATTTTCAGGTAGTTGAAGTCACCCAATATGATGGTGTTTGGAGCTACATTTATACCCTCCAGTGTCTTCAGGAAGGCTGTGTGGGGTTCCTGAGTTTGAGAGGGTGGCCTGTAGCATGCTACAATTTGTAGAGCAGTTTTGCCTATGGTTGGTTGCACCTGGATGGTTTCCGAAGCTTCGTGCGTTGCCACCATCCTGAAGGTGTGGGTATCCTTTATGAATATGGATACACCCCCTCCTTTTGTGGTGTGGTCCGGGTTTTGGGGCCGGAACGCATGATATGAGGTAAAACCTAACAGTGCCGGGGTGCTCTCAGGAGCCTTGAACCAGGTTTCAGTTACAGCACAGACATCGATGTTGTCCATACTGAGAAGGGCCTCGAGTGTGTGCATTTTGAGATTTAGACTTCTGGCATTGAGCAGCATTGCCCTCAGTTTCTTCCCATTTTTGTTTTCTAGGGTGGTAGGTTTAGAATTTGAGCCTTGCCTAAAAAAGGCACTATGGGGGTGGCAAGAGCCTTAGCCAATATCTGGAATCCCAGGGGTGACAGGTGCAAGCTGTCCCTTGCGAAGCAGCGTGGCTTGTCAAGCATGTCATCCCAGGCAGACAGACACTGGATCCCCTTTGAATGACACCAGACATTAAGCCATTTGTTAAAGCTGATCATCTTGTCTCTATATTGTGGCATCATTCTTGGTGAAGGAAGGATACTGCTCAGGGTCAGGGTCATACCTGCTTGGGCTACATAATCAGAGAGCTCCTCTATGTCTCTTTTCATGTAGTCCAGGGAGGTACGTCTCAGGTCATTCACACCAGCATGGACAATGACTGTGTCATATTTGTACTTGCCGTGGAGTGACCCGAGTGCTTGTGTTATGTGGCGGATTCTAGCGCCCGATAGGCAGATTACTGTGACCCTCTCCTTGTTCAGCCTGGTGAGTGGGACGTCAGTGTGTCTGACTATGGAGTCACCTATGACAAGTATGTTTGGTGTTGTATTTGGCCTTAAGGGCTGTGACTGCTTTGCACACTGATTTTGTGGTTTATGTGTTGCTTGTGGGGTGTCTTGAGGTAGCAGTTGTTTGGGTGTCTGCTTTGAAGGCCTCCGCTGTTTAGGTAAATTTTTACTCAGAGCCTCCGAGTATGTCTTTGTGTGTTTATGTGTTTGATTCAGTGGTGTGGTAGCATTATGTGAGTGTCTGACTATGGAGTCACCTATGACAAGTATGTTTGGTGTTGTATTTGGCCTTAAGGGCTGTGACTGCTTTGCACACTGATTTTGTGGTTTATGTGTTGCTTGTGGGGTGTCTTGAGGTAGCAGTTGTTTGGGTGTCTGCTTTGAAGGCCTCCGCTGTTTAGGTAAATTTTTACTCAGAGCCTCCGAGTATGTCTTTGTGTGTTTATGTGTTTGATTCAGTGGTGTGGTAGCATTATGTGAGGCTGGTTTTGTGGTGTGTGTAGTTGCCTTTTCCTCCTGTCTGGTCTTGCCAGTCCTGAGTTGAGAGAGCTCAGCCTCCAGTTTGGCTAAATAGCTGCATCTCTCGTAAGTATTTGTGTTACGTGGGAGGAGGAGAGGGTTGTCTGTGTACATGAGGCAGTTATAACATTGCCTCAAGATTCCCAGGTTCACTAGTTGGACCGGAGAGGAGATTGACAACTGACCTTTGGACATGCTAGAATAATATTGGGAATTCCTTAATAATTGAAAACAAGGGCCAGTGGGGAGTGAGGGTGTAGTGCTTTTAATTTTTAGTGCTGACTTATATAATTGTTTTAGTGAGCAAGTGCCAGGTAACTTGAGTGCAATGTGTTACAAGTAACTAAATGCAAAAACGACAAACAGTAACTTTCTTTCAAGTGAAACAAGGAAATAAGTACAGTAAGCAATGCAGATATCAGTAGTGATCCACAGAAGCGCTGAGAAGCCGCGTATTAGGTGGAATTAGCGTTCCAGGGAAATAATAAGCAAACAAACAACAAGCATATAAACAAAGCTAGATTCAGCAGGCCTGGATCTAGTCTATGCTACAGCAAACAAGGTGTACCAATTTCAGTAAGATACAGTTCAAATATTCAGGCACTATAAACCTTTAACCAGAAATTCCCAGCTCAGAAGGGCAGAGTCCAGCCTCTTCTCCCACAAGAGTGCAGACCACGAACCTTCTTAATGTAAAATAACTGGCCTGAAGCCCAAGTGCTTAAACCAGAACTAATACACTTGGACACTGGGCTCTCAATCAGCAGTTCCCAACTTAGAAGGATGAAAGCTACCTGTCCTACCACCACAGTGCTTGCCACAAACCTTCCTAATGTAAAACAACTGGTCAGAAGCCCAAGTGCTTAATCCAAAAGACTTAGAATGATAGCTACACTTTAATCAAGTTACAACCAAGCAGTAATAAATACAACTGAATACTTTAGAGAATGTCTGGATTAGTGCTCAAGTTACACAAACAAAGCTAGATCCAGCAGGCCCGAATCCAGTCTATGCCACAGCAAACAAGGCGCACCAACTTCAGTAAGAAGCAGTTCAGATATGCATGCACTATAAGCCTTTAACCAGAAATTCCCAGCTCAGAAGGCAGAGTCCAGCCTCTCCTCCCACAAGAGGGCAGACCACGAACCCTCTTAATGTAAAATAACTGGCCTGAAAGCCCAAGTGCTTAAACCAGAATTAATACACTTTTAGAATAACAGATTATCAAAGATAGACAGAGTCATAAATATTCAAAGGTCACTGAGTCTTGTGACTGTTTGCATCTTGTCAGTACTCTCCCTCAGGCTACATCACCTTTCTCCAGGAGAGCAATACCAGTCAGTCCTGGAGTAAATTTGTGGACACCCAAACAGTCATCTAGTTTATGTTTAAAGGAAAAAAAATGAGACAGACTTGTTTAACATGCATGGGAAGTTTATTCTAAAGGTTTTGCAGATGCTGTGTTATAAACTTTTCCCTCCACAAAGATTTTTATATCTGTTGGTGAAGATGTAGGTCTCTGATTATAGTATTGGTGGAGATATTGGACTTGTGGAGAAATCTGAGGTCAGGACAACTGGGTCAATGGTGTAATACGTAGGACAGAGATTTCACCTCAAAAGTCTGTAAAACATTGAATAAGAGATAAAGTGTCCAGCCTCTCTTTGTACCCTAGGGACTTTAGTCCTGTAATCTTTTGGTTAGGAACCTATGGGTCTTATTGTTTGATATATAAAATGAGATGCATCCTAAAGGGAACAATGTACTTGATAACTGGACTGATCAAACCTGAGTATAAGATAAAAAATGTAAGTATAAGAGAATGATTACCTCTTTGTACCTCAACAATATTCCTTTAGAAATTAGCTGACCTAAATTGAAAGAATTTCTGACAACTGTCTCAGATGATGGGCAAAAGAGTATCTAGTTTTCCAACTACATTTTTGTTGTGAAGAGGTAATCCAACCAGCATTATGTTGGGAAGGGCTGTGTACTAACAGCGCTGATACTATACTTTTTTAACATTTAGATTGAGCTCATTTTTAGTGCACCAAGAGTTTACCAGGGAGAGTTGCTGTGCTTCACCTGTGTTAATAAAGTCATTCTTTAAAAAAGTATGACATTTTAAAGTATTAACTTTAAGAAACCAGCATGACTGCCACATGAAAAAATGCATTTCTTTGTCTTTTAGAAGCGATTCAACCTCTTTCCCCATACTGGGGACAAAGTGCACAGTATTTTGAAATGGATATGTTGACTACCTTTTCATGATAATTGCTTGGTAATTTTGTACAGAGGGCTAGTTCTATGAGCCGCAGTTCCTGTGATACAGGGTTTGACTCCTCTGCCTACTGAACTTAAAGAAGTCACTTAACCAGATAATGCTTAGGGGCAAGTGGGAATTTTAAGGTAAGCTCCTCAATGGTCCCCTGGACTGCACACCTAGTAACTACCTATAAATCTATTAATATTTTCTGTCTTCTTTCACTTTTCACCTGCAAAGTGATTGCTTTGTATTATTGTGTTATGAACTGTCTGTGATGCAATTCATTTTCTTATAGCTTTTAAGTTTATGTGATTAGCTGTATTGGGCCTTACTGCTATAATGATCTTTAGTTTTAATTTGAAGCATGTCAAGAATCATTTATTTTGGAGACTGTAGTGGTTTGGAAAGTCCCCAGGTGCTATATACCCTCCAGTAATCTGAAGTATTGTTGTCTGGTTTTGAATATGAAGTTCTTTTTAGCATTCCTAATTTGTCAGTATAATATTTGGCCATCCGCTTCTATTACTGCTCCCTAGTAATCTCCTTGGCATTACATAGTCCACTTTATGAATTCTGCTTCTGCTACCTTTTCCAATGGTAGAACATTTGTTACTCTTTCTTTCGTGCATTTTCCTCTTCACATGGTACAGTTATCTACTTTATTATACTTTTCTTTCTTCCCTTCTACTTACTGGATGCTTTTTCTCCCTTCCATTGTCCGAAAAATGATGCATTCTCAAGTATACATCTCAAACTTAGCAAGAGTATATGTAACTCCATTGCATTTTTCTCCCACCCTTTAAACAGGGTGACTTATCAGCATTATATATAAGTACTAAAGAGTAGATAATATGTCCTTCACAGTATTTGAAAAATGTAGTTCAACAATTTATTTTGTGTTTGATAATTCATACCAAAAGAATGAGACTTAAAAAATTCAAGTCACATGATCTGTAAAGAGCAACCAAGGGTCAAACTGCTCATTGACAGCTAGATGACTATTTTAGTATACTATAGTTTTTTAGAAAATATATTACTAGGCTGGGCCTCAGTGTTATCTTAATAAAAGGATTAAGGTTTTATAGGTACTCTATAAGGCTGATAATAATTTACTGATCAAGGAAGCCGTGTGTGAAACAACACTTAAGGCAGTAACTTCAATACTTCGTTTCAGTACCACATTAGCTATCTGTGCACAGTCAGTAAAATATTCTTAAGAGAGTATAATTGCAGTTAATCTTATTATGATGCCAATGTTATCTTCTTAGTGTTTTCAACCTTTGTACAGTTATAACAGTGAAAGTCTCTATAAGAATCAAATACGGCAATACATGGGTTGTGAATGGAATAATTCATTGAAATAAAGTGAATCACAAGAGTGAATGATCATTGGGTCAAATGCTGACCGCCTCAAAAAACTCCAGCTCTACTCCGTCGCACATTGCCTACTCAGAGGCAATCTCTGCCTTACATGCAAAGCCATGTCAAACCCAGAGCTGTTGGACATGCTACACTTAAAGAAATCCCAACCCCTCAGAGCCACACGCTCCAGAGATCTAAACCTTGTCATCACAATGAACAAAACATGCTGGAGGGATAGGTTCCTGACCCAGAGACTCCCCAGAATCTGGAATAGACTGCCCATACATATCAAGCAGAGCACCTCTTTGGCCCTCTTCAAAGGGAACCTTGACGGTTGGATAGGAAATTCACCCCGGGGATCACGTCAGTCGCCCTGCTAGACAGGGATCCAGGGAAGTAAATATTGTGGGAAGAAATAGCCAGGGAATTGTTGTGGCTAGGCTTGTATAGGCCCTAGGGCCGATAGCCTAGTACCAACCTATGAACCTATGAACCATGATGATACGTTCCATGGCCTTGCAGACCAGCCTCGTCAGGCTAATAGGGTGATAGTTCCCGGGATCAGTGGTGGCTTCCCCTTTGTGAAGTGGGATAACTGTTGCTGTGTGCCATTCAGTGGGCACAAAGCCTGATGTGAGGCTATTATTGAACATGGTGCTTCGGTGGGGAGCCAGTTCATTCTGAAGTTTGTGTAAAATGCAGCCTGGGATGTTGTCCGGTCCCATGGATGCTGTGTTTTTGGCTTTAGAGAGTGCAGCTTTTACCTGCGTAGTTGTGATTACAGGGACTCTGCATTCTTCCTGTATAGATATGGGCCCTTTAGGGGGTGAGGGGGGTAAAGTTAGCACTGAACCTATCTGCCAGGATGTTGGCAATATCAGTTGGTTCTCTAATTTTTGTGCCGTTGTGCTGTAACTCAGAGCAGATCTGGGTGTTGCCATTGAGATTCTTGACATAGCTATAGAATGCTTTCTGGTTGTCCTTAGAATTAGTGGCGATTTTGTTTTCGTAGCTAGCGTTAGAGGATCTTATAAGTTGCAAACCAGAAACTTCTGACATTACTTTATATTCACACTGAAATGTCTAATCAAAAAAAGGGCCTGTTCAATGGATATGAACTTTCACACTATGCCTGTTACTAGCTTGGTGGATACAGGCATCCCGAGGCAATGTAGAAGTACAAAGTACAGATATCAAATACCCTCAGCAGCCCCGCATATACTCTTTGAAAACAACACCCACATAAACACATATGGCCATATATCTTGGAGCCTCTACTTCTTAGCCCATAAGGCAAGCCACCACGCAATCCAACATTCTGGTCATTGGAGACTCTGTAGTGAGACACGGTGATTCCCCTTTTACCAGGCTGAGTAAGAAGAAAATTACGGTCAGTTGCTTTTCAGGGGCCAGGATCTGCTACATTACTCACCTGCTCAGGCCATTGGACCTCAAGTACCAGTATGATTAAGTCATAGTCCATGTGGGTGTAAATGACCTGAGACATATTTCCCTAGACTATATGAAGAGAAACATCATGGAGCTCTCGGTATATGCATCCCAGTCTGGTAAGAACCTAGCATTGAGCAGCACTTTACCTTCTCGAAGACTGATGCCACACTACGAATACAAGATGACTGGCTTTAATAACTGGCTTAGTTTCTGGTATCATTTTAAGGAGTTCCAATATGTGTTAGCATGGATGGAGATGGCCAACAGACCATGCTGCTTTGCCAGGGATGATCTGCACCTCTCCACTCTAGGCTTTTGAATACTAGTTAAAACATTGTCCTTTCCCATAGTGGCTTTTTTAGGCAATGCCAAACTTCTGAAAGCAAATCAAAAGCAAGAAAATATAAAGGTGTTACTACTCAATGCTAGGTGTCTAAACAAGAAAACTGCACTCCCTACAAGTTTCTTCGCTCTAGAGAATGCTGACATCTGTGCAGTCATTGAGACATGGTTTAAAGTTGTGGAGAGCACACCAGCAGTGCAAGGCTATAATAGCTTCCACACATTTAGACCAGCTACAACACAGACAGGGACTAAAGGTGGAGGTGTTTCAATTTACATCAAAAATAAATATACCTCAGGACTAGTTAAACAGGAGAATGTACTTGAGCTTTTCCACATTTAATTCACCATAGACAAAATCCCATGCCACTTCATTGCAAGCTACAGGTCCCCCTGTATGACCTAGGAAACCAATAACATGTATTTAAACTTATCCAACTCATCCAACCCAATACCATATTCATGGCTGACTTTTATTACCCGACTATTAACTGGGAATCATATACAACATCAAATGTACAGGCAGATTCCTGGATTTTGTAAACACAAACTCCTTGGACCATATTTTTAATATGCTGACCAGGGGAGCAAACATACTGGATATGGTTCTCACTAATATGGGAGAGTTTTGAACACCCCCTATTGTAATGTCTTCTCTGGTAAGTTCAGACCACAAAATGGTCTCCTTTGCAGTAAAAATAAAATCTGGAACCACAGCTAACCCTGGAATGTTTAGAAACTGCTCAGAGGATAACTTCATACTATTAAATAATCTGGAAAAATTTCAAGACCCCATAAACCCTGAAAACACTGCTGCCTCTGCAGAACTGTTCACAGAAACCCTATATAAACATGCTAAAAGCTGCACAGAAGCAGCTGTATGCACTAGGAAGAAGTATAGAACTAGCTCAAAAAACAAGCCACCCAGGTGAAATCTCAACATCAATAGGCTGTAGAATACAAAGAAGGAAATCATGGCAAAAATTAGAAGGTGTAGCATCCAGCAAGATAAAAATACTCTCATCAAACCAAACAAACAACCCAGAGGACAAATAAAGTCTACCAAAGCCAAATTTGAGGTAAATTTGACCTCCAACACCAAGGACAACCACAAGGCTTCTGTAACTATGTCTGCAGCCTCAAAGGCAATACACAGTTGTGTGTGGAACTCATTGTTAATGGAGCCACCTATACTGAACCATACGGCATCAAGTAGGAATGGAAATCAAACCAGAAGAAGATAAAAATCAGGCAGCAACTGAATGTGCCAAAAAACAAAAGAAAGAATATAAGGTGAAGGATCAGATGAGAAGGCAAGAAATGTGGTAATGCATAAATATAGTTGCAAGTATAAAAAACTCCTGGAAGAACCTCATGTTGATAAGGATTGAACACAGGAATGGTTAAGGAGAGGCAAATTCAAACCAAAAGATGAAATTAATATTGGAAGCCCAATATAGTGGGCTACATACATATTGGTTTACAAAGTCCATTGAACATGTGGGAGAAACAGACAAATGTACACTTTGTAAAACAGAATTGGAAGCAGTTGCACACCTTGTTGCTGGTTGCAATATACTAACGGCAGAAGGATTGTATACTGAAAGGCATAATAATGTGGCAAGACTGTTGCACTGGGGATTGTGCAAATATTAGAATACTGAAGTAGCTGAAAAACACTGGAAACATGAACCACAAAGCATCACAGAAAATGATGAAGTCTACGTCACATGGGATCACAGACTACCAGCAGTTCAAAAGACAAAAACAAAAATGACTGAATAAAAGGCACCAAAAGACAGTTCAAAAGACATATGCGAGAAAACCAGATATAGTGGTCCATGAAAAAAAGGCAAAAGTAGCATTGATCACTGAAATTACTACACCCAGTTACTACGGTGTCTTGTGTACACATAGACAAAAAGCCATAAAATGTCCAGATCTACAGGCAGAAATGAGAGCAATGTGGAAGAAAGATACCCAGACAGTTCCAATAGTAGTAGGACCAATGGGTCTTATAAAAAAAGAATCTACAGTCGTATTTAGATATGTTGCCAAAACATGTAACTCCATATGAATTGCAGAAGGAGTCATTGCTGTGCACACTGCGGGTGCTGCGAAGAGCACTTCTGGCTGACATCAAAGATTGCAACAATACTAATTTCATGAACTTTAATCATACTTTGAAATAGGAATGGGGTTCATTCCTGTCATGGCATTAGAAACCCAAAAGGTTTGGAGAAATTAAAAAAAGAGAGAAGACAGAAGATATAGCAAATCTATTGGCTGACAAATTCATCTCTAACTTTACCCCTCTCTCCCCCTCAACCTACCCTCAGGAAATATCATAAAATATACTATCACTAGGGAAAAGGTTCTCAATACCCTCTCTAAGGCCAATAACAGTGCAACAATGGGTCCAGACAATATCCCAGGATGCCTTCTAAATAGCATAAAACATGACCTATCAGGTCCTCTGGAATTGCTATTTAACTGTAGCTTCCAAAGAGGTTTGTGCTTCACTCATGGAGAGCAGCACCAGTCATCATTCTGCACAAAGATGGGCCATCTACAGTCCCTGGAAACTACAGACCCATAAGTGTCACTAGTCTCTTATGCAGAGCCATTGAAAGAATTATCATGGAAACGATCAATAATCACATAGGAAACCTTCAGACACTAGACCCAACCCAATTAGGTTTCATCAAGGGCAAGTCATGCCTATTCCACCTCGTGGACTTCTTTGAAAAGGTCATGAAAGCAATGGATGAGTGAAAATGGTTTATACTGTCTATCTTGACCTGGCCAAGGCATTTGACACAGTACCCTACTTGGACATTGTTCACAAACTCAGGAGGTTAGGTATAAACCCTTATGTCACCAGTGGATAGCAATAACCAATAAATCCAAAGCAAACTAGTAAAAAACAAATAGTGAACCTTTGAGGAAACCAGAGCTGGAAAATGCCTGTAAAAAAGTCACTGACTGTGCAGGATATCTACCCCAAAAAAGAAGCTCGCAAATAGTCAAGGAAGTTTATTAAAGCGCTTTTCGTTTACCTGTTTAGGTAAACTTCTTCAGAAAACATTATACACTGTTAAACCAACTTTAAATAGTGTGACATCATGGTAAGTTTAGGCTGAAACAAATTAACAAGTTAATTGAAAGTGAAAAAATAAAGGTATACTGGCTCAAAACTTTAAAATACCAACAGTTCTGTTGTAAACAACCCACCTTAAAACAATGTGAATAACACTATATGCACCAAAAGTGTGATAAAAATCACTACTCATAGAAATTACTAGTTAAAAAGTTTCCTTGTTAAATAACTCACTAAAAAGTGGACTTCACATTGAAATTAGAAATATAAAAGTAAAAAAATTAAAAATAATACTTCACATTGACCATAAAAAATTTTTAACTACATATATTATACTAATGTTAAAAAATATATATGCAGATTAAATCATGTCAATGTCAAACACTGAAGTGGATGCTTTGAAAACTCTTGGCCAACATACTGAAAGTACTATTGAATCCGAACAACTGGAACTACCTAGGTTTATAACTACCTATACAATTGATAGTTCTAGTTTACGGCATATTATCAACAAAAATTGGAAACTATTTCGGGCAGACCCATTAATCTCTCTTAAGTTAGGGTCTGCTCCGAAAATTACATACAGGAGAGCCAAGAACCTTAAATCACTGTTTGAACAAAAATCTCTATCAACAAGATCACCAGGCATGTTTAAATGCCAATCATGCAACTATTGCAAGTTAGTACACAAATCAAACAGATTTTTCGTTCATAATTATGAATTCCAGTTGAAACACAGGTTAAACTGTAATTCTACTATGTTGGTCTATTTGGCTCAGTGCCAAAAATGTTCAGGATTTTATATAGGCAAGACTGAATGTAGGCTTAGAGACGGTATGTACGAACATGCGTACGCAATAAGGAAACTCAAAGAAACAAATGCACTGGCTAGAAACATTCAGGAGCACCCGACCCACTGTTTTAAATTCATTGGTATTGAACAAGTTGTACAGGATAGTAGAGGTGGGCCAACCCAGCTTAGACTATTGGAAAGGGAGCTGTATTGGCAAATTAGACTGGAAGTGTACCATACGCCTGGGTTGAATGAAGCATGTTCTATTTCCAGTGTGCTCCGCATTTTGAGTTTGAAGAGATAAGATAAATGTAATTTTCAAGTTGGAATTTTAACAGTATAAGTAGGGTGTTACATCCTTCTTGTTTGACCAGTGGTTAATTTCCACTAACCTTTTCAAAGCATCCACTTCAATGTTTGACATTGACATGATTTAATCTGCATATATATTTTTTAACATTAGTATAATTTTTTATGGTCAATGTGAAGTATTATTTTTAATTTTTTTACTTTTATATTTCTAATTTCAATATGAAGTCCACTTTTTAGTGAGTTATTTAACAAGGAAACTTTTTAACTAGTAATTTCTATGAGTAGTGATTTTTATCACACTTTTGGTGCATATAGTGTTATTCACATTGTTTTAAGGTGGGTTGTTTACAACAGAACTGTTGGTATTTTAAAGTTTTGAGCCAGTATACCTTAATTTTTCACTTTCAATTAACTTGTTAATTGGTTTCAGCCTAAACTTACCATGATGTCACACTATTTAAAGTTGGTTTAACAGTGTATAATGTTTTCTGAAGAAGTTTACCTAAACAGGTAAATGAAAAGCGCTTTAGTAAACTTCCTTGACTATTTGTGAGCTTCTTTTTTGGCGTGGATATCCTGCACAGTCAGTGACTTTTTTACAGGCATTTTCCAGCTCTGGTTTCCTCAAAGTTTCACTATTTGTTTTTTACCAGTGGATAGCAAGATGGCTCACAGACAGGAATCAGGAAGTTAGACATGGGAGTCGACCTCTACAGGGAGGCCACTCACAAGTGAAGTCTCTCAGGGATCAGTCCTAGGACCACTCCTTTTTGGCATTTACCTCTCTAAAGACTAGGCTAATGTTAATGACCTCTGGCTGACTAAATGTGAAGATGATTGCAAATTAGGAGCAGTCATAGAATTCCCCACTGACACAGATGTTCTCCAGGATGGGCTGACACAGACAAATAACGAGTGTCAGAGCCATGGACTAAAACTAAATGGCATGAAATGCATAATAGTATCCTTCAGGAAGTCATCCACCCCTGGTAAATATCATATTGACAACACACCACCAAGAGTTGGCCCAGTAGTCAGTGACTAGGGAACACACATAGACAGTAATCTAGCCTTTGACCATCACGTGTCTACAATAGTGAGGAAATCATTCTATGTTGTGCATCTTGTAAACAAATGTATGGCATTTAGATCCAAGGAAATTATTGTTCTACCATATTTGCCATACATTAGACCAATCATTGGGTACAGTGCCCCATTTGGTATGTACTTGACCAGGCACATCTAACAATCAGAACATCCAGAGAGATTCCTCACTAAAAGAATACAAGGCATAAGTAACATGTCCTCTGCAGACCACCTTATGGCTCTATCCTTGTATTCTGTCTCTTATAGGCTGTTGAGGGGAATTCTATGCCAGGCATACAAGGTATTGTTGGACCCCACCTTGATAGACCTTCTGCATATACACAAAAAAACAGCACCAGAATTACCCATTCTAAAGACTTAAATATTGCCTATGATATAAATAAAACTTATGGGATAGACAGGTATTATCCCAGTGGCTACCTCTTCTCTGGAACAGGCTCTCCATCCATGTGAAGCAGATTTCCTCCCCAAACCAATTTAAGTGTAACTTGGACAACTGGATGGGAACAGAACATTCATCCCTGGTTTGGCACCTATGTCTCTAATGGATACAAGCAGCCTGTACAAGGTTCAACTCCCTGGCCCCTGTTTGTAAATGCTTCATGTCCCACTACTTACACTTATCAAGGGTGCCAGAACTTGTCAGAGAGTTGAGATGCAAGGCTAGGCTTAAAAGGCCCTTATGGTCATTAGAGTAGTAAACATCTATGAATCTATAAACAATAGATGCTCTTCTGCCACATCTCACATTAGTCTTAACAACTGCAGCATTCAATAAAAACAGCACTCGGTAAAATGAACATTTCATAAGTTTTCCAGGTACACATACATATATATGTATATATATATATATATATGTATATATATATATATATTGTATATGTATATCTATATATATATATATATATATATTGTATATGTATATCTATATATACATATATATATATATATATATATATATATATATATACATATGGGCATCGGGCTGGTACCTCGGCACCATAAAAAAAAAAAAAATCCACTGCCAATTATTAGCGGGCTGGAGTTCCGCTGTGGCGACCCATAACCGGGAAAAGCAAAGACATTAGTATATATATATATATATATATATATATATATATATATATATATATATATATATATATATATCTATATATATCTAGATATATATATATATATATATATATATATA